>NC_141685.1:1797761773-1798474773 GCF_964263255.1 Lissotriton vulgaris
CCCCATGGGAACTGTCCAGTCCGAGCTACAAAAGCCATGTCCTTCCCAGAACGGAATCAAGCATCCGAGGACCGGACCGGTTTCGAGGTAACACCTCTCATCAGCCCGGCTAGCTTGACTCCAAGTGGTGTGGAGTGCCTGGGACCCACGTCTGGGCATCCCTAGCGCACTTAGGGCGGCAATTGCAAAAACAACAAGTGATGGACTGAATGTGGATCAATGTCACACACTCCCCCAGTCAAAAGATCTGGGCCCAAATCCATCGTTTTTTTGCACTCCACACCACCCTGGGTTAGACAATGGCGATATGCAAATCAGCTCTGACCCTGTTGCCCCATGGGAACAGTCCAGTCCGAACTACAAAAGCCATGTCCTTCCCAGAACGGAATCAAGCATCCGAGGACCGGACCGGTTTCGAGGTAACACCTCTCATCAGCCCGGCTAGCTTGACTCCAAGTGGTGTAGAGTGCCTGGGACCCACGTCTGGGCATCCCCAGTGCACTTATGGCGAAGTGTGGCTCAGGGGTTAGAGGTGGCAGACCCGGCAGCTGAGATCGGCCCTGGACCAGGGTTCAATTCCCCGCCTCGACGGGGGTTGGGCTCAATAATTCCACAGACTCGATAATTCTCGCTCCGGTGCCTACTCGACTCACGGGTTCACACTCTGCGACTCTGGGCAATAGCTTGCTTAATCTCCACAACGGCCCCTCGCGGCGGGATGCCTGGCTTTCACCTTGTGGATACCCTGCCAGGGCTATCTCACAGGGGAATACCAGGACGGGTTCCCTAAGCAAGCGCATAGATGCCTGCGATGTGGGCGATTTGCGCTATATAAATACATGTACATTTACATTTACATTTACTTCGGGGCGGCAATTGCAAAAACAACAAGTGATGGACTGAATGTGGATAAATGTCACACACTCCCCCAGTCAAAAGATCTGGGCCCAAATCCATCGTTTTTTTGCACTCCACATCACCCTGGGTTAGACAATGGCGATATGCAAATCAGCTCTGACCCTGTTGCCCCATGGGAACAGTCCAGTCCGAACTACAAAAGCCATGTCCTTCCCAGAACGGAATCAAGCATCCGAGGACCGGACTGGTTTCGAGGTAACACCTCTCATCAGCCCGGCTAGCTTGACTCCAAGTGGTGTGGAGTGCCTGGGACCCACGTCTGGGCATCCCCAGCGCATTTAGGGCGGCAATTGCAAAAACAACAAGTGATGGACTGAATGTGGATCAATGTCACACACTCCCCCAGTCAAAAGATCTGGGCCCAAATCCATCGTTTTTTTGCACTCCACACCACCCTGGGTTAGACAATGGCGATATGCAAATCAGCTCTGACCCTGTTGCCCCATGGGAACAGTCCAGTCTGAACTACAAAAGCCATGTCCTTCCCAGAACGGAATCAAGCATCCGAGGACAGAACCGGTTTCGAGGTAACACCTCTCATCAGCCCGGCTAGCTTGACTCCAAGTGGTGTGGAGTGCCTGGGACCCACGTCTGGGCATCCCCAGCGCACTTAGGGCGGCAATTGCAAAAACAACAAGTGATGGACTGAATGTGGATCAATGTCACACACTCCCCCAGTCAAAAGATCTGGGCCCAAATCCATCGTTTTTTTGCACTCCACACCACCCTGGGTTAGACAATGGCGATATGCAAATCAGCTCTGACCCTGTTGCCCCATGGGAACTGTCCAGTCCGAGCTACAAAAGCCATGTCCTTCCCAGAACGGAATCAAGCATCCGAGGACCGGACCGGTTTCGAGGTAACACCTCTCATCAGCCCGGCTAGCTTGACTCCAAGTGGTGTGGAGTGCCTGGGACCCACGTCTGGGCATCCCTAGCGCACTTAGGGCGGCAATTGCAAAAACAACAAGTGATGGACTGAATGTGGATCAATGTCACACACTCCCCCAGTCAAAAGATCTGGGCCCAAATCCATCGTTTTTTTGCACTCCACACCACCCTGGGTTAGACAATGGCGATATGCAAATCAGCTCTGACCCTGTTGCCCCATGGGAACAGTCCAGTCCGAACTACAAAAGCCATGTCCTTCCCAGAACGGAATCAAGCATCCGAGGACCGGACCGGTTTCGAGGTAACACCTCTCATCAGCCCGGCTAGCTTGACTCCAAGTGGTGTAGAGTGCCTGGGACCCACGTCTGGGCATCCCCAGTGCACTTATGGCGAAGTGTGGCTCAGGGGTTAGAGGTGGCAGACCCGGCAGCTGAGATCGGCCCTGGACCAGGGTTCAATTCCCCGCCTCGACGGGGGTTGGGCTCAATAATTCCACAGACTCGATAATTCTCGCTCCGGTGCCTACTCGACTCACGGGTTCACACTCTGCGACTCTGGGCAATAGCTTGCTTAATCTCCACAACGGCCCCTCGCGGCGGGATGCCTGGCTTTCACCTTGTGGATACCCTGCCAGGGCTATCTCACAGGGGAATACCAGGACGGGTTCCCTAAGCAAGCGCATAGATGCCTGCGATGTGGGCGATTTGCGCTATATAAATACATGTACATTTACATTTACATTTACTTCGGGGCGGCAATTGCAAAAACAACAAGTGATGGACTGAATGTGGATAAATGTCACACACTCCCCCAGTCAAAAGATCTGGGCCCAAATCCATCGTTTTTTTGCACTCCACATCACCCTGGGTTAGACAATGGCGATATGCAAATCAGCTCTGACCCTGTTGCCCCATGGGAACAGTCCAGTCCGAACTACAAAAGCCATGTCCTTCCCAGAACGGAATCAAGCATCCGAGGACCGGACTGGTTTCGAGGTAACACCTCTCATCAGCCCGGCTAGCTTGACTCCAAGTGGTGTGGAGTGCCTGGGACCCACGTCTGGGCATCCCCAGCGCATTTAGGGCGGCAATTGCAAAAACAACAAGTGATGGACTGAATGTGGATCAATGTCACACACTCCCCCAGTCAAAAGATCTGGGCCCAAATCCATCGTTTTTTTGCACTCCACACCACCCTGGGTTAGACAATGGCGATATGCAAATCAGCTCTGACCCTGTTGCCCCATGGGAACAGTCCAGTCTGAACTACAAAAGCCATGTCCTTCCCAGAACGGAATCAAGCATCCGAGGACAGAACCGGTTTCGAGGTAACACCTCTCATCAGCCCGGCTAGCTTGACTCCAAGTGGTGTGGAGTGCCTGGGACCCACGTCTGGGCATCCCCAGCGCACTTAGGGCGGCAATTGCAAAAACAACAAGTGATGGACTGAATGTGGATCAATGTCACACACTCCCCCAGTCAAAAGATCTGGGCCCAAATCCATCGTTTTTTTGCACTCCACACCACCCTGGGTTAGACAATGGCGATATGCAAATCAGCTCTGACCCTGTTGCCCCATGGGAACAGTCCAGTCCGAACTACAAAAGCCATGTCCTTCCCAGAACGGAATCAAGCATCCGAGGACCGGACCGGTTTCGAGGTAACACCTCTCATCATCCCGGCTAGCTTGACTCCAAGTGGTGTGGAGTGCCTGGGACCCACGTCTGGGCATCCCCAGCGCAATTAGGGCGGCAATTGCAAAAACAACAAGTGATGGACTGAATGTGGATCAATGTCACACACTCCCCCAGTCAAAAGATCTGGGCCCAAATCCATCGTTTTTTTGCACTCCACACCTCCCTGGGTTAGACAATGGCGATATGCAAATCAGCTCTGACCCTGTTGCCCCATGGGAACAGTCCAGTCCGAACTACAAAAGCCATGTCCTTCCCAGAACGGAATCAAGCATCCGAGGACCGGACCGGTTTCGAGGTAACACCTCTCATCAGCCCGGCTAGCTTGACTCCAAGTGGTGTGGAGTGCCTGGGACCCACGTCTGGGCATCCCTAGTGCACTTAGGGCGGCAATTGCAAAAACAACAAGTGATGGACTGAATGTGGATCAATGTCACACACTCCCCCAGTCAAAAGATCTGGGCCCAAATCCATCGTTTTTTTGCACTCCACACCACCCTGGGTTAGACAATGGCGATATGCAAATCAGCTCTGACCCTGTTGCCCCATGGGAACAGTCCAGTCCGAACTACAAAAGCCATGTCCTTCCCAGAACGGAATCAAGCATCCGAGGACCGGACCGGTTTCGAGGTAACACCTCTCATCAGCCCGGCTAGCTTGACTCCAAGTGGTGTGGAGTACCTGGGACCCACGTCTGGGCATCCCCAGCGCACTGAGGGCGGCAATTGCAAAAACAACAAGTGATGGACTGAATGTGGATCAATGTCACACACTCCCCCAGTCAAAAGATCTGGGCCCAAATCCATCGTTTTTTTGCACTCCACACCACCCTGGGTTAGACAATGGCGATATGCAAATCAGCTCTGACCCTGTTGCCCCATGGGAACAGTCCAGTCCGAACTACAAAAGCCATGTCCTTCCCAGAACGGAATCAAGCATCCGAGGACCGAACCGGTTTCGAGGTAACACCTCTCATCAGCCCGGCTAGCTTGACTCCAAGTGGTGTGGAGTGCCTGGGACCCACGTCTGGGCATCCCCAGCGCACTTAGGGCGGCAATTGCAAAAACAACAAGTGATGGACTGAATGTGGATCAATGTCACACACTCCCCCAGTCAAAAGATCTGGGCCCAAATTCATCGTTTTTTTGCACTCCACACCACCCTGGGTTAGACAATGGCGATATGCAAATCAGCTCTGACCCTGTTGCCCCATGGGAACAGTCCAGTCCGAACTACAAAAGCCATGTCCTTCCCAGAACGGAATCAAGCATCCGAGGACCGGACCGGTTTCGAGGTAACACCTCTCATCAGCCCGGCTAGCTTGACTCCAAGTGGTGTGGAGTGCCTGGGACCCACGTCTGGGCATCCCCAGCGCACTTAGGGCGGCAATTGCAAAAACAACAAGTGATGGACTGAATGTGGATCAATGTCACACACTCCCCCAGTCAAAAGATCTGGGCCCAAATCCATCGTTTTTTTGCACTCCACACCTCCCTGGGTTAGACAATGGCGATATGCAAATCAGCTCTGACCCTGTTGCCCCATGGGAACAGTCCAGTCCGAACTACAAAAGCCATGTCCTTCCCAGAACGGAATCAAGCATCCGAGGACCGGACCGGTTTCGAGGTAACACCTCTCATCAGCCCGGCTAGCTTGACTCCAAGTGGTGTGGAGTGCCTGGGACCCACGTCTGGGCATCCCCAGTGCACTTAGGGCGGAAATTGCAAAAACAACAAGTGATGGACTGAATGTGGATCAATGTCACACACTCCCCCAGTCAAAAGATCTGGGCCCAAATCCATCGTTTTTTTGCACTCCACACCACCCTGGGTTAGACAATGGCGATATGCAAATCAGCTCTGACCCTGTTGCCCCATGGGAACAGTCCAGTCCGAACTACAAAAGCCATGTCCTTCCCAGAACGGAATCAAGCATCCGAGGACCGGACCGGTTTCGAGGTAACACCTCTCATCAGCCCGGCTAGCTTGACTCCAAGTGGTGTGGAGTGCCTTGGACCCACGTCTGGGCATCCCCAGTGCACTGAGGGCGGCAATTGCAAAAACAACAAGTGATGGACTGAATGTGGATCAATGTCACACACTCCCCCAGTCAAAAGATCTGGGCCCAAATCCATCGTTTTTTTGCACTCCACACCACCCTGGGTTAGACAATGGCGATATGCAAATCAGCTCTGACCCTGTTGCCTCATGGGAACAGTCCAGTCTGAACTACAAAAGCCATGTCCTTCCCAGAACGGAATCAAGCATCCGAGGACCGGACCGGTTTCGAGGTAACACCTCTCATCAGCCCGGCTAGCTTGACTCCAAGTGGTGTGGAGTGCCTGGGACCCACGTCTGGGCATCCCCAGCGCACTTAGGGCGGCAATTGCAAAAACAACAAGTGATGGACTGAATGTGGATCAATGTCACACACTCCCCCAGTCAAAAGATCTGGGCCCAAATCCATCGTTTTTTTGTACTCCACACCTCCCTGGGTTAGACAATGGCGATATGCAAATCAGCTCTGACCCTGTTGCCCCATGGGAACAGTCCAGTCCGAAATACAAAAGCCATGTCCTTCCCAGAACGGAATCAAGCATCCGAGGACCGGACCGATTTCGAGGTAACACCTCTCATCAGCCCGGCTAGCTTGACTCCAAGTGGTGTGGAGTGCCTGGGACCCACGTCTGGGCATCCCCAGCGCACTTAGGGCGGCAATTGCAAAAACAACAAGTGATGGACTGAATGTGTGAGGTAATATAAATTTTCATAGTCAATTGTGTCCCCTAACGTGAACCCCACCGTCTCCATGTACGAGCTTAAAGTGCATGTAACTTCCCTCCTCGACCTGCTATGAAGACGCAAATACATTTGCGTCCAACGTTAATATGTTCTCTTTCAGATCCACCATGAATGGATCGATAATTCAGTTCCTAAGTATGCCTTGCCAACGTCTTTTCATGGTGCACTTTCACGTTTTTCCTAGCCCTGCAGAGCTAGGCCCTGATTTCTGCCATCGAGCCCTTTTCTGTTCTCTGCCTCAAAAGCTGCAACGTGGGATGCCTCCCTGACCTCTGTCCTACTCCCTGCGCGGCGAGCGGTGCCCGGCTCGGCCTGCTTGCCTGCCAAAGACAGTATTTTGCCTTCAAGTTATCAGTATAGCCGAGTTCAGCTCCTCGAAAACACATTCCAGTCTAGCAGGATAGATAAACATTTCCCTGGCTGCAGAGCAAAGGGCCCGGCCTCTCTGTCTCCATGCAAGTAATTCATTGCTCCTGTTACCGTGGTAGGCCCATGGCCCCTCGCATTACACGCAGACACGTAGTCACATATGCACGCATTAATAGTCAGTATAGAGTAGCCTCTGCCCGAGAGACCTTTTCCTTCTAGATAATATAGTTCCCCAAACACAAGATATTAGATATGATTTAGGAACGAGTCGATCTGACATGCCAGACTTCTGTCTCTTTCCTCTAGTGCTAAATGTCAAGTCCCCTGCACCCTCCAGCCTCACGTCAGTTACACGTCATGCTGCTGCGCGCGCATCCTTGCTACAGATTTCTGCTGACACTGCAAGATTCCACTATGTATCCACCCACTTGTGACACTTTCATGTGACGTTTCTAGCACACACCTCTGTGTACGCCCTCGTGCACGCCTTTCTGTTACGCACATGTGTTCTTATCTCGTTTCTCTCAGCTGTTACGCCTTCTGTATCTATCACCATTATATGCATTAACTATAAAAGTTGTATTCTGTCAATAAAGTATGCTCTATCCCTTCCTGATCCTTTATGGTGAAAGGAACATGATACCCTGGTTCGAACCATTCCATTTTATGGAATAAAACCCATTTTGAAACTCAGATATCACGGATTTTGCCTCTTATTTCGACTGAGTTATTTTATTTGAACTTTATTGCATAGAAATTCAGACGGTAAATATTTATTTACCACATTAATTTGGCGCCCGAACAGGGACCCCTCCCCCACCTTACGCGCCGGTGGTGCGTTGCAAACCTAGCCCCCTGCCACAGCCAAGACGGACAATTACGCGTACCCGCAGGATTTCCTGTATCTCCCTCTGGCCAACGGAGGTGACTGAGACTGCGATCGACACCCAGACGAGGCGGTAAGGAGTGCGGAGGATCCCGACCAGAGCCTAGCCAAGAGTGCAAGATCCGAGGTGTTTAGAGGCCCACCAGTTCCGACGTGCCTGTGACGTCACAAGTCGAGTCGAGTCCAGGCCGGTCCAGTCCAGACGAGTTTTCCGAGGCCTTCCGTTCCGTGCTTCCCGGTGAGTACCGTTGCTGGGGACGCATCTAGACGGGTGCATTACTATGCATCCGGTCAAGACGGGTTTGGGTACACAGACCCGGTCTGCACTGTTTTAGCGGTGTATATGTACTGTTTAGCAGTATATCAAGTAACCAACAGTTCAATTTTTGTTTTCGTTATAGAATTCAAGCTTAGTCAAACTGTGTTCAAAATGTTTCTATGTGATTAATGTCGTGGTATGAGTGATTGTTTGATATACATTACTGTGTTTCTGTGTCAAAAGTGTGTTCAGGGTCAAGTAAGTATCAAGTACCGAATATCAAGATGCCACTGTTTTCCAAATTAAGACAGATAGGAACTAGGAAAGGGATATTAGAGGAAGCGATTCCTGTCCCACCTAGGGATACTCCCGGAAATTTTATGTACCATAAGCATGGCTTAGATGCCATCTTATATCTAGATTTATGGGCCGATTATACTAAGAACCTAGACGAGAGATACAGATGGCCCGTTACAGGGACATGGGATGCAGATTGCATCATTAGAGTGGAAGAAGCCTTATGGAAAAAGAAGGCCAGACAATCTCAGAAAGACGCTATAGAATTGTGGCGTAAAGAATCTCATAGACGTACAGAGAAAGAACTCAGAAAAGCAGAGAAACATAGAGAAGATTCAGATAAAGCCCGAGAAAACGCGCTAGTTGAAGAAGGAATACGAGTTAAAGCAGAGCAAGTAGACAGACAATGAAACACCCTTGTGAATGGTATGTATCCTCTTTTGGCCGAGGGTTTACCTAAGGCCACTCCGGAAATACCAAAAGATCTGCCCCCTCCATTGGTTCCGACTAAATTACGTCACAAGACCGCAAAAGACATATTCCTTTCTTCCTATTTAGACGACGTAGCTCCCGAATATACTAATGTTCCGCCTGCACGTATACCACCCGCTGATCGTCAACCCCCTGATAATCCTCCACCACTTCCTGCACCCCCTATTAATCCGCTTAATCCTTTTGGGCCTGACACGGCCCTACCGACAGATCATGCTCAAGCCTCCGCTTCAGGAGGTGCATCAGGAGGTTACCATACCCCGCCACCAGTACATCGATTAAATACTAGAGAACTAGCAATGCAACGTATTCCAAAACCGATTACAACTGAAAAGCTTAGAGAACTTATCGTAACCTGTAGATACGACCCCATACCAAAGATGGTTGCATGTTATTAGCTTCAATACGTATAAGACGTGCTGCAGACTTTTTAGTTCTGTTTCCAGGAATGGTGGATAATCTAGACAGGATATATCATTTTGTCCAGACGGGGGAGGGTCAGGAATGTATTCAGGAGGCCATGGCGCATCAGAAAGTAGACATTCAAAGTCTACTATTAAGATTCCTCATAACCTGTTTCATAAGAGAACGAGATCGGCCTGGTGTAAATAAAGAAGAGATGAAGGTACTAACTACATGGAGTCAGAATATTTCAGACGGAAAACATGATAAACAAAATAGTATAGAGAGCATGTACAGGAAAATTCGTAAAGAAATAGTAATATTCCATGCAAAAGAGAAAGCTGAAAGGGAAGCAGAATTAGATGCAAATAAATCCTCGGAGGAGGACGAACAACCAGAGACCACAGCAGAAACATTGCAATTACCAGCTAGAGAAATGATAGCATATGTAGGTAAGGGAAGACCCTTTAATAATACAATACGTCCGATATGTCCAGAAAGCAAGAGACTTTTTCACGCTGCCATGTCAAATCCGAGGACTCCTGAACATTTGTTTCAGGCTACCGATAAAATACTTCAAGAACGAATGGGGTACCATGTACTCGATTCCATGGATGAACAAGAACTAGCCCGGTCCGCCGTACAATGGGCTGACAATTCTAGTACATATAATGATGATGCAGTAGCTCAGACGTTTTTGAACCTTTCCCCTGATGAACAAAAATTAGCTAGTGTATACATGATTCAGCATCTTATTACGTTGTTTAAAAGCCAACATTCTGATCCAGGTTCCTTACCGGATATATTAATAGAACTGCTCTCTAATAGATGGAGAGGCCTAGGTACTGATTTAATTAAAGAAATTCTAGAACAGAGACACAAGTATAGTACTTTTCTGAAACCACAATTTATGTCAGCTCCACCACCCTCAGAAAGAAAAATGTTTTACTTTGATAGACAGAATCCCTTACGGGAAGTACATCCGGTCAGAAAAGATGATAACACATTAGAACGTGTATTCGTATACACCCCCTTAACTAAAATAGAATTGCTAGAAATGAAGAAACTAGTACCCTGTCACGATAAAGACCCTGCAGGTTTTCGCCGAGAAATTAAAGATATGCTACTCATGGGTGACTACACGTACTCAGATATTATGAAAATGTTAAAAGTACTGTTGCCTGCTGGCATTTACGAAAAACTCAAAGAGAAAGAATGGGAGGTGGGAGATAAAAAGATTAATTGGACCGAAATAGAAGACGAGGAAAATGGACGTACTCCAGGGTTAGGCCTTGGGCCGAAAGCTAAAGCATTACCAGGATTAATTGTACAGGTTTTGCCAAGATTATTGACAACGAAAAAGGAAGACTGGGACGCCATCTCAGCCTGTAAACAGAAACACGATGAAGACACTAGTGATTTTTATTCTAGATTCGAGAAATGTTTTATTATTAATAGTGGCCTGAAACCAAGTAGCGAGTCATACCCGCACCTTTTTGTAACCAAATTAGTCGAGAATTCCCTGCCACAGGTTAAGAATCGTGTATATAAAGTCGAAAGCACATGGCAAGCAAATACGCCATCCCAAATGTTACAAATGTTACAGTACCACCAGAATAGAATTAGAGAAGAACAAGACCACGAACAGAGACGTATGAAAGATACGAAAATGAAAATGCTAGTCGCTCAGTCAGTTCCAGCTGACGGTCAGAAAAAGGGTATGACACAGTCAAATAATACGGCGGCTCCCGTTAAAGGGACATGCAACTATTGTAAACAGCCAGGTCACTATGTGAATGAATGTACGGTTTTGAAATACAATATAGCAACAGGGAAAACTAAAGAGAGACCACGTCAGCCTAGACAGGACCAGGTCCAACACCAAGTTCAGCAGACACAGAGCGCCCAGCCAATGCCTGCTCCACAACAGACAGGACAGACAGTAGCGGTACCACGTCCACAGCCCATTGCCGCGACACAGCAAGTTTCACAGCAGATGTACCAGTATGCACAATCTGATTACCCCGATTATCAGCGATACTCATGAAACAGCCTAGAGAGGGAGGTTGGCTTGCCTCTCATTGAGGTTCCTGTAGATCAAGAGGGTCCTTATGTACATAGTCAAGTATTAGGAAAGGATAGAAAGTTTTTGATTGACACAGGGGCAAGTCGAACAACAATAAGTCACGATGAGGTTCCAGGGGCACCCCTCTCAGGCTCACAGAATGTTTCCCTTGGTTTTTCAGGACAGCCTATTGTTAATGAAGTATCGAAACCTGTTCCCCTAGCAGTTGGTCCATTGTCACGCACTACAGACTTACTACTCACGAAGTCATGTCCAGAAAACTTGTTAGGTATCAAGACACTGAAAGCTCTAGGAGCTGTAATATGTTGTTCTCCGGAAGGAGTTAGACTGTTTTTACGTGACTTCAAAGGTCACTATGTATTACGAGATTTTGATGACAGATTGAAAAATGTACCAGAACATTTGTGGGCGAAAGGCCCAACTGATGTAGGTTGTATGCACATTACACCATATCGAGTGACACTCAAGCCAGGAGTTGTACTGCCCCGAATCCGACAATACAAGTTACCACCCGATGCTGTAGTGGCTTTGCTGGAAATCATTGAAGAGCTCATTGCACAGGGAGTGGTTGTAGAAACCGACTCCAATCTATGTAATTCCCCTATCATTCTGATTCTTAAACGTACTGACCCAAATGCACCACCAGTTTATCGGTTGGTGATTGATCTGCGAGAATTGAATAAATGCATTGTGCCACAGTACCCTGTGGTCCCCGACATCTCATCCTTATTGACTGCTATTGATTCAGAGGTGACGTTCTTTACTGTAATTGACCTCAAGAACGCCTTCTTCAGCGTCCCCATTGATCCGGAGAGCCGATACCTTTTCGGATTCTGTTTAAATGGCCGAAGCTTGAAATTTGCACGCGCACCTCAAGGATTCACAGAAAGCCTCAGCATCTACAGCCAAGCATTGAAAAGACAACTTGACAGTATTCAAATGCCAGTTAACACTGCCCTGCTGCAGTACGTCGATGATCTGCTGATCACCGCTCGTAGCGGACCTGAATGTGAACATGCATCACTGACGGTTTTGCATTTCTTAGCTGACAAGGGACACAAGGTGTCCCCTTCAAAGTTACAATTCTGTGTTCAGCAAGTGGTGTACCTTGGGCACTTGCTGTCCAAGAGGGGGAGACAGCTAACACCTGACCGCATCGAGTTAATTGCACACTTACCGCAACCCACGACACAAAAGGAAGTGCGGGCCTTCATTGGCCTCACCTCTTACTGCAGGCAATGGATTCCCCAGTACGCATTTCTAGCCAAACCACTTATACAGTTGACAACACAGGAGGCAGCGACTTCGACTGTCCTCCCTTGGACTCAGGAACACACACAGGCTTTTGATGAATTAAAGAAAGCATTATGTCAAGCACCAGTTTTAGCAACACCTTGTTACAGCAAACCTTTTACACTTTTTGTTGCAGAACGTGATGGCACAGCTTTATCTGCCTCACACAAGACCAAGCAGGTTCACATAAGCCGTGTGCTTATTTTTCGAGTACATTAGACCCAGTAGCCCAGGCTCTGCCTGCGTGCTTAAAATCAGTTGCAGCAACAGCATTAGCAATCCGACAAAGTGATTCCATAGTGTTAGGATATCCCCTGACAGTACAAGTTCCACACTCTGTGGAGGTTCTTTTAAACAGAACACAGACTCAACACTTGACTATAGCACGACTGACAGGTTATGAATTGACATTGTTCCAGCCACACATAGAAATCAGACGCTGTAACATACTCAATCCTGCCACATTGTTACCCTCGAACATTACAGATCCAGCTCCACATGACTGTATAGAGATCATTAATGCAGTAACAAAGCCCCGACGAGACTTGACAGATGTTGCACTGACTAACCCAGACCTGACACTTTACGTGGATGGTTCATGTATGAGAACAAGCACAGGAGAATTAGTGGCCGCATATGCAGTGACCACTGAAACTGAAGTCAAAGAAACACACCGCATTGATACACTGTCTGCTCAAGCTGCAGAGCTTATTGCTCTGACCCGAGCCTGTATAATAGCCAAAAACAGGAATGTTAACATATACACAGATTCACGTTATGCATTTGGAGTCGTACACGACTTCGGTGTACTCTGGCAGGAAAGAGGTTTCTTGACCTCTCACGGAGCCAAAATCCAACATGGTCCCCTCATTCAGGAATTATTGGAAGCAATACATTTGCCATCAGCCATAGCTATCATGAAGTGCAAGGCACATACTAAAGTTACAGATACCATTTCCCAGGGTAACGATCTGGCCGATCAAACCGCGAAACACACAGCTCTGACTCATACACATGCAGCTGACATGACAAAGACAATAGTTCCGACACCGACACATTGCATGACAGTTAAGGATCCCGCACTAGATGTAATTGACATACAGACACATGCTACTCCAGACGAAATAAAGAAATGGACTGAACTAGGAGGGATCCAGACAGATCAGGGATGGATGACGAAGGGAAAAGCCACATGGTTTCTCCCCGACTCTATGGTTCAAGTTATGATCAACACTGCACACAGTCCAGCACACTTGGGAGAAAAAGCCATGTTAGACAGTTTACAGAATCTCTGGTACAATAAACATCTACGAGCAGCAGCAAAACAGAAAGTGCGTACTTGCATGATCTGTTGTCAGTTCAACCCAGGTAAAAGCATCCCTGTAGAGCAAGGTGGATTCAATCCTCCCGATTACCCTTTTGAAGTCCTCCAGATGGATTATATCCAGATGGAACGATGTCGAGGATTCAAATATGTCCTCGTAATTGTATGCGCACTTTCCCGTTGGACAGAAGCATATCCAGTCCCAGATTACACTGCTCCGACCACTGCCAAACAGTTGGTTCGTGAATTCTTCCCACGATACGGTTTGCCTCGTGTCGTGTATTCAGATAACGGCCAACCATTCTCGTCCGAATTAATGAAGCAGGTTTCACTCCTGCTAGGATATCAGTGGAAGTTCCACTGCGTCCGACATCCCGAGGCAGCAGGTCTCGTAGAACGCCACAATCAGACACTGAAAACACGCCTTGCCAAGATCTGTGCCGAGAAAGGGGTAGACTGGATAGTCGCCTTGCCAGTTGCATTGTTTTACATGAGAATGGTTGCACACTCTAGAACAGGGCTATCCCCGTATGAGGTGGTCTTTGGTAGGCCACCGAATATGTGGGGGACGCCTCTGCCTCGAAAAATAACAGATGTTGATAGTAACATGTTGACAGATTACCTTGCCTACTTGATGTCTGCACTACAATCTTGTCGTTCACAGGTAGCTGCAGCCTTTCCCGACAATACCGAGGTGAAGCCGCATGAGATTACACCGGGGGACCTCGTTTTTGTAAGAAATTTCGACAGGAAGAGTCCGCTAGAGCCCCGCTGGCAAGAGCCGAAGCTTGTTTTACTGACTACAAGGACAGCCGTTAAGGTGGAGGGCCGCAAAGGCTGGCTCCACTCGAGTCATATAAAAAAATATAATGGACTGCAGCCAGAGTTAGACTCCCGGCCCCATCCTAAAGACTGATTCAACACTCCCACTGGCAGAGAAAACTCCTCAACAGGAGTATCGTTCAAAGTTGAGGTCTAGCAAGTCAGACAGTTTAATTGTTTAAGTCCTCCCCTAGGTGAAGCGGTTAGACAGGTTCCTGACATGTACAAGCCATACCCCAATAGAGAGAGAGATAGACAGAAACAGCTCAAGAAACGAGAATATTGTAAATCTCTTCATAGTCATTGTATTGTGACATTATTGATTATGTTTTTTCTGAGTCTTACGATTATTGCTGCAAGTTTTCTGCTACACATGTATTTCCCTCTTTCCATACATGCACATTTCTTTTCAAACAGCACTGTCGAGCATACTTTCAACGAACTACCCCCGCATGAGTTGTCTTATAGGCTTGCGCTGCGCAACAATACTTTTATCAGTATGTTACATCATTCTCATCAGACCAGCAATGCTACCAATTGTTGGATATGTGGCCGACTTCCTCCCTATCAGAAATACAAGGGAGTCTTGCCCCTCTTCCCGTATCCATTCACACATAATGGTTCCTGTGGTGCATGGTTTAGTTTAATAAATTCTTTAGACTCTGAGTCCATAGTCTACAAAGGCAGTTGGGTATGGGGAAATCTGAACACGGTTCTGCATAAAGCATGTTACCCTAACAAGGAGGGTCTTCCACAAAGGACAGGGACCGATCTAGAAAATGAAGTATATGGATTAGGTAATTATACACTTAACCTCATGATTCTGAATGTCCAGTCTGATACAGGACCAGACTTACCCTCTATGTCAGTATTACCCGTCAAAGGCGAATTATGTGTCAGAAAGAATGGTTCAGTACCTCTAGGTCATAGTAAATGTACTACTGTGATCGAATTCAGTGATAAAGGCAAGTCTACATTCAAAGCTACCCGACATTCCTATTTCATTTGTGGCCATACAGCCTATATACGTTTGCCACTAGATTGGGATGGGACATGTTACATTGCATTCCTTCTGCCACCCGTTTTTCTAGCTCCACCTGATTATCATAAGAACTCCCGGCTAGTACCTAACAGACACAAGAGAGATCTCCCGATTGTCGACTATACTGAAACGGCATTAGAACAATATACAGATTTCAATAAAGGTTTCTTTCCCTATTTGGGAGCTATCTTCAATAGCAAAGCAATACGTCACTTGACCATAACCCTCGAAGCAGTAGTAAATGAAACTACTTCCGCCCTAGGCAACTTAACAGAGGAACAGTCTGCTATGAGAATTGTTGTCCTTCAAAATCGTCTTGTCCTTGACGTCATCCTGGCCGATAGGGGCGGAGCCTGTAGAGTCATCGGATCGAGCTGCTGTGTTTTCATTCCAGAAAACGCACCGTCAGTATATAAAGCTATCACGCGTCTCCATGAGATTGCAAGTCAGATACATCAGAATCCAGGTACCTGGACTTGGTCCGGTTGGTTCTGGAGCGTGTTATCAGCCTGGGGATGGAAAGTCCTATCCTTCCTCGGAATAGCCCTTCTCATAGTATTCAGTTGTTGCCTATGTATACAATGTGGGCCAGCGATTTGCGGCTTGTGCGCCACATCATGTTTTCCTCATCCCAGTCCACGTTCTAAATCCCGCCTGAAAAAGGAAGAGCAAATGATGTTATATGAACAAATAGATGGACTAATGAGGATTGATATATCATGAAGGGTCCGTAGGGGACAAGGAGGGAATGAGGTAATATACATTTTCATAGTCAATTGTGTCCCCTAACGTGAACCCCACCGTCTCCATGTACGAGCTTAAAGTGCATGTAACTTCCCTCCTCGACCTGCTATGAAGACGCAAATACATTTGCGTCCAACGTTAATATGTTCTCTTTCAGATCCACCATGAATGGATCGATAATTCAGTTCCTAAGTATGCCTTGCCAACGTCTTTTCATGGTGCACTTTCACGGTTTTCCTAGCCCTGCAGAGCTAGGCGCTGATTTCTGCCATCGAGCCCTTTTCTGTTCTCTGCCTCCTGAAAAGCTGCAACGTTGGATGCCTCCCTGACCTCTGTCCTACTCCCTGCGCGGCGAGCGGTGCCCGGCTCGGCCTGCTTGCCTGCCAAAGACAGTATTTTGCCTTCAAGTTATCAGTATAGCCGAGCTCAGCTCCTCGAAAACACATTCCAGTCTAGCAGGATAGATAAACATTTCCCTGGCTGCAGAGCAAAGGGCCCGGCCTCTCTGTCTCCGTGCAAGTAATTCATTGCTCCTGTTACCGTGGTAGGCCCATGGCCCCTCGCATTACACGCAGACACGTAGTCACATATGCACGCATTAATAGTCAGTATAGAGTAGCCTCTGCCCCAGAGACCTTTTCCTTCTAGATGATATAGTTCCCCAAACACAAGATATTAGATATGATTTAGGAACGAGTCGATATGACATGCCAGACTTCTGTCTCTTTCCTCTAGTGCTAAATGTCAAGTCCCCTGCACCCTCCAGCCTCACGTCAGTTACACGTCATGCTGCTGCGCGCGCATCCTTGCTACAGATTTCTGCTGACACTGCAAGATTCCACTATGTATCCACCCACTTGTGACACTTTCATGTGACGTTTCTAGCACACACCTCTGTGTACGCCCTCGTGCACGCCTTTCTGTTACGCACATGTGTTCTTATCTCGTTTCTCTCAGCTGTTACGCCTTCTGTATCTATCACCATTATATGCATTAACTATAAAAGTTGTATTCTGTCAATAAAGTATGCTCTATCCCTTCCTGATCCTTTATGGTGAAAGGAACATGATACCCTGGTTCGAACCATTCCATTTTATGGAATAAAACCCATTTTGAAACTCAGATATCACGGATTTTGCCTCTTATTTCGACTGAGTTATTTTATTTGAACTTTATTGCATAGAAATTCAGACGGTAAATATTTATTTACCACATGTGGATCAATGTCACACACTCCCCCAGTCAAAAGATCTGGGCCCAAATCCATCGTTTTTTTGCACTCCACACCACCCTGGGTTAGACAATATGCAAATCAGCTCTGACCCTGTTGCCCCATGGGAACAGTCCAGTCCGAACTACAAAAGCCATGTCCTTCCCAGAACGGAATCAAGCATCCGAGGACCGGACCGCTTTCGAGGTAACACCTCTCATCAGCCCAGCTAGCTTGACTCCAAGTGGTGTGGAGTGCCTGGGACCCACGTCTGGGCATCCCCAGCGCACTTAGGGCGGCAATTGCAAAAACAACAAGTGATGGACTGAATGTGGATCAATGTCACACACTCCCCCAGTCAAAAGATCTGGGTCCAAATCCATTGTTTTTTTGCACTCCACACCTCCCTGGGTTAGACAATGGCGATATGCAAATCAGCTCTGACCCTGTTGCCCCATGGGAACAGTCCAGTCCGAACTACAAAAGCCATGTCCTTCCCAGAACGGAATCAAGCATCCGAGGACCGGACCGGTTTCGAGGTAACACCTCTCATCAGCCCGGCTAGCTTGACTCCAAGTGGTGTGGAGTGCCTGGGACCCACGTCTGGGCATCCCCAGTGCACTTAGGGCGGCAATTGCAAAAACAACAAGTGATGGACTGAATGTGGATCAATGTCACACACTCCCCCAGTCAAAAGATCTGGGCCCAAATCCATCGTTTTTTTGCACTCCACACCACCCTGGGTTAGACAATGGCGATATGCAAATCAGCTCTGACCCTGTTGCCCCATGGGAACAGTCCAGTCCGAACTACAAAAGCCATGTCCTTCCCAGAACAGAATCAAGCATCCGAGGACCGGACGGTTTCGAGGTAACACCTCTCATCAGCCCGGCTAGCTTGACTCCAAGTGGTGTGGAGTGCCTGGGACCCACGTCTGGGCATCCCCAGCGCACTGAGGGCGGCAATTGCAAAAACAAGTGATGGACTGAATGTGGATCAATGTCACACACTCCCCCAGTCAAAAGATTTGGGCCCAAATCCATCGTTTTTTTGCACTCCACACCACCCTGGGTTAGACAATGGCGATATGCAAATCAGCTCTGACCCTGTTGCCCCATGGGAACAGTCCAGTCCGAACTACAAAAGCCATGTCCTTCCCAGAACGGAATCAAGCATCCGAGGACCGGACCGGTTTCGAGGTAACACCTCTCATCAGCCCGGCTAGCTTGACTCCAAGTGGTGTGGAGTGCCTGGGACCCACGTCTGGGCATCCCCAGCGCACTTAGGGCGGCAATTGCAAAAACAACAAGTGATGGACTGAATGTGGATCAATGTCACACACTCCCCCAGTCAAAAGATCTGGGCCCAAATCCATCGTTTTTTTGCACTCCACACCACCCTGGGTTAGACAATGGCGATATGCAAATCAGCTCTGACCCAGTTGCCTCATGGGAACAGTCCAGTCCGAACTACAAAAGCCATGTCCTTCCCAGAACGGAATCAAGCATCCGAGGACCGGACCGGTTTCGAGGTAACACCTCTCATCAGCCCGGCTAGCTTGACTCCAAGTGGTGTGGAGTGCCTGAGACCCACGTCTGGGCATCCCCAGCGCACTTAGGGCGGCAATTGCAAAAACAACAAGTGATGGACTGAATGTGGATCAATGTCACACACTCCCCCAGTCAAAAGATCTGGGCCCAAATCCATCGTTTTTTTGCACTCCACACCACCCTGGGTTAGACAATGGCGATATGCAAATCAGCTCTGACCCTGTTGCCCCATGGGAACAGTCCAGTCTGAACTACAAAAGCCATGTCCTTCCCAGAACGGAATCAAGCATCCGAGGACTGGACTGGTTTCGAGGTAACACCTCTCATCAGCCCAGCTAACTTGACTCCAAGTGGTGTGGAGTGCCTGGGACCCACGTCTGGGCATCCCCAGCGCACTTAGGGCGGCAATTGCAAAAACAACAAGTGATGGACTGAATGTGGATCAATGTCACACACTCCCCCAGTCAAAAGATCTGGGCCCAAATCCATCGTTTTTTTGCACTCCAAACCTCCCTAGGTTAGACAATGGCGATATGCAAATCAGCTCTGACCCTGTTGCCCCATGGGAACAGTCCAGTCCGAACTACAAAAGCCATGTCCTTCCCAGAACGGAATCAAGCATCCGAGGACCGGACCGGTTTCGAGGTAACACCTCTCATCAGCCCGGCTAGCTTGACTCCAAGTGGTGTGGAGTGCCTGGCACCCACGTCTGGGCATCCCCAGTGCACTTAGGGCGGCAATTGCAAAAACAACAAGTGATGGATTGAATGTGGATCAATGTCACACACTCCCCCAGTCAAAAGATCTGGGCCCAAATCCATCGTTTTTTTGCACTCCACACCACCCTGGGTTAGACAATGGCGATATGCAAATCAGCTCTGACCCTGTTGCCCTATGGGAACAGTCCAGTCCGAACTACAAAAGCCATGTCCTTCCCAGAACGGAATCAAGCATCCGAGGACCGGACCGGTTTCGAGGTAACACCTCTCATCAGCCCGGCTAGCTTGACTCCAAGTGGTGTGGAGTGCCTGGGACCCACGTCTGGGCATCCCCAGCGCACTGAGGGCGGCAATTGCAAAAACAACAAGTGATGGATTGAATGTGGATCAATGTCACACACTCCCCCAGTCAAAAGATCTGGGCCCAAATCCATCGTTTTTTTGCACTCCACACCACCCTGGGTTAGACAATGGCGATATGCAAATCAGCTCTGACCCTGTTGCCCCATGGGAACAGTCCAGTCCGAACTACAAAAGCCATGTCCTTCCCAGAACGGAATCAAGCATCCGAGGACCGGACCGGTTTCGAGGTAACACATCTCATCAGCCCGGCTAGCTTGACTCCAAGTGGTGTGGAGTGCCTGGTACCCACAACTGGGCATCCCCAGCGCACTTAGGGCGGCAATTGCAAAAACAACAAGTGATGGACTGAATGTGGATCAATGTCACACACTCCCCCAGTCAAAAGATCTGGGCCCAAATCCATCGTTTTTTTGCACTCCACACCACCCTGGGTTAGACAATGGCGATATGCAAATCAGCTCTGACCCTGTTACCCCATGGGAACAGTCCAGTCCGAACTACAAAAGCCATGTCCTTCCCAGAATGGAATCAAGCATCCGAGGACCGGACCGGTTTCGAGGTAACACCTCTCATCAGCCCGGCTAGCTTGACTCCAAGTGGTGTGGAGTGCCTGGGACCCACGTCTGGGCATCCCCAGCGCACTTAGGGCGACAATTGCAAAAACAACAAGTGATGGACTGAATGTGGATCAATGTCACACACTCCCCCAGTCAAAAGATCTGGGCCCAAATCCATCGTTTTTTTGCACTCCACACCACCCTGGGTTAGACAATGGCGATATGCAAATCAGCTCTGACCCTGTTGCCCCATGGGAACAGTCCAGTCCGAACTACAAAAGCCATGTCCTTCCCAGAACGGAATCAAGCATCCGAGGACCGGACCGGTTTCGAGGTAACACCTCTCATCAGCCCGGCTAGCTTGACTCCAAGTGGTGTGGAGTGCCTGGGACCCACGTCTGGGCATCCCCAGCGCACTTAGGGCGGCAATTGCAAAAACAACAAGTGATGGACTGAATGTGGATCAATGTCACACACTCCCCCAGTCAAAAGATCTGGGCCCAAATCCATCGTTTTTTTGCACTCCACACCACCCTGGGTTAGACAATGGCGATATGCAAATCAGCTCTGACCCTGTTGCCCCATGGGAACAGTCCAGTCCGAACTACAAAAGCCGTGTCCTTCCCAGAACGGAATCAAGCATCTGAGGACCGGACCGGTTTCGAGGTAACACCTCTCATCAGCTCGGCTAGCTTGACTCCAAGTGGTGTTGAGTGCCTGGGACCCACGTCTGGGCATCCCCAGCGCACTTAGGACGGCAATTGCAAAAACAACAAGTGATGGACTGAATGTGGATCAATGTCACACACTCCCCCAGTCAAAAGATCTGGGCCCAAATCCATCATTTTTTTGCACTCCACACCACTCTGGGTTAGACAATGGCGATATGCAAATCAGCTCTGACCCTGTTGCCCCATGGGAACAGTCCAGTCCGAACTACAAAAGCCATGTCCTTCCCAGAACGGAATCAAGCATCCGAGGACCGGACCGGTTTCGAGGTAACACCTCTCATCAGCCCGGCTAGCTTGACTCCAAGTGGTGTGGAGTGCCTGGGACCCACGTCTGGGCATCCCCAGCGCACTTAGGGCGGCAATTGCAAAAACAACAAGTGATGGACTGAATGTGGATCAATGTCACACACTCCCCCAGTCAAAAGATCTGGGCCCAAATCCATCGTTTTTTTGCACTCCACACCACCCTGGGTTAGACAATGGCGATATGCAAATCAGCTCTGACCCTGTTGCCCCATGGGAACAGTCCAGTCCGAACTACAAAAGCCATGTCCTTCCCAGAACGGAATCAAGCATCCGAGGACCGGACCGGTTTCGAGGTAACACCTCTCATCAGCCCGGCTAGCTTGACTCCAAGTGGTGTGGAGTGCCTGGGACCCACGTCTGGGCATCCCCAGCGCACTTAGGGCGGCAATTGCAAAAACAACAAGTGATGGACTGAATGTGGATCAATGTCACACACTCCCCCAGTCAAAAGATCTGGGCCCAAATCCATCGTTTTTTTGCACTCCACACCACCCTGGGTTAGACATTGGCGATATGCAAATCAGCTCTGACCCTGTTGCCCCATGGGAACAGTCCAGTCCGAACTACAAAAGCCATGTCCTTCCCAGAACGGAATCAAGCATCCGAGGACCGGACCGGTTTCGAGGTAACACCTCTTATCAGCCCGGCTAGCTTGACTCCAAGTGGTGTGGAGTGCCTGGGACCCACGTCTGGGCATCCCCAGCGCACTTAGGGCCGCAATTGCAAAAACAAAAAGTGATGGACTGAATGTGGATCAATGTCACACACTCCCCCAGTCAAAAGATCTGGGCCCAAATCCATCGTTTTTTTGCACTCCACACCACCCTGGGTTAGACAATGGCGATATGCAAATCAGCTCTGACCCTGTTGCCCCATGGGAACAGTCCAGTCCGAACTACAAAAGCCATGTCCTTCCCAGAACGGAATCAAGCATCTGAGGACCGGACCGGTTTCGAGGTAACACCTCTCATCAGCCCGGCTAGCTTGACTCCAAGTGGTGTGGAGTGCCTGGGACCCACGTCTGGGCATCCCCAGCGTACTTAGGGCGGCAATTGCAAAAACAACAAGTGATGGACTGAATGTGGATCAATGTCACACACTCCCCCAGTCAAAAGATCTGGGCCCAAATCCATCATTTTTTTGCACTCCACACCACCCTGGGTTAGACAATGGCGATATGCAAATCAGCTCTGACCCTGTTGCCCCATGGGAACAGTCCAGTCCGAACTACAAAAGCCATGTCCTTCCCAGAACGGAATCAAGCATCTGAGGACCGGACCGGTTTCGAGGTAACACCTCTCATCAGCCCGGCTAGCTTGACTCCAAGTGGTGTGGAGTGCCTGGGACCCACGTCTGGGCATCCCCAGCGTACTTAGGGCGGCAATTGCAAAAACAACAAGTGATGGACTGAATGTGGATCAATGTCACACACTCCCCCAGTCAAAAGATCTGGGCCCAAATCCATCATTTTTTTGCACTCCACACCACCCTGGGTTAGACAATGGCGATATGCAAATCAGCTCTGACCCTGTTGCCCCATGGGAACAGTCCAGTCCGAACTACAAAAGCCATGTCCTTCCCAGAACGGAATCAAGCATCCGAGGACCGGACCAGTTTCGAGGTAACACCTCTCATCAGCCCGGCTAGCTTGACTCCTAGTGGTGTGGAGTGCCTGGGACCCACGTCTGGGCATCCCCAGCGCACTTAGGGCGGCAATTGCAAAAACAACAAGTGTTGTGCTGTCCGTATTGGGACCATAAGTGTTTACTATCACAGCTGGAGTGTTGCAAGGCATCCCCTGGAGCAGGATATATCTGCCTTCATTGTAAATCAGCGAGTGGTGTGTCTTCCAATGCAGCCCTCTGCGTATTAATATTGCCACCCCCCTGGAATAATTCGAGTAGTTAGCTTCTACCACCTTTCCCCATCTGTAATGGCTGAGTGTGTTCGTGGTTGCAGACATTAAATGAGTCTCTTTAAGTAGACATATATCTACCCCATGCCTAATCAAGTAAGAGTGGACCAGTCTAGCCTTCCTCCTGTCATTTAAACCCCTAACATTCCATGAGAGACATGTGATGGTCGTCATGATCGCTGCAGGGACAAGTTATATATGTGACCTCTCTGTCTGTTTCTTGTCCCCTTATTGAGTGCCCCAAGCAATATAGTAACAGCAGTTTGCAGTGCAGTGAGTCTACCTCTCTGATCTAGCAAATGACAGGCACCTGTGTAGTTCAGACATAATCTACACTTTAACTCAGACATGTGATATGGCAGGTAAATCAAACAGAACAAAAGCCATTCCCTCCCTCCTCCCACACCAACCCCTCAATCAGGTTGTGAATCTCCCTCCCTCTCCCTCATGAACCAGAAACATTCAGTCCATAGTGTTGAACATGAGGGAATCATCCCATAGGGTAATGTGAGGTCGCTGGACAACCTCCCCATCTCTTTTATTAGGGTGGCCGAGAATGCAACACGTGACATTGGTCCAGGAAAACCACCATATATACTGCACAAGAACAGCCTGTCAATACATCCCATCCATTCAACTCTAGGAAAATAGTCGCTTTCACCCCGATTCCCAAAGATTAACAATGGCCACGAAGAGAACACTGATCATAGTACAGTTTACCCATGGCGAGTACTTATCTGTGTATCCAACGTATATGGCCCGGATCTTCAATCATTGTCACTCATGGTCTTTTTGGTCTGTGAGTCATTCACCGCCCCCAGTTGTTTGTGATATTTCGCCATTTGTTTTGCATACACAAGAGCAGCTTTAGCGTCTGTTAAAAAGGTGGGGTTTCTGTGGCCTTGAATTCTCAGCTTGGCTGGATGGATCAATGCGTATTGTTTGTCCCGATCTGTTGAAATATTTTTTTTTGCAGGAATGAATTCCCTGCGGGCCGACTAAACTTGTAACGTGAAGTCCGGGTAAAAAGCTATTTGATTTCCTTTGTATTGTATATCTCTTTTCTCCCCTGCAAGCCTGAGGATTGTGTCTCTGTCCCTGTAGTTAAGGACTCTTGCGATGATCGGTCTAGCCGGCGCACCTGGTTTTGGTCTGGGACCCAATGTGGGATGTGCCCATTCAATTAGAAACATAGCGGAAAGGTCAGGCCCAAAGAGTTCTCTCATCATCTCCTCTATGTACTTTTCCATATTTTGGATATCCGTTGACTCCGCTATTCCCGTAATTTGTACGTTGTTCCTCCTCGATCTAGCTTCCAAATCCTCGTTCTTCTATCTTATTAACTGCAGAACTCCATCCATACCTCGCAGTTTCATGTCCATATCAGTATGTCCTTCTTCCGTTTCTGTGATCCTTGTCTCCAGGACACTCATGCAGCCTTCTTTTTTCACGACCAATTGCGTTATTCTGTGCATCCTTTCCCGCCAGTGAGTCCATCTTAGAGTCTATCCCTTGCAGACTAGACTTTAGATCTTTAAACATTTCCCTAATGTCATCTGCAGGTGGCTGATCCGTGGCGCTTTTTCCCGGCGGTTCCTGCTGGCCAGCATCACTGTCTGCAGTTTTATTAGATTTTTTATCGAAGTGTATTTTTGGCTGGCCTTTTTCAGGTTTACTGATATCTGTGGTCTGCGCTGGCTGTAGTATGGAGTGCAGATTAAGTCAGCCCATGTCCGATTACTGCAAGCCTGCATACGGTGCAAACAATGGTGCTGCAACCGAGCTTATGCACTTTCCTGACCTCCACCTCCTATGACCACCGCCTATATCATTGGGATCACCTACTGCTCGTTGACCCTTAGACACCTCCACATGGTGAAGCAAGCACACCTATTTCTTCTACTGTGAGTCTATCCGCACTGCCTCTATCTATGCCCGCAGTCTCAATCACAGGCAGAAAGTGCGCCTTCCCACGTCTACGGGACTTCAATCATATAGGACAACGCAATAGGTCTCTTATTATCTGCCAGGTCGCCTGGCCCCCACAGCTCACCGGATGGTATGCAAAGGAACGTGCACCTAAAACCGGCAACTGAACAAAAGCTGCGCAGCAGTATTATGACAAACGGGCAGGCCGCCGCCTGCAGTAAAACTCTCTTAACTCTGCATAGGCCTCATGCACGTTGTGCACTGCCTCTCCTTGAGGCAAGAATATTCCCGCATTGCCAATTCCTGCCAATCCCTGTCTTTCCGCTATCCGTCCTGTATGTCCGCTGGTATAGAACAAATGCAGTGTGTCTGTCAGTGAGTGAGGTGATCGTTATCCACAGCTGCTGATAATCAAAGTGGCTGCTACGTGGAACCGCTACGGCGTTTTGAAATAACCAACAGCGAACCGAATCCATTTTGCACCAGATCTTGAAACTTACATGGAGAAAGGCATTGTCGATCTCCCTGATGAAGGGCATGACTCCATAATGCCCGAAATGCATTGGATATGATCAGATATAATGACATTGCCTGTGTTTTGAAAATATCAAGAAGTTAAAAAAATATGGAAAACTAATGAAATTATGCCAACAACTAATAAATTGGTTCAATGAACAACAAACCGGATGAATGGAAATCTTTTTCTCTGTAGAAAGATAACAAGCAAGTGTGCCCATCAAGGGATGTCCCTAGAGATTCTCTAGGTCCACAATTTTGCAGATAATCAAAATGCAACATGCCCAAGGCAGCAGAACTCCAGGGCCAAAAAACATCTACTTCAGGCTCCCATGTGCCTCTGAAGCTCACCATACCATCCTCTCCATCCAGCGTAATCGCTAGCAGCCAGTTGTTTGTACTCGCGAAGCACCGTCTCTTCCCCCAAAATGGCAGCCGCCCAGGCTTCAGAGGTCTGCTCCCCTCCGCAGCGTTGGGTGCCGGGCAATCGTTCCGCACTCACCCTTCAGTGAGAGGCAGAGCTCGCGGGATGCTGTCTGTCCTGCTGCACTCCCAGTTTATTCCTCCTGTTCCGACGGGTACACCGTGCCCCCCGCGAGGTTCGCAATTCCCGACCGGGGCACTCAGCATCAACACCACCTCCCGATGGCATCTAAGAGTCTTCATCTCATTCGGCCTGAATGTGCACTGGCCCCCACTGCCTCCAAGCAACAATACCTCGGGGGGTCCGATTTCGGGCTGCCACTATCTCTCCTCACTGCAACCACATCCTTGGACTCTGGTCCGCCGGTGTCATCATTCCACTCGTCGGATGCAGCCCTCACTTTAGTCCCCGGCCTCTCTTGGCAGATCCTCAGGTAGGCCTATGTTCTGCGATGCCACTGTGCTCGTCGTTCCGCACCATCCACCAGTATAAACCCAGTTGCGGCGTTCTGGGCTGAAATGGTGACTGTTTTGCCTCAGTGGACAGAAGTCTAACGTATTTTGTACAGAGAAATGACGGATATTTAGAACTCGGCCGGCTCTGGTGTGCGGCCATTCCGCTGCTCAGCTTGGCCACTCCCCCCCACTATTGTCCACTTTCACTGACACATTGTCAGGCTCATGCACGACGAACTACACAGGCAGTGATGCTGCCTCCAATATTGAACCCTTATTTCACACTTTCATCACTTAAAAGGAGATCAGAAAGAGCAGTTATCAACACACAGGTCCAGTTCACAAAACATTTCGGATTATTCTATTTCATGTCAATGGTGCTAAGATGAGGCAATGCTTCCCCCAAACAATTTTTACAATTGTATTATATTAACAGGATTCTGGAGATTTTAATATATGATAAGAATGTTTTTTCACATTTGTTGTGTGGCACTTCGTTGGGGTGGTGTGTTCTGTTATTGTTTGTGCCGCTGTGTTATTTGTGCTGCAATATTGAAAGTTAATTGTCTTATGTTCTACTGCAGCTGTGGAATTGTTTTCTGTTTTGGTTATGTTTTGTGATATGCTACATTATATGTCTATGTTATTTTGTGATGTTCAGATATTTACTTGTTTACTTTAGATTTAACAACAAATGATCCTAAATTTCCAGCCAAAATCAGCTTGTGTCTTGAAATTCCATATGACAAGCACCTATCTGCCACTGTCCAAGGTGGTAAAATAGTACGGTTCCGACTTCTCTTCAACAACACGAGGAACCAGTCCCCAAATATGTGACTCAGTAATCAAAGTACTAACTTTGTTATGAACAGCCCCATTGTCTCTGCAAAAGTTTTTGGCTGACTGGTTTCTTAAGTAAATGAAGTCCTGGAGCAGTGCTATTTTACCACCTTAGACTGTGGAAAATGGTTGTTTGTTACAAGACCTTTCAAGGCATATGCTGCTTTTGGTTTGAAATGTAGCAGCATTTGTTAACATTTCTAAAGTTTATAGCAGAATGTAATGCAATAACGCACACAAAGCAGCATAGCAACAGAGTTCAAACAAAACATACCATGACACATCACAACAAAACCGTCAAAATTGAAAGGAACACAACATTCACAGCACAACAAATCACATTGCAATAATGTAGCATCAATATACAAAAGCACAAAAAGAACAAAAGAGCATATTATCACGACAAATAAATTACACACAACAAATGTGCACAAATGTTTTTGTCGCATATTACCACATCAACATAATGTTTTCATAAAATGGCAGTTAAAGGTGTTTGGAATAAGCACTGCCTTAACTTACCATCAAGGGCATGAATCAGATTCAGTCAAAAATGTTGTGTGATTTGGTCCCTTTCAGTCCAAAACTGTGGCAGAGACTGCATCTTAATTGAATGCTTTATGTGAATTTCCACCAGCACAATGTTCTTGTTAATCTGGCTCTATTTCTAAGGCCTATGGAGCGCTCTTCAAATACAACTATCAAAGTGCTCCCGTATATCCCAACAAATCATTGATAGTCTTATTCTATATGCAACTAATAAACAATCTATGTCAGTACACTTTTTAAATGCCTGATTCTCTGCAAACTATACTCCACGTTCATCATATACATAACAAATATTAGGTCTCATGTGATATGTGATACTTTAGAAAAGGGAGTTGATATTGTCAGTAGAACATTAAAATAAATCTAATCCAAGTATGACCTTTTAGTGACTTGCAATGGTACAGGTCCCTTTGGTATTAGGATGCGTCAACAGTGTCCTTGTCCTACACAGGCGCAGTTGAGGAACAAATAAAACCGAATAAACACTTAACGAAAAAGTAATACAATTTCGTTTTCCAGAGTGTTATTGAAACCTAGAAAATATAAGGTTGCTATTAAAAGGAAGATAAAGAAAAGAGAAGGATGCATTTTGAGGCAATGTGTTTGTGCTGTGCTGGGTTTCTTTCTGAAATTTGATGAAAATTGTATTTACCAATCTCGTCCAGCATTAACTGAATCGAATCCCGAGATCAAAGGCTTTCTTTTTGTTTGCATCTCCCGTAGGTGAATAAAAATGGTGTTATGCTTATTGGGGAAGACTCACAAAAGTATCTATAAATAGACGTTCGCTTGTGCGAATTTAGTCCAAATGTGCAGTTCCAAGAAATGCAAGAGCTAATGTGTACTAACTGCATACCTTCGGCTGAATACGTGGACTATGACAATGTCGACAAAACACGCAAGCAAGATGGAACTTTTCATAGAACCAGCCACTCATTAAATCTAGACGGTTTTTCATTATGTTTGTATGACATAAAGGAACTTTAGACAGTGAAAACGGTCATATATATATATATATATATATATAAATGACTGGAACTTCGAAATTTAGCGCAAACCAACAGGAAGCCAAATAACGAAACGGACCCTTGTAAGTTGATTTCAGCGTTTTTTATTCCATTCTGTGCACCCTCTCGATCGCCATGACGCGTTTCGGGCCCTGGAGCCCTTGATCACATGATATATATATATCCAAAAAGTGATTTCCAACACAATCAAGAAGGAATGTCCAGGCCAGCTTCATGCAGTTTTAACGAGCTTTAATGAATAGCTCCACTCGACGCGCTTCGAGGAAGTGTTCCTCTTGGTCACGAGCGTGAGTGAGAGTGACTCAGTGCTTTAAGAATTAGTCACATGACAGAAAGTGAAATGGTAAAAAGACTCGTGAGAATAGTGAGCTACAATGCACGTTAGAAAGGCAGTGCAACGAATGAAATCATACATAAATGAAACAATGCATTTAAATGTCAACATGCATATTTCAAAACCCACAATATATCTTGGGCACCATAAAAGCAATGGCGTGCTTGTCTATGCATTCTATTAAATATAAATGAAACAATGCATTAAAATGTCAGCATGCACATTTCGAAACCCACAATGTCTAGGGCAAAATAAATGCATTTCGGAGTTTGGCTCTGCGTCTTAAAGGCATAAATACTGAACCTTAAGGAAACGTGTTGGAATGGCTGTTTCGAGTCTCGCTATAAAAATGCCCATTCCTGAAATTCAATTACGTGTAAGCTGTGGGCCACTAGGGCCACTTTTGTACAACCTAAAGCACTTGCAGGTTACCAAGTGGCTCCTGAAAACCATGTCATGAATGAACATGCGCATAACAGACCAGTTTAGCCGCGGGAGGCTCAGCGTGGTGCACCATAATAATAAATAGAAAAAGCACTTCATAACAGTGTTCAATGGCATAGCGCTTAGAATCACATAAATAACATAAATGCATCACATGTCGGCGGAGAGGCTCATCCACCATTTCTGTGCATTCAGGTAGAAATCGATACCAATTTACATGCGCCTCTTGCAGACAGCCAGGTTGCCTTAGTGGGCAGTGAACCTCCTCAAAAACAATGTATAATAGAGTGTGAAACGTCCAAATCATGCCCCAGTGGGCTGCATCAGACAAGCTTATCTCATATGTCCCGTTCAAGAACATTCAATGGTGTCATCGTGGGCATGCTAGGACGCCGTCGCCCGTGCTTCAGATCATGCGTGCACAACTGCCACACGTGATAAAGTGATCAAGTGATCGTGCATTGCAATCTCCTGTGACTCCTCACAGACATCTAGTGAAAAAATAAAAATACAGTGATTAACTGTGCAGAAGTGACAAAAGTCAATTGCAAAGTTGCATCAACACGAATGTCTCACACACCAAACCGATGTTAACAGCTGAACTGACACTCAACCATAAATAAATTCATTAAAGGTAGTCATAAAAAGCAGCTAACCCAGGTGTACTTCAAGTTCCTCATCATGATTATGCCCTTCAGGCTGCATGGTGTGGTATTTGATGATTAGAATTGATTCTAACCTGCGGAGTTCCTGAATTCTGTTGCCCCCCCTTTCGTTTACAGGGACAGATGTCAGTACACAGAAAGACAGGAGATTAGAGTTACTCTTGTGGAAGGATTCAAAGTGTCTAGCTATGGGATAGGTTTTGTCTTTATTGTTGATGGCCCTCATATGCTGTAGCACTCTGTCTTTGGCTGGAAGTTTGGTGCTGCCTATGTAGTTCAATTTGCATGGGCAGGTGAGTGCATACACAGCATGGTCAGTGTGACATGATGTGTGCATGCGAATGTTGAAAGGGTCGAGGTTTTTGGACAATTTGATGGTTTTGGTGCTCACGCTGTTCTTACAAGCTTTGCATCTACCACATACATAAAATCCCATCACTGGATTACTACTAGCTTTTTTGGGAACTAGCGTGGTACAAACAATGTCTTTGAGTGATCTGGCCTTTCTGTAGGTGATCTGAGGATGTGGGTTTATTCCTGTGGCAATGTCCTTGTCCAGTATAAGGACATTCCAAAATGTATCTAGGGCCTTCCTCACCTCCCTGGTTTGACCATGGTAGTCAGTTATAAATCTGGTGGTGGGGATGGAATCACTCATGGTGTGGCTTTTTGCTTTAAGCAAATCAGTTTGGTTAAGAGTATTGACTTTAGAAATGGCCTTTTCAATGCTTTTATTACTGTATCCCCTGGCTTTGAACCTCTGAGTCATGACCTCTATTTCTTTACTGAAGTCACTTTCACTGGAGCAGTTCCGTTCTTTTATATATAGTCAGCCCTGCCAATAAGAGGCCAGTTCACAAAAATAAATCAATTACAGAAATCATACATTATCCATCAAACCCAGCTTCCAAAAAAAGAGCAAAGTGTTTAAGCTCAGCAAACCATTTGGCGAAGTTTGAAAAAATGGGTGTACCCACAAAAAGAAGTGGAATTTTACCCCACAATGGGGCAAAAACAACACAACCCTTTAGATGTGATTTTTCATGCCACACAAGGCTCCCTTGCGAGGCCCTGAATGGCTTGATAAACTCAAAGCAATGCAGGTGGGGTTTGTGTTGCATTGGCCCAGTGATGCTTTTCCATTGATGGTGCATGGTTGTTCCCATGCAACACCCATGGATTTTGACACATTTCCAGATGTGCCATAAATGGAATGCCTGGGAATGAGCCGAAACTGTATGTGATTGTTTTTTAGCAGGAAAGAGCAAATTCCTGAACAGAAACAAACTCTCTTGCATCTCAGTCACCCCAAGAGTGCCTGGGTCGCACGAGGCAGTGCATTGTGCGCCAGCGCTGGGAAAAGGCAGAAATATTATGTTAAATACTACGCATGCCTTACTTTTCCCTGTCATGCAGGCTTGCTACACTGCGCTGCCTAACATATTGATAAATGAGCCCCTTAGAGTACAATGTTGGGATCAGTCACAAGTCACTAATAAAATATTTCCTAAGCATTTAGAAAACCTAATAAGAGAGTTGATTAATCACGAACAGAGGTAATGGAAGAGGAAAGGGGTGACTAACTTTAGATTTCTGGTGAATATTTAACACTTACCAGTGGCACTGAATAAACTTTTCTCCGCCAATGTACCTTTAATGGGGAAAGGGGGTACAATAGTGTTAATGATGCATTCATACTCAAGTCTTAAGAAAAGTTCAGGTCAAAAAATTGAATATTAACATACTCATCCACAAACACACACATAAAATGGTAATATAACCTGATTGTTCTAAGATAAATATAGGGATGCTTCCCAAAACATTCCATCAACCTCCCTCGAATAAAAGGTGGATGGGGGCTTATTTGCATAGGTCAACCCTATGTCATAAATTCATCTTGACCTCACCCAGAGATGTGGTGGGCCTGCAGGATATTTCTTCAGGTGACCCTTCATCATGTCCCTTGTGAAATGGGCGTGAATATATCTCAATGCATAAAATGCCCATAAATCACACTGACAAATGTGAAAGTACAGGGCTGTACGAATTCGCCCTGTGCCAAATTATTGTCTAGACATAACATGCCGACTTCATATTGAGAATATTAAGGATCCACAAATATTTCCACTTTAGTGCCCATTTGCAGTGTGATGCAAACATGAATCTGCTTGAAAGGATGAAACACTGCACTTAATCAAAACTCCCTTCCTTCTAATTATTAGGCAACTATTTGGGCTTCAAGGGGTGAAATAAGTTTCGCTAGTTGTATCAAATAAAAGATCTATTCATGTATAAGGGTATCAAAGGTTATTAATATAGGACAATTAAACATTAAAATATTAATGTACTTACAACTTTTTAAATGAGGAGCACTAATCTTGACTGCTTCTATCGAACATGTGTCATGTACACAATTTAGCTCCCCATTGTGGAATGCTACAAAAGAAACAGCATTCTAAAAAGGAATGAGCATTCCTGGGATTCAATGGAATACTTAGTGCAGATAGATTTAGTCAGAGTTTTCAGTGGGAGCTTTACACTGTAGACGTGAATTTTATTTGCAGACAAAATAATTTTATTGATATTATGCAAAGCTTATATTTAAGTAAAAATATGCAAAATGCTAATTTTGTAGTCGGTAATCATTCTTAAGTGTTATTGGCCTAGAACAAAAAAAAAGCACTGATTGAAGTTAGCCTAACTATCAAGCCATGTTCGGGGGCGCTAGGGGGGTGGGCTTGCAAGATGGCCGCACTGTAGTGAGGCTCCCGCAGTCCGGGAAATATATCCATCAAAATCCTGAGACTGGCCTGAGTCCGACAGTGTGAAACAAGCAGCAAAGTGAGCATATATGTTATAAGGATTGAGCCTACCCGATCAAAATTAATCAAAGGCAACGATATCAGGCTGGCCCCATTGAGGGAGACAGCGCCAAACTGCTGGCCGGAAACGAGAATGGCGCGGGCTACCAGCTGCAGGGGCCAGGGCCGTTGCTAGGTGTTTTGCCGCCCTAGTCGAAAATTGAAGAATGTCCCCTCCCCCTTTTACAACCATCACTCTGTCCCCCTGTCAATCAGGCCTCTGCAGTTTCTCACTCTCTATATACTGTAATTCTTTCTCTTCCCAAAGAATCATTTAGCACTCTTTGAGAACTTTAACTGCCAGTTAAAGTGGCAACTCTGCTCGTTTTGCTGCAGAATATAGACTGGCCTTGGTGACTTGCCCATCCCTATACCAGGCTGTCATCTTATCATCTTCAATCTCATCAAAGGGTGAGCTCAGAAGCCTCTCTGACCTCCCTCGATCCCGTGACATGATGTAAGAGGGTACAGAGAAAAATTTAGAAGTGAAAAACTTAACTCTGCGCAGTGAAGACAGATGTCAGCTTTCAGTTACCTGCCTCAGAGCCAGAGCCTGGAAGTAACTGCATGCTGCCTGAGTGTCCATGCAACAGGAGCTGAGGAGCAGTAGTGGATTGATGCTGGCAGCTGAAACCAGGAAAGTTGGAGAAAAAAACTGTCTATGTGTGAGAGACGGTGAGTGCATGTGTGTGCGTTTGATTGTGTGTATGTGTGAGAGAAAGGGGAGAGAGAGAGAATGTGTGTCTGCGTGAACATGTGAGCGAGCGCGTGTGTTTGTGAGTGGAAATGACACATTTCTGGCAATGGCATATGTAAAGTAATTCTTGGCCCTATTTATTGCCGGCACATTTTGAATAAATAGGGTCCACGCCAGGCTGCACTGGCTTGGCACACCAATGGCTAGTGAGCCAATCTGTGTCAAATTTGACCCCATATCATTCAAAAAATTTCCCTGTGGAGAATCTTTCTGAGCCCTTATAGCAGAAGTCTATGAATAGGATTGAAACCTGCACTGCTACCATTGATGCGGTTCCTAATCGCTGTGCCTTTCGTACATAGTTGTGCCTTTTCATGTGGTGCTGTGGCTGGTATTGAGGCAGTAACTGGACATTGGGGCTGTAATTGGACTGTATAGCAGGGTCATCTGGATATATATATGCCCATGGGTATATGATAGCCACTACCTTGTTATAATTGCAGATCTATTGGAATATGTATAATAACTCAAACAGACTTTTACCTACTTTAGCATTTTTGTTATTTTATTGACCAGGGATTTAATTCTGCTCTTCAGGCCATAAATTGCTGCAACTGCTGCTGAGCCAACATATGCCAGGTCTGATTCATATTTTATGCAGAGGTTAGTAGGGAGGTCGTCGAGGCGCTGGGTGTTTATGAAAGAAGGCCACGGCATCTGACCTCATCTTGATACGGCACCTTTAGTTCCCTCCTTGGAACACTGTTATGTTTTTCCAAATCCCTCCACTGGAGCCGACCGCCCTCAAATAGCAGCTGAGATGAGCCTAACCATAATTTCCGAGCCACCAAAGATAAACAGCAACACAAATGGATTGTTGCTTTAGAAACATCTTTAGGGTGACAAGACAGGCTGCGTTAAACTTTGTCCTCCACTGTATCCCTAAACTGTTGCAAGAAAGTGACAGGCACATGGCTGTAACTAATGCTTACTGTATGAAATGACCAATCTAACTGCGCTGTTTAATGAAAAGATGAAGAAAAAAAAAAGAAAGTGACAGGCGATCTCAAGCTCCTGTTTTTTGCCGCCCTCCCCCTTTTGCCGCCCTAGGCGGCCGCCTAGTCTTGCCTAATGGCAGAAACGGCCCGGCCCAGCAGACATGATTGGAGAATCGCTTCAACAACCGTGGGTGAGGGGACCAGCGGGGAGGCCGAGATAGCACACTCGGGCTGGTAACCGGAGGCCTGCGGCAGCCTCTGAAACAGCATGTGAGGCCTGGAGACAGAGGCAAGGAGTGACTGACCCGATGCCTCCGTCCATCTCATAAGGCAAATTTACGCTGGATCCTGCTGCCGACAGTGGGCCTGACCCCCTGACCGCACCCTTGCCCACCCCCAACAAGACGAAGGAGGCTCTGAGTGAAACCTCATGTAAGACGGTAAGAGAGCGATCCACGCGGTGCACATTTCAGGCGGAGATTAGACGGTGCAACCACCATTTTTTCTGTACGCCACAGGGCCTTGTTGCGGCCTACTCAGACAGCTTTGGGCAGCGATAATGCAGTGGGCAAAGAGAACTTGACAGTGCAGCACAAGGGAATACAATTTAATAAACAGAAAAAAAAACAAGCAGAAAATGTATGGGAGCCTGGCAGAGGGTTGGAGTCACACACAGCCGACATCTGCAAAACCATAAGACTGCTGCGGGAGGCCACGCGATCTTTATCACCCCTGAACATTTGTGCACCCACAGGGCGCGCGCAGAAGCAATGAATTAAAACTAAAGAAATCAGAGGGTACAATGACTCCAGTGAAGGAATAATTAAAAGACCTTGTGGCAAAAACTGTACAGACCTACAGCCCATGCCTTCATCGTCGTGAATACTGGGAGCTGTGGTGGCCCTGTGTGCATCGTGAACTGTTGAAACTGCTGTGGTGTGACCCCCTCACAGTGCATGTATAAGATCCCAGAAATTAATCCGCGAGGTTTTAGTACTAACACGGCACACTGATCTATCACAGGCATCCGACGAACAATGGGCAAAACTGATGGGAAGCAGGCTAAATTGCCATTCGAGGCACGTACGACATCCAGAGAGCATGCTCAAGAGGCAGATATAGAGGCGCTCAAACATAGTCATGGCCCAAAAGCCGGAGGATGAAGACCTGAAATCACTGCTGGTAACCATGAAGAGAAACCTTTATTCAATAAAGGCTGAGATGGATGATATGTGTACTTGAATGGACTTCAAAACGCAAAAGCTTGAAAAGCAGGACGGTAAGTTGGGGGAGGCGAAGAATAGAATTTTGACACTCGAAGAGACTCCAACCAGCGCAAAATTACAGAAATGGATAAACTGCTCAAAATAATAGCAGCAAAGAATAAAGACCTGGGAGCGAGATTCAGGAGAAGTAATAAATGTATTCTTGTTATACCAGTGTCTGCAAACACTGAAAAAATGTAGGAATATGTCGAAACAATGTTCGCTACCACAGAAAGATGTGAAACTGTGAGTACCAATGTACTAAAATTGGTCATGCAAGGGCACAGGAGAGAATTGTGGAGGAACACTGACTTTGACAACCTGATTTCTGAATGGTCGGATTGGCATACTCGACACGTAAATATTACAGACAGACAATATTATGTAAACAGAAGAGAAAAAAAAGAAGATAAAGAACTTCCAGGTACAAGACCACTATGTCCAGGGCACCCTACCACATGGTGTCTAACTGAGTGGGAGGTCAGCTCTGCCCCCCAGAAGACAAGCCCCAAAAAGAGATCCCTTCACCTTTCCCAGTGGGGGATAAGACACTGCTAGTTAATTCTTTCCCCCAAACTTGGGGGTTGTTCAACAATATGTTGTTTTGCTGTGCATTGACTGCAAAGTTAGAACTTTATGTCCATAAGGTAGAAGCTGACCTAGCCCGTGGCAAACATCCTTTTGATAACATGATGGATGTACATAAAGTGCAGGACACAGGCTACTGCAATACAGTCCGAAATGTAGTTGAACAGTTAAGATGCAGAAATGTTTGGGATAAATTGGGATGGCAGGGCAAACTACACGGCAAGTTGAGTAAGCAGATGTGGGGGAGAAACACCAGGCAAACATGATGCAATTAAGTCACACAGGCCATTCGAAATTGGCATTAAAGCATACACAGTAACATGCAAAACGAGTGCTATAGATCATCATTATGATGCAGAAAACCAGTCGAAATAACAATACAGTGGAAAAAGGTCAAATGACATGGAATGTTAGAGGCCTGGGGGACCCTCGTAAGAAAGGACGTATACTGCATGTATGGACAGACAGCATACAAATATTGCCATGCTTCAGGAAACACATACTTCCCCATCGACAATACCCATGTTTGCTATGAAATGGGCTTCACATAGGTATTTCTCTTCCTATTCATCTTACGCTTTCCTCATAAAAAAACACTCCCTATGTTGAAGAGAGATCGCTGAGTGATACACAGGGTTTACATCTTATAGCGTGGGGGGGGGGGGGCGACTGGCATCACACTCCGTCACATTAACAAATTGCTATGGTCCAATAACTGATGATTAATTTTTCTTCATCAAACCCTGGGGGCTGATTGTGAACATAGGATCCACACACATAATATGGGGGGACTTTCATCTCATAATATTTCCCACACAAGATTGTTCACACCCCCCAGGTGCAACACTATAAAAAGGCGCAACATCAAGTGCAGCAAATTATCACTGAACATCAAATTGATGCATGGCCCTACTGTCACCTGAGTCTGGCTGAAGGACCATTTCACTCAGCCGTACATAGTAGCTGGTCCAGGCTAGACATCTGGTTGGTTTCTAAAGGAAGTGCATTATGGATCACCCCCATCCAACATGTAGCACAAACTTATTCAGACCACTCCCCAGTGTATATGCGATTACTTCCGCTGGGAAATAAAAACAGATATATTGCATGGCAACTACCTACTAAAGCACTGCTTGACCCAGCCTTTAAACCGGGACTCGGACAGGAAATAGAGGAATTCCTCAGGAACAATATAGACTCTGTAGCCTCTCTCACCACTGTTTGGGAGCTATTAAAGTCACTCTGAGGGGGGTTTGCTTGGCCAAATGAGCGGTATATTAAAAGACATAAGGAAAACCCTATCCCAATTAGAAGAGAAATTAAAAGGAATGGAAATACAGATGCAGGTGACTCCTACAGAATTCCAACTAGTGAGTATTAGAGAAAAACTTACAGAAGATCAAGATGCGGCGGAAAGGGAATGCCTCTTCCGCCGGAAATATCATAAAGCCAGGAAATACGGAGAGGGAGAAAGACCAGGTAAAGCATTAGCCGAACTGATGCGCCCCTCAAAAAACACTAACTACATATTAGAAATTATAGACGATAATGGTGCATCACATAAAGACTCAGAGGAAATGATACGTACATTTAGTGCGCATTACTCGAAACTGTACACTTTGCGCAAATCCAAACAGGCCGAAACTGGCATGTATTTACAGAATTTAGAACTAGCCTGGCTGAGTAAAGCACATCGGGTATTCCTGGTAGCAGACTTAGAGGCGGATAAACTTAGGGCAGCCATAATGCAGATGGGCACCTGAAAGCCCCCAGCCCTGACGGCCTACTGGCTGAATTTTACAAGACATACATAGATATCTTGGTCCCATTTCTGAAACAAATGTACTAAGAAGCTTTACAGTTGGGGATACTGCCACAGTCGCCCGGAGAGGACATCATAGTTTCACTCCTGAAACCAGTTAAAGAGTCCAACCGGACGGACTCATATAGACTCCTATCCCTCTTCAACTGTGGTGTTAAGATACTAGCCAAAGTACTGGCCAACTGACTGAGCCTGTTAATGGAGAAACTGATCCACCTGGATCAAGCAGGATTTGTGCCTGGCAGAGCCACGTCACATAACTTGCGTACACTGTTCTCCATTGTACATGAGATAGATCCTGAGGAAATTGTGGTGGCAGATTTTTTAGATGCCACAAAAGCTTTTGATTCTCTTGAGTGGGAATACCTGATGTCTGTGCTATCGCACATGGGATATTCGCTGAGGTTCTTGGCATTGGTAAAATTACTGTATCAGAAATCTAAGGCTAAGTTACTAATTAATGAAGTTCGCACTGGGCTATTTGAAATAACCAGGGGAATGAGGCAAGGTTGCCTTCTCTCCCCCTTCCCCCCTTTTATTTGCACTCACAATAGAGCTCCTGGCAGCCACTCTAAGACAACATCACAAAGAGCACACATTAGACTACCCAACGAGACAAGTAGTAGTCTCACTGTGTGCAGACAATATAACTCTTTATACGAGAAACCCGGAAACTGGTCTCAGCAACATAATCGGAGGAATCATTACATTTGGTGCCTACTGAGGTATAACGATAAACTGGGGTAAATCTCAGATTTTCCCCCTCACCTACAGTACCCCTAAGGCCCCACTAAAATATCCATTAAAATAGTGTGACACAGAGTATAGATATTTGGGAATAAACATCACAAAAAACAGGAAAGAACTGTTAAGAGCCAATTATTGTAGTGTTAATAAAGATGATGATACTGCCTAAATTCCTGTATTTATTCATACACATTCCATATCCATCTGGACGTCCCTTCTTTATAGAACTGAAGAGACAATTAATCAGACTGGCATGAGGGGGGGCAAACAGCCTAGAAAAAAATGGAATAAGCTTACCTTGCCCTTCGCTGAACTGAACTGTATTATCTAAGCGTGTAAGCTCACTATGCTATATATTGGTTTGAACCCCCACCTTTTGCCTATTCCCAGGAGCTTACTGAAATTCTATTGGAGGATAAAGAAGACAAAAAAGAGCATAACGTTGCAACATAGAATTTGTATGTTTATTTTAGTGCGTGTTCCTAAACTATGTTCAGGATTCCTTTCATGACATCCTGGCCAGAGACTCATCTCTGAGTTTCTCAGACTTCTCTAAGTGAGAGGTAATTTTGCCTATTTCTTTTATGTCTGCTCTTCTTATGTAAATATTTTTCATTTTGATAAGCAAGAGCTTCCTGCTTACATATTGATACTCTCAACAGAACTCTTTATCTGAGCTGACACCTTTTTCTTACATTGTTCCAACTTAAATTTGATTAGAAAATTCACTTTCTGGAAAACACTTGCTGGATTATAACAATAACTAATATTATCCTGATTAGTGTATTACTCTACCTCATATTGAAACAACAATTATTGGATTATGCTGTCATTTCTGATTATGTGTCATTTCTAATCCTAATGTCTAAAAGATTAAATCTTTCTGAATAAAACTGAGTAACTTGAGAAATTGAAAAATAAAACCCTAAAACTCACTGCAATTCTTTGTATTGACTGTACTCGACCAGAGCCACTGCAGGTAAGCGAGGGAGGGATTTTGAGAGACGACCATAAGGGAAAATTGAAGAAATAATTATTTTTCCCTAATGGTCATTTCTCGAAATCGACTCCCGCCGGCCCCCCCACTCTTACCTGCAGCGACCGCGGCTGACAGTACAATATTCTTTAATGATTTATTGTTAATAGATGATCCCTCCTTATTTCTCTTTGTCGATGATCATAGGCCATATGACCCAGGGCGGGGTTATTTAATGATTCTACCTGAAGAATAAGATTGGGAGAACTCACTCCATCAAGTGCAAGCAGAGGACGGTTGATGTCACAGGAGAAAGGAGCTGAAAAAATTTGCCCCAATTTAGAACCGTCCAGGTCCCCAAATCGAAAGTCAGAACTTGAAGACTGAAGGAGTTATCGTTTTGAAGACGGATGCAGTTGTGGAGGTGTGAGTATCAATGATTTAGAGTCTGTCATTGTGTTGATGTTTGTTTTATGATAAAGGTGATAGAATAGTTGCGTTTATGCTTAGATGCTGAGCAGTTGAAATTGTTTACACACAGAAATAGGGAGTGACTAGAGAGTGTGCCTTCCCTCGATATCCACACTAAACTGTCTGCCTCACGACACGAGAAGGACCAATCCCTACTCTTATGTTAGCAAGCTGGAAAAATTTGCTAAAAAGGAGTCAGGAGAAAGTAAAAGTAAAAATGACTGCGAAAAACTGCCCTCACCCACCATGTAGTGGCATGCTTTATCATAGGGCCGTTTTTTCATGTAAATGCAAAGAAAAAAATTATATATATATAATCCCTATTGCAGAAAGAATCTTATATAAAACTGTCTAAGAGGGTAGCTATATATTTGTTTATTATTAGTCCCCCTTGACAGGGTTAACAATTTAAGAATGTGTTTATAGGAGGACTTACATCTCTATTACCCCATCTGCCTGTACCTACAACTTTCAGCCACTTACTAATGCCCTAATGGGCCACTGGCCTTCTTCAGGATACAGATCCCTCTTAATAATCCAAATTCCTCAATGTTTATTTAACTGAAACTCAAGACACGTATGAGGCATTTATTTAGACACACGCATGATGCATACCAGAGTCTCACTATAGCCTCTCCAAACTCAGGGCCAGAGTGGGAACACCGCCTTATAGTCACACTTGGTAAGAGGACAGATACACCATACTTTGATGTATGTGTGACTATAGGGCAGTATTTCCACTCTAGCCCCGAGTTTGTAAAGGATGAACAACTGCTGCAAAGAGTGGAGAATTAGGTCTGAGTGTGCCATGCTGGGATAGACCAGCTGGTATGAAGTGGTGTGCTTAGATTGGTTGATGAGTCATCAAGAATTAAGCTGTAGTAGGCCTGAAAAGAAAAATGTTGACAGGATTGGAGGACAGTATTGATGTTTAAGAATTGTAAACGGAACAAAAACATTGAAAATTTGAATTTTAACATTGTTAATTTATTGTTGAATTATTATAATTATGGCATGTTTCAAAGCCCTTAGAGCTTTGATGAGGGGTGATGTGCGAGTCCCAGTTCGGGAGGTTGAAGAGGCACTACCAGAAGTACACCAGTTCATTATATGGCTACAAACATAGGGCTCCATACATGTTTGTGGCATTGTCAATGGTGCAAGATCACTGAAAATGAAGGACCCTTCAAATATCCACAATAAGATCTTTTTGGTTTAAAGATTATAGAAAACGTAGAAGAAAAGTTATAGGAAATGAAGCCCTCTCCTAGGTCTACACAATATGAAGCAATAAATGCTTGGGAGCAAGCAGCCCATGTCAATGAGAAAGAAAGGCACCCGAATAGAGCAGAGTGCAGTGCAAAATTACGTGATGCTTAATGAGATAAGAGGTAGAAAAGGTGGAGAAATCAAAGGAGGTAGGATGTACCCAGCTATATCTACTGAAAAGTCTAAAAATTCTAAAAACAATAGGAAACAGGGAAATGATAATGAGCGAGCAGCAAGAAAAACAGCAAGAAAAACAGACACTGAAACTGATTTGGGGGATGACATTTTAGATGCCGTGTTGGCCTCACATCTACCGTCATATGTGGCTCTCACAACAAACACAGAGGATGCTAAAATTTCTACCTCAGTCCCTGTTGATTTGAATACTATTCAAATTGAAAGACCACTTCTAACACTTCTGATTGTATCTCCATCTGTTGATGCAACCCCTATGGTAAATGCTTCAGGTGTCATTGCTTCTTCCAAGACTGTTCCTTCTCGTGTGTCACAAGTTGAATCAGCTCAGACACTGGCAGTGCCTGATACCACTGCAGAAATACATATTTTTCTGAATGCTGTTGTTCAAGGTGCTGTAGGAATAGCAGCTGCAACAGGGTTCATCCCAACATCGCAAAATGCACAGATTGTTTCCTGGACCACTCAACAAAATGTTCTATCATTAAAATTTTACAAGGAGAGATACACCATTTGATGATGGGATTTTATCCCTGGGGTTTGAAGATACTTTAGAAAAGAAAAGAGTGGGAGAAAAAGAATTGAACGTGGAATAAAAATAGATTATTATAGGATGCCTAGACATTTGATATTTAAATCAATGCTAGGAAAATTAATCAATATATCTGATTAAAGAGATCGCAAGGTGTGCAACTGCCACACATTTTCATATTAACTAAATTGGTGGGAAAATATGAGGTAGATCTCTCCAACGGTGCTCCTTTACAGGAAAGCTTCAGGGCACAGTTAGTCTTCAGGGATGAGATCAAATAGTGCAGAATTGGTAAAGTGTATCCACAAATGGAGCTATTTTGATAGGTTAGAGGGCAAGTGGGCGAAGAAACAGGAAAGAAAAACAAAGCATCAGCTGTTACAAAAGTGAACACCCCAGATGAAGATGAGAATTTGGCTTTTCCTATGAGGAAAATACTATGTGAAGGGTGTGTTTATGTACCATAGAGTAGAGATGGCCTTGCAACATTTATAAACTTTTCCATGCTGAGAGAGAATCCTGCTCAATGGTATACACAAGATTTCAAAGGTATTGTGGACAGACTTTAATACTTTCATTGATATTGTGGTACTGAATGATTTGTGGGCTGAATGCCAGATAAATGTGCAGTGGCACACTTCTAACCTCCAAGAGATGAGCATACTTGTGCACCTTCAGCTGAGGAAACGACCAAGTATGTTATGGTGATTACCTTTTTGAAAGAATAAGTTCCAGCGAGAGACATCGATTGGCTCAAATTCAATAGAATTACCCAAGCAACTAAAGAGTCGGTACATGCTTACTATAAATGATTGCTGCAGGTGTTTAAACAACACAGCAGGCATGAAAATCACAAAAGGGAGACATGGGGAGTTTTGTGTCACAGTTCGTTCTTGGGTTGAGACCAGAGCTCAGTGTGCACATTCAATAGGGAAACGATTTGTGGGCAGAAAAAACCTTTAGATGAAATCTTGAGGAAAGGAAAGTACTGTAGTGATCTGCAAGAAATGAAGCAGAAGAGACTTAAAGAGAAGTTTATGCTAGCACCAAAATGGTTGGCTCAGAAAGGATTTCAGAATTAAACGTGTGGAAGGAATGTTAGTGGAATGCAAGGTATTTGTGTTCAGGTTAGAGGTGAAATTGTGCAGAGTGTAGTTAGTGCTTCACAGGGTAGACATCAAGGTGTTTTGGTTGATTAAAACTCAAGAGTAGACATTGCAATGTTGAATAAATCAACTCCTTGTCCCTAATGCAACATGCTCGGGTATTGGAAGTGAGAATGTAGACAGAATGCAATTCGAGTGAGTGATGATGGACAAATGCTTTGGCATGATGCCGAGTTTAACAGGGTTATATAGCGAGTCTTTCAATTTTTAATCCAGTCTTGAAAAAAGAATCTTGAGACTCTGCAGATGTCTTGTAATTCAGTACTTGTACAGTACATTAATTACCTGCTTGTGGCATCAAGTACACAAAAGGCTTGTAAACAAGAGATAATGCTTGTTGCATCATTCGCCTCCTGAGAAAAATCTTGCCCCTGCTACCGCCTACTGCTCGGATAGAGGTGGTGCGCTGCACCGTGCTTAGTAGGCTAGGCTATTGCAACGCTTTGCTGCTAGAGTCCCCAAGTTACCTTATGGATAGGCTTCAGAGACTCCAGTCTGCAACTGCTAAACTAGCCTTAGGGTGGCCTAAGGGTGGGCGTAAAATGCGTTTCGCGGGCAAATTTGCGGATTTCCTGCGATTTCGCGATCCGCGAATCTCGCGAAATCGCGGAAAAATCTGCGAATCAGCGGGGACGAATTTTATGCCAAGCAAGGGATACAGCAGCAGGTGCAAAAGTTGAACCTAATTTCTTTGTAACCTTTTACAAAAGGGTTACAAACAAATTAACTTCAACTTGGACACCTGCTGCTAATTGCTTCCTGGCGCCTCGTTGCCTACTTGCAACTATTCTCTGACCCTGCTCTGACCCTTGAAGCAGGGTCAGAGAATAGTTACAAGTAGGCAACGAGGCACCTGTCCAAGGAGTTAAACCTCATCAGGAAGCACTTACAGATATAAAAAACAGGAAAAAGGGAGAGGATGGCAAATACACCCATTTTGAGTTGTCAGGAGGGGTTAAACTAAAAGAGACCTTTACAGCACAATTTTCATATGCATTTTGGTAATAATAAAAAGCTGTATGTTCTGTAGGGGCAACTCAGGAATCTGGCCCTTCAGAGATCCGGCCTCTCTTTCTTTCTCTCGTTCTCTCTCTCCCTCTCTCTTTCCCTCTCTTTCTCTCTCTTTCTATCTATCTATCTATCTATCAATCTATCTATCTATCTATCTATCTATCTATCTATCTATCTATCTATCTATCTATATATCTATCTATCTATCTCTCTCTCCCTCTCCCATAAACGACTGCATGGGTAACTTCGCTATGCAAGCGGCTCGTGAAGACGCAAAAATCCCTGCGAACACGCAAAAAAACAAAAATCCGCAAATTCGCACAAATTCGCGAATTTTGCGGATCGCGAATTCGCAAATCTGCAAATTCGCAGATCGCGAATTAGCAAAATTCACCCATGCTTAGGGTGGCCTACGAGATCCTCCTCCTCAGGGGCTTTGGCTCAGTTGGACTGGCTCCCAGTGAGGCAGAGGGTGATTTTTAAGTCCCTATGTCTGACCTTTAAAGCCCTTCACGGTTTAGGCCCAGCATGTCTTCAAAGGAAGTTTTATTGGCATGTGCCAGCCCATAACCTACGCTCCTCTTCGGCCAGGATGGTGACCGTACCGAGGTTCAGGAGATCCAGAGCATGAGGTAGATCATTTAGTGTGGCCGCGGCCAAGCTCTGGAACTCTTTGCCCATTGAACTTAGGCAGGTCAGCGGCCTTCTTGCTTTTAGAAGGCAGTTAAAAACCTGGCTCTTTCCCCTCTCTCCATAATCCTCAGCCTGTTAATAGCTGTCCTCCTTTCTTCCTCGAGTCTGCTAGCGCCAGGATGCCTCTCGAGATGACAGTGCGCTCTATAAGTGAAATAAATAAATAATTACTCTTTTAAATCATTTTCCTGATACTGGGCATAAGGTGTCCCAAAGAAAACTACAATACTGCCTAACAGAAGCTCTATTTTTGGGACATATCATTAAAAAAAGAATGAGAAAAAGGGTCACAGGAGAGAATAGAGAGGGATCTAAAGATGAATCTACAAAGAACTCAGAGAGAAGAAAGAATGTTTGTAGGAGTGCATGGCTACTGTAGGTAGGAGATACAAAACCTTTCCCTACAGGCCATGCCTTTACTGAGGCTGACGCAGAAAGATGTGTCTGATCTACTTTGTTGGGACAATGATTGCTTGAGAGCATTCCTAGAGCTGAGAGAAAGCTGAGAGAAAGTCTCTGTTGTGCCATTGGGCTAGGAATGCCTGATTACAATAAAATGTTCACATTGTTTTGCAGTGAGAAGGAGGGCTGTGCTCTCTCAGTGCTTACTCAATTACATGGAGACTCTAGAAGACCTGTGGCATATTTTTCAACTGCACTTGACCCTATTGCTGAAGGACTGACCTGGTGCCTTAAACCAGTTTTCTCAGTAGTGTCAGTATTGAGACATGTGAGAGCATAGTGATGGGACACCTTTTTCCAGTGATGGTGTATCACTCTGTGGACATATTGCATATTGCATATTGCAGACAAAGACACTAAATCTGACAAAAAGCAGACTTACAAAGTATAATAAACAAATAATTCCCACTGAAAATGTAATTTTGAAAAGATGGAACTTTTGGGGATGAAATTGAACATGACTGTCTGGGTGTTACAGATTTACGCACAAAGATAGGACTAAAGTATGTAATCTTTGCGGATGGCTCATGTCTGAGAGACAATGAGGGAATTTTGATAGCAGCTTATGGTATTTACGCAATTCAAGAAGTGATAGAAGCCTCCTGACTTCAAGGTTTTACCTTTGCACAAGTGACAGAATGGGTTGCCCTCATAAGAGCCTACTGTCTTTCAGATCAATTGAGATTGACTATATTTGTGGTGATCAATATGGCTTAGGTATGGTCCATGTTTTTGGGCAGTAATGGATACAAAGGGGATTTATGACATTATCAGGTTGTCCTATTGGAAACATTGAATATGCAATGACGCTCTTGAATGCTTTGCAGTTACACGAAGGGATTGCAGTGGTTAAATGTGCTGCTCACAGAAGTGGCAATCACTATTTCACAGTTGGAAATCAATGTCCTGATGAAGTTGCATGCTAATGTGCACTTGTGGCTTGCACTTTTAACAAAGAATATACAAATGAATATGATGAGGATACTACCTTTTCTATGTTGTTGTCAGTAGGTGATACTTGGGGCGAAATCAAGAGAATACAAGGACACATTTTCAGAGGCAGAACAGCAAGGATGGACCAAAGCAGGATGTGTTAAGAATGCATATGGCATTTTGGGTTCAGCAGATGGAAGACCAGTGTTGCCAGATAGATGGTTGTAGCCCATGATACAACATTTCCCCGGCCCTGCACACACTGGAAGAGATGCAATGGTTAGACTGTTAATATAGAATTGGTTTAATGCTCGATTCACAGTTTTAGCTGAAGAGCTATGCCATAGGTGTGTTTGTTACATTTCAGCAGATGCATGTAGGGAGGAAGACCCTTTTGCCACTTAGCCCCATTGGAAATTCAGGAGGAACACTTTAACAGGATGCAGTTCAACTTCATCAAAATGCCTGTTTGCAATAGGCTGACATATGTCCTGTTTATAGAGTGCATTTTCTCCCAATGGATGAAAGCCTACCCAACATGGAGGAATGGTAGTCTTAATGTAGCTAAACTCCTATTACATGAAATTATTCTGTGGTTTGGATTTCTGGTTTCATTGGAGTCAGACTGAGGGACCCATTTCAATAATGAAGCCCTTAGAATACTGTGTGTGGTTCTTCAAGTGGAACAGTGATTACATAGTAGCTATCATCCCGAAGCTTCGGGGATAGTGGAGCTGTTTAATGGAGTGTTAAAATCTCAACAGGACAAAGTCTGTGCATTCACTTCATTGAAATGGCCAGATTCATTATCACTAGTTTAGTTAAGTATTCAAAGCACCCCTCACAGGAAAACAGAATTATAACCACACAAAAGCCACATGGATCGTGCTATGAGATTGGCTGCTGTGCCTCCAAGTACGCTTGTAAATATCACAGATGACATGATACTTGATTACTGCAAAAGATTGGCTGATGTGGCACATTCTGTTTCTCACTAGGTTGGAGCTGTCACTGCCAATCTACATCAGGTGCAGTCATAACCTTAAGCAAAGAGAAACATGAAAAAATCTTGCTTGGAGCCAAGGCGGAAAGGCCCCTTTTAAGTTATCTTGCTTACCAACACTGCTGGCAAATGTGCCAGGATACCTAATTGGATGCATGTTTTGCTCACTCAGAGAGTAATGAAGAAGTTGTGTTCTTTGAGTCAAATCCAAAATCTCCTGCCTTGTATGTCCTGCTGGACCAGAGAGGGGAAACGTACAGCAAATTCTCTCACAAGTGCACGTTCCAGAAATCTTGCAGAGTGGTGTGGAAACACACACTGAAGATGGAAAATTGAGAGTGCAGAATAAAGGAGCTATCAAAGCATCACAAAAGCAATTAAATGATCCAGATGAAGGTACACTCGTGAGGAGTGAAAGTCCCCGATGGAGATCAGAATGGCCAAATGGTAGGCGGTAATTTAGATCAGGTGTGTCAGTTGAACAAAATCTAGTGGTATAAGTAAAATAGAAACAGATCAACAGACACCATGAAAATCCAAAAGAGTTGGAGTACCTTGCCGTAGGTATTCTGCACCTGAATGGACTTAATTTTACAGAAAATTCCCCAAATGCATCAGGACAAAAACTGAGATAAACTAAGATCAGAGACATTTGAACCCCCATGATATGCTGCATTAACAACAGCAGCAATTAAATTAAATTTCTGAAACAATTATTACAATCAAGAACTGGACAAGCACTATTTTGTGAATTAAAAAATGAATGAATGTGAATAAAAAGAATGAAGAAGTATTTCCTAGGGTCAAAGTTGCAGTAGAAGAGTAGAGGTAATACATTTAGAAGAAGATGGACTACTGCTAGAGATGTCTCAAGAAGATGTTTGCATATAAGCTAAATTAAATAACTACAAGTTGATCATCGAAAGGGTAGCACATGTAGACAAATATGTATCCTTACCAAAGCTAAGTGTAGAGTAGTGATTATTGTCACACTAATAGTTGTTTTGTTAGTAATTATAGCCTTTTATATGGAATTAGTTTTACCTCAGAGTAAAAAATACTAGTTTTATAACCTACTTCTACAATGCATACACATTAAAATAGATGAGATGAAATTGAAGGCATTTTTTTTAGATTATTCAAAAGAAGATAATTCAACCAATGTTTACTCTAGATTAGTCTATGAATACACTCAAGCTTTAGACACTAAAGACTGTTATGATTGCGCACATTTACCATCAGCTGCAGAAAAAGTGACATATCATCAAATCCATCTTTCATCAGTGCATTGAGACCCTCACAGGCAATTTGTCATGCTCCATTATTCCTTGATTGATTGATTGATATGCAATAACATGTAGTGTCTTATTTAGTTTATTTTATAGAGAGGAACATTTTGAATTTTATTTTCCAACTATGACATGATATTTTCCAAAGTCCCTCTTTAGACATGGATGAATCCATACAAACAAGGTAAAGATATGGAAATTGCATGGCATTTCTCTAGCTTCAAAACACACTAAATGATGGACGGAATGTTGCACATTGGCAAAACATACACACCCAGTCACAGATCTGGGTTTAATCCATCGTTATTTTGCTCACCACGCCACCCCAGTTCAGACATGGCCATATGCAAATCAGTCTTCACCCTGTGCCTCATGGGAACAGTCCAGCCTGAACTGCCAAGCCTTGTCTTCCCTGAACCGGAATCAAGCATCCTAGGACCGGTTCTGGCTATCAGCCCTCATCAACCAGGATAGCTGGACTGCAGTGGCGTAGTGAGCACAGGACCCATGTCTGGGCATCCCCTTCCCACATAGGGCGAAAAACAAAACTCACAAGATGATGGACGGAATGTTGCACAGTGGCAAAACATAGACCCCCAGTCACAGCTTGCCTCCAGTGGCGTAGTGAGCACGGAACCCACATCTTTATAGCTCCCCCGCAGCTCTAGACACTGTTAAGGCATATGAGAAGAATCTAACCTGTTTAAAGAGACCATTAGAAAATACAGGCATTTTAACATTGGAGGAAAGAAGAGCTCAAACGTTTCATGGTGCAAATAAAGAGGAAGATGTTTTAAAAAATGAAGAAGGAAGAAGAGGAATACAAAAAGAAAATGGTTCATACAAAATTAAAGTTAGATAGACTACAATTGGGGAAATGATGTGTTTACAAAAGGAGAAACCAGTTTGGAAAGAGACACATTGGGATTAGTAATTGTGAACACACATTTAAAGTTTTGGGATGATCTATACAAATTATAACTCAGGAAGAGGCTTTTATGTCATTGAGTTTATTTTATTGGTAGACAGGATGCTTATTTTCAGTTGTGCGCTGATTGGGAGGATGTTTCTGTTTAGCTTTGAAATGATGCTTTGACAATTACACCACCATGTAGTACTAACGATGGGAGACAATTAGTGGGAGATATGTTCAGAGCTGTCGTACCACCTCTATGAGTAGTTTTAAATGAGGATTATATTAGAAAGCTATCCACAATAGTAGATAAATTGGCTACTGGCACATCTGGTGAATTTCCGGCAGTTAACACATTAACACAAAATTATTGGCTGTTATATCAAGTATCTTGCAAGATCGATTAGCTTTAGACATATTATTAGCAGAGAAAGGCGGAGTCTGCAAAATACTGAAGGCTCAACATTGCTCTTCATACATCCCTGACAAAAGTAGAAAGATAGAAGAATTTCCAAAGAACATGTCTGACTTGAAGGCTGAATTAAAACCTATAGAAACTACTAGTGTATTAGGGAGCTTAGGCAAATGAGCTTCTGTCACTGGCAACTAGTTTGCAACAGTAGGTGGAGGGCCTTTTAAAGTCATATTGAGATTTAAACTAATCATTGGCATTAGCGTGATATGCTTATACGTTATATAGTAAGGATTTAAATTCTATTCAGCAAAGAAGAAAAATAAAGAAAAAAAAGACCAATTGGAGGAGAATTAGAAATGGAAGAGAAAATTAATAGAGAATAATATAAGCAGTTAAAGGAAATTGAAACCCTAAAAAATAGAGAGGATGACTCAGCAGAGAATGAGAGGGCACTTCAAAGATTCCTTAGTAAAAAACAAATTGCTATGATTTGTCAACCATCTGATGGGGGAAAATGTTGACGTGAATTTCATTCTCTGACAAAATGATTTTATTATAATATGCAAAGCTCAGGCTTAAGTAAAATTATCCTAAATGTAAAATTTGTAGTAGGTGTTCATGCTTAAATGCATATAGCCATGTCTGAACTGGGGTGGCAGAGTGGGCTAAAGAACGGTGATGGATTAAACCCAGATCTTTTGACTGGGAGTGAGTGTTTGATTGGTTCAGATGCTCCATCCATTACCACCCCCTTTTGTACCGCTTTTGGCCGCCATAAGTGTGGCAGGGTATGCTCAGACGTGAGCCCCTTGCTCACTTTGCCACTGGATTCAAGCAAGCCGTGCTGAAGACGTCTGGAATGCCAGAAACCGGTCCTCGGAAGCTTGTTTCCGGTCCAGGGAAGGCATGGCTTGGCAGTTCGGGCTGGACTGTTCCCATGAGGCACAGGGTCAGACTGATTTGCATATAGCCATGTCTGAACTGGGGTGGCAGAGTGGGCTAAAGAACTGTGATGGATTAAACCCAGATCTTTTGACTGGGTGTGAGTGTTTGATTGGTTCAGATGCTCCATCCATCACCACCCCCTTTTGTACTGCTTTTGGCCACCATAAGTGTGGCAGGGTATGCTCAGACGTGAGTCCCTTGCGCACTTTGCCACTGGATTCAAGCAAGCCGGACTGAAGACGGCTGGAATGCCAGAAACCGGTCCTCGGAAGCTTGTTTCCGGTCCAGGGAAGGCATGGCTTGGCAGTTCGGCTGGACTGTTCCCATGAGGCACAGGGTCAGACTGATTTGCAGATAGCCATGTCTGAACTGGGGTGGCAGAGTGGGCTAAAGAATCGTGATGGATTATACCCAGATGTTTGACTGGGTGTGAGTGCTTGATTGGTTCAGATGCTCTGTCCATTACCACCCCCTTTTGTACCGCTTTTGGCCGCCATAAGTGTGGCAGGGTATGCTCAGACGTGAGTCCCTTGCTCACTTTGCCACTGGATTCCATCAAGCCGGGCTGAAGACGGCTGGAATGCCAGAAACCGGTCTTGGAAGCTTGTTTCCGGTCCAGGGAAGGCATGGCTTGGCAGTTCGGGCTGGACTGTTCCCATGAGGCACCGGGTCAGACTGATTTGCATATAGCCATGTCTGAACTGGGGTGGCAGAGTGGGCTAAAGAACGGTGATGCATTAAACCCAGATCTTTTGACTGGGTGTGAGTGTTTGATTGGTTCAGATGCTCCGTCCATTACCACCCCCTTTTGTACCATAAATGTTATAGGCATGCAAATAACTAAAAGGGCTGATCTAAGTTAGCCTATCTGTCAAGGCCAAGTTAACTAAAAAATAATGCATTAATATTAAATGGCTTGTTTTCCGCCTTGAATAGTTGTGTGTGAACAATGTTTTCTTTAAGTTGAAAAATGTCCAGAACCTTCTGTTAGCTAGTGCATAGATACTTGTTTTGTATTAGACAACTGATACGGAGCTCTCACCTGGAGGAAAAGAAGCAATTGGGATTTTGGTTCACGGGAAGAACTGTCTGGACCATAAAATACCAACTATGTAACTTTTCAGGTTTAATGTCTGAAATGGGGAGTTTGTTTATTCTCAGGAGTTTACTAAAATTCGATTAGAGGATGAGGAAGACAGGAGAAAATGATATTGCAACATAGAATTTGTGAGTTTATATTAGAATTTGTTTCTATGCTAGATGAAGAATTCTTTCCCCGACATTCTGGCCGGGGTTTAATCTCGGAGGTGCAGATTTACAAGCCCCTTGTGCCACATATGCGTCACTTTTAACATGGGAAAAGTGACGCAAAGGTGGCGCAAGGGGTTTGTAAATAAGCCCCTGAGCTTCTTAGACTTCTCTATATGCGAGGTTATTTACATGTTTCTTTCTTACCTGTTGATCTTTGACTGTAAATATTTTTGAGTCTGATATGCAAAGCTTTTATGTTTGCACATTGATTATTTCATCAGAAATCTTTATTGAGCATCTCAGCTGGTATCTTTTTCTCATATTGTTCCAACTTAAATTAGAGTAGAGAATTTCCTTTATGGAACACGCTTGCTGCATTATAACTATTATTATTATTATGGTTAATGTATTATTTTAGCTTATATTGAAATATCAATTATTGGACTCTGTTACTTTCTAATGCTAATGCCTGAAAGAATAATCCTTCTAAATAAAAATTGAGATATTTGAGAATGTAAAACATAAAAACGTTAAACTCAAACCAATTATCTTTGCTAACTGTACTATAGTCTTTCATGATTTTTATGTAGGTGATCGGTCCTTATTTCTCTTTGTCGACAAACAAAAGTCCACACAACCAGTGGTGGAGGACATTTAAGGATCATACCCGAAGATCGAGATATAGAAAACTCCTCTCACAATCTTTGAAACCGCAAATCAGGAGCTGTGCTGTTAGAACATACAACATATATTTCGGAAGACTACCTTAATAAATGTTGTTGTAAATATTTTTGTCCACCCTAAGCGTGGAAGGGTATTCTCAGATGTGAGACCCTTGCTCATTGCACCATCAGGATTCAAGCAAACCGGGCCGAAGACGGCTGTAATGCCAGAAACCGGTCCCCGGGAGCTTGTTTCCTTCCCAGTGTAAGAATTGGCTTTTGTAGTTTGGTTTGCCCTGCTCCCATCATGCACTGGGACAGGAACAGACTAATTTGCATACAGCCAGGTTCTGAAACTGGGATGGTGCAGTGAGCTAAAAAACGGTGTTGGATCTAGCCCTGATCTCTTGACTGGGTGAGAGCTTTCTGCTTAATTCAGAGACTCTATCCCTCACCACCCCTTGTTGTAAATATTTTTGTCCACCCTAAGCGTGGAAGGGTATTCTCAGATGTGAGACCCTTGCTCATTGCACCATCAGGATTCAAGCAAACCGGGCCGAAGACGGCTGTAATGCCAGAAACCGGTCCCCGGGAGCTTGTTTCCTTCCCAGTGTAAGAATTGGCTTTTGTAGTTTGGTTTGCCCTGCTCCCATCATGCACTGGGACAGGAACAGACTAATTTGCATACAGCCAGGTTCTGAAACTGGGATGGTGCAGTGAGCTAAAAAACGGTGTTGGATCTAGCCCTGATCTCTTGACTGGGTGAGAGCTTTCTGCTTAATTCAGAGACTCTATCCCTCACCACCCCTTGTTGTAAATACCTTAATACACGGCAGGTGATCATGGACTCAGGTTTTAGCATTCTGGATGAACAATTAGACGTATTTTTCATAAAAGCAAATATTATAGTTACTAGAAAATCTCTTGTGGAAGAATAGAAATAATGCTGTGAATTGACTCCACAAAGAAGCTTTGAGTAAAACCTGGTTGAACGATGATGTTCTTCACTGACTGGACAACCCAGTGCACTTCAATGTATGGAGCATTTTACACCCAATCAGAGATTGCCTTGCAGATTATTTATATTCCCCTTGTTGCCATACACTTCTTTGCTGATCAATTTCTTTTAGTTTGGATTGCTGCCTCCAGTGAATATGATCTGGTTTTATGATCTTGGATAATATACTGAGGCGTCTTTGTCATTATGTTTTCATAATTGATTGACATAAAGGAGATGTTTATGAGCTTGAACATGCAATAGAATCCTTTATAGTATTACAACGTTTCTATGTGCTAAATAAAAGTTTCCAATGAAACATATCAAAGAAAGAAAAGAAAAGACTGTTAATTTCCAAATCATATGTGATGCAAGAGAAAAATCTTGAGTGCCAATGTCTACTTAATTGTTGTTGCCACTTGCAGCAATGCTTATCACACCCAGCCACTGTTGCCCACAAGGTAATAGATGAGGGGCATGTGTTTGCTATGTGATCATGAAGAGCACAACACAGGGTTGATGGGAGATACAAGCATGATCTATTGTCACTTTCACAAAGTTGGCAATAGATATTCACTCGAGAAGACACATTAATTACTTCAAAAACAGTAAGGATACCATCATGCTGAAAAAGTATCCAGAGAAGAATAATAGTGTGATGCGCCAACACAGATTTGCATATTGTTGGCCCTTCTGTGTCGTGTCACAGTGAACAAAAAACAAGATTCCATTCATCAGTAGGCAACTGATAGAAGGCTTACTTAGCGAAGGGTTCTCAAATGTCTGCTGGTGTAGAGTACTCAGGCATGAGTTCTCAGTATGTATTGAGCGGTTCCTGACAGTACTTCTCATCCTGCAACCATGCAGCGTGTGTGGATGCTGGGTACCAGCCCCAATGCATTGCTACTCTCTCCTTGGCTAGTAACAGTAGTGTTGCCACCAACCGGCGGCGCGCCCCAGGTACCTTCTCTACATGCCCCAGCAGGCAAGTCATGAGATGTGGCACCAGAGGAGCCCCCATAATGCTACCAATTGTCTCACACAGCCTCCTCCAGAATTCCAACACCCTGGGGCCTTCCCAGGCTAAATGGAGGAACGAGGCATCCTCCGCATCACAGCGGGCACATTTTGAGGTTTTGAGGAGCCCTGTTTTGTGTAGTTGCAATGGTGTGTGATATAATTTGTTGAGGTACTTAAAATGGATCAGTCGCAGTCTATAGTTGGGGGAAAGCCTTTCTGTCTGCCCACAGCAGTAGGCCTGTCTCTCCTCCGGGAGTTCGTCACCCACTTCCCACTTCCCACTTCCCGCTCCCATGCTTCCCTTGCTCAGGAAACATCCTCTTGGGGGGTGCACATTGTAATCGAGTCTGGTTACTAGATTCCTCGGAGACGTGGTAGAATATAGGTGCTCCAATGCCTTCAAAGTTGGAGGGGGTTCCGGGAAGGTGTCATAAGCCACCCTACAGGTCACCTGTAATTGGTAATAAAGCAGTGTGTCTAGCACTGTGGCCTCTCATGTGACACGACTGGGCATTGAGTCAAGAAACTTTCCCCAGGGGAACAAGTTTGCAGTAGTTTTAAGTCCCAGACCCCTTTATCCCGCAGGTGTGGTACGGTGGATTATGTGAGAGCTGGGCAGGTGGAGCATGCAGGAATGGGAGGCCAGCCCGGCATCGGAGTCCATCCCAGGCCCATCTCACACATTCCACAGGGTGTATTTTGCCCTGTGGCACCTTATATTTGCCAAGCATGGCTTTCTTCAATGACAGCGGTGCCGCTCAAACTTTTTCCACTGCCACGTAAGGCTGAAAGATAGCAGGATACAGCAAGTGACGCAGGCAGCTTACCTGCTTGCGCTGGCACCTCGTATCGAACGCTGGGCTGACGGCCCGCCCAGTCCAGTGCCACCAAGTTCGACCTCAGTCTTTCACAAAAACACATCGTGAGCGGAATCGTGTTGTTTATAAAAAGGTAAATGTATTTAGGTAGGGCCACCATCTTTGCTATTGCGATGCGACCAGCTAGGGACAGCCATAGTCTATTCCAAATCTGTATGTGCAACTCGAGACTCTCGATAGTACAGCCAAAGTTTGTCCTTCAGATCACTTCTACATCTTGGCTCATCCAGATTCCCAGGTATTTGATGGCTTCAGTGGCCCACTGATAGCGATAGTCTGTGGGGCAGGGGGTAGTGACTCAGTGAGTGGAAAAAGTGTTGATTTGCTCCAGTTGATTTGTATATCTGAGTACCCTCTGAAGCGTCTGACCTTCCTCATCATTGGCAAAATAAGTGTTCCGCGGTCAAGAATGTACAGTGTTATGTCATCAGCATATAACGACACCAACAGTCCCTGAGTAGTGAAATTGATCCCATGCTCTGTGTGGTGGTGCCGCTGCCTGGCAGCCAAAGGCTCCATGGCAGTAAGGAAGTGAAGTTGGGATAGGGGGCACCCCTGCCTGGTACCCCGATGATCTCAAATTTCTCTGATATTTGCCCATTGAGGCTCACCCAAGCCACAGGTTGAGAGTAAAGGAGCTGTATCTTCTGTATGAAGTTGGGGCTGAACCCCGTTCTTGCCAAGAAATTGAAGAGAAATGGCCACTACAGCATATCAAATGCATTTGTGGCATCGAAGAGAGCCGCTACTGCTGTCGTTGTGGGGTGAAGGTAATGCATGACTGAGAAGATAGTTCGCAGGCTGTGCGAAGTACCTTGTCCGGGTATGAAGCCCAACTGGTCTGGGAGGGCTACCAGGGACATGAGTGGATGTAGGTTGTTAGCTAGTAGTTTTGCATATATTTTTTCACTGATATTTATGAGGGAGCGAGGCCGGTATCAGTCGCACTGTTTAGGCTGTTTGTCCGGTTTTAGGATCGTTCCTATTAAGGCATCATGTAGCAACAGCAGGAGCAGCCCTACCTCCAGGGACTCGTAGTACATGTCCATCTATTCTTTGTAAAAGGCATTGGTAAGCCTGTCCAAGCCCGAGGCTTTGCTAGCCGGCAGGGTAGCAAGTATGCAAGCAATCTCTTCTAAGGATATTGGAGTATCTAAATATTCCCTGTGGCCTGTGTTAAAACCGCAATAGCTCAATAGTGTCAAGGTAAATCTGAAATTCGGTTTCGTCAGTGGGTACACCTGCCGTATATTGTTTGGCGTAGAAGGAGGACCTCCCCTCTGGAAATGCATCCCGGGAGGTGACCGTTAGGCTGTTGCAGTCTTGTAATTCCGCAACATAGGTCGCAGCATGCGTTTGTGCAGTAACCATACCAGAGTCCTGCTGGGCCTGTCACCCTTCCCATAGTGTCTCACCATAGTTTCCTTCCCCATGAACTTTACCTCTCTCTCTGCCTCCTCCATGTACTCCAATATCTTCATCCTGATAGCTGCCCGTGTAGTGGGGCTAGGGTTGTCAGCCTGTGCGAGTTACAATTTCCCAATATCAGCCTCCAACCTATGCAGCATGCCCCTTATTACTTGTAGTGCCCGCCTGTTTTGCAATGCATGCCTTAAAGGCCTCCCATAGTGTGGATGGAAACAACACCGACCCAGTGTTGTTTGGGAAGTAGTCAGTAATAGCGGTGCAGACTACCCCCCAAAATGCATTGTCGCATAGTGCGTACAGGGGCAGGTGTCAGGAGAATGCGCAAAGAGGTGTCTGTGGTATTGTCAGGGTCAGGCGCACTGGGGAATGATCAGAGAGTGTCCGGGGTAGGTGGTCTACCAATACCGTCCAAGTGGCTACGTCTCTGGTTGTCAGCCAGAAGTCAATGCACGACCGGGAACTGTGATTTGTAAAGCTGCCAGTGCCTTTTCTCTGTCCCCCATGTGCATGTATCCATATGTCCACTAGCATATTGTCATCCACTGTGGTCTTAAGAGCACCCGCTGCTTGTGGGTTATGTTGTCTGGCCCGGGAGTGGTCCAACTTACTATCTGGCACAACGCTGCAGTCTCCTCCCCACACCATGGCCACGGAGGCCATGCCCACCACCAGCATCCTGATCAGCAAAATAAAATGTGGGTCATCTTGGTTTGGGCCATACACCACTGCCAGTGTCAGTGGCTGCAGATACAGTCTCCCTGTTACAATTGCATACCTCCCCTCCTTGTCTATTAATGTTTGTGTAGTGGTCCACAGTAGCCCCTTCCTGACCAGGATGGCAACACCCCTACCGTAATAGGAGTACTTGCTACACCATCGCGCTCGGAGTGGGGATGCAGTGATCCTTGTCAAGTGCATTTCTTGCATGAAAAACACATCCACCCCCTGTCTTGCGAGATAGGTGTGCACTAGTCTAGATTTCCGAGGGTCATTAAGACCTCAGACATTCCATGTAAAGCATGTGACTTTAGCCAAACCAGCCCATGCATGCTATGGTCATCTGTCGTTGTGTGATGGAGATAGACATTGCGTTGAAGGGGGACACAGTCACACACTCCTGTGTCTCTATCTTAATACCAAGCATATCCTCGTGTCCTCAGCCCTCAAGCCCTGTGTCTTACCCTGAGAACATTCCCCAACATCTCAACCATTGCTCCACTAAAGTAGAACATTGTAAAAAGACACCAAACACCCAAAACGGCCTATCCCTCCTTGCCCTCCCACACCAAATCCCTAATAAGGTTGTGATTATCCGCCCACCTTCCACCCTCCATCCAACCTATTAAAGACTCTCTAAAGTTCTAGGGAATTCTCCAGTGAGGGCCTGTCCTCTCCTAGCGGTCGCCCCGCCAACTGGGACAGGGTGGCCAAGCCATCTTTGCTAGTTCTCTGAAGTTATCGTCCAGGATAATGAATGTTCAGCTACTAGGGGCTTCACGGTGCAGCTATGCATGACAATACTCATTCTGGCACAGTTCCAGTATGGACAGTTACCTGTGAGGCACAGAGATGTTTTAATCAATGTCACTGGTAGAACCTTCTTCGTTGCGTTCAGAGGTATTAGAGGAGGTGCGCTGTTGTTTTTCCAACTTTTTGACAAACACCAGTGCAGCCTTGGGGTCTGTGAAAAACTGTGTCTGGGTCCCACTTTTAATACACAGTGTAGCAGGGTAGACTAGGGCATACAGTAGTTTCTGGAGAATCCGCTTGGCTGAGAGAAATTTGCAACGAGCAGCCTGGACCGCAAGTGTAAAGTTGTGATAGAAGGACAGCATATTGCCCCGGTGTTTTACCTCCCCCATTTCTCGCGCTGAGCACAGCATCCCAGTTGCGATAATTTAATAGTTTAGCTACAATTGGGCGAGCCAGTGTGCCGGGGGTCTATGTGCTTGCTCCACGATGAATACAGCAGATAGGACATTACCAAACAGTTTGTGCAGTAGGTCTTCAATGTAGACTTCTATCATTGCAATGCTAGTCGATTCTGGTATTTCTGTAATGCGGACATTGTTCCTTCTGGTGCGCGATTCCAGGTCTTCATTTTTGGCTTTAATTAAATCTAGCACTATGTCCATTATCCATATTTAACAGTTTCTGCTTGTCATCCGCCAGGGCATTGTCATTTTCTGACACTCTTGCCTCCAGTTGCACCATTGTTGTATCATGGGTGTCTACCCTGTGATTCATGTCGTCAAGGCCGGCCGTCAATTCATACAGCTTGGAGTTGATGGTAGAAAGGCTGATCTTTACCTCCAGAAGCAATGATCTCAGATCGTCATCCCTAGCAGCAGCATTGTCCGTTTGCGTGGAGGGGCCTCTCTTGTTGGGTTTGTCTCCTACTTTTGAATGGTAATTTGAATTGCTCGGAATCCGCTTTCCCCATGTTATTCACAGTGGGGCTCCTAAATTGACCACTGCGTAGGAAAAACCTTGTGCGCTTCTTCCTTTTCAGGGGAATCTCTTTGTAATCATGTTTGCGCAAGGAGGATTGAAATTAGTTCACATGAGCCCCCATCTAGTGGTAGCCCTCATTCACAATCGCTAGATCCCTTCTGTTCCCAGTTGCCGGAGGGGGGTTGGCAGATTATGTTGTCTTGCCGGTCTTCCGCTGGTGCGTCCTGGACTGCCACCTTTATATCAATCAGCGATTTATGGGCTCCAAGCTGGGGGTCTTAACGCACCTATGGCACAGCCCCATGCAGGGGGGTACGAGATGCAGCCACAAGCGGCTCAGTTCTATTGCGGAGGCCAGGCCTTGCAGGTGAATAGGAGAGAGGCTGCTCTGGCACAGCGAGCTAGCCACCACTTCGTCCAGGCTTTCTCTTGGTGGCACCTGGCAGGTGTTTACATGGGTAATGGGTTTGCTATTTCCTGTAGGATTTCGCTCCAATGCACAGTGCTCAGTGCTGGGGGTGTATGATGCCTTTTCCACGTCAATTAGGCTGTGGTTGGGAGCGAGGTATTACTGTGGCTTATGTGTTGCCTCAGGCTTGATGGTGCAGATCTGGGCCACTACCCACTGTCTGCAGGTGAGCCCACCGAGGGGGAAAGCGGGGAGTCGAGTGAGCATGCCGTTCCCGCCACGGGGGATCTTGAGGGTCCCAAGCAAGGCACTGGTCCTTTCCATCAAAAACAGGGAAGGGGCAGGCACGTGTTGACCCCAGACCTAGTCCCAGCACACGCCCAGGCCTCTGCCCGCTTAGCGCCCCCACCCCAACAATGCCTCCACTCACCTGCGGTGTTCCTAACCCACTTACCCAGGGGAGTCTCGTGGTCGTCCTCTGCCTCTGCTTGCAGCGGTTTCCCTCAGCCGCAGTAGTTCTTCCTTGCCTGATGTGGCATTGTGTGTTGGTGGCCACCTCAGCGTCAGTCTCGGGGCTTCTGTCGGCTGCTACAGTATACCCGACCGCTTGCGCACAAACACTGAAATGTCAGGTTGCTGGTTGCAGACCACTGTATTAACCTTCCAAGGTCGCCTCGACTCTGGCATAACAGCAGCTTCAGTGTGGGCGAGAGCGGGCTGCATGGCTCTGATGCGCGGCCGCATGCAGGACACATCTCGACAGTGCAGGTTTCCACACTCTCTGTGTCTCGTGGGGCTGGGAAAATCTTGTTTTCTTGCTCCCCAGTTCTTTAGGCACTACAGCAATTCATCAGGGGACCAAAGTGCACCCCTGGTCCGCAGGATTATTCCAGATGTTGGACTCAAGGTGCAGCCAACTTGCAGCCGGCAAAACCACACCCTCAAGTGGAAACTTCTTCACCTGAGCATGACACGGTTTTCCTTTATATGAAGGGTACTGATGATGAAATAGGCCAAAATGTTATGGCCGGCTTGTAACTTAGGTATATGGTGAAACACGTATTCATCTTTATATTTGACTCAGTCTAAAGTAATGGAAAGTACTAAGTGCATGTTAAATTCCAGCAGGGATAAACTATTTAACAATTGGTATGTGCTTTTTTTTCAAAACGGATAATATGGTATGGACGTCGACATTAGGTCCACAAGATGTGACCAAGCATTGTTGACCTCATCAGTGAGATAAAGCACCCGCTCTTCAAATAGGCCAGGCCTAAGATCATACATAAGCATTGACAGACCAATAAGAGAGGCTCACTTAAGTAGAGCAAGAAGATAGATGGACATGTTTGAAGCAATTAAACATCTGGCTCGTACTCTGGGTGATATCCATTCCATTGCTTTTTAGCTTCTCTGTGTCACTCCAGGCCGTGATCAACCACATATAAATCAGTCTTTTCCCCAACCTGAAAGTAAGCATTATGCAACCCAGACTGCTAGACCAGCTCCCTTCTGCCTACAACACAAATCATCTCAGATACATTTTGGGCTTGTTAGGCTTCATCAGCAAGACAGCAATCTCTGGCTCCACGTCTGGGTATACCCACACAAATTATGGTAGTTAACGCACAAAGGGAAAAATAGATCAGCACAAATGCTTGAACCGATTTCAATATTTTTTAAGTGTTCCAAGTGCGAATAGGGCAAAAAACAAGATTGGTTTGTAAACGGTTGGCACTGTCTGTAACAGGGAAAAGAGGTAGGAAATCATTATGAAACCGACTAAATATTATGTAATGACCAGTTTATCAAAATGATGTAAGCATTTCCATTAAGCACCTTTGTCTCATCATAAGAAACGAGATGTTGATGTGTGATGCGCTACTTGCATACACGCTCACTCTGGACCATTAGGCCTGGTCCTCCATATGCTTGGCAATACATACTCCAAAACACAGCAATGGCGACTGAGCAGCCATTCAATAAGGCATCTCTGGACAGTTGGATTGGTGGCACAATAAAAACACTTTATTGGGTGCAGGTGATCCCTCCCAGTGCTTTCAACTGAGTGGTAAGTTCAGTATGTGCAAAAATAAACACATAGGTTGCTCATTGAAAAGAGGCATTGCATGGACTGCATGTTTAACCTATTTGGCGTTATGGAATCTGCGAGAAAGAAGGTGCTCAGAGGATGAATCACACTAATAGTGATTGTTTGCTCCTCATCTGCTTCAGTCCTAGATTTTGAAGTCACCAAGGTGTGCTTGAACCCGTGTCCCTGCAGATTTGAAAGTGACTGGTTGGTGCTTGTGAAAGACCTACAGAATCAGCAGGTGTTCCTTCAACCTTGCTCACAGTATGACTGATTGATAGCCCTTGTCAGTTTCTACATGCATTGGTGATTGTCTGAACGTCACATTTGTATAAGAATTATGGTATAGTGCAGTTCACTTTTCTGACTTATCAATGTCCACTGCTGCCTCCAATTAATATGTGCATTTTCTCTGTTTGAAACGCGGCTCCAAACAGGAGGCTAGATTTGCTGAAAAGTAACACAATACAGCGCAGCAAATTAAGTTGCAGTGCTGTCTTGTAAGAACGGAAGAGAACAGAAGAGAGCCATGTCTTGTAAAATATAATGCTGTGTTTGTCTCTCTTTGCACTGGCACATTTTAGGTGCCCATTCATCAATGCAGATCCCCTTGCAGCATAGTGAAAGGGTGTGCTTTATGTAAGGAATAGTTTTTGTACTAGAGCTATCTTTAACATGTTTCCTGTTTTTTTGTGTATGTTGTACAATGCAGCACACTTGCAAAGTAAGCAAAACAAAGATATGAAAACATTTCTCCTTGTTAAGCCTGCATTGAGACATAGACAGAGTTATGGTGCAAATCGCTGTCTACGAATGTCTGTAGATAGGGATTTATATCAAAACCCATGGGTGGTTCCATGGGATCACCCATTCACCACCCATGTAAAACATCCTTGACACAGTGCACAACAAAGCAGTGCACTGCATAACTTTGTGCTACTTTGTTAAACTAGCCAATGCAAAGCGTTGGATAGTGAATCCCAACATAACACCTTGGCCTGAGTTTGCTGTACAAAAGCACAAACTGTCTGGGCCACTTTTTTTAGCCAAAGGATGTTTCACCGGTTCTTGCTTGCACTATGAAATGCACTGCCCTGCACATGTGTAGTGGCTCCCCTTACACTGAGCCAGGTGTTGTGGAGGCCTATTCTCTTTTAACTTTGTATAGCAAAAAATAAAACATTTAAGTGTGTGTTATTAGTAAGTCTTGATTAGAATGATGTTCTTATATCACAGTGAAATACGACGCCTCTGTGCATTTTGTGGTTAGGACTGCCCTTCTCAGTAGTGAATAATACGGATGGGCAAAATATTTTGTTCTACCGGCTGAATTGGCAAACATTTGTCGACTCCGTGTTACTGTTGTAACATAGAATTCTGGATAAATTCTGCCAATCGCCTAATGGAGGAATGTTTTCACACGTGGAGCTCTAGAATGGCAAATTGGCGAGAGAAAGTGAGATTTGGAAACCCTCATGTGATTTCTGGTCACTGGGAGGACGTCCACCAAGATTTGTCTAACGCGGGCAGTCGCAATCATTCGCAGTCAGAAAGAAGCCACTCAAGTAGAAATGTCCTAGAGCGGCAAAAAAATCAGCTCAGGTAGCTGCGTCATCTGGTGCACCATGTGGTGCCATTCACACTGATTTTTCAGCGCAGAATGTGCTCCCAGTGCTAAATCCCAGCGCAGGCAGCAGCACATACCTATTTCAGCCCATTTGTGGACCTCAGCTGAATCTCCCAGTTTTTATGTAACTCCGTGGACTTCTGTGGACTCAAATTCCACGAGTTCTGCCCACTCCTCAATGACTTCGGAATGCTTTTTGCTGATGAGTAGACAAAACAAAAGACTAAGCAAATTGATTCAGTGAATGCAAACATAACCAATATTCAGCACTGTTAGGTCAAAGGCCACTTAAATCTCAGCCGTTTTTTTGCAGTCTTTCAATAATTATTTTGTTCAATAAATAATGTAAGAATTCAGCATACAGCAAGTGTGCTCCTCGAATGTCACTGCACGCGTCTCCCGAGGGTCCCCCGTGTCACTACTTTGGGTGGTTCCTGGAGGCCCCAGCAGTTCTACAGGCTCTAGGCTTTGTGACTATGCAAGTTGTGGTTCTTATACCACTTTCTTAATATATGGTTTGGTACGCCCCTAGGGCTCAACGTATAATGTGCTAATTTACTGTGTGGTATTAAGTTTTCCATATGTACCTTTGCCTCTAACCAGATAAAGAGACTAAAGGGATGTGTTTAGAATAAAGACATATATTTTATATATATATACCTGGTGTGGTTCTCCTTTCATTTGGTCAGTCACAAGTTTATAGACTGGTAAAACAAGCTGCTTTACATTCCTCAAAGACTTAGCCTGAATGCTGCTCCCCAGGAGCAGTGGGAAGCTATTTTGTGGCTCTCCTTTACAGAAAAAAGGTAGCAACAAGCTCCTCACGGTTAGAGAAGAGGATGCTGATGATTACCCAGTCCTGAAGAGTGCTCTGATTGAAGGGTTTGGCCTAACCACTGAGCAATACAGGATAAAGTTCAGAGATACCCAAAAGGCTCAGACTCAGGACTGGGTTGACTTTGTTGATTGTGCTACTAAGGCTCTGGTGGGCTGTTACTTGCCAGTAAGGTGTGCGATTATACAAGATCATACAACTTAATTATGAAGGAGCAGATCCTTAATAACTGTCAGAATCAGCAGTTGCATCAGCACCTGGTAGACTCTGACCAGACCTCTCCCCAAGAATTCAGAAAGAAGGAAGACAAATGGGTCAGCACCAGGGTGAAGCAGAAGGTAAAGAACAAAGGTGGTGACCAGAAGATGCAAGATCCTAATAAGGGTGGGGAGAAGGGTAAAGACCGGAAGTCTTCACAAGGTCCCCAAAAGTTTTCCAATGGTGGGGGATTCCCAATTATCCAAAAAGAAAGGCCAAAAGAAACAATGGTATAAAGTTTGTAAAAACAACAGCCATTGGACTAGTGATTGTAATAGTTCCAAAGACTCAACTCCACCCACCATTGCCCCTCAGACAACTGTTCCCCCTAGTTCAGCTCCTAGTGGTGGTACTCAGAATAAGGGTGTAGTAAGGTTAACTGTGAGATGAACTCTGGCCTAGTCAGATTTCCAACTCAAGCTGTCCTGATCAGTGATGAAGGCATGGATATGTCCTCCTTTGTGAGTCCCAGTTACTTGGGTAAATACAGACAGCAGCCTTTAATTATTGGAAAAGAGGCTTTGGCATATAGCGATACAGGGGCAAGTGTCACAAAGCGTGACACAAGACCTTGTGGACCCTGGGCAGATCATACTTGGTGAACTTTACCAAGTGACCAATGTTAGCAATGTCCGGACCAACCATGCCCTGGCAGTTGTTAATTTCTCATGGGGAGGGGTAACTTGCCTCAAGAAAGTTGTAGTAAGTGCAGACTTCCCTGTTGAATGCTTGCTTGGCAATGATTTAGAGACTTCAGCCTTGTCTGAAGTGTAGCTCAGGACCCATGCAGAAATGTTAGGAATCTCTGCTCATGTGTTTGCTGTGACTAGGTCACAGGCCAAAATGTCTAAAACTGAACAGACCCTGGATCCTGGAAGAATGGACCACGTGCCTTTCAAGAAAAGGAGCAGTAGGATTAAGACAGTGCCTTCCCTCATAACTCAGAGTGAAGATCAGTCTCTTGAGGGAGATGATTGTGCTCCTGAAGAAGGAACTGTCCCAGATGAGCTTTGGCCTGATCAGGTTGAGTTCTTGGGGCGAGGGGTCCCTTCCAGGGCAAATCTGAGTCAGGAGCAGCTGAGATGCCCTTCTCTAGAACCCCTCAGACAGCAGGCTACTGCTGAGGCTGCTGGGAATGCTAGTGGCACCCATAATGTTCATTGGTATGATGGACTCCCGTACTCAGAGAGTAGAAACCCCAAGCCTGGTGCAGCCAGGAGGTTGGTTATACCTTTGAAGTTCAAGGGGCTTCCTATTGACACTAGCCCGTGATATTCCCCTAGCAGGACACCTGGGCCAAAACAAGACTTGGGACAGAATTGAACCTCACTTTCATTGGCCGCACACATCTGAAGACACCAAGGAGTTTTGTCACTCCTGTGTCACCTGTCAAGCCAGTGGTATGGCAGGTGGTTCAACAAATGCCCCCCCTGATACCACTACCTGTGGTGGGGGTTGCCTTTGAGAGGGTTGGGATTGATATAGTTGGTCCCATGGATCCTCAGACAGCATCTGGGCACAGGTTTATCCTAGTGGTGGTGGACCATGCCACTAGGTACCCAGAAGCAATTCCCCTTAGGACCACTACAGCACTTGTGGTGGCAAGGGCCCTCTTGGGAGTGTTCTCAAGAGTGGGTTTCCCTAAGGAGGTAGTATCAGTCCAAGGTGCACACTTTATGTCTAGTTACGTGACTGCAATGTGGAAGGAGTGAATTACAATTCACCACACCTATTCACCCACAATGTAATGGGTTTGTTGAAAGGTTAAACAAAACCTTAAAGGGTATGATCAAGGGTCTCCTAGAAAAGCGTAGGCGGAGATGGGACATCCTACTACCCTGCCTTTTATTTGCATACAGGGAGGTTCCTCAGAAGGGGTTTGGTTACAGCCCTTTTGAACTTCTGTTTGGGCATCCTGTCAGATGTCCATTGTGTCTAGTTTAGGAGGGATGGGAGTTACCTCTCAAACCCCCTAAACAGGACATGGTGGACTATGTACTTGGTCTCCACTCCAGGATGGCTGAGTATATGAAAAAGTTATATATATATGGGTAAACCCAATGGTACTGGGACTGAAGAAATATAAACTTTCTAAGGGGTTCACAGATACACCCGGTTCTTTTAAACCAACAAAGAAGAGATTGGCACGGAAGCTGTAATATAAAGAAAACATATTTATTAACCTTAGATGAGGGATGCTACGTCACACAGTACCCTCAGGCCACTGTATGAGGCATTCTAAGGAGTACAGAGAACAGGGGCCTTATATATGCATAGGTTTACATAGTCAGCATAAAACCAAGGGGAGGTCCTGGCACATGTAAGCATGCAAAATGACTAATGAGGGTATATAAAATGTGCTTGCTCAACAAAGTGGGAGGAGAGACATTTCTCCGTACATCAGCAAAAATAGACTGACAGTTATATACTAGGACCTGGTGCATTCTAATAGAAAGGCCCCTCTGAGCATGTGCAAGGCTGTGGATGAGGGAAATAGCACATGGCAAGCACATGGCTGACTAAGATGGCTGGCAAGTACAAAATGGCTTTCAGCTCATGCTAACAGAGATCCCTGCAATCTTTAAAAGCACCTGGGTGATAGGCACTATAGGGAGTGGTCCCAGAACACTATAGTTGGCCACAAAATCAATGTTATATAATCACATAGATTAAAAAACACATCCATAGAAATGAAAGATTGAACAGTGTTATTTATTCACAATTTCAAATTACATTAAATACATAGTCAAAAATTGATACCAAAGTGCCCGGAGCGACAGGGAAAATGGAGGACGTAGATTAAGTGATTTCGTGAGGGTAATGAGTGTTAGCAAGAAGTAGTTGTGCAGGCAATTGAATCATAACTGGTAGCAAGATAATTTTTCAGTTTGGTATTTGCCATAAATGCACCATAATATAAATGATTTATTGAAGTCAGCCAATGTACATGCCCACAAAAAACTATGAAAGCCATGCCACAGCTTGCTTTTAACCCTGCACGTCTGACCAATGACTGCCCTTTGTTTTAGAAATCTTCAAGTAGCTGTACTGTGGTGCTGTTTTCCACTAAACTTACTCCAACCAATTTAATGCAATATCTACCCATCCTTAAAGTTGCTCCACTCTGCCCTAATACGGTTTGGTCTAGCACAACTTCATGAACCAGTCATCTCCCCCGCTCAGTACCAAAGCACACAAACCCTTAAGCGTTTTTAATTCCAGAGTCAAGGGAGAAGCTGTGAATATGCACCCTGGCACTGCAATAGCCGCTTTTATTCGAAACAGTGTCATCTTAGGCACTGGCGACCCTCGTGGAACAGCATCTGCATTACCTGCTGAACCTTTTCAAAGCAGGGCCCAACATGGTAGTGTTGCAGGCGCTCTACTTAAATTAAACCAACCCTTAGGCAAAGGATGGGCCCTGGGTGTCAGCTCATTGTTTTCCTTTCTCAGTTTCTTTTTTGGCACAGCTACTGCTTTCATTGTTGTCCAAGTTAATGGCCTTTTGCATGCAATTTGTTTACCCAAGGAATGCTAATATTGCCCATTAGCAAGGGCATGTCCACATCTGCATTTAAAAAGCAATCTGCCCTCTCTCCCATGTATTGTTTAACCCTTGATTGCCAACAAGAAAAGGGCAGAAGGTCGGGAACAAACATGTATTTAGCATTTCACAAATCTTCCATGGGGCACTGTGACATGATGCCATCAGCTATTCATGGCTTATCAGTTCAGCAAACTGCGTTTTGCATTGCGGAGCTTACGGTTTTGCTTTAACATGGTCTTTATGGACTGAAAACCCTGGCTGTTAAGTACTGTTGGCAAAAAGGCCAGAATTAGCCAAAGGCATTGTACCTTACATGGAGCCATTTGTCAACCTTGTTTCAGTAATCTAGTCCATGTGAAAAAGGCTTGCTTTATATGTAGATTCAAAAGTAAACAGACTCTGCTCATGTATTTGTGAGTGTTAAGTCTTTCATTCACACCATGCATTAAAAAAAGCATTAGCAACAGGAATTGTTTAGCATTGTGTATCGGAACGTTCTAAAACAAGCTACACAACACATCAAAGGTACAGCAGCAGTGCAGACTTTCCGACCACAAACAATATGTAAAGAGCAGGCCGCAGTTTACCGCACATCTTTTTATGTTCCACTTTCCCTGAGCTCCCCAGCAGATCAGTATGTATGGCTCCTCGGAGAGCAAGGGGTACTGTAGAATAAGAGAGCTATGACATTTTGTCGCCCTGGAATGTGCCAGCTTAATGGAAAACTTCCTACGCGCGGGAAGCTGAAATATTTATAGAGATAAAGAAAAGATCCCGAGAGCGGCATTCCAGAGTCCGGAGCAGCAGCCGGGCAGGCAGGGACGGGCATGCAACCCTGTCCTCATCTTCACCACAGCTTCAGAGACCAGGCGGCGCACGCTCATTACTAATATGGTCACATCCCGAGTCTTACGGCCGAAATATGCACATACTTTCAACATAACGTCAGAGCTTCCGAACGCGAACTACACAGATATTTAAGCCGCGTGCCCTCACAGCTCCAGAACGTTCACAACTGACTCAGAGGGGACGAAAATGTTCACACGTGTATGCAAGATTGCCTCAGCCCCAGCAACTGTAAACCAGCAACGTCGCAGCCTGTGAGAGCCGAACACACACACCTTGACAAACACCCACACAGACCCAGAGCCGCCCATGTTAAGTTTACAAACACGCCGATCCGCTCGATCTGTGTGGATGTTGAAATAAATATGGTGCTCTCACACTGACCACTTTCAAATCAAAACAGATGGTTAGAAATATTCACTGACACCTCTATATATAGACAGTCGGTGTCTACGGATCAGGCAAACTACTCACTATTGACACTAAGCAGTGCTGTATGACTCCGAAATTTGCTCCTTTGTGTACACCGAGCACTCACATTTAGAGCAGGCATATAAGGCTCATGTTTACTGCAAATAACGTCACTTACTCAAGGAAAGAGACAGAAAACACTGAAACTGACCCAGAAAACAGCTGGCAGCGTCCACCCAAACACCATCTTAGCCGCAGGTAGTGGACATGTTGTCAAGCTAAGTGCACAGCAGGGATGTGAGAGAAGCATCCGGGTTAAAGAAACAAGAAGAAAACAAGCAATTAAACGAGTCACGGCCTGCGGCCGTGAATAAGTGACGGCGGGGGGAGTCAGAGAGCTAGATCCGTGCACAAGTGATTATCTACTGGCCCAGACCGAAGCAGGGAAAGAGAGCACTCAGAAACGCAAAAGAAGCTCTCGGCATTGCAGGGGGCGGGGCAGCCGAACCCGATCCCTTCGATGTAGCCAGGCTGAAGAAAAAAAGCAATTAGGACGGCCTGCTGCCGTGAATAAGTGATGGCGGGGGGCGGGGAGAGAGGAACAGATGGCTGTGAAGGGAGAAAGGCTGCTGGCAGGGGGAAGGCTCGTGCATGAGAGCAGGTCACGTGATTGGGATTCACGTGAACTGTTGAAAATCCTCATCGTAAAAAGTCAGCTTTGTGGATGGACGGCAAAAGGTCTCTCTACGAGACCTTAAAAAGGGGGGGAGGGGGAGGGGTGAAAGCAATGACAGGAATCAAAAACCAAGAACTACATAGACATTATTAATGCCCTTGAATCAACATGGACCTAGTACACAGTTAAAGAGTTGGAGTTAGGTACCTGTGGAGGGGGAAAACACAAAACAGGCATAGACTAGTTAACAAAAGGCCAAAGATGCCTGAAACACTACGTTACAGCGGCCGATAATGTGAGAGGTCTATAAAAGACTCACCGCTCCTTGTAGTATCAAAACGTATTCCAGATTGTCTAAACTGGCAGTGCTCAATCTGGAGCAAAAAGATACAAAATGTCAAGTATGAGTACGTGTGTGGGCAAAATAGCCGATTATCAAAACCCAAAAAGCGAACCAAATTTAAATGAGGCTCACCGCTACCGGCCGCATGGAGACTGTGGCAGGGGGGAGGAAAATTGACAGGAGCTCAGTCATTCTTAAATAAACATGCACGTAGTCACACATGCCAAAATGATGTGCCGGTAGCAGCCATTGGATGCTGCTAATGCCGCAACACCGCTAGTGCACCTTAACAGTAAGCAGAAACAATAGACTCACTAAGGTATTATTAAGGAGTCTAAAGAAAAGGGGAAACATCCCCGCTGAATATCCAAGATTATGGGCATGAAACCAGCGATCGTACAGTTTTTATAGAAACTATGACTGGTGGCGTGTTTGAGTCACTACAATGCTTATGTCCACGCCCCATTAGGTCATCCGGTACGGATGCAAATTCCCATAGCTCGGAATACCCAGGCAACAAATCACAATACTGAATCAGTCAACATGACATTGTTGTGATTAAGATTCCATATTTGGTTAAAAGCCAGTGTGAGCATTTCAATTACACCAGATTACACATACGTTCAGCAAGTCAAATTTAGAACAGACATGCTCCATAACATTCTTGGATAAACTTGGATTTACTGCGTAAAATAGGATATGTCAAATGTAGGACACACATGTTGCAACATATTCTTAAAGACTGTAGAACAGCAATATTTAGGACAGACAGGTTTAATCACATTCTAGGTTATCATGACAGCATTAGCATATCGCATCAATGGGATCAAAACTACATTACTGCAGGTTTTTTACAGTGGTTCAGCACCAGGGTAGATCTAAATCAACTAGTAAATAAGTGCATAAGATATGAAGAATGCATCTGGACAATCATTATAAGCACATAGTCTTTCTTGTGTATATAATGTATGTATGTGTCAGTGCCTATGGGACAGGGTGGCTAGTAACTGGGCACTAGTAAATAAGTGCATAAGATGTGAAAAAATCCATCTGGACAATCATTAAAAGCACATAGTCTATCTTGTGTATATATGTATTTGTCAGTGCCCACGAGACAGGGTATGTGGATACCTCATCTGCACCGTTCCATCTCCTGTCATGGCGCAGATATGTTTATGGACCAACTAAAGTCATTCTGAATATCGAGTATGGAGGATTACCACTCAGATGTGAGGCACGCTAATTGTGTGTAACTGGACTCAAGTTTGTTGAGTCCATTTTGTATAAAATCTAAACGTGTCATCCCTTTGCACTCTCTTACATTGAGGATAGACCCGATGTTGCCTCCTCTTGGTCCCAACATTGCTTTCTCCAAAACTATCCATCGGAGTTCCTCAGCTGTGTGTGTGGCTGCTCTGAAGTGTTCCACGAGGGGTGCCCCCTGTACATTACACCTTATTCTGCTGCAGTGTTGCAACATTCAAGCTTTGATTTTCTGCTGTGTCGGACCTACATAGATGGAGTCACAGGGACACAGAAGTCCATAAATGACATTACTGGTATTGCAGTTGGTAAATGCTTGTAAGTCAATTTGATGTTGTTTGTATGTAAACGTTTTGGTTTGAATGGCCATTGCACAGGCCTTGCAATGGCTGCATTTGAAGTGTCCTAATGTGACCGACAAGTTCCAAAGAGTTTTCAGAGATGGCGTTGTTGGACTTTCAAGGAAAGAGCTGACCACATGGTCTTTGACGCTCCTTGCTTTCTTGAATGAATGCATGGGCAAGTTTGGTTATTCAATATCCTCTGATATAAGCACCCAATGTTTATTAATAATCTTTTTTATGACATTGCTCTGGGTGCTGAATGTAGTCACACAGATCATCCTTTGCAGAGCGCCATCCATTTTGTCCTAGGTAGTGAGAAAGACTTCACAGTTTGTTTTTAGCGCTGGATGTGGTATATATTTTTGGTGGTGAGGAAACTGCATATAATCTACGAAAGGCACAACATGGCGTTAAATGTTAATTGGTGTTGTTTCATTGTTCATTTACAGTGACCCCCGACGAAGGGCGTTCACAGCCCGAAATGCATTGGTTTTTTTTTTCACTGAATAAACGCTGCTTCAAATGAACCGCACACTACTTGTGTTCTTTCAAGAGGTCCGGATGGACACAGGTTGAACATAAGAAATTTGAAAATTGTCATTCCAAATCCTACGTGTGTATTCTAAACACTGTTGAAAAATAAAAGAGAGAAAGTTGAAAATGATGGATTAAAGGAGTACTGATGAAAATTTGGTATACATATAAAAATTGGCATACATGTTTGCCGTGTTTAGCTCTGCAATTGGTTGTGGTTAGATGTTCCCCCATCTTCAAATGCTGTTTATTAATCCGGTACCATTTGGGCATGGCACGCTTTCCAATCTGCATGCACTCTTGGAATTATGTTTGGACAAGTTGGAGAAATGTTATGAAAAAAGGTGTGCATCCTACTCTTTCAATATGACAGTCTCCACTCGGCCAGTAGCTGTAAGCCTCATTTAAATTTGGTTCCCTTTTCGGGTTTTCATATTCGGCTATTTTGCCCGCACACGTACTCATACTGTCATGGCTAGGCGGAGATAGACACAAGAAGAGGAACATAAACTGCATGAATGGCATTTAACTGTAAACTACATCTCCCATAATCCTGAGGGAGAAGTATTCAGAGCACCTGACTAAGGATACATAAGTTTCTTTCAAAAAAAGAGAGTTTCCCAGAGAACCAGAAAGGACTGGGTATCAAACAGTATCAAAAAGAATTCCTTCCTGTGTTACTAACTTTCTCTTGGTGACCAATAGGCCTAAACACTAATGTCGCTTTTTAGTGTTTGGTCGTGACACGGATAATTATTTATGCACAACACTGGAATTACTTTCTTCTCTCAAATTTTTATTCTTATTTAATTAAAAACATTTTAAATTCATTTATTACATGACATTTTTACAAACATTTGCTCTAGTTAGGACTTTCTAATTCATATAGTGATTCCTATTACAGTTCCTACTCAGAGTAAAATATCCATACAGAATAAAAATTCACACATTAAAAAAAAACATCATGACATCAATAAAAATGGTGGAAAAGAGTCCTTTGTTGACGCGTTTCGGTGCTTTGTGTTTTGTTTAACACCTTCTTCAGAACAAAACTTTTACTTAAAAACAATTGTTCTTCATTTTAGATTATTTTGTCATCGGTCTTATCACTTTAAGGTTCCGCACCCTTGAGGATTAGTTTATAGTTGATCCTCTGCGTGGTTGGTAATAATGTCTGTATACCTCGGTTTCTTTAAAAACGGGGAGACTAATATTTCTTGTTTCTAATTCAGTTGTTGCGACTTTCAATCTGCGCAGAGTCTCATATGAACGTTGACTTGGGTTTAACCATTAGAGTCATGTATGAGGTCATTGAATGGGGCTTGTAGTCGGGTTCTCTCGCGTCCTAAGGGTATCTTCACCAAAAGATAGTTGGAAGGTTCCCCTGGTTCTATTCACAGGGAGGGGAGCAAGTACAGTGAAAAAATAATAAAGAAACCCTGTGGTTTGTTCTTGGTCTTTCAGTAAGACCAATATATTTACTATGTGTAAAGACTGTGTAATGTGTGGAGGGTGGGGGGACGAGTTCCTAATTGGAATTTATGCAAAGTACATCTAACATTAGTGCCAATGGGTGACACAATTCAGTACAAGAAACAAGAATGAACTAAGGAATATATAAAAATATAGTGCAATTTATTTAGGTACCTCCCTGTTAAGGGTTACACTCTAAATTAAAAACATAAGTTTAAAAACAATACATTTCATTATAAAAAAACAATTTCCATAACCATAAAACAGTCAAAAAACAAAAGTCGACGCGGCGTTTCGGTGGTTGTAAAATGGTTGCACCTTCTTCAGGACGTTTTGACTAGAATGATTCAAAGTCTAAAAGTAGAACAACATTATTTTAGATACCTATTTCTGTGCATCAACATGTAAATAACAATTTTAAGAATAAGGCCACACCCATTCATTTAGACTATCTCCACCCCATGATTACATCGAAGAAACTATCTACACCTCCATCTTATGACTATAGAAACTGTTAGCGCACCTATATTTGTGCCAGAACACTACATGACTTATACAGCATTCAAGTACCTTAGGATTGAAGACTTTATTGAAGACAAGACTTTCCTTTAATGTTGTCTTGGTTTGTCTGTAATCTTTAAGGTGAAATAAGGCCTTTTATGAGGGTAAAAGAAAATCATACTGGTATTTGATACAATTAATCATAAATTAACAATTTCTTTTATATTCCTCTATTTGTTTTTGCCTTTACCTTTTTAAGGTTTCTGTCTTCCTTATATCGGCACAGAGGAGCCACCGTTATTAATTACGTGGTTTGTGTCCAAAATACCGTTACGGATTCCTTCTTCGCATTGGAATCACTAATTGGGGTAAACCAAACCGTTGTGTTGTTTATATGTGTTATTTACCCTCTTTTCCTTGAATCCTTATTTATATTTTAGTCTTTCATACTCACCAGAAAAGAAAAACTTTTCATCTATTCTGTTGGGTCTGCGGTGGATATTTCGCAGGATGAATTTGGGGAGACGATTTCTCTTTTGTTAATAGCCTGTCGATTTAATTAATTTTTGCAAGGCATTAGTTACTATGCAGATAGCATTATACTGGAACTTTATGTAACTTTTTAATTTACAAAGAATAGTCCGTTAGTTACTTGGTTGTTACAGTGATACTAAGGTTTGTTTATGTTCATCATCCTTAATAACCATGGCCAACGAAGCTGCCTTCTATTAACCTTTAGTCGCCGGTTTTTGATAGTGGGCATAGGTGTAAAAATTATCTCATTTGGTGCTTTAATACAGTTACCGGTTTAAGTCATAATAAAGAGAATAAGTATAAGTCCCGACTAGCGCTTACATGATGTGCGGCTATAGTTGGCAGGCATCAGTATGAAAATTTACTCATTCGGCGCTTTAGTGGAATTACGGAGTTGAGTCATATTAAAAAAACAAAGTTTTAACTCTGACACGATATGCGGCGTTCTAGATCTAGCCCACTAGAGTCAGGACGAGGACGCACGAAGCGTTTCTTGGTAATCTACATGTTATCGATATTCACAATCCTCGTGTGTGTGAAGCGGCCTCCCTGCTCCTCCGTGTCCGGGTCTTCATAGGGTAGTGTTGACATACCCTCTAGGTCGAGTTTTATGCTGGCTCTTATTAAGTTCACCCGGAAGTAAAATAAACGCGAGCCAAATTTTTCTCTATTTTACCCCGAAATTGGTTCACATTATTACCGTTTTTTTGCTCAAAATATACATACAATTGTTACATAAAATATATCCTCTGTGGATCTTCCTACAGAGTTCTATTTAGTATAACAACATTAACGACCCGGAAGTACTCTTTCTTTGGTGTGACTGTATTATTCATAATTTTTTGCTGTTATATTATTATATACATGATGTTATTTATAACAAATTCTAGTTTAATATTTGGTATATATTTCGAAGTGGGGACGTTATCTTGATATGCAGATCAAGTTTTCTCGGCCATCTTTCGAATTCGGTCGCCATTTTGGATTGGGTTTCGATATTTGAGCTAGCGTTCATGGACCGGGCTGCTTTATTTATTCATTTTTTGGGCTCAAAGTGAACAACAGTAACAACTGATATCTTTATAGGACTACTACGCTTTAGGAGTGGGTCTATTTTTTAAAACCAACATATGTTTTAGACATTTGTATCCTTTCTCCAGCACTCGACAACACTATATTAGTATCACCAGTTTGCCCAAACCAACATTAAATGAAATTATAAATAACGAAGGGCACAAGGAAAAATTGTTATAGCCCCAACAATATTTTCAAAAAACAATTCTTCATTCAGGTACCAATCATTGTACATCGTATTTGGTAAAATCATTTACTAGATAAGGTTAATGTCCACATCTCATCCTGGGTCAAAAGTCTGGCATGGTATTCTTCACACAATCTTAAGACTGAACAGAGATTATTACATATATAACATAATGTAAATCATGAAGTACTTTGTCAATACAGTATATGCACAGTATGTCTACAATATATGTATACTTATAAGGTGTGCCAGGTTAGAGTAGTTTTTCCCAGTCTTCTTTATTATTTAAACCAGTTCTGAATGTGTTAAAGAGGGACATGAAAAATTGTTCCCTCTTTTTCCTCTTTATTTGGATGTTACCACCTCTCATACTCTGCTGTATTACTTCTATCCCACACCTTTTTAAATCTTCTAATCTGTGATTTTGGGTTAGCCAGTGTTCAACAAGTGGTGCTGTTTTTTCTTAGTCCTGATTGCTGATTTATGCTCTGTAATACAAGTTTTTATTTCTCGCGATATTTCGCCTATATAGGCTTTTTAGCATGGGCATAAAATCAGATAGATTAGGTTTTTGGTTTTACAGTTGATGAAACTCCTTATGGTGTGTGTTACGCCATTATGGGTTACTCTGTTGATTTTCATTTGAGTATCACAATTAGTGCACATATTGCAAGAGAAATTCCCTGTTGGTAGGGGCTTTTTATCTATAGTGGTTTGATTTTCTCTTTTGTCATCTTTATATGTGTGTACTAGACAATTCCTTACAGTTCTGTTCCTTCTAAAGCTGAACATGGGTTTCTGGATTTTTGTCCCATCTCTTTCGTTTAGTAATGACCAGTTCCTATTGATTATGTTTTTCACTTTATTACTCACTGCACTATAGTTTGTGACAAATATCAGTTTTTCATTTGTTTTACCTAATTCTTCATTGTTTTTGGAAAAAAGAGAGTCTCTGTTATAATATTTGGCCCTCTTGTATGCTTTTTTAATCAGGTGGTTGGGGTAGCCTCTCTCCCTCAGTTTTTTCGATAATTCATCCGCATATTTATTAAAATCATGCATGTTGGTACAATTACGTCTAATACGTAAATATTGCCCAAAGGGGATGTTATCTTTCTGGCTTTTGGGGTGATTACTCTTGTAGTGCAAGAGTGTATTACGGTCCGTGGGTTTTGTATATAATACTACTTCTAATTTTCCATTATTGTTTCTTATGCTGATGTCTAGAAACTCAATTGTCTCTTTACTGTACTTGCTGGTGAAACGTAGGTTTGAATCCCCTAGGTTCAGCCATGTAATAAAATCAAACAAAACTTCTTCGGTTCCTGTCCAAATGAAAAAAATATCGTCAATGAACCTCGACCAGCAGGTTATATTTTTGAAAAAGGGGGCCATACTATTGTAGATATGTTTGTTTTCAAAGCTAGCCACATACAGGCATGCTAAGCTGGGAGCACAGGTGGCTCCCATGCTGGTGCCCTTGATCTGTTTGTAAAAATCTTTTTTAAAAAGGAAGATATTATTTTTTAGAATAATATCGGTACATTCTATTATAAAACTTGCGTGGGTATCTAAATCCCCCTCGCCTGTATTAAGGAGGCCCTCTAACATTTTGATGGTATCATCTTGTGGAATATTAGTGTAGAGGGCCTCTATGTCCAACGTCACTCACTATTGGAGTTGGGAATTGAAGGGATGACCTTCTACCTTTTCTATCATACTGGTGGTGTCTTTGATATAGGCTTTTTGTACAATGACGTGGGGTTGTAGGAATTTATCCACGTATTTACTCAGTGGTTCCGTTACTGAGTTAATACTGGACACAATGGGCCGCATAGGGGGTTCCCTCAGGTCTTTATGGACTTTTGGGAGTCCGTATAGAGCGGGTATAATTGGGGTCTCATTTTTTAAAAATCTGTACTCATCTTGACAAATAATTTCATCTTCCTTGGCATGGTCTAGTAATGTGCCCACCTTTAGGATCAGTGAATTCCATTCGTCCCTATTGGATTTACAATAATGTTCTCGATTGTTTAACAGAATCATCATTCTCCTCTCATAGTCATCTGTATTCATAAGGACTATGCTGCCCCCCTTGTCTCCTGGTTTTACAGTAAGTTCGTTGTTGTTCTCTAATTTTTTCAAAGCTGCACTTTCTGCTTTACTAAGGTTGTGGGTTCCCCTAAATGGGTGTTTCAGTAAGTCGGCAATATTGTTTTCTACAACTTGTTCAAAAAGATCTACTTTTTTATGGACCATATTAATTGTGGGTGTCCAATCTGATTTTAGTCTAAGACCTGATTTATTAAGGGACCGATCTTTAGGATCTTTGTGTTTAAAAAAATCATTCAATCTAATTTTTCGAAAAAAACTTTGGAGATCTCTCTCAAGATTAAACTTGTCAATTTTAGTGGTTAGAGCATATCCTAATCCTTTCTCTAATACTGAGGTTTCATCTTTAGTCAAAGTTATATTAGAAAGATTAATTATTGCTGCCTTTTTTGCTAATCCCATTTGGATTGACTCCGTGTCTTCATGTAGGGTCTCTTTTGTTGAGGAGGTTGAGGGTAATGATTCCCTCTCCCTCTCCCTCTCCCTCTGTGTTGATTGCCCCTCTGTGAACGATGGTCTAAAAAAGGCAAAGAGCTAGGGTTTGAAGATGTTTCACTTCTATTTTTATTTTCTAGACTAGCTTCATTTTCAGAGTCTGTGCCGGTATAGAATGAGTCCAGAAAGGTGACTCTTTTTTTGGGGTAAGTTCTTTTAGGTTGTTGCCAGTGATTACGATTCTGGTAATCTTCCCTTGGTCTGTCAAAGAAGTCTTTTTGAGTATATGGATATACTGCCTCCAGATTGTAGTTTGCTACATCTTTTCTAAATGTATTCGATTTTTTATTTAGAAGATAGTCCCTGTAGCTAGAGACATCCTTTTGGATACCTTCTAATTTTTTCTTTGCATCTTCTAACGCATTACTATCTTGCAATTTAGTTTCCAATTCCTCAATCTCCTTTCTTTCTATAATGAGGATTTCACTGGCTGTTTACATAATTAACAACATCCAGTCCCTACTGCAGCGATTTGCGATCAGAGTCCAGTTGTCGATAAATTTGGCGTGGCGTATGAATATACCTGGCTCGTTTTTGACCTGTAGGCCTTTAGGAATTAGGCCTTTTTTACAATATTCAATTAAAAACTCTGCATGTAGTTCTGTTCTAATAGATTTTTTCTTATTATTCCAGAGTTCACGCCACTTTTCTTCATCGCAATTGGCTGATGTTATGGCTGTGAAGTTTTTGGTGGTTCCATTTATGATTTTGTTAAAGTCCTCCTCCGAAAACCCCTTAGTTTTAAAGGTATCCATTTTCAATTAGGAATGCTTTTGATGTTAACCATTAATGATAAAGTAGGATGATAGGATGTTATATTTCCTTCCCAGCTGACTAGCTGTGCAGTAGACACCAAAAGATAGTTGGAAGGTTCCCCTGGTTCTATTCACAGGGAGGGGAGCAAGTACAGTGAAAAAATAATAAAGAAACCCTGTGGTTTGTTCTTGGTCTTTCAGTAAGACCAATATATTTACTATGTGTAAAGACTGTGTAATGTGTGGAGGGTGGGGGGACGAGTTCCTAATTGGAATTTATGCAAAGTACATCTAACATTAGTACCAATGGGTGACACAATTCAGTACAAGAAACAAGAATGAACTAAGGAGTATATAAAAATATAGTGCAATTTATTTAGGTACCTCCCTGTTAAGGGTTACACTCTAAATTAAAAACATAAGTTTAAAAACAATACATTTCATTATAAAAAAACAATTTCCATAGCCATAAAACAGTCAAAAAACAAAAGTCGACGCGGCGTTTCGGTGGTTGTAAAATGGTTGCACCTTCTTCAGGACGTTTTGACTAGAATGATTCAAAGTCTAAAAGTAGAACAACATTCTTTTAGATACCTATTTCTGTGCATCAACATGTAAATAACAATTTTAAGAATAAGGCCACACCCATTCATTTAGACTATCTCCACCCCATGATTACATCGAAGAAACTATCTACACCTCCATCTTATGACTATAGAAACTGTTAGCGCACCTATATTTGTGCCAGAACACTACATGACTTATACAGCATTCAAGTACCTTAGGATTGAAGACTTTATTGAAGACAAGACTTTCCTTTAATGTTGTCTTGGTTTGTCGGTAATCTTTAAGGTGAAATAAGGCCTTTTATGAGGGTAAAAGAAAATCATACTGGTATTTGATACAATTAATCATAAATTAACAATTTCTTTTATATTCCTCTATTTGTTTTTGCCTTTACCTTTTTAAGGTTTCTATCTTCCTTATATCGGCACAGAGGAGCCACCGTTATTAATTCCGTCGTTTGTGTCCAAAATAACGTTACGGATTCCTTCTTCGCATTGGAATCACTAATTGGGGTGTAAATGTAAATGTATTGGCATTTATATAGCGCACTACTTACCCGTAGGGTCCCAAGGCGCTTCGACCGCTGCGAAACCCTTCCTGGCTTCCCTGAGAGATGGTCCCTTAATGGGTATCTCCAGGGTGAGACCAGGCATCCCCGGCAGTCTGGTGGGGCCGTTAGTGAAGATGAGGCAAGCTAATGCCCAGAGTTGCCGAGTGTGATCGCTGATCAGAGTGGGCACCGAGGCGAGAGAATTATCGAGTCCGCTGACCCTGGTCCAGAAACCTGCCGGGCTAGGAATCGAACCCTGGTCCCGGGCCGTCCTCTGCTCTCGGGTCTGCCGCCTCTAACCAGTGAGCCACACTACTTCACTAAAACCAAAACGTTGTGTTGTTTATATGTGTTATTTACCCTCTTTTCCTTGAATCCTTATTTATATTTTAGTCTTTCATACTCACCAGAAAAGAAAAACTTTTCATCTATTCTGTTGGGTCTGCGGTGGATATTTCGCAGGATGAATTTGGGGAGACGATCTCTCTTTTGTTAATAGCCTGTCGATTTAATAAATTTTTGCAAGGCATTAGTTACTATGCAGATAGCATTATACTGGAACTTTATATAACTTTTTAATTTACAAAGAACAGTCCGTTAGTTACTTGGTTGTTACAGTGGTACTAAGGTTTGTTTATGTTCATCATCCTTAATAACCATGGCCGACGACGCTGCCTTCTATTAACCTTTAGTCGTCGGTTTTTGATTGCGGGCATAGGTGTAAAAATTATCTCATTTGGTGCTTTAATACAGTTACCGGTTCAAGTCATAATAAAGAGACAAAGTATAAGTCCCGACTAGCGCTTACATGATGTGCGGCTATAGTTGGCAGGCATCAGTATGAAAATTTACTCATTCGGCGCTTTAGTGGAATTACGGAGTTGAGTCATATTAAAAAACCAAAGTTTTAACTCTGACACGATATGCGGCGTTCTAGATCTAGCCCACTAGAGTCAGGACGAGGACGCACAAAGCGTTTCTTGGTAATCTACATGTTATCGATATTCACATACCTCGTGTGTGTGAAGCGGCCTCCCTGCTCCTCCGTGTCCGGGTCTTCATAGGGTAGTGTTGACATACCCTCTAGGTCGGGTTTTATGCTGGCTCTGATTAAGTTCACCCGGAAGTAAAATAAACGCAAGCCAAATTTTTCTCTATTTTACCCCGAAATTGGTTCACATTATTACCGTTTTTTTGCTCAAAATACACATACAATTGTTACATAAAATATATCCTCTGTGGATCTTCCTACAGAGTTCTATTTAGTATAACAACATTAACGACCCGGAAGTACTCTTTCTTTGGTGTGACTGTATTATTCATAATTTTTTGCTGTTATATTATTATATACATGATGTTATTTATAACAAATTCTAGTTTAATATTTGGTATATATTTCGAAGTGGGGACGTTATCTTGATATGCCGATCAAGTTTTCTCGGCCGTCTTTCGAATTCGGTCGCCATTTTGGATGTGGCCTTATTCCTAAAATTGTTATTTACATGTTGATGCACAGAAATAGGTATCTAAAAGAATGTTGTTCTACTTTTAGACTTTGAATCATTCTAGTCAAAACGTCCTGAAGAAGGTGCAACCATTTTACAACCACCGAAACGCCGCGTCGACTTTTGTTTTTTGACTGTTTTATGGTTATGGAAATTGTTTTTTTATAATGAAATGTATTGTTTTTAAACGTATGCTTTTAATTTAGAGTGTAACCCTCAATAGGGAGGTACCTAAATAAATTGCACTATATTTTTATATATTCCTTAGTTCATTCTTGTTTCTTGTACTGAATTGTGTCACCCATTGGTACTAATGTTAGATGTACTTTGCATAAATTCCAATTAGGAACTCGTCCCCCCACCCTCCACACATTACACAGTCTTTACACATAGTAAATATATTGGTCTTACTGAAAGACCAAGAACAAACCAGAGGGTTTCTTTATTATTTTTTCACTGTACTTGCTCCCCTCCCTGTGAATAGAACCAGGGGAACCTTCCAACTATCGTTTGGTGTCTACTCCACAGCTAGTCAGCTGGGAAGGAAATATAACATCCTATCATCCTACTTTATCATTAATGGTTAACATCAAAAGTATTCCTAATTGAAAATGGATACCTTTAAAACTAAGGGTTTTTTGGAGGAGGACTTTAACTAAATCATAAATGGAAGCTCCAAAAACTTCACAGCCATAACATCAGCCAATTGCGATGAAGAAAAGTGGCGCGAACTCTGGAATAATAAGAAAAAATCTATTAGAACAGAACTACATGCAGAGTTTTTAATTGTATTTTGTAAAAAAGGCCTAATTCCTAAAGGCCTACAGGTCAAAAATGAGCCAGGTATATTCATACGCCACGCCAAATTTATCGACAACTGGACTCTGATCGCAAATCGCTGCAGTAGGGACTGGATGTTGTTAATTATCGAAACAGCCAGTGAAATCCTCATTATAGAAAGAAAGGAGATTGAGGAATTGGAAACTAAATTGCAAGATAGTAATGCGTTAGAAGATGCAAAGAAAAAATTAGAAGATATCCAAAAGGATGTCTCTAGCTACAGGGACTATCTTCTAAATACAAAATCGAATAAATTTAGAAAAGATGTAGCAAACTACAATCTGGAGGCAGTATATCCATATACTCAAAAAGACTTCTTTGACAGACCAAGGGAAGATTACCAGAATCGTAATCACTGGCAACAACCTAAAAGAACTTACCCCAAAAAAAGAGTCACCTTTCTGGACTCATCCTTTACCAGCACAGACTCTGAAAATGAAGCTAGTCTAGAAAATAAAAATGGAAGTGAAACATCTTCAAACCCTAGCTCGTTGCCTTTTTTAGACCATCGTTCACAGAGGGGCAATCAACACAGAGGGAGAGGGAAAGGTAGAGGGAGAGGGAATCATTACCCTCAACCTCCTCAACAAATGAGACCCTACATGAAGACACGGAGTCAATCCAAATGGGATTAGCAAAAAAGGCAGCAATAATTAATCTTTCTAATATAACTTTGACTAAAGATGAAACCTCTGTATTAGAGAAAGGATTAGGATATGCTCTAACCACTAAAATTGACAAGTTTAATCTTGAGAGAGACCTCCAAAGTTTTTTTCGAAAAATTAGATTGAATGATTGTTTTTAAAGACAAAGATCCTAAAGATCGGTCCCTTAATAAATCAGGTCTTAGACCAAAATCAGATTGGACACCCACATTTATTATGGTCCATAAAAAAGTAGATCTTTTTGAACAAGTTGTAGAAAACCATATAGCCGACTTACTGAAACACCCATTTAGGGGAACCCACAACCTTAGTAAAGCAGAAAGGGCAGCTTTGAAAAAATTAGAGAACAACAATGAACTTACTGTAAAACCAGGAGACAAGGGGGACAGCATAGTCCTTATGAATACAGATGACTATGAGAGGAGAATGATGATTCTGTTAAACAATCGAGAACATTATTGTAAATCCAATAGGGATGAATGGAATTCACTGATCCTAAAGGTGGGCACATTACTAGACCATGCCAAGGAAGATGAAATTATTTGTCAAGATGAGTACAGATTTTTAAAAAATGAGACCCCAATTATACCCGCACTATACGGACTCCCAAAGGTCCATAAAGACCTGAGGGAACCCCCTATGCGGCCCATTGTGTCCAGTATTAACTCAGTAACGGAACCACTGAGTAAATACGTGGATAAATTCCTACAACCCCACGTCATTGTACAAAAAGCCTATATCAAAGACACCACCAGTATGATAGAAAAGGTAGAAGGTCATCCCTTCAATTCCCAACTCCAATGGTTAGTGACGTTGGACATAGAGGCCCATACACTATTATTCCACAAGATGATACCATCAAAATGTTAAAGGGCCTCCTTAATACAGGCGAGGGGGATTTAGATACCCACGCAAGTTTTATAATAGAATGTACCGATATTATTCTAAAAAATAATATCTTCCTTTTTTTTTTTTTTTTTTTGGAAGACCTTTATTGAAAGAAAATCGCACATACAGTCAGCAAGGAGCCCTTGGGCTCGTTGATACAGTACATTGCAACAGAGAAAGGCGCAAAGGATATGGTACAGAGATACTGAGGTCTAATTTTTAAAGGTTTTTTCTGAAGGATAGACAGAAGCAGGATATCGCAGAACAACGAGTTGGTTCCGGCCTCGTAGGAATAGGATGGACAAGTACAAAATGTAATAAAATGGCAGAATCGCTGCTTATCACACATGTAGAAACGTCTAAACCCAGAAAAGAAATCCTAATCTATAACTCTCAGTAAATAAAGAAAGGCGGGGAGGAGCCCACCACCCGTCCCCCGGCTACACCATCCCACAAGTTCAATAACAACACAATGTAGAAAGCCCGGCGATATTAAACAGTACAAGCAGAGTAAATTGGAGGTGCAGAATCGACACACAGCGCAGTCAAAGGCAGCAACACACCACCCACATGCCCAGGTCAGCAACAGGAAACCACCAAACCATAAGAGTAAATGTTCACCCCTGGCCCGTTCTTTCTCTTCTACCACTGCGAACCATGGAAACCCAGATAGCCCAGGGAGACGTGCAAGATAGTCCAAACGGGAAACATCGACTTGAGCACTCAACCATGTCGTGTATACAGGGGACCTATGTTATCATGCTGGACCAAAAGTACACCACACTTGTGGCACAGAGCGAGACCGATCCAGGGAAAAAAGTCTCAATGTCCGGCCTCTTCTGGAGTGATCTTGGGGTAGAGGGAGACACGGTGCAGAGAGAGAACTCCCGTCGTGATTGCAGTCCGTGGTGTTCACTTCGGCCCGGGCAATAACCATCAGCAGCACGAGTTACTCCGGGACCTGGGGTCACTGAGCCATCACCGCTACGCAAAGCCGCCATCTTGTCGCAGTCAGACGTGGAACAAAGAACATCGCTACAGTCCGGCAAGGCAGCCATTTCCAAGCAACCAGGAGCACTTAGTATAGCATCCACCTTGCCGATCAGCGTCCGTGCAGAGTGCAACACATCGTGATGAAGGGAGTCAATAGCCGCCAATAGGTCTCCATAGCCCCGAACGGTTCCACGCTCCCTTCCGATCGAGTCCCCTTGCACCACACGTCCACGATCACTCCATGACACAGGCTCCCCAAGGCTGCCCTCCATTATGCGCTTCGCGATCACCAATGGAAACACCTCGAGTAATGCAGGGCTGCTGACAATGGGCCTCAGGTTTACACCTCAAGGAAGGGCGTCAAACAGGTCCGAAGAGTGGCCGTAGTCATTGTCCCTTAAACAAGCCGCCCCGCTCGATATTGAAAGGGTAGAAAATTCGGGAGCCTCCCGCCGCTGGCGGGGCTGTGTTCAAGCATTCCTCCGCAATTGCAGTGTGGGTTTCTGCACTCGTGCAATCCCCCCGGATAACTCGCCAGGCACATCCAACCCAGTACCTGCAGTCCAGTGGGGCGCGCGTTCCAGATTCGGCCGCGTCTAATGGGAGTGGTCCGACCGGTTCCAAACAGCTGCTGACGCCCGGTGTTGTTCACCCGGCAAACGGCCCCAGCGTCCACTCGAGGCCCCGGTCTCGGGTCCGCCGCGGGCCGCAAACTTCAGTCGGACATTACACCCGCTTGCAAGGGATCGCAAGCCTCAGGATTTCTCCATGGGTCGCCTGAGCACATCGGCTTCCGTAATGTGCCTTCTAAAAACAGGATCGCCGGCAGGATAGACACAAAGAAGGAGATGGTCTCCGGAGCCGAGGGACTACACATCCGATCCGGTCGCCATCTTGGCTCCTCCCCAATATCTTCCTTTTTAAAAAAGATTTTTACAAACAGATCAAGGGCACCAGCATGGGAGCCACCTGTGCTCCCAGCTTAGCATGCCTGTATGTGGCTAGCTTTAAAAACAAACATATCTACAATAGTGCGGCCCCCTTTTTCGAAAATATAACCTGCTGGTCGAGGTTCATTGACAATATTTTTTTCATTTGGACCGTAACCGAAGAAGTTTTGTTTGATTTTATTCCATGGCTGAACCTAGGGGATTCAAACCTACGTTTCACCAGCAAGTACAGTAAAGAGACAATTGAGTTTCTAGACATCAGCATAAGAAACAATAATGGAAAATTAGAAGTAGTATTATATACAAAACCCTTGGACCGTAATACACTCTTGCACTACAAGAGTAATCACCCCAAAAGCCAGAAAGATAACATCCCCTTTGGGCAATATTTACGTATTAGACGTAATTGTACCAACATGCATGATTTTAATAAATATGCGGATGAATTATCGAAAAAATCTGAGGGAGAGAGGTTACCCCAACCACCTGATTAAAAAAGCATACAAGAGGGCCAAATATTATAACAGAGACTCTCTTTTTTCCAAAAACAATGAAGAATTAGGTAAAACAAATGAAAAACTGATATTTGTCGCAAACTATAGTGCAGTGAGTAATAAAGTGAAGAACATAATCAATAGGAACTGGTCATTACTAAACTAAAGAGATGGGACAAAAATCCAGAAACCCATGTTCAGCTTTAGAAGGAACAGAACTGTAAGGAATTGTCTAGTACACACATATAAAGATGACAAAAGAGAAAATCAAACCACTATAGATAAAAAGCCCCTACCAACAGGGAATTTCTCTTGCAATATGTGCACTAATTGTGATACTCAAATGAAAATCAACAGAGTAACCCATAATGGCGTAACACACACCATAAGGAGTTTCATCAACTGTAAAACCAAAAACCTAATCTATCTGATTTTATGCCCATGCCAAAAAGCCTATATAGGCGAAACATCGCGAGAAATAAAAACTCGTATTACAGAGCATAAATCAGCAATCAGGACTAAGAAAAAAACAGCACCACTTGTTGAACACTGGCTAACCCACAATCACAGATTAGAAGATTTAAAATGGTGTGGGATAGAAGTAATACAGCAGAGTATGAGAGGTGGTAACATCCAAATAAAGAGGAAAAAGAGGGAACAATTTGTCATGTCCCTCTTTAACACATTCAGAACTGGTTTAAATAATAAAGAAGACTGGGAAAAACTACTCTAACCTGGCACACCTTATAAGTATACATATATTGTAGACATACTGTGCATATACTGTATTGACAAAGTACTTCATGATTTACATTATGTTATATATGTAATAATCTCTATTCAGTCTTAAAATTGTGTGAAGAATACCATGCCAGACTTTTGACCCAGGATGAGATGTGGACATTAACCTTATCTAGTAAATGATTTTACCAAATACGATGTACAATGATTGGTACCTGAATGAAGAATTGTTTTTTGAAAATATTGTTGGGGCTATAACAATTTTTCCTTGTGCCCTTCGTTATTTATAATTTCATTTAATGTTGGTTTGGGCAAACTGGTGATACTAATATAGTGTTGTCTAGTGCTGGAGAAAGGATAAAAATGTCTAAAACATATGTTGGTTTTAAAAAATAGACCCACTCCTGATAGTAATACAAAGCGTAGTAGTCCTATAAAGATATCAGTTGTTACTGTTGTTCACTTTGAGCCCGAAAAATGAATAAATAAAGCAGCCTGGTCCATGAACGCTAGCTCAAATATCGAAACCCAATCCAAAATGGCGACCGAATTCGAAAGATGGCAGAGAAAACTTGATCGGCATATCAAGATAATGTCCCCACTTCGAAATATATACCAAATATTAAACTAGAATTTGTTATAAATGCCATCATGTATATAATAATATAACAGCAAAAAATTATGAATAATACAGTCACACCAAAGAAAGAGTACTTCCGGGTCGTTAATGTTGTTATACTAAATAGAACTCTGTAGGAAGATCCACAGAGGATATATTTTATGTAACAATTGTATGTATATTTTGAGCAAAAAAACGGTAATAATGTGAACCAATTTCGGGGTAAAATAGAGAAAAATTAGGCTCGCGTTTATTTTACTTCCGGGTGAACTTAATCAGAGCCAGCATAAAACCCGACCTAGAGGGTATGTCAACACTACCCTATGAAGACCCGGACACGGAGGAGCAGGGAGGCCGCTTCACACACATGAGGTATGTGAATATCGATAACATGTAGATTACCAAGAAACGCTTCGTGCGTCCTCGTCCTGACTCTAGTGGGCTAGATCTAGAACGCCGCATATCGTGTCAGAATTAAAACTTTGTTTTTTTAATATGACTCAACTCCGTAATTCCACTAAAGCGCGAATGAGTAAATTTTCATACTGATGCCTGCCAACTATAGCCGCACATCATGTAAGCGCTAGTCGGGACTTATACTTTGTCTCTTTATTATGACTTAAACCAGTAACTGTATTAAAGCACCAAATGAGATAATTTTTACACCTATGCCCGCTATCAAAAACCGACGACTAAAGGTTAATAGAAGGCAGCGTCGTCGGCCATGGTTATTAAGGATGATGAACATAAACAAACCTTAGTATCACTGTAACAACCAAGTAACTAACGGACTGTTCTTTGTAAATTAAAAAGTTACATAAAGTTCCAGTATAATGCTATCTGCATAGTAACTAATGCCTTGCAAAAATTAATTAAATCAACAGGCTATTAACAAAAGAGAGATCGTCTCCCCAAATTCATCCTGCAAAATATCCACCGCAGACCCAACAGAATAGATGAAAAGTTTTTCTTTTCTGGTGAGTATGAAAGACTAAAATATAAATAAGGATTCAAGGAAAAGAGGGTAAATAACACATATAAACAACACAACGTTTTGGTTTACCCCAATTAGTGATTCCAATGCGAAGAAGGAATCCGTAACGTTATTTTGGACACAAACCACGGAATTAATAACGGTGGCTCCTCTGTGCCGATATAAGGAAGATAGAAACCTTAAAAAGGTAAAGGCAAAAACAAATAGAGGAATATAAAAGAAATTGTTAATTTATGATTAATTGTATCAAATACCAGTATGATTTTCTTTTACCCTCATAAAAGGCCTTATTTCACCTTAAAGATTACCGAAAAACCAAGACAACATTAAAGGAAAGTCTTGTCTTCTATAAAGTCTTTAATCCTAAGGTACTTGAATGCTGTATAAGTCATGTAGTGTTCTGGCACAAATATAGGTGCGCTAACAGTTTCTATAGTCATAAGATGGAGGTGTAGATAGTTTCTTCGATGTAATCATGGGGTGGAAATAGTCTAAATGAATGGGTGTGGCCTTATTCTTAAAATTGTTATTTACATGTTGATGCACAGAAATAGGTATCTAAAAGGATGTTGTTCTACTTTTAGACTTTGAATCATTCTAGTCAAAACGTCCTGAAGAAGGTGCAACCATTTTACAAACACCGAAACGCTGCGTCGACTTTTGTTTTTTGACTGTTTTATGGTTATGGAAATTGTTTTTTTTATAATGAAATGTATTGTTTTTAAACTTATGTTTTTAATTTAGAGTGTAACCCTTAACAGGGAGGTACCTAAATAAATTGCACTATATTTTTATATATTCCTTAGTTCATTCTTGTTTCTTGTACTGAATTGTGTCACCCATTGGTACTAATGTTAGATGTACTTTGCATAAATTCCAATTAGGAACCCGTCCCCCCACCCTCCACACATTACACAGTCTTTACACATAGTAAATATATTGGTCTTACTGAAAGACCAAGAACAAACCACAGGGTTTCTTTATTATTTTTTCACTAAGGGTATCTTCACCCACGGGAGAGAGGACGTGTCGTACACTCCGTGTTTCAGACTACGAGGTAACCTTTGTAGGAATGAAAATCTCCACACGGTCGATCAATTGCAAAGAGTAAAGATACCCTTAGGACGCGAGAGTACCCGACTACAAGCCCCATTCAGTGACCTCATACATGACTCTAATGGTTAAACCCAAGTCAACGTTCATATGAGACTCTGCGCAGATTGAAAGTCGCAACAACTGAATTAGACACAAGAAATATTAGTCTCCCCGTTTTTAAAGAAACCGAGGTATACAGACATTATTACCAACCACGAAGAGGATCAACTATAAACTAATCCTCAAGGGTGCGGAACCTTAAAGTGATAAGACCGATGACAAAATAATTTAAAATGAAGAACAATTGTTTTTAAGTAAAAGTTTTGTCCTGAAGATGGTGTTAAAACAAGACAAAGCACTGAAACGCATCGACAATGACTCTTTTCCACCATTTTTATTGATGTCAAGATGTTATTTTTTAATGTGTGAATTTTATTCTTATGGATTGTTTACTCTGAGTAGGAACTGTAATAGGAATCACTATATGAATTAGAGAGTCCTAACTAGAGCAAATGTTTTGTAAAAATGTCATAAAATAAATGAATTTAAAATGTTTTTAATTAAATAAGAATAAAAATTTGAGAGAAGAAAGTAATTCCAGTGTTGTGCATAAATAATTATCCGTGTCACTACCGAACACTAAAAGGCGACATTAGTGTGTAGGCCTATTGGTCACCAACAGAAAGTTAGTAACACACTAAGGATACATAAGCCCCACCCTTGCATTTGAACGGGGCTTATACCTCGAGTAACTTGCTAACCTGAAGAAGATCGATACCTGTTTTCCTTACTTTGTTGGAATTCTAGCAGCGTCTGTCTGAAGACGGCTGCCTTCCTACTGCCGACGGTGTTTGGTGGAGCAGCGCTCTGCCCAGAGGATTCTCTACGCCTCCCCTTGGAAATCATATCCTGTCTTCTCCCTCTGATGGCGCTTGGGCCGTGGTGTCTCTGCGCCTCACCACGGAAACCCACACGCCGCTTACCCGCTAACGGCGCTTGGCTCGAGGCGTCTCTGCGCCTCTCCGTGGAAACCCACATGGCGCTCTCGAGCTGACAGCGCTTGGCCCGAGGAGTCTCTGTGCCTCACCGCGGAAACCCACACGCCGCTTTCCAGCTGACGGCGCTTGGCCCGAGGCATCTCTGCGCCTCACCGCAGAGAACCACATTTCACCTTTTTCCTGGTATAGAGCGTGCTTGCGTCAGAACTTGCTGAGGCAGCGTGAGTAAACCGAGTAGCGTCTCCTACGCTAACTCAGCATGATATCACAGACCTTCGTGTAACAGATTTCTGGTCATGCTGTGTGCATGCATATCACTTAGTTCCAGTCACCGCTTCCAGGTGATTCTTTCTTCACCGGCTTGCCGCTGGGAAACACAAGGAAGCCACAGTTTCTTTTTTACCATATCTTGGAACACAAACAAGGTATTAGCGCTAGGAGCGCCCTTGTATTATTTATTGCACAGATTCTTCCCAACCAAGCCTTGGCAAATGCAAATGCCTGGGAGTAACTTGAGTATTGCATAGAAGATGCACAAAGACTACCTATGGATTGTATATCAGTCAACACGGAGAGAAGTATCTTCATTCAGATAAGTGCCTTATATTTTGTTGTGGACTTAACTGCTGCTATCCATTTTTGTTTATTTATTTTTCCCTTTTTTGCCTGTTTACATAAAGAGAGTGCAGCTGTTGATTAAGTGAGTACTAACACATAAGGTTGAATGCTTGGGGGTATAAGAACTGCGGGGAGAGCCTTCTTATGGATGTCTTGTGTTTCACTTACAGGGCTGATGGGATGGAGTACAGTTGAGTGAGGTCTACAGCACCTGACGACATCCCTTATCTATGCCAAACAGCTGCAACTTTACTGTTTCATTTGTCCTTTTTTTCCCTTTTCCCTGTGGTGGTATTATCCTTTCAGTATATATATATTACTCAGGGCTATTTCCATTTTGGTGTAAGGAATTAATTAGCATCATCATCGTTCCCGCTGTATCCGTCTACAAAGGTTAGTGGAACGTTTGTCGGTATGACAGAGTAACATGCCCACCGTTGAATACAGCCTGATCGATGGATACCAACACTGTGCTTACCTCAGTGTTGGAAACCTTGACAGCTCTAAGAATGGAGGTGGATGCCTTCAGGGGTGAAAAGGAGAGCTGCGTAATGAAATGAGCACCATGAGACGTGAAGTCGCAGGGTTGTCTCGCTCTAGTCCCACTGCTTCCCTAGGAGATCAATATATTGGAAATTGGACACTTCCACCCCCACCAGTCTCTCATGACACAGGCGCCGGGCAATCGACACGAGCAGTGGGAGGGAGCACATGTTCTTCTACCATTCAAGTCATGGAACTTGCACAATTACCCTTAGCTCCTCCAGAAAGATTCTTTGGGGATCCTAAGAAGTTTGGTATATTTCTAGAGCAGTGCAAACTACACTTTATGTGTAAACCAGCCGTGTTTCCTAATGACCAAACCAAAACTGCCTTTGTGATGTCTAATCTTGGGGATAACGCAGCCAGCTGGTCATTTCCCCTCATAGAAAGAGACAACCCTGCCTTGCGTAAATTCGACTCCTTTTGTGATTAAATGTGCAAATTATTTGATAGGAAGGATCACTTACTCTCCCTGGATAGAGAATAATCACACTCAAACAAGGAAGTCAGGACTTGTTGTCTTATATAACTACCTTTAATAGGCTCATTGCCGAAACTGACTGGCCCATGGAGAAAAGAATGTCCCTATACTATCAGGGTTTACGTAGTGAGTTGAAAGACGTCCTGGCACAGGTAGTGTATATGCCCACCACATGTGACGAACTCATTGATCTCAATGTACAGTTAGATCACAGATGACAAGAAAGGAGGGATGGTAAACATTGTATCGAAACTAGGTACTACACCCATCGTTCTCGAACAGTAGCTGAAGGAGCCACTCCTGCTTCAGATGGAATCAAACCCATGCAGATTAGTGGCATCGAAGGTCCATTAAACTCAGAGGAAAGAGAGAGAAGAAGAAAACAACGGCTATGCATATACTGTGGGAAACCTGGACACTTTATTAAAGATTGCAAGGCAAAAACGAAAACCCCCTATTTAGAATTCAAAGGTATTCAGAAGGCGCCAGTGGTGGATTACATGCATGAGTTGTCATGAACCACATACATCCGGCTCCCACGGCTCCCACGAAAGCAGTTTGCCCCCTCAAGAAACCCACCCCTGTCCCGTGCAACCAGCACTCCAGAAATGTCAAGTGTAAGTGTGTATAAACAATGTTTTCATTTTCATGTGATTACTCATTCACTTCGATTTAAACTGTATACTGTTATTGAAACCTTTTCTGGTAGTATTGGTCAAGCGCTGTTGTTTTAATTGTGAGGAGACTAGAGAGAACGATGTGCTTCTTTTCGAATTGTGCACTTGCAGGCGAGTAATGTTTTGTCAGTTGTTTTACGGAGTTTTCAGGGACGCGAGCGCATGCAGTGTAAACGCACGCAGAAGAACGGTGCGAGCGCACGCGGTGAAAAGCGCACGTAGGGGAAGGTGCGCGTTACGTCAGAAGACCCTGGGTGTGGCACAGCTATAAAAGGCCACACCCAATGCTGCTCGACGCTTTGCCTTTCACCATCGCCCAGCACTGGATCGTCTTGGAGAATCCTCGAAGCCTGCAGACACCAGCCAACGCCCTTAGGATTTCGAAGGTCTGCAACTCGGCATCGCGCATCTAAAGAGAAAAGACAAAAGCTAAGTGAAAACTTTCATTATTGTTTAACTCATCAGGCGCCCAACGCAAGCAAGCGACAAGAGGTTCAAAACTCGAACAAACTTACCTGGACTTTGTTTTGAAGAACCATTGTGAGAAACTTGAATAGAGACTTCCTGAATTGGACATTCTTTTGATCTTTAGGCTTTGAGAAGTATCAAGGCTAACTTTTGGGACACTAGTTCTGTTAGAGTGATTTGGTGCAAAACGTGTTTTGTTTATAATGTTATTTGTCTAGGAAGAAAAAAGTGAAGGAAGACACAACTAAGAACAGAGAGAGTAAGTGGGGGGATAAAATAGTAAGGAATTGTAGTAAGGAATAGACAAACATAAGAAAGGAAGTAACTTATTCTCAACTGTTTATTTCTTCAGTGACAAGGTGATTCTCTGGCAAACCATCCCACTTCAACACAGCTCTACTCTACTTCACCCTTCACGACGACAACACGGACGTGACGCCTAGGCCTTAACAGTCGCAGGTAGGCTTGCACATAATTTGCCTAGGAGAATCTAAAATGAAGAAAACTCTCGTGCTGTAGAATTGAGAATAGATATTCAGAATTGAGATTACAAACAGCTTTCTTTATTGCCTCGCAGGTCGACAATTAAGGAAGCAGGTAGCGTCCACGATCCGGCCTACCTCCCTGATTTCTAAATGATTACCTCAGTGTAATATATAAACCACTAGGAATTGCCTAGAATTTGGGGAAGTTGGTCCATAACGTCTCTGCGGAATCCACCTACAAGCAACCTACAGGTAAGGGTGCTTGTAACCCTGACAGAAGGCAAAGCCCACGACATTTATTCCGCCCAGACGTTATGGATCCTTCCATTGCAAATTCTTTGCAAGACATGGCAAATCTGTTAACTGCAATTCAAGCTGATAACGCAGCCCTTCGTAGAGAGGTCGCTGACATTCGAAGTAATATGCAATCTGTTCCATCCGGTCCTAGTACTTGGAATTTCTCCCCAACTCAGAAGTCTGTGTTGAAACCAGCGACTTTTCAGCCAGGGTTTCAAACCTTGCATCCTGATTCTAGTTCATCTTCAACGTCAACTCAGATTCAAGTTGTAACTCCAGTACCTGTCCCCTTAGCACCTCCTGAAAGGTTTTATGGAGATAGTAATAAATTTTCTATATTTTTAAATCAATGTCATTTACATTTTATAGCAAAACCAGCAGCCTTTCCTGATGACTCCTCTAAGATAGCCTTTATTCTCTCGTATTTAGGAGGTGATGCAGCTTTATGGTCAGTGCCAATAGTCGATCGTGATGACCCAATTCTCTATAATCTTCGAACGTTTAAAAATACCATGAAAAAACTGTTCGCAAAACATGTCTTTGTCCAATCAGCAGACCATGAGTTATTACATTTAAAACAGGGTTCATCGGATTTACTGCATTATATATCTCAATTTAATAGACTAGTAATTGAAGCTCACTGGCCAGAGGAAAAAAGGGTTTCCCTTTTTTACAAGGGACTCAAAGACGAATGGTCACCCAGATTTTAGATCCTCCAGATACTATAGAAGATTTCATTGACTTAGTGGTAAAACTGAATCATCGACTGTCAGAACGCAGAGGCGAAAAAGGAAAGACTGAGGTTAAAGTCTTTTCTTTTAAAGAGAGAAATAACAGTATGAGAACAGAAAGCACACCCAAGATTGATTTAGGAGAACCCATGCAGATAGGTACTATCAAAGGTCCTCTAAGTAAAGAAGAAAAGGACAAAAGAAGAAAATTAAACCAATGTTTGTATTGCGGCAAGTCAGGCCACTTTGTTAAAGAATGCCCGGTGCGCCCAAACAAACCCAAGGGGAAGAATCCTGAGGTAGCTTTAGTACAACAGTCGGAAAACTAACTAGCTCGACAAATCGAGAGGTCAGATTGTCGAGTAAGATTTCTAGTTTGGCCTCCATAACTCCTGAAATAACTTCCCAACATCTTAGTATAAAGGTCACTTTGCAATCTCTTACAGAATCAGGGAAAAAATGGACGGTTGACACTTTAATTGACTCAGGGGCCACAGGCAATTTTATAGACACAATGTTTTTAAAAGAATTAGATTTTAAGACCAAGTCCAAAGAACATCCGGAAGTGGTCAGAGCTGTTGATGGTAAAGAGTTATCATCAGGTTTAATTCAATTTCACACCGAAACACTTGCCATGACTTGTTTGAATGTCCATAAAGAAAACATAACTTTTGACATCATTGACGCACCTCAATTTCGCTTGATTCTAGGTATACCTTGGCTCACTAAGCACAATCCCAAAATTGATTGGGTGGAGAGAACAGTGTTGTTAGATTCAAATTACTGTACATCAACCTGTCTGTTGTCACAAGATTCCAAAGTACTGATTCAAGGTAGTAATTTCCCCCTGAACTCAAAAAGTGTGTTACTTTTGGAAGGAATTCCTGAGGAGTATTCTGATCTTCACGATGTGTTCGACAAATCAAAGGCCAATACCTTACCACCACATCGGGATTTCGATTGTCGAATAGATCTAGTGCCTGGGGCTACCCTACCGTGTAGTCGAATTTACGCACTCACCGAAAGAGAAAACAACCATTTAAGGGACTATTTAGACGAATACTTGGCAAATGGATTTATTAGACATTCGAAATCTCCTGTATCCTCTCCTCTCTTTTTTATCCCAAAAAAGGGAGGCGAGTTGAGAACTTGCATCGACTATAGAGCTCTTAACAACGTAACCATTAAGAACAGATATCCACTTCCTTTAATTCCAACTCTCTTAGACCAATTAAAAGATGCCGTCATTTATACTAAATTGGATTTGCGAGGAGCTTATCATTTGGTTAGAGTTCGAAGTGGCGACAAATGGAAAACAGCATTTCGTACCAAATTCGGTCTGTATGAGTATCAGGTTATGCCATTCGGACTCTGCACCGCTCCCGCAGCGTTCCAATTTTTTATAAATGAGGTCCTAAGGGAATTTCTAGATATCTGTTGTATTGTGTACATAGATGATATCCTCATTTATTCTAAAAACACCACAGAACATGTACAACAAGTAAGAGCAATTCTTCGAAAACTTCTTGACAACTCCTTGTATGTAAAACTTGAGAAAAGCACATTCCATACTACTAGAGTCGAATTCCTGGGGTATGTTTTAAGTCCAGAAGGTATAGAAATGGATCCTGAGAAAATCCAAGCAGTTCTAGATTGGAGCAGTCCTTCTTCAGTGAAGCAAGTACAGAGTTTTTTGGGGTTTGCTAATTTTTATAGACGTTTTATCTGTAACTTTTCTCATTTGATAACCCCAATTACTAGGCTTCTGAAGAAAGGTATAAAATTTGATTGGAATAACGATGCAGAGGAAGCTTTTCAGAATCTTAAAAGACAGTTTACTACAGCTCCTGTATTAATGCATCCGGATCCTTCTAATCCCTTTATAGTGGAAGCAGATGCTTCACAGTTTGCCATCGGAGGGATTTTATCTCAAATACACAAAGAAACAGGTCAAATGCATCCAATTGCATATTATTCACGGAAACTAACCCCTACAGAACAAAACTACGCTATCGCTGACAAGGAGTTGTTAGCCATCAAAGCAGTCTTCGAAGAATGGCGTCATTACTTGTTAGGGGCAAGACATCCGGTAACGATCTATACTGATCACAGAAATCTACAATTTCTGCGCTCTGTTAAGGCACTCACTGCTAGGCAATTACGTTGGACATTATTCTTTAATGATTACAACTTTGTGATAACTTACGGACCAGGAAAAGAGAACCTAAAAGCAGATGCTTTGTCACGTTTGGAAATGTTAGAAGAAAAAGAAGGTTCCTCTGAAAAAACTCAAGCTGTTCTACCAGACCATTGTTTTAAGGTTGGAGTGATTGTTTCCGATGTAATGGAAGACATTAAAAAAAGGGTTCAGGAAAAAACATCACAAGATTGGTATGATTTGTATCCTCTGTTACAGTTAAGAGAAGGATTTTTGTATATGAATGAACACATTTTTGTACCCACGCCAGAATTACAAAAAAAGATAATACAGTTGCATCATGACACACTTATGTCTGCACACCCCGGAATCATCAAGACCAGTCAATTGATTAAAAGAAAATTCTGGTGGTCTTCCTTGTTAAATGATGTTAGATCTTATATTGAGACTTGTGAGATTTGTGCACAGAATAAAACACAACATCAAGCACCTAGTGGTCAGTTGCTTCCTCTCCCGATTTCCCCTCAACCTTGGCACACAATATCTCTTGATTTTATTGTAGAGCTTCCGAAAACCAAGGAAGGTTTTAACACAATTCTGACAGTAGTCGATCATTTCTCTCGTATGGCGCACTTCATCCCATTAAAGAAAATTCCTTCTGCAAAAGAGTTAACACAAATCTTTTCCAAAGAAATAATTCGACTACATGGTATTCCTTCGGTAATAATTTCTGATAGGGGTCCACAATTTGTTTCGCACTTTTGGCAACATTTAGGTGAAACTTTAGATATGGATATTCGCACGTCTTCTGGGTATCATCCCCAAACTGATGGCCTAACAGAAAGAACCAATCAAACCATAGAGCAGTTTTTAAGATGCGCCTTGGTAGAAGAAGAGAAGGAATGGTCAGATATTTTATGGGTTTTGGAATTTGCATTCAATAACATGGATAATTCCTCCACCACTCTTTCACCCTTCTTCTGCACCTATGGGTTCCACCCTAAAAATATCCCAGAAACTATATTGATTCCTTCAGCTATACCACCTTTGGAAGACCACATTACGAAATTAATTCATGTACAAAATCTGGCTCAGTATCATTTAGCACAAGCAAAAGAAAGTCAAAAAGAATCTTCGGATTTACACAGAAAACCACCACCTAAATACTCCATCGGAGATAAGGTATGGTTATCCACAAAGAACTTAAAAATAAATATTTGTAAAAAGTTTCGTCCAAGATTCATAGGACCATTTGATGTAGAGAAAATAATCAATTCAGTCAGTATTAAACTAATGTTACCCTCCAAATATAAATTTCATTCGGTATTCCATGTGTCATTGATTAAACCTTGTGACCCTAAGACTAGATTCAGAAAAAATCCTGGAACCCTACACATCGATGGAACCCCTGAATTCGAAGTCCAGAAAATTTTAGATTCAAAAAGAATTCGAGGAAAACTGTTTTATCTAATACATTGGAAAGGTTATGGTCCAGAAGAGCGAACTTGGGAACCTCTTTCCAATTTACAGAATTCTCCTCGTTTACTCAGAAGTTTCCATCTTCATAACCCAAACAAACCAAAACCTGTTCCACACATTTTGGGAGGGCTCTTGAGAGGGGAGTACTGTCATGAACCACATACATCCGGCTCCCACGGCTCCCACGAAAGCAGTTTGCCCCCTCAAGAAACCCACCCCTGTCCCGTGCAACCAGCACTCCAGAAATGTCAAGTGTAAGTGTGTATAAACAATGTTTTCATTTTCATGTGATTACTCATTCACTTCGATTTAAACTGTATACTGTTATTGAAACCTTTTCTGGTAGTATTGGTCAAGCGCTGTTGTTTTAATTGTGAGGAGACTAGAGAGAACGATGTGCTTCTTTTCGAATTGTGCACTTGCAGGCGAGTAATGTTTTGTCAGTTGTTTTACGGAGTTTTCAGGGACGCGAGCGCATGCAGTGTAAACGCACGCAGAAGAACGGTGCGAGCGCACGCGGTGAAAAGCGCACGTAGGGGAAGGTGCGCGTTACGTCAGAAGACCCTGGGTGTGGCACAGCTATAAAAGGCCACACCCAATGCTGCTCGACGCTTTGCCTTTCACCATCGCCCAGCACTGGATCGTCTTGGAGAATCCTCGAAGCCTGCAGACACCAGCCAACGCCCTTAGGAATTCGAAGGTCTGCAACTCGGCATCGCGCACCTAAAGAGAAAAGACAAAAGCTAAGTGAAAACTTTCATTATTGTTTAACTCATCAGGCGCCCAACGCAAGCAAGCGACAAGAGGTTCAAAACTCGAACAAACTTACCTGGACTTTGTTTTGAAGAACCATTGTGAGAAACTTGAATAGAGACTTCCTGAATTGGACATTCTTTTGATCTTTAGGCTTTGAGAAGTATCAAGGCTAACTTTTGGGACACCAGTTCTGTTAGAGTGATTTGGTGCAAAACGTGTTTTGTTTATAATGTTATTTGTCTAGGAAGAAAAAAGTGAAGGAAGACACAACTAAGAACAGAGAGAGTAAGTGGGGGGATAAAATAGTAAGGAATTGTAGTAAGGAATAGACAAACATAAGAAAGGAAGTAACTTATTCTCAACTGTTTATTTCTTCAGTGACAAGGTGATTCTCTGGCAAACCATCCCACTTCAACACAGCTCTACTCTACTTCACCCTTCACGACGACAACACGGACGTGACGCCTAGGCCTTAACAGTCGCAGGTAGGTTTGCACATAATTTGCCTAGGAGAATCTAAAAGGAAGAAAACTCTCGTGCTGTAGAATTGAGAATAGATATTCAGAATTGAGATTACAAACAGCTTTCTTTATTGCCTCGCAGGTCGACAATTAAGGAAGCAGGTAGCGTCCACGATCCGGCCTACCTCCCTGATTTCTAAATGATTACCTCAGTGTAATATATAAACCACTAGGAATTGCCTAGAATTTGGGGAAGTTGGTCCATAACGTCTCTGCGGAATCCACCTACAAGCAACCTACAGGTAAGGGTGCTTGTAACCCTGACATGAGCATTCAGAAAACTAGAACGTCCAAACAGGTCCCAGACCCCTTGTTTGAGGCCACCAGAGGAAGAGGTCTGCCCTGCTGTGGTGAATACAGTCCAAAAAGTAGTATCCCATATAAATGTGTGTGTCACTTTGGATATACCTGGATCTGGAGTAGTGTTAGTACACGCCTTATTGGATTCCGGGGCTACAGGAAATTTCACGGATCAAAGCTATGCCAAGGAAATAGGGATGCCATGCGTAAAAAAGAAGATACCAGAAATGGTAAAAGTGGTTGATGGCACGAACTAACGTCTGGTCCTGTGGGATATCATACTCAACAGATTCAGATGCAGGTGGGCGCACACCTTTGTGAATACATTCAGTTTGATTTGATAGACGCCCCCAATTTCACTCTCATATTGGGCATGCCATGGCTTACTCTACATGATCCTTACGTGTAATGGTCTGCACGAACCGTTACGTTGAATTCTGCATATTGCAAGGAACATTGCACGCTGGAAAGAATGCGAGGGGATACTAAAGGAACGAATCCTGCGGAATTACTAGCCAACTGTTGCCTTACACAAAGTGTGGGATGTATCACCACCCTTCCAAAGGAATACCAGCAATACCATATGGTGTTCAGCGAACAAGAAGCCAGTAAGCTGCCTCCACATAGGGCTTATGATTGCGTTATCGAGCTAGAACCTGGAGCCAGCATCCTGTGTAGCCGTATTTATGCCCTTACTGAAGCCAACCTATCTACAACAATACCTGGAAAAGCTATTGGATAATGGCTTCATTCGTCCATCCTCGTCCCCGGCCTCCTCACATCTTTTCTCTATACCAAAACGTGAGGGAGGCCTAAGGGCATATATTGATTATAGGGCAATCAATCGCGTCACCAAGAAGAACAGATACCCTTTGCCCTTGATACCGGTTCTGTTGGACCAATTGAAAAGAGCTACAGTATTTACCAATCTAGATCTTCGTGGAGCGTATCATCTGGCGAGAGTGCGACAGGGGGATGAATGGAAGACCGCCTTTAGAACCAAATTCAGATTATATGAATATCTGGTGATGGCCTTCGGGCTTTGTAATGCCCCCGCCGCATTTCAATTCTTCATGGATGAGGTGTTGAGACGATTATTGGACGTTTTATGCATCGTATATAGATGATATCCTTGGGTATTCAACTTCCCTAGAAGACCACATCTCGCATGTGAAGGCAGTACTAGAAAGGCTACAGGAGTATTCACTGTACGCTAAACTTGAAAAATGTATTTTTCATACCCAAGAAGTCGAGTTTTTAGGATATATCATTGGCCCTAAGGGGATGTGCATGGACAAAAAGAAGACAATGGCAATTATGGAATGGGATTCCCCCTCTAATGTGAAGGCCCTAAAGAGTTTTTTGGGATTCACAAACTTTTAAAGGAGGTTTATAAAGAACTTCTCCAATGTCATTCAACCCTTGACTCTTCTTCTTCGAAAGGGAGCTGCCTTCAAGTGGACTGCAGCAGCGGAAGAAGCATTTCATGCATTAAAACTACATTTTACCAGTGCTCCAATCTTGAGACACCCAGATGCATCCCAACCATTAATCCTGGACAAGGACGCATCATACTATGCCATAGGAGGAATCCTCTCTCAGCGACACCCAGACACTGGTCAGTTACATCCTGTCGCCTTCTTCTCAAAGAAACTATCCAGTTGTGAGGTGAATTACAGCATTATAGACAAAGAGTTGTTGGCCATTAAACGCGCATGTGAGGAATGGAGACACCATCTACTAGGGGCCAGACACACAGTAGAAATCTACTCAGAAAGTCGAAACATACTGTTTCTAAAGAGTGCTCGAGCGCTAATGCCTACACAGCTACGATGGTCATTATTCTTTGCGGATTTAGACTTTGTAATTGAGTACAAACCAGGCCCCCAAAATGGAAAGACTGATGCGCTTTCCAGATCACTACAGAAAACATGGATAAAGTAGGAGAGTCTCCCATTATTCCACAGAAGGCTTCCTTCCCTATAGACGTTGTAGCCGTAACCACAAACCACGATTTTCTCAACGAATTAAAGAAACAAAACAACAGGACTATTCAAGGAGGCATGGGTAATGAAGGAAGCCTTACATAGATCCATGAAAGAAGACCTGATGTTCCACAATAACAGATTGTATGTCCCTGAAGGTCCCTTACAGCAACAAGTTCTCCACTGGATGCACAGTACTACCTTGGGTGTTCACATGGGAATTCAAAAAAATATGCAAACTATGAACCAATACTTTTTGTGGGAAACACTCCAAAAAGACACAGAAAAATATATATCAGAATGTTTTGTTTGTACCCAATTTAAGGCCCTGCATCAAAGGCCCCATGGTTTCCTTAGACCAATACCTATACCACCAGCACCCTGGCACACAGTGTCCATGGACTTCATAGTTGAAATGCCTCTCAGTTCCGGTTTTGATACAATCTTAGTGGTAGTGGATCATTTAACGAAAATGGGTCACTTCAATGCTCTAAAGAATCTTCCATCTTCAGCTGAGTTGGCCACTATCTTTTTGCAAAACATAGTTAGACTACATGGAATCCCTTCTGTATTCATTACCGACAGAGGAACCCAGTTCACCTCCAGATTCTGGAAAGCACTATGTGAAATCATGAAGATAGACGCTCGACTATCTACAAGTTATCATCCACAAACAGATGGCAAAACGGAAAGATTAAAAAAGACATTAGAGCAATATCTCAGATGTTTCACGTTTTTACAGAATGACAAATGGATTACCCTCCTGTGGACAGCAGAATTTACCTACAATAAAGCTGACCATGCTTCATTGGGATGTTCCCCCTTTTACTGTCTCAATGGTTTTCATCCCAATATGCTGCCCTTTGAACATCCTGTGTCATCTAATCTTCCCACTATTCAAGAACTTCATGCACACCTCAAGCTAGTGTTAGACACTGCCAAGACACATTTAGAAGAGGCACGAACAAGGGACAAATTACAGGCAGATAAGAGGAGATTACCCAAACCTTCTTATAAGGTAGGAGATCAGGTATGGCTAAGCACTAAACACCTTAAGTTCAGAGGAAACAATAGGTTACAGCCTAAATTCGTAGGTCCATACCCCATAGACAAAGTGGTAAACCCTGTCGCTATAAAACGTCTCCTTCCTCCGGCCTGGCGAATACACCCAGTGTTCCATGTGTCCCTTTTGAAACCCTGCTTGCAGGACATCCGTTTGCCTAAAAGACCCCCATCAGTTGACATTGATGGAGATGAAGAGGATGAGGTACAAAGTATCTTAGATTCCAAGTATATCAGGGGTAGAGTGCACTATTTTATAGACTGGAAGGGGTATGGGCCTGAGGACAGGTCATGGGAACCACTGTCCAAACTGCATTGCCCTAGGCTTTTGAGGTGTTTTCATACTCGCTACCCTGCCAAACCTGGAGGTCCGTCGAGACGACGGATGATAAGAGGGGGTACTGACATGGCTAGACGGAGATAGACACAAGAATAGGAACATACACTGCATGAATGGAATTTAACAGTAAACTACATCTCCCATAATCCTGAGGGAGAGGTATTCAGAGCACCTGACTAAGGATACATAAGCCCCACCCTTGCATTTGAATGAGGCTTATCACTCGAGTAACTTGCTAGCCTGAAGGAGATTGATACCCGTTTTCCTTACCTTGTTGGAATTCTAGCCGCGTCTGTCTGAAGATGGCTGCCTTCCTACTGCCGATGGTGTTTGGTAGAGCGGCACTCTGCCCGGAGGATTCTCTACGCCTCCCCTTGGAAATCATATCCTGCCTTCTCCCTCTGACGGCGCTTGGCCTGCAGCGTCTCTGTGCCTCACCAAGGAAACCCACACGCCGCTTTCCCGCTAATGGCGTTTGGCCAGAGGCATCTCTGCGCCTCACCACGGAAACCCACACGCCGGTTTCCAACTGACGGCGCTTGGCCCGAGGCGTATCTGCGCCTCACATTACACCTTTTTTCTGGTATAGAGCGTGCTTGCCTCAGAACTTGCTGAGGCAGCTTGAGTAAACCAAGTAGCGTCTCCTACGCTAACTCTGCATGATATCACAGACCTTCGTGTAACAGCTTTTTGGTCACGCTGTGTACACGCATATCACTTAGTTCCAGTCAGCGCTTCCAGGTGATTCTTTCTTCACCGGCTTGCCGCTGGGAAACATACGGAAGCCACAGTTTCTTTTTTTTTTCATGTCTTTGACCACAAACAAGCTATTAGCGCTAGGAGTGCCCTCGTATTATTTATTGCACAGATTCTTCTCAACCAAGCCTTGGCAAATGCAAATGTCTGGGAGTAACTTGAGTATTGCATAGAAGATGCACAAAGACTACCTATGGATTGTATATCAGTCAACACGGAAAGAAGTATCTTCATTCAGATAAGTGCCTCATATTTTGTTGTGGACTTAACTGCTTCTATCCATTTTTTTTCCTTTTTTGACTGTTTACATTAAAAGAGTGCAGCTGTTGATTAAGTGAGTACTAACACATAAGGTTGAATGCTTGGGGGTATAAGAACTGGGGGGAGAGCATTCTTAAGGATGCCTTGTGTTTCACTTACAGGGCTGATGGGGTGGAGTGCAGGAGAGTGAGGTCTGCAGCACCTGACGACATCCCTTATCTATGCCAAACAGCTGCAATTTTATTGTTTCGTTTGTCCTCCCCTTTTTCCCTTTCCTCCGTGGTGGTTTTATCCTTGCAGTACGTATATATATATATATATATATATATATATATATATATATATATATATATATATATATATATATATATATATATTATATATATATATTACCTACTGGCGGTCGCCAGTAGGTATATATAGTTAGGATTTTTTCCCTATGGGATTTCTGAAAATTCTATGCCTAATAACTTTTGCGTTTGTGGACGGAATTGGCTGAAATTTTCAGGAAAATGGCACATTTTGTTTCTGAGCAGCCCTTGAAAATTTGGGGGGGTTTTGTGGAGGGGGGGCCGAGAAAAAAGGGGGGTCCCAAAACGCCTTTTTCCCATGTTAATTTCCATAGGGCGGTTGGACTCACTTTTAGCCCGAACGGCTGAATGGATTTTCACGAAACTTGGCAAAATTGTAGGGACTGTTAGCCCGATGTGCCTTTGCTAGGTCTCAATATATGTGCTCCAGTGGATTTTGAGAAATTAACGTTTAAATCAAGATATATATCTGTAACAGCGCTCCGGGCAGCGATCCGGTTAGCGAACCTTTCGCGTATCGGAACTTTGCGATGCGAAGCTGATTGGCCCTCCGGTGTCTGTCAACATTCTAAACAGTCCGGAGCGGCCGCCATCTTGTCTCTCGGTAGGATCGAGAGACAAGAGGAGGCCAAAACAAAGGGGGAAATTACCATAAGGGGGCATAGTAGATCCTCGTTGACCCCCTAGGTTTTATGTGGAGGTTTTAAAAGGGCCTAGGAGGGTCCAAAAAAAAAAAATTAAAAATTTTTTTTTTGCGTGGTAAGCGCCAAGTTCGCGAACCGGAAAGCGTTCTGGGCAGCGAACTTTATGGATAAAAGAATGAAAGACTTTTCTAATACTGTATGTTAATTATTTGTTGGTTTTGTTGATTTTTTTTTAATATTTTTATTTTTTCAGCAATTTTTTATTGTTGTGATTGTGTTTCAAAATTTAATAACATTTCTTACATTTAACTACTTTATGAATTACATATAAAAATGATTAAAGACTCAAACAATTTTTTAATATTACATATAATTTTATTTTTCGGATTGTTTTTCGAAATTTAATAGAACGTCTAGCATTTCACTGTCTGATATGTGTTCTTGTTCAGTGAACATAAGTTCAAACATTTGACCGTCATCATAATGAAGTAAATGATCCACTGATTCCACACATTGAACTAATTCATGGTCCCGTGATTGATCCATGAAATCAGAGTCATCATTGTCCTCAATTTCTTTTTCTGTGTTGGTCTCCAGAACAATTTCGAAGGAAACATTCTGCTCACCTTCCATTTTATTGCTGTAATTTGCATAAAAAATAAATATATCAGTAGAGATAGGGCACTGTTGGGTTTAAGTTCAGACAGGCACTTGTGAGTTTATACCAGAGAAGTAATCTATGGGCACTGTATGGTTTCAGGCGTGAATTAGTACTATTAAAAAGTGCCTGTGAAGAAGCCTAAGTAAATTTATAATTATACCACAGAAACCTAAATCAGTCCATAATTATAATAAAGAAGCCTTTCTCAATGTCTAACTCTTACAGAGGGATAGTATATAACTATCTGAAAAAGTTTACCATATTTACTTATAGTGCACAATATACTTCAGTTTTAAAAATAACAACTTACCTTTAGAAACAAGTTGATGTTATTATTGATATTCTAAATGATATATACAACAACAAGTAGTAGTCAAAATGGCTGTGTTTCCTTCTCTCCCTTTATATATATACAGGTATATAACCAATCAAATGTCAGGTAATAAAAGTAGAAAATGAAAGTAACATTTTCATTGGTTGTCAATTCCAACACTTCAGATGTGTTTTGTGAAGTAATTTACCTCACGGTACTTGGAGAGGTCTACAGGCTAAATGGCTAAATGAAATTTCAATGAAATTTGTGAGAATGGAAGGGATTGTTATGTAGTATGAGCTAATGTATATTTGGTGAGAGTGTCTCTAGTCGTTTTTCTGTAAATTACTTTCCCACCTTTTTTTTGGACCGCTTTCCGGGAAGCGGCCCGGTTAGCGAACCTTAAGCGTCACGGGAGTCCACCATTTTGTGTTTCGGTCGCATTAAGATACAAGATGGAGGGCAAATAATGTTTAGAATGGGTAGAAGGGGTCATGGTAGACTTATCTTGACCCCCTAGGTTTTCACATGACCTAGTCATACATCATTTGGAAACCAAAAGTGAAATGAACCAATGAGAAGTTTGATAAACAAGTCACATGACCTGTTCCGCTTACGTTACGCGGCGCGCGCCGCGTCCCAGATCGCTTCCGGTTCGCGGTCCGGAGCACTTCCGGGAGCGCTAACGCGACGCGTCATTAGACGCATTACGCGATAACGTGATACGTCCCGCTTCCGCGACGCGTCACTGTTCCGCTAACGTAACGTTGACCGGTTCGCGGACTAGATCGCGGCATCAAGATGAGCTAACAGAAAGCTTCCCGGTGCGAGAACTAGAAGCGAAGAAAAAAATATTTAAAAAAAAATTATCAATAAATATCTAAATATATTTTGGGATTTAAAGAATAATACATTTTACAGCTACAGATGTTAGCTTTTAAAAAACCAATGAAATTCACCGAAAAAACCATAGGTTATAGACCATATATAGTTAGAAATTTGCATTTAAAAAACCATTGAAATTCAATGAAAAAACCATAGGTTATAGACCATATATAGTTAGGGATTTGCATTTACAAAACCATATTTTACTCGCACAAAACCATTGAAATTCCATATATAGTTAGTTGCACTAACTATATATCGCGCACCCGCAATCCACTGCTGATGATGTCACATATTACATCATTCATGACATGGTCAGTGACATCACTGATGACATCACTGATGACATCTCAAATGACATCACTGATGACATCACTGATGACATCTCAAATGACATCACTGATGACATCTCAAATGAGATCACTGATGACATCACTGATGACATCTCAAATGACATCACTGATGACATCATGACACACCAATACCAGTTACTACATACGCACTCACTGATTCCTACGTCTACACACACATTCACTCATTCACCCATACAATCACTCATACATACAGTCACTCATTATTACAACACTATCATATGCACTCATACACCTATGCAGACACTCACACACTGCCACTCATCCATGGAGTTACTCACACACCTAGTCAGTCCTGTAAAGAATCAATCACACTTCCATTTCCTCATCTATACAGTTAAACACAGAACACCATACTTCAGTGACATCACTGATGACATCACTGATGACATCACTGATGACATCTCAAATGACATCACTGATGACATCTCAAATGACATCACTGATGACATCATGACACACCAATACCAGTTAATACATACGCACTCACTGATTACTACGTCTACACACACATTCACTCATTCACCCATACAATCACTCATACATACAGTCACTCATTATTACAACACTATCATATGCACTCATACACCTAGTCAGTCCTGTGAAGAATCAATCACACTTTGATTTCCTCATCTATACAGTTAAACACAGAACACCATACTTTTCACACATATACTAACACATACTTACTCTCTTATACAATCACTGATACAAGTACACATTGATATGCACAGAGTCACACACCTCCCAGCCAGCCACACACACACTCAGTCTTCCATACATCCACTCATTCTTCAATATGTAAAACATATTTAAACTTTACAAAAACACACAGACACTAGATGATGTCATCAGTGATGTCATTTGAGATGTCATCAGTGATGTCATCAGTGATGTCACTGACCATGTCATGAATGATGTAATATGTGACATCATCAGCAGTGGATTGCGGGTGCGCGATATATAGTTAGTGCAACTAACTATATATGGAATTTCAATGGTTTTGTGCGAGTAAAATATGGTTTTGTAAATGCAAATCCCTAACTATATATGGTCTATAACCTATGGTTTTTTCATTGAATATATATATATATATATATATATATATTTATATATATATATATATATATATATATATATATATATATATATATATATATATATATATATACATAGGGTGCTCCATGTCAAAACACTGAAACCTTATGTTGACAGGGCAGACATGGGCTTGCTCATTGCTACTGATAACGGACAGGAGGAAGAGAGTGATCCACTCCCTGACCTGCTCTCACATAACCCTGATGAAGGGTCAGTTGATGGTGTAGCCTTGGCAAGCAGTCCCACTGCTCAGGAACAAGCTGATGGTAGACAGGTGCTCTATCAGTATAGGAACATGCTTTCACTGACTCCAAGTCAGACTACCTGGTGCAATAATGAAGTGGACACTGGGGACAGTCTGCCTGTTAAAAATAAGATTTACAGGCAACCTGACCATGTCAGGGACTGTATCAGGACTGAAGTCCAGAAGATGTTGGATTTGGGAGTTATTGAATTCTCAGATAGCCCGTGCCTAGTCCAGTGGTCTTGGTACCAAAACCTCACACCCAGTGTGGTAAAAGAGAGATGAGGTTTATGTAGACTACAGAGGTCTCAATGCAGTCACTAGGACTGATGCCCATCCAATCCCAAGAGCTGATGAGCTTATAGATATGTTGGCCTCCGCCAAATTTCTGAGCACATTTGATCGTAAAGCTGGCTGCTGGCAGATCAGGTTAGCTGAAGATGCAAAAGCCAAGACAGCATGTTCTACCCCTAATGGGCACTATCGATTTGTGGTAATGCCCTTTGGTTTGAAAAATGCACCTGCCACTTTTCAAAGGTTGGTGAAAAAAGTCCTAACAGGCCTGGAAGACTATGGTGCAGCATATCTAGATCATATTGCTGTCTTCAGCTCCACCTGGGAGGATCACCTGGTCCACCTGAGAAATGTTTTGGAGGCCCTGCAGAAAGCAGCCCTATGAAGGCTACTAAGTGCCAGATAGGGAGGGGTCAGGTTGTGTACCTGGGCCACCTTGTAGGTGGAGGCCAGGTACAACCATTGCAGAGCAAAATCCAGACTATCATGGACTGGGTTGCTCCAACTTCCCAGACTCAGGTCAGAGCTTTCTTGGGCCTGACTGGGTACTACAGAAGATTTGTCAAGGGGTATGGCTCCATGGTGACACCCCTGAATGACTTAACTTCTAAGAGAATGCCAAAAAAAAGTTCAGTGGACAGTTAGCTGTCAAAAGGCATTTGATGACCTGAAGCAGGCCATGTGCACAGCACCAATTCTGCAAAGTCCTAACTACTCCAAAGAATGAATTATCCAAACAGATGCATCTGAGTTGGGGGCAGGGGCTGTGCTGTCACAATTGAATGATGAAGGTCAGGAGGTCAGAAGGCTGACTCCTAGAGAGAAACGTTGGTCAGCTATTGAGAGGGAGGCCTTTGCTGTGGTTTGGGCTCTAAAGAAGCTGAGGCCTTACTTGTTTGGCACTCACTTCACTGTTCAGACTGACCATATACCCCTCTTATGGCTCAAACAGAGGAAGGTTGAAATCCCCAAACTTTTGAGGTGGTCCATTTCCCTAGAGGGGATGGACTATACAGTGGAACATAGACCTGGGAGCAACCATGCCAATGAAGATGGACTCTCCAGATATTTCCACTTAGAACCTGGTTAAGATTAGTTTAATGTCCCTGCGTTTGGGGGGGTGCGGGGGTGTAGGAGAGTATGATCTGCTTACTATAGTTACCCCCACTTTTTGCTGATGTTTCACTGTTTTTTGACTTTAGTCTGGCTGGGGCCCTGCTATCCAGGACCCCCGCCTAGCTGCTTCCTCTCTAAAATGATTGCATGTACTATAGGTACACTCCAGTTTGGTTACTGGGGTACCCTTGTGAGTCCCTAGTATATGGTACACTAGGTACGAAGGGCATAGGTACCCCAGAGGCCTACCAGGGGCTGCAGCATGTATTATGCCACCCCCTGGGAAACCTTCCAAAATGACACCACAGGACTGCTACTGCAGCCTGGGTAAGGTGGTACATGCACCCCTTACTTAAATATAGGTTACCTTTAATCAATGGCAGATATAAACCTATCAGTCACTCCTTTTGCAGTCCTTATCAATCCTGAAGGCAGAGTGCTTGGTTTTGTGTGAGAGGGTGCCCATGCATAAGCAGGACTCCTATGCAGCATTCCGAATCAATTCTCTGAGGCTGTTCTGTAATGCGGCCAGACCATATACTCTTAAGTGCATTATAACCTCTCGGTAAATGCTAACTTTGGAATAGCTGCATTGTAACGTGTCATGCTTGGTGTCAAACACTTTAGAATCCTATCCCCTGCCAGTCCGGGTGGCGGGGGTAGAATTCCACCCTTCTAGAGGGAGAGACATGTACACACTGGTCTACCTGGCAATAGTTTAAAAGAGCCCTGGCATCACAAAATGGATGCTGCAGCCACAGACACACGTCTGACCTCCTGCTGCTGGGCAAAACTCCGGCAGGGGAGGCCTGGACAATAGGTTTCCTGTCACAGGGAGGTATAACCAACTCCCAGACAGGTTTTAATGTATTGGGACTGGGTGGGTGCACTCTGAGAGTGCCAGAAAGTCTGCACAGGGGCACATTTGGTGTCCCTGTGCACAGCCCAGTTCAAACCAGTTGCAGGGGCTACCAGCCCCTGCTCTGGTGCGGAACTGGAAAAAGGAAATGGGTGTAGCCACCCTTTTTCCAAACCCTCCCATAGGTGGGTTCCTGGAGTATGTTCAACCCCTTTCTTCAGTATAAGTAAGGGACCCCTGGCAACAGGACTTGAGATTGGACCTGGTCGAAACTCTAAAACTGAATCCTGGAACCTCGATGCTCTACTAAAGATTAGAGGACAGAAGAATCTCCCTTGGGGTCAAGGAATGACTCCCCTGCTCAAGCAGGCACCAACAAAGCATCGTGCCGGTCTGCATTTCCGAAGCTCCCGCCAGATTCTGAAGTATTTGCAACACAGGAAGAAGATTTCCAGACTTCTCAGAGGCTGACCCGAGTCTCCAGCAAAGCTGAGACTTTGAGGCCTCATGAATGACGTAGAAGCGGAACTCCTGGACACCGTGCACATTTGCTAGTGCATTGACTTCTTGACATCTCCTGAAGTTGTGCTTTGGGTTACTTGTAGGCCAAGCCCCGAGCACCATCTGCACTGAAGATTGTGGGCCTACACTCCACAAGTGTTCCGTGAGCCTGCTTCTTGCATTTCCGCTTCCGGCTCCTTCGCTCCCTGGTCCGTTGACTGGTGGGTCCCCTCGAAGGTAACTCTACTTTTCCTTGGGCTTTCCTGGTTGCTACAGACATGCCCTGACTCTCCACTGTGTGGTAAGTCCATCAGACATTGCTGGTCTGCACCAAAGCATTTCTTTGATCCTGCATGGGTTGCTGTTGCCAAGGCTTGTTGGGTCCAATCCGGGCACCGATACTGCAGCACTTGACATCCTTCACGGGACATCTTGAATCCAGATCCTAGTTGTCGTTGACACCTCCAGGTCCTCGTGGCTGAAGAGTCAATCTTCACCTTCTTTACCGGAAATCACCCAACATCTGTGGGCATTTGACTATTGTGCCCCTGGTCACTGGCAAGTGAGCCAGACTCTGTCCCCTCTGCTTTCAGTTTCTTATAATTTTCAATACAGGCTTGGATCACACCAGACACTTTCCACTTGGACGCCAGCAGCACTTTGCAGCAGATCACCATTAAAAACGACAACGAAACCTGACACCAAAAGACACCTATGCACCCGGCTTCCCTGGGTGAGGTAACTCGAGTACTCCGGTGCTCGTGTGGGTGTTGGCTCTAGAACCCCTAGTTCTAAAGGGGTTTGCTCCAAGTCCTCTTCTAAGTGTCCTTTATCTTTAAAATTCCAACCGTGACTTTTCCCACAGAAGTTAATGGTGATTTGCGGCTGTGTTCACACACTGCACGTGTCCCCCCACTACCCCTCACTACCTTGGGTAGTTCCTGGTGGCCCCAGCGGTTTTACAGGCTCTAGGCCTTGTGTCTATGCAAGTTGTGGTTCTTATACCACTTTCTTAATGTATGGTTTGGTGCGCCCCTAGGGCTCAATGTATATTGTGCTAATTTACTGTGTGCTATTAAGTTTTCCTTATGCAATTTTGCCTCTAGCCTCATAAAGAAATTAGAGGGATGTGTTTAGAATAAATACATATATTTTATATATATACCTAGTGTGGATCTCCTTTCATTTGGTCATTCACAAGACTATAGACGGATAAAACAAGCTGCTTTACATTCCCCCAAGACTTAGCCTGAAGACTGCTCTCTGCAGCTACCACTAGGATAGCTTTCTATAAAGGTTGTCTTTAACCTACCATTAATAGGGGTCATTTGGACTGGTCCAAGGTGCCCACTAGAATTGTGGACAGCATATGTCAGGCCAACTTCCCACACTAGCCACCAGACCATAAAATAGGCCCACAAATAGCCGAATCCGGCAAACACATTGAACTGCCAGACCAGCCTATTGGGCATTGCCTGATTGCCATACAGGCCAGTCCAACCCTGACTTAGTTTTAATAAAATCTCTGTTCAGTTCATGACAATCGCCATTCAGAATGTGCACCATCTGCCTGAAAGGATGCATAGGTTATTTGAGATTGAATAGCTTTAATGGAAAATAAGGATGTTCCAATTACTGCATATTCAGAGCAGACCAGCCCATTTCTCTTGGCTAAGATGGAGGTTGGTAACCCAGAACACCAATACCCTTCATCAAAGTGGGGGGGGGGTGCAAAAAATGTGTCAAGTTGCGGCATGACAAGGTAGCAAACAAGAACTCTGCCTACTTCCTTCCCCTCAGTAGTGAGTACTTGGAAATACCTCCCAACCTTGGGCAAGCTGGTGGTGAAAACAAATATGACTCCAACTTCAAGCAATTTTGCTGGGTCTTATACAGATCATCACTGCCCCTAAGCATAGGAAGGCCACCCCTCAATATCCTCAAAGAACTACAAGATAGCTTGTAAAGAAATTCCACTTTCACGATCCTAGAATGTGGGGAGTTTAGTGGTAGATCCCCTGCTACCCTCTATGCAATGGAAAACACAACTTAATGCAGTTTCAATCTTTCGACTTCAGTAGTCATCCATTGCTCTCATAATTTCACCTTCCAACCTTTTCAATTACGTCATTAAAATAATTAATTAAAACAATGAAGTCACTTAAGAAACTAAATTTAATGGGTATTTATCTTTGATGTTGGTCCAATTGTGGCCACTGCACCAAACAGCAAATGACAAGAAATTCATGAGGCAGGGTAATACCTTATCCTAGCTCCTAACCCTGCATCCTCAATCAAACTACATTACCATGCCAAACTGTTTTTTTTATCAATTTTCATTGGATTTGGGTTTATCATCAAACATGTCACAGACTATATGATACACATATAGGGCCTTATTCAGACACTGAACTTCGTAGTAAGTTTTGTAGTTCCACTGTAGTGTAGCAAGACTTACTACAAAGTGCTATTCACAAACGGCACTTTCATAGTAACGGACACTTTTGTAATAATGTACACTTTTGGAGTAAGTACTTACCTCCGTTATCTAAAATGGGAGGGTGTTGCAGTATCAGTGGTTGGCTATGTGCAGTGCTGGATTTACTACAAAAGTGTAAGTTATAACAAAAGTGCAGTCTGTGAACACCGAAAGATTTGTAAATGTACTCAACTGTGTCAATTACCTTTGTGGATCAGGCCAATAGTGTAAAGAAGCCATTACATGAAAAATAGAGTAACTGAGTAAAACATGTTAATGTGGCATACAAAACTGTGTACACTGTTATACTGTTTACCTCCATGGTCACCCCACATACAAAGATTCTAAGTCCATATCTAGAGTCCCTCATAGGCCGAAAGCATTCCGAATAACCAAGATTAGGAGTGTAGAGCAAATGGTTTGCAGACAATATTGTGGTGTAAACCTGCCCATAATTTCAAGAGTTTTCTGTTTATCCATCTTGTAGGTTCTAGTTCATATTCTACATCCATTAGATAGCCTTATCAACCACGTGGCCAATGAGTAAAAACCCTTAACATTCTAAGATGATTTCTCAGTACCATATTGTACCTCTTTATGCTATTGCCAGTTGTTCGAACTGGGGTTTCTGGTTGATAGATGTGTGAACCCTGGCCAAGCAAGGTCCACCATACTAGTCAAGGTAAGCTAGATACTCATTAAAAGATAGCCTGTGCTCATCCTCTGGTAGCTTGGCAGAGAGCAGTAAGGTTTATCTAAGGAGGCAATGTGTAATGTATTTGTGCAACACACACACACACATTCACACAACCACAGTTATAAAATAAAAACACCACAAAAAGACTCAACACAGTGTTAAAAAAACAGATGCTATTTATATGAGTAAAACAACACAAAAATGACAAAAATTCAATGAGTAGAACTGGAGTTTTAATTCTTAACAAATACATTTAAATCTAGTGACTGCAGACAAAGAGCGCTTAGGCTTTACTTGAGGTCGCGCTGGACTGGGGTAAATCCAAAGTTCAGGCCAAATGAAATGGAGGGCAGGCCTGCTCCAACACTCATGCAGGTCTTGTAGCAAAAGTACAGTGGATGGAGCAAACATCAAACACTCAGTGCATCAATCCGCACTGGCAATGAAGATGTTATCAAGCCGTGCTGTTCATCATCATTGAGCTGGGCAGTCCACTCAAGTGATGTCATTAATCAAGCCCTGCATCAGTACCAAAGGGCAATGTGATGGACACAAAGTCGTCACTGCGTCGATTTTGATGTCTATGGACAGCAGAAATCATTTAAGTGCCCAGGACTGGATTGCACCACTTGGCTGGACTCACAAATGGAAGTGTCCAGGTGCTGTTCCAGATTTGAAGTAAGTCGTTGATGGCTCTGAGACTTCAGACTAGTGGTCAAGACAGCAAACTCTGGGTTCAAGTGAGATGGGTCCAGTCCTTGTCCTCAGCAGGGCAGAGATCAGAAGGCAGCAGGGCAGCAAAGCAGAAAAGAAGTTCTTCCAGAGCAGCAGCCAAGCAGAGTGGCAATGCTTGTAGCACAGCAGTCTTTGCTCCTGGTATAGCTCTTCACAAGTCTATTAGTGTATTGTCTGGGTAGGGTCAGAGCACAAGTAATTGGACTCAATTGTACCTTTGAAGTGCGTCGCCATCAAGCTGTGCTGTTCATCATCATCGAGCTGGGCAGTCCATTCAAGTGATGTCATTAATCAAGCCCTGCGTCAGTACCAAAGGGCAATGTGGTGGTTCCTACAGCCACAAAGTCGTAACTGCGTCGATTTTGATGGCTATGGACAGCAGAAATCACTTAAGTGCCCAGGACTGGATTGGCACCACTTAGCTGGACTCACAAATGGAAGTGTTCAGGTGCTGTTCCAGAATTGAAGTAAGTCGTTGATGGCTCTGAGACTTCAGACCAGGGGTCAAGACAGCAAACTCTGGATTCAAGTGAGATGGGTCTAGTCCTTGTCCTCAGCAGGGCAGAGATCAGCAGGCAGCAGGGCAGCAAAGAAGAAACAAAGTTCTTCCAGAACAGCAGCCAAGCAGAGTGGCAATGCTTGTTGCACAGCAGTCTTTGCTCCTGGCATAGCTTTTCACAAGTCTAGTGGTGTAGTGTCTGGGTAGGGTCAGAGCACTATTACTTATACTCAGTTGTACCTTTGAAGTGCAGGTGACTTCAAAAAAGGGCCTTTGAAGTGCATACAGACCCTTACTTCCCAACCCTGGCTCCAGACTATCAGTAGTGGGTAATTAACCTTTTGTGTGGGAAACAGGGCACTGCTTATTCAGGTGTACGTGTCAGCTCATCCTCTCTTCCTTCCCATGAAAAGTCATCAGAATGCAGTTATACCTACCCTTCCTGTGTTTTTGGCTGTCTAGAGGGAAAACACAAAGTGTAGCAGTCACCCACCCCAGATGTGTATTGAGGACAGCCTGCAGGCACACAGATCAGTAAGAGAAGAAATATCCGCTTTATATAAAAATGCCATTTCTAAAACAGTAATGTGAAATCCACCTTTACCAGTAAAGAGGATTTATTATTACCATTCAAAAGATATAAAACATGTTGTAGCTTACTCCTGTATAATTAGGAATTACAGCTTAAAAGTGTAGTAAGGAATTCCCACTGCTAACCTACGAGAGGAGTAGGCCTCACAGTAGTGAAAATACTTACCATTACAAGTCCTACTTTTTACTTCAGAACACAAAAACATGATGGATGGAATTCTGAACATTGTCAAACATTCACCTGCAGTCACAGATCTGGGTTAAAATCATTGTTGTTTTGCTCACCATGCAACCCCAGTTTGGACCTAGCCATATGTCTTGACCCTGCTCCCCATGGGAACAGTCCAGCCCAAACTGCCAGGCCAGGTCCTCCCTGGAAGAGAAACAAGCATCTTGAGACCAGTTTCGGTGTATCACCTCTCATCAGCTAGACTAGCTTGAATCCAGTGGCACAGTGAGCACGGAGCCAAGTTTTGGTATATACTTCCCACTTAAGGGGACTATTGCAACACAAAAAGATGATTGACAGAATGCTGAACATTGTTAAACATTCACCCCCAGTTACAGATCTGGGATAAATTCATAATTGTTTTGCTCACCATGCCACCCCAGTTTGGACTTAGCCATATGCAAATCAGTCTTGACACTGATCCGCCTGGAAACAGTCCAGCCTGTATTGCCAGGCCAGGTCCTCCCTGGACCAGAAACAAGCATCCTTGGCATCAGTTTCAGGGTATCACACCTCATCAGCCTGGCTACCTTGAATCCAGTGGCACAATGAGCATGGTACCCACGTCTAGGCATACCCTTCTCACTTGGGGCAACCATAGCAGCACAAAAAGATGATGGATGCAATGCTGAACATTGTCAAACATTCACTCCCAATCACAAATCTAGGTTCAATCGATCGTTTTAAACATTTTAAATGTGACTTACAAGTAAACTAAATATGTCATTTGTGTATACACCAATGTTACCATGTTTCGCAGTGAAGCACATGCATTTTAGCATTGATCAGTAGTGGTAAAATGCTCAAAGTCCTATGGCCAACAAAAAGAATCAGGAAAAAAGAGGAGGTAAGCAGGCAAAAGGTCGGGGGAAGACCGCCCTAATGATAACAGGTCTAACACCAGATGATTATGTATAATGTTGAAAACCAAAGAATGCTATTTACATTTAAACTGTAGGGGATGCTAAATGAATAAACATATTTGTGTTTTGATGGTAATTAATTCATCCTCAGCATACTATTTCGACCATGAGAGATGCTTGCTCTCCAATCTGAGACATCATCAGGAGAGACTATGCTTTGGCAGACAAACAGAGATCCCATATCTTGTTGAAGACTGATTCCTGTAGCCGCAGCTCATAGATCAGTCTTTCGGGGGAAGCTACTGACAGCATTCCCACCTTACATTCCTCGAGAGTTGGTACTTTCACTATTTTCTATTTACCTAGATATAGTTTTGCCCACAGCCAATGAAGTAGCTAGCCATATCCTTCTGTAACTAGGTATTGTGATATTGTGGAGACGTGATACAAAAAGATTTGCTCTGCCGAGATTTCGTGTTTCTTCTCCATTGGCATTCCAAGGAGTCCACTATTCTTTCCGGAATGTATCCTACTTCTTGCATGATCATGGATTGTGACTTATGTTGCAGTCCTGCATATAACATCTCCAACATTTGGAATCCAGACTCCGGTTCACTGCCTTGGTTCTGTGAGAAGACATGTGCCAGTCATGTTAAATTTCAAGGGCCAAATTTTAGATGTGGTATTAGGAGCCTGTGGTCAGATTTTATTAGTATTTCCGACCAGAACTCGGCTCAAATTGACCCCCTAGTTTGCTCTGCTTCTTTCCTGTCGATCCAATAGCATGCATTTAGAGAATATGTTGTTTTTAATACTTGTGCCGGGTACAAATACTACACGTTCGATGTGCCACAAAGTGTGGCTGAAGGATGGTATGGGCACTCTACTTTATCCAGTAAAGATTGGATATAATGCCTGACTTGCCTCTATTTCCAAAATTGCTTATTGCTCACTTGAAATTCTGTATACAGTGCTGCAACCAATCACATTCCTCAGAGTTTATAGAGATATTTTACACATAAAATGTTTGATGTATAGTTCTGCTACCTATTTGCAATGTGTTTTTCAATACGGGTGCATCCAAATATATTTAGCTACAAACACCAATCCTTTTGTGCGCTATGTGCCAGTACTGCCTGGTTGATAGTAAGATTAGATTCACCTCATCTGTAGTTCAGCTGTGTGCTTCATAGAGTGTCTCATTTTCCTTTCCATGTGAGCCTACACTGGTTTCTCCATCGCTCCATGGAACCAGTGTATTAGAGGGGTCAGCTGATGCATCAGCCCATAGGATGATATATGTAGAAGGCGCTGGCCTCCAAACATTGTAATTGCATCTAATTTAGAAAGGTTCAATGTGGGTCTTGTCCCATCCTATAGACTGTGCTCAGCAGATGTCTCAAACCAATTCATTTTTGCTCTTGGCACCTTTAGAGCTAACAGTCCAAAAACATATTTATATAGGGGAATCATTGTCATCTTGTTAGTTTGTGACTTTTTGAGGTTGTGCAACGAGGTTCAATTTCAATGAAAGTTTAATCTGAGCATGTTCAAAGACATCTCCTTTGACAATGTCACATCAATGACATTGGATGTAGTATGAGAATGCAACAGGAACAAATCTACTGTTATACTTGTGCCTTGTGTGCAGAAGGTGAAGGTGTCATCTTTGTCACTGAGGTGTAATAGACGCCAGGGGACTCTTAGTGTATGATCTGACACGTCTTTCAAGAAGTGTAATGATGCAAGGTGGAATTATTATGTGATATGGCTGGTGGGCCTTATCGTGTAATACTAACACAATACACAAAAGTGGGCCTCGTATTCACCCTTAGAAGCCCTAGCTCTGTCCTGGTAGAGTGCCACAGAGCTCTCAGACGTACTCAGAGGAACATATGGTAATCATTTCACAGTACCAGCATTGACAATAAGTGCAATGAATCGAAAGAAACCTTGACAGCAGTTTATAATAAAAGAGTGTATTTGTATAAATATAGGCACCAAAATAAACTTTTTAACATACATACAACCGGAGTTGTGGATTTTTGAAATGTTAAAACATAAATGCACTAAGTCTTTCAAACTGGTTCTATTGCAGTCAATGGGGAAAAACATAGGTGACACTCAGTCACTTGCAGGGTGTGTTCAAATGAACCCTCCAGTGGATAAGGTCATGACAGTCCCCAGAACAACAGTTGTTACTTTGTTACTTTGTTAAGAGAGTCCAGGTGCAGAGGTAACTTCACTGTCCTTGATACTGAACGGGATCCACAGGAGCTGTCAAACATGCAGCACTTGACAAAACCACTTTTGGAGATGGAGTTCCACTCTACCCACAGAGAGTAGGGGCATTTGGTGTCCTACAACTGTATTTCTTCTACCTTGCTCAGTGGCGCTGGATGCAGAGCTGGCTGGCAGCTATCAATCGCCGGGAAAGACCACAGCAAAGATGATTTGCATCACACTCGACAACTCCAACTTCAGGATGCAAGAACACAGCAGTGGGGGCGTTAATGAAGTAAGACTCTGTGTGCTGCTCTCAGGTTGGAGATGTCTCTCAAGGGGTAAATCACCAGACTGGCAATCACCAAGCTTTGGCTGCGGCAAATGTAGTCCACGGTTACTGCCATGGCTGGAGGTCGAAAAGAGTGGAGTAGCGGCTTGAAACTGAGAGAACACTTAGCTACTACCCTGGATCTACAGTACATCACTTCTCTTGAGGAACACTCTTGACTAACCCTGGGTGAAGCACTACGCTACGCTCGCGTAGTTTGCGAAGTTTGCGCAACTTCGCACTACGTGAGCTGCACGTAGCACAGTGTGAACATGCGTAGTGCCGCGTAGCGTAGTGCAGCGGTCATTTTTTGCTTGTTTGCGGTCCTCAACATTATGTTCGCGACCGCGAGCAAGCAAAATGACATCCCAGCGAGATTCTCAACGCGGATAGGTCAGGTTTCTCATTGCGAGTGGTTGCGCATGCTCGCGACCGCTTGCGATGAGAAACTACCAGTTCGCGTTGAGAAAGCTGCTGCTCGAGTAAAAATCTACTCGAGCAGCAGAAAACTACAGCTCGCACTGTGCAAGATGCCGTTTTCAATGATTGCACAGTGCCGGATGCTTGTCTGCACTGTACAATCATTGAAAACGCATCTTGCACAGTGCGAACATGCTACTATCCAGCTCGTGTAGTGCTACGTGAAGTTCGCGTAGTGCGAAGTGCACTTCACGTAGCTTCACGTAGCACTACTTCGCAAACTACGCCCACCCTTACTCTTGACAGGTCCAGCAGGTCACAATTCTTGGCACGCAGTACATTCATTTTCCTGCAGCTTGCACAAGACTTGTCCCACCCATCCAAGGGAGTCTGCTTCAATTTCTGGCATCCACTGGAGTCCCTTTTCCTGGGAGTAATGAGCGTTCACCACAGACACACATTGAACACATGGTTCCAGTATATGGTCTCTTAAGGGCACTTAAGTGTCCTATCTTCGTATGATGGCAGTACTGTTCTCGGTGACCTATATTCTTTGTGCCTCTTCTTAGATTCAAAGTCAGAACTGAGGTTCTGCTGCCAGGGGAGCCCCTTAAATCATATTGTATGGGGCATTAAGGGTGTGAGGGCCAATGGGCTATTGGTCCCTGTGGCCATTGTGCCCATGAAATCCTGTCATTAAATATGTCATTTTTCTACCTAACAAGAGTCCCCTATTTCGGGGTCTACCAGAATGGCATAACCCTTCCCTGGCTGTAAATACCTCTCAGGTCCTTTGACTAGCTCGAGTTTTCACGGCAACCAGCCCATATTACTCTATGCACAGCTGGTCACTTAGAGTAAAACCTTCCTTTGCAGGGATAATATAGGAATATATATGTATAAACATATATATTCACACCTTTAATATAATTCACTCTTCCTCCTGGCACTAGGAGGACAACTTAAGATTGGCTTACTTATATTGAAGTGGTGGGGTGGCTCTGCAGCACATGGTGTGTGTGGAGTCACTCTTGAACAGACAGGCTGTTCGTGCAGGGCTGCAAAGGCAGATCTGCAGATACAATTTTACTTGGGTCACCCAGGGTAGCACAATGCAGTGCTGCAGTCCTGGTGACCCCTTTACCACCCTTGCCCTGGGTAACACTGGTACCACATATCAGGTGGCAAAGTGCCTTGCCAATTGAGTGTACCAATTCACATTACATTTAGAGGAAGAGCATAAGCACTGGGGCCTGGTATGTAGGTCCCAGTTTACTATCAGAGCCAAAAATCAGCATCTAGTATTTCTAATAGGGGCAAAAGGTTTGGGGGTCACCTGCAAAGAATCCCAGTTTCTAACATGACCCCTTCCCAGCCAATGCATCCATGTGACTTAACCCACCCCTGAAAGAGTATAATGGCTTGTTAGGTGAGGAAGCAGGACATAAACTGGCTATTTTATTGCAGGGCCTACTCTTGCCTCACCTCCTCTTTGTCAGTTGCTCCCTCTGGGAGGATAATTCATCTCAACACTGATAGGATCCATTTTAAAACTAACCTTTACTATAGCTGTTTTATCTTCCTTCCCCCCTTTTACTTTGGATAGTGAGGTGCTCAGCTCAATTATACCTATCTTAGCTAAGGTGACACCCAGCTTACCCACAGAGTTACCAAACACTTTAGTAACCCTACCATGCCAATCACATTCGGGGGCCTAACTTGCTTTTGGCCATGGAGTCTGCCTCCTATGCCCAGGATAGTGCAGCAATGAAGACCAGCACCCAACAGAGGCTGTAATGGAGCCCCTTAAATCTTAGTTTAGAGGGCATTAAGGGTCTGAGGGCCAGTGGCCAATTGGTTACTGGTCCCTGAGGCTAACGCGCCCTTGAGGTGACAATATTCTGTGGGTGTACTTCACCGTTCTACCCAGTGTCCTCTATTTCAGGGTCTGCCAACATGGCAGAACCCATCCTTTGCTGTCCAGACCTTCTAGCCCACTCTAAAGGTGTGGATAGCTTTTCTGGGGTGTAAGCCTCTGACTACCTAATTTTTCCTTCTGTCTGGCTGGACTGAGCTGGAAGGGCTTTGTCATCCACTGGGGGACAGGTTAACTACATATCAAGGTCGGTAAAGCCTTTGAGGCTCACCCTCTTATTTACTCTTTCACTAGCCATTCTGGGTGGGCGGAGATGGGACCTCTATCCTGCCCAGATCCTTTGTCTCCCACCCTGTGGATGTGCTAGAACGATCAGCAAGAGGGAAGATTCTTGTCTTTGTGGCATATTGGTCTGGAGCCCGCCAAGGCACTATTTCACTGCTCATGCAAGGCTGCAAAAGCATACCAGCAGAAACACTTTTGCTTGGGTCACCTAGGGGTGCACAACATGGTGATGCTGCCTTGGTGATCCATTTAGCACCCTTGCCATGCCCCCTGGGTTCTACTGGTACCATGTCCTAGGAACTTAACAGGGGACAAAACACCTTGCCAATTGGATGTACCAATTCACATTACTTTTATGGGAAAGAGCACGAGCACTGGGGCCTGGTTACCAGATCCCAGTGCACTAAGAGAGTCAAAAAGCTGCATTTAGCAGATCTAATGAGGGCAAATAGTGGGGTGGCATCTGCAAAGAAGCCCAGTTTCTAACAGTCATCTCTCCCAGACTACGTGGCCTGGCTCTGGTATTAAGTTCCTGCCCCCACCCGCCACAACTCTTGCTCTGTCAAATTCAAAGAATAACCTTGAGAGTTCAAATAGTAAGTCACCTTTTGATCCCAAGAGTGCATACACATACCATGATTAGCTCACTGTTATGAATTTTGGCTATGACAAACAAAGCAACCCATTCAGTCTTAACATGTTATGAAGGGCCTACCTGGCTGTTTTCCTATACAATATGGCCATCCCACATTTTCTAGAACTTGACTATGCTAATTCCTAACTATTGCCATTTTTGTCTGGCTATGTACAACCTTGCCTACCCCATCCCTGTGTACTTTGTCTGCTTCTGTGTAGCATAGATGTGTTCCTTACAAAGGCATCAGGTCATTTTAAGCCAAGGTAGTGCATTTGCGTGCGTGAGACCTTTGACATAACTGGTTAGGATATTGACTTATTTCTGAGTTTGAGGCATGAATTGTTACAATGAGCATGTCAGAGTAAGATAAAACGAGATTTGGAATTATTTAGGTAGCTGTTCCGAGCAGTGCTAAAGAATGCTACCCGGAGTATTATGATGATTTGGTGTCTTAGGACCTGAAGCGAGGAGACTAGTTATGAGTAGGCTGGAAAGGAGATTTCAAGATGCATGTCCACAATGACCGTATGTGTATTTCAGTCATGAAGTAGTGAGTTTCTAGTACTTGTCGGAACGTACAACAGTAGCGAAGTGAATAACGGAATTCTGTCTAGTTAGTTAACCAGCAGTTGCTTTATTACATGTGCTAAAAAAAGGCCTGTCTTCACAGCTCAGCCGCTGACTCAGTAAGAGATTTTGTGAAGGGTACCATGTTCCAGGACTACTTCAATGTTATTCTTTTCTATGAAGCACTTGTAGAGCGCATAGCTATCCGTCGGCATCCCAGCGCTAGTAGTGAGTACAGAAGTATCAAGAGATTAGAATTCGACACTATTAAAGGGAGATTATCTGAAATAGTCAGTATCAACAGGAGAGGCAGGACATGAGTAGGCACTCCTGTACCCCAATCCAATATATATTAACAACAAAGGAGTGACTGTAAAAAGAGTGCTATCAAAATAAACTAGTGAGGATTAAATTTTATTCCGCTGCGTGCTGCAAAAGTGATCAATACTCACACACGTGCCTGCACACAGCGAAATCTCTCTGTCTCCCTATGCACACCCGTTGGGTCCTCCTCTGAGGAAGGAAACCGGTGGGCTTACTGGTCACCCAGTGTTATAAGGAGGGAAAGAACTTTATTTATTAGAAGGACCCTCACTCACCACTAGTTGGTGACATGCTTCATCATTGGGTCCCCGCTGGGGTGACCGAATGTCTCCCCAGCGTGCTACGACACCTGGTTACAGTGGAGCAGGATGTGGTGAGTGCAACAGTGCCCAAATTAGGAGGTGACGAAACGTGAATGTGTAAGTGTATTAAAAAATGCCAAGGTTGTGCCTTTACAAAAATCTTTAATAATGGCCAACCTGCATTGAATAAAAACAGAGTGGACGGACTCCACAGGTTCTAAGTTAAGGAACCGGAATCCTAATCAAGAACAAGAGTTGATCAACATGTTTCTGCTGTCAATTTGCAATTAGCTCAGCATTCTTCAGGACCTACGCAAAAGTCCTCTGGCGGTGTACGCGCGCTAAGGCGTACCCTCCCGGGAGCCTCTAGATGTGAAAAATATATACAGTGTAGAGAGTCCGGATAATTTCCGTGAGTTACCCACTACAAATTTAGTAGGGATATATAAAAAACTTCCTAAGAGGCATAGTCACGCCCCTTCGGTGAAGACAGCGTGGGACTCCTTCACGCGGCGTTTATTTAGACATCCGCGGCTCCTCTCAATGTACCTACTCTCTCGGCTGCTGTCTTCCGGGATTATCTGAAATATCCATGTTTTAAGCATTTTCCGGGAGGGGAGAAGCTGATTTACTGAATGTAGAGAAAGAGGGAGTGTTTCCACAGCCTGGCCACGCTGTAGGAAAAGGAGCACCCTCCAAATCTTTCCATTCTGACTTGGGGTACTGTGGCCAAATAGGCATTGGAAGAATGCAAGGTTCTTCGGGAATATTAATAAGAGAGCAAGCGATGGGAAGAAAACAGATTCCCATTGTCAGAGAGTGCTCTGTGGGTGATACAAAGGGATTCAAATATGATCCTCTCAGCCACAGGGAGCCAATGAAGAGACTTCAATGCCTATCGAACAGATTGGTACCTAGGTATGTTGAACAGCAACTGCACAGTACAATTTCACACTCCCTGCAGTTTCCGGTTGGGGGTCTTTGGGGCCCCTAAATAGAGGGAGTTGCCATAGTCCAGGCAAGAGAGAATGAGGGCCTGCATTATCAGTCTCTTTGCAGTAAATGGAAGACGAGGAAAAATCTACTGAAGCATTCTTAACATGCCAAAGAAAGTAGCTGCCAGCTTCCCTGGATGAAAGTCAAACATAAAGGATTCATCCAGCCATTTACCAAGGTTCTTGATGACATCTTTTGGCGTGGCGAGGAGCCCAGACAGATCGGCCATCTAGAGTCAAATCTGGGTTCATGGTGTTGCCCAGTAACATGAGTTCAGTTTTATACCTGTTAAGCTTGAGACAAAACCTTTCCATCCAATTGGCCACTTTCCCTAGGCAAGGGCCAAGAAAGGCAGGAAGAGAATCTTGGCTTTGGGTCAGAGAGAAGACCAGTTGTATATCATTAGCGTTCTGTAACTATTGAGATTCCATAGGAAAAAAACAAGATACTCCACAATTTAAAGGGAAAATATTGGATGTGTAACCTTCAAAAATCAGTAACATTCTGACTTTAATGAAAGTCTGAAGCCAGGAAAGAGTATTTCCAGATATTCCAGCATTAGTAAATTGTAAATTGATACTTGTAAAGCGAACTACTCACCCACAAGGGTCTCAAGGCACTTGTACGAATACCGCTGTGGAACCCATCCTGGCTTTGCCTGTGAGGCATCCACTCCTGGGCACCCCCAAGGTGGAGGCCAGGCATCCTTAGCATTGTGGGGGCCGTTGTGGAGATTAAGCAAGCTTTTGCCCAGAGTTGCAGAGTGGGACTCCATGATTGGAATAGGCACTGAGGTGAGAATTATCAGGTCCGTGGAATTTTTTTAGCTGATCTCTACAATGAGGGAAATAGACTGATAGTTTCCTATCTTGGAAGGGCCCAGAATATGCTTTTTAACAAAGTTTTAACCATGGCATGTTGTCATGCCAGTGGGATGCTTCCGGTGATAATTGACAGATTCACCAATCTGAGTAAAGAGGGGAGTAATAAGTCCATAGCTCTCGCCAAAATTTGTGATGGGGCTGGGTCCTTAGGGGATCCTGCGCTAACCTGATTCAGAATCTCTGTGAGCTTATCAGGGGGTCAAGGTAAGACATTCTGAGATCCTATTTTCAGTGTACGGTGCATGGTCGTTATCTGAGGTAGAAGTATGGATGGGAGAAAAGTGGTGAAATATCTCATAGATGTCTTGGATTTTCATGTGAAAAAACCTTGTCAGTTCATTACACCATCAAGATCATGATTCCAAAACAGAGCGGGTAGATGTAGGCTCAAGGAGAGATTTGCAATGCAAAATGTTTCCTGTGGTGAGTTAGCGCAAGGGTAATTTTTGCTTTCTTCAAAGTAAACTGCCAGAGCTCTTTTCATTTCAACTTGATATATTTTGATAAAGTCTCTATAATTCTGTTTGATTGTCACCCCATAATCTTTTTCCTCAAATCCTTTTCCAACTTTTGCATTTGTGCTTCAGCTTATGGAGATTGGGCGTGTGCCAAGGTGAGAATTTTTCTTTGGCTCGTCTAGTGAATTTCTTTAAAGGGATAACCTGCTTGGGAGTGGATTTAATCCTCCAAGAGAACTGTTCATTGGCTATGGTTGGATCAGGGCCTACATTAGGTCAAGGATCTAAAAGGGCTTGTTTCCAATGCTCCACAGAGAGTTTTGACCAAGCATGGTCTTTTCAGCTAATTGGCGTGGAATTCATGGGAGGCAAAGACATTTCCAAAATCACTGTGACCAAAAAAGTATCTAACCAAATTACAGGAATTGAATTTAGTACTTTCAGCATTGCATCATCAGAGAAAACAGGGTCAAGTTTTCATGAGTATGTCCTATTGCCCTCTACTTGCAGTGTCCTGCCTGTTTGCAATACGAATCGAAACTGATATGGAAACCCTCTGAGATACCAGGAAATGAGTGTGTGGTTTGTCAGACTAACAGGAGTGCAGGGACAACATGTGTGAAGTATTAAATATGCAATGCAAGCAAAATGAGACTTTAAATATAAACCATTTTGGGCAGGGTATGTTGGGCAAGGTGCCTGAGAAGCATGCATGCCTACATTTCAAAATGAGGAACTGAGACTAGCTCCAGAGGCGATCTGGATTTGTCTCATGCCTTTGGTACTCTGGTATCTCATTAACTGTTTATGCCAAACCACAAGAAGAGTAATCTCTTTAAGTGGGGGGTTATACAAACCAACCGAAATGACACACTCCCCGCCGTATTGTGTTTAATTAATTAATACTTGATCGAAATGAACATTTAAAGAGTGTTAATTGTAAGAGCAGTAATTAAATAAATCACAAATATTATATGTATTTTGATGTTCAAACAAAACACCTGCGTCAGAATGTCTCAAAATTATACCTTTAATTAATATTTGTTAGAATATAAAAATAGATTCTCGTTGAATAACAATCTCTTTTATACACTACGTGTAATACAAGTTTAAGCAGATTCGCTCATCTAACTTATCTTAATTATAACCTGTTGCATAATATCACTGCACTCAATCTGAGTCCTTCTTCATCTGTATTCTGTACACAGCAATAACAGTGGAAGCTCTGGACAGATTTGCCTGTGAAGAGTTACCACTGTTATTACAGTGTATTAAGGGCCTCATTTATGGGGTTTTGGCATAGTGCAGCACAGCAAATCACCTTGCCGTGCTGCGTATGTCAAAGTGAAAGGGCATGAATGCACTGTATTTATCCAATACCGTGCATTCATGTCCTTTCCCCCTGCGCCTGTGCAGTAGGGAGGATTGTTTTTGTGCAGGAAGGGGCACCTTCCCACACAAAAACTATCCTTAGAGGTGCTTTCCCCCTTCTTGCAAATCTGGGAATGAGTCAAAACCCATTGGAGTTGCATGGGAACACCCACTGTAATGCTTCCCTTGTGCAGAGTAAGGCGATGCAGCGATTTGCACTGCGTTCCCTTATACAAGATTCATGGGGCCACTTAAAACCATGCACTTGGCTTTGCATTGCTTAATACGTCTGACTCAGCCTTGTGTCACGCATGTACTACTTTGCGTGGTGCAAATGGGACGCAAGGCTCTCATAAATATGCCCCAAGGGTGCACAGTACAAGGGTACAAGGTAGCCTAAATATTTAATTCTGCTTACCACGATGGTGTCATGTCATTTTATGGGTATTACTTGCCTTACCTAAGGCGGTAGGCCCACCGTGATCTTTTTTAATATCTTTATGTGAAAAGGGGTGTGCAAAACGCATTTGTTTGATCTCTACAGTGTGATGTGTGTGTTGAAGTGGGAATACACACAACATCCTCCTCCTTATTAGCACATGTTTGGTGCAGACTTGGTTAGTGTGTTATGGCCAAATCTGAGCATTAATTGATTGGATAACAATTTCTAATGGGTTCTTTTTGCTAGCATCTCTCGAGGTTGATGGAAAATCAATGCAAAAATAAATCACTGAGTCAGGAATAGAACACATTAGGCCTACATACGCCTCGCTGAAACCTCAAAAGAACTGGGTGTTGAATTCATTTTCATCCTTATCATAACACTGTGGATAAAATCAAAGTTTCAGAGTTAAATAGCCGTAGACTTTAAAATCTTAGTTTCAACTCCATCTGGAATTTAATACGTTCATCAAATACGGTTGTTTATTCTGTAAAACAAACATTAAACAATCGTAATTCCGCACTCAACTTCAGAACACAATGGCCGTGAAGCATTGATTTGTTTCTTAAAAACTACAGTGAAATATAATAAATGAAGGCGCAAGAGGGACCCCAAGTGGTCACAGCAATGTCTGTAATCAGTTTTTAGATCATTCTCTTGTATAACTTTCAGTTCTCTTAATCTAAACATGGTGCTTTCAAGAATACTGGTTTATGTAATAATTGCTATAAGCAATACTTTTATAACTTTGGGCTATGCTCTTTGCTCTGCAACGTTTAAATGCGGATAATAGAGTGTCCTTTGTTGTGAAATGTAAAATTAAACGACTTCTTTAAGTAGAATCTCTTTCTACTTTTCTCGATCAGTCAACCAATAGAAATGTCAAAATAATGAAATTCAAATTTTAACTTTTCCTGTAACCTTTTTACTATACTTTATTGTACTGTTGCAGTCGAGGTCCAATACAATAATTAGGGATTCCAAAACCAAATAACCTAGAATCCTCAAGAGCCCAAACAAATGTTTGTAATATCATCAAATGTCATCAAATTAAAATGAACATTCGTCAGGACAAGCATTGGGTAAGGAAAGATATATATATATATGGGCTAAGGTAACCCGCTGTACATTAAAAGGATATTGCAAATGACCGAGATGTTCCATCACCATATAGAGGAACGAGGCCAAAGGAATGGAACTCCGAGATGACTTGCAATAGCTTGATCATGTATGGCAGAGGTACTTTATTGCTTATAATACATGGTCACGCCCTCATCTTTCCCACAAACCACTTAAATCGTTGGTTTGTAGCTCTTTCATATGAAAGAGACGGCATGTTTGCAAACACGAAGACTAAAAATATAATTTCTAGTGCAAAATTAAATAAATTATCAAGAAGTTACTAGAAGCAATATATTACAAGTCTGTTTTAAAGAAATAAAGGCGGTGTAGAGACTTGGAGAAAGATTCGAACTTTTCTATAACTAGTCAACTAGCGCAAAAAATAAACATGTTGCCATATATATATCTCCTTTTTTCTTGTCAATGTACAGCTACAAAATAGAGCAGAGGAAATAAAAGCAAGGTTTCCTTTTTCTTTCTTTAAACAGTTGCTTTAATTATGCTATGTGACCTGCCCTACCTGCCTAAACTGTAATAACTTTATACAGTTCAGTTCTGATGTAATTTCTTTACAATTGCTGACTTTAGAAATTAGAAACAGGTTTATATATCAGGATTGTATATTTCCATGTATTATATGCATATCAATAACAATACATATATAATAAAATACAAAACGAAATAGGATTGTCAATGTCATGCATGAAAGGCCTCTTGCAACATTTTCAACTAATAACATTCTTATTTCATGGCCTACATTTATTTGTTGTCATTTAGACACTACTAGAGACAAAACTGGCTAAATATACTTATAGGGGGTTCAGCAACCCTCGTCCTCCACTGGCCTGTTGTTCTGTCATTTACACTTTTTCTTCTGCCCGTTACTGCATTCTACATGGGGCAATGTGTCTGCCCACTTCAGTCATCATTATGAGTGTCAGCATTATGCTCGTTCACAAAAAGCACATTTGCTCCATGATTTATAAGGACAAAAATATCCCTGAATTCAACCAGTTTCCTATTTATTAAAAAAAAAAACACTTTTAGAAAAAATATGAGAAAGCATGGCAAAAGCGATAATGGTGGCCAACAACAGACAGGTTGGCCTTGCTAGTGCTTGTTTTTCTTCGGTGCCTTCTCCATTACCCATGCCTTGCTGTGGATCTGAAGGCTCCTCCCATGCAGTCTTTGTTCGGGAATCTATTCTTTTTTGTAATGAAGTTGCAATGGTAAAACGGATCACTATTGTTACATTATTTGCCTCATTGTCCAGTGAATTCACATGAGGTTTTGGCCCATATTGAGTGTTTTCTTTGAATATATACTTTGTTAGTATAAATGTAGATCCACTTGTCGACCTATGTGAACATGTTGGGACACCATCCCTGGAACGCCCTCAACACATCATTGTAGGCCATATTTAATCATCTATCTAAATTGCCAGTGGTTAGACTATTTGTAAGTTTTTATTCCATCTCCTTTAGTGTGCTGAGGTATAACCCTATATGGCCAAGGGCATGCCAAGAAGTGCATTTCTACAGTATATAAGCAGTTCCTCCCTGGGGAAGCCTAACAAGGACAAATCTGGTCTGGAGTGTCTTGTGTTCCCTTCTGGAGGGAGCATCTCCTGGCAGTTCAGAAAGGACACAGTGACGGTTTGTCAAGACAAAAAATGTATTCATCTTTGCCAGTAAATCTTTTGGATAGCATCAAATATACTACAGGGATAAATGATTTCTAATGCACTACTCTCCCTTCTGTCAAGTTACACACTGACAGTTGCGGGCCACTTTTCCAGCGGATAGGCAAGCATAAGACCGTTAAGAGACTTGTGTTGTGTTGTGGGCACGACCCCAATCATTTAGAGTACATTTGGCAAACCTTCTTCATACTACTAGACAAGGAAGGATTTTCTCATAAACTAGAGAGAGAGAGGGGTGTCAATTAACTAATAATGTATTTTACTTGGCCAGAAGGCACAACACAGAGGGATTCTAGTACACTGTGCTCTCATGATCTTAAGGCACCTTGTCCAGGCATTGCTATTAAATTTCCATTGCATTTAATTAAAATGCAAGAAAGCTTCTAATGTTTGGAGGGAGCCAATAAATGTGAGCGTGTACACACACACAAGCACAGATAAACACACACACACACACACCTATACATAATAGTTGTCATCAAGGAGTCCTTGTGACAATTTTAACCCTGAGGCTGAAGGCCTGGGCTGACCAAGCATTTATTTACATGTAAAGTGCAATTAAAGAACTGTAGCATGGAAGTTGTCCTGCACCGTTCGTCTTTAGGGACAAGTTTAATTTTAATGATGCTAATAAGACCATGCTAAACAAGACTACTGTAAAAGGGGCATTCCTTGGATTTGCTTCAGCGACTAATCGTATGGTGCTTCTCTTATAGAGTTATGCTTTGACTATTTTTTTATTGTGATTCCCAATTAACAAGATAATTACTTTTTGCTTTCTTTAATGTCTATAATGTTCAATAAACCCATAAATTGTTTGATCATGAATCCTGGACTCCTGTAGTTTTTTTAATTAGCCTTGTACTAAGTACTTCAAAGAATCACAAGGTCTGACAAGGAATCAGGTAGTCCAAAATCTGTGCATCAACTCTCTTAATTTTTTAATTAGAGCGTCTACAGATGTTTGATGGAGAATGCAAACGATTGACATATTAATTAAGCTAATTAAGACTAATTAACCTAATTAGTAAAATTGTTTGGTTGGTGGAAAATGGAGGAATCTTGGAGATTTGGGGGTTATTGCCAGAGTACCCATGTGTGTTGTCTAATGAGTGGATTTGGTGAGAATGTATAGCGTTTTGCACGATGTGAGATGTCATGTGATGAGTGATATGTTATAGTGATTTGGTGACCGTGTTCATGTCTTAGTATATTAACACACAACAAGCAAATTTGTACTATTGTGTATGTTGCTGTAATGCATTGTGGGTTCATATTTTTCGGAATATATTGATGATTTCATGTGATTTATGTAAAGGTACTAGATCTATGGAGAACTCAAATTAGATATAAATTTGTCTGTTGAATAAGGTGTGGCATCAGGTTAATTATAAGTTGAAATGTCTAAGCTCCTTATTGGTCTAGCTCTGAATGAGTAATAATTAGCATTTGTGGCATTTTGTTCTGTGGATGAAGATGGAATACACAATTCCTGATTGGAGTTGAATCACTGATAGAGAAACCAAGCTCGGAGCGCATGCAGGTAGTTTTGCAGTATACTATAACCCTATCGGTATGCATTAGATTCCCTTCCTGTGCTCAGGTAGGAAGAAAAAGGTTGATTTCTATTGATTAGTGGACATTGCGCATTGTTTTTAAGGTTTGTGTTTTGACATTGTTTTGTGATTCATTACTATTGCAAAAGTTTGGTTGCACCAACAATGGGTGTCTTATTGCAAAGTCTAAGAAACCCCTCTATGATGGGAAAATGATGCCTCGAGTGGGAAGTAATGCATATGAGATGCTGCTGAATCATGGTTCAAATATGTGTCTGTGGTCTACAGATTGGCATAAGGCTTCAAAAAGCAGAAAAATGCTATTTCCAGTGAATGGTATGTTTGTTACGAAGAAAGTATGTGAGGCAACAGTTTGAACAATGGAATTAATGGAATTAGATGGTGGATGAAAAGAGACAGAAAATGCTAAATGATCAACTCGGTAAGGGTATGAATAAATAATTGGAAGTGAGATCGCATTTACGGAAAAACGAGTGGCATGAGAACGTGTTAGAAACTATGGGCATGTTTCCTGTAATTGCTACTGACTCAAACAAAAGTGTTTAAAACGGAAAAAAAAATTAGAAGGATGAGAAAATGTGATTTTGAGGAAGAGGATGAATTCACAAATGACTTAATAACCATAAAGAGTCCGCATTCATACAATAAGGCTCATGTAGAAGCGCAAGATATTAGAAAACACGAGTAGAGCAAGAGTATTTCTGAATCAACCATGGAGTTTGGGAAGTCAAGGGAGCCATTGATTATGGAAATTGACACTGTTGGACTTGGCCCTTTTGGCAGGTTCACCCCAAAACGTTTTGCATTCTCCTAGCCTTTTTCTGTAACCTGGTGTTGGTGATTTTAGGCCTCTGAGCACTTTAGCATTGTGGCCCAGTGTAAAGTGTGTGCGATCTCTGTGTAGGTGTGATGAGATTTGCCTGTCCTCCCATAGGAATGGGGGATATGTGTGTCCCTGGTAATTCCTGGTATGAGAGGAGTGCAGGGGCGAGTTGAGTATGTATGAACTTGTGAGGATAAATGCTGTGCAATGGTGTGAGCAGATTTATGGTGACTGGTGGAGAAATGCCACTTTTTGAAGTTGGCATTTCTGTGTACTGTGTGTCTGCCTGCCTGATGTGAATTGCATGTCCGGCTTGTGATTGACAGGAGCTGAGAGGTGTAGGTGGCTCCAGGAGACAGGGGGGAATCTGCCCAGTGGTGAATAGAGAGATCTGCATGCAGATGGGAGAGAGGAGTTGCACCTGGGACCTGAATAGGGCTGTGCATTCCCTCCACAATGCTAGCCCTGCCCCCTTTGGTGCGTCTAATCACTGAGCCCCCACCTGACAAAGGAGAGAGGAGCTGAGCAAAACAAAGTGCTCCAAAGCTCCCCTATACCAGTTCTAACTGGTATCCTTAAACCCTGTGCTGGGACACAAAGGGAAATGATGTATAAAAGTAGGGGCTGAGACCCCATAAGGTTGTGCAGTCTTGGTGTGCTGCTGCTGCTGGGGTACAGGGGGTCTGCCAGCAGTACTTGCCTCCCTGGGTCCTGCATTGCCCCTAAGTGTCTAAAGGACTTTCTGGCAGGGACCTTTTCTGCCTTGATCCTCCAGGACCTTGGAGGACCTTGTACTGCGCCTAGGGCTCTGGGAGCGCTTCATTTTAAAGTTTCCCTGATGGAAAGGGAAAGCGTGTAGGGGGATCACGGAGTAAGGGATTCCCGCGTGTTTGCCTTCATCGCGGGTGCTCGCCCCGCATTTTGCCGATCTAAACGGGTGCCCACCCCGCTTATTTTTATTTAAATGGTGGATGCCCACCCCAGATGGCCTCTTTATGTGTTCTTTTTTAATGCAGGCGCCCACCCCGCATTTCAGAAAGATCCCCACTGCACCTCTAGCACCCGAGGCTGGGTTCGCCGAGTACAGAAGAGCCGCTGATGTCACTGCTGTGCCACCCTGGGATTGGCCCCAGCCTTCAGGGACTCCCGCAGCGTCACCGGTGTGCTGCGCTGGGATTGATTCCAGCTCATGGGATTCCCACGGCGTCATCAGTCTGCCGCGCTGGGATTGTCTCAGCCTTGAGGGCTTCCCCACGCTCAGACCAAGAATCTGAGCTGTGCGAGAGATCCGGTCGGAGCCTTGCAGGCTCCCTGAGGAAGGCCTGGGTCCCAGGAGGAGGCCTGGGTGAAGAGGATGAAGACAGGAGGGAGCCCACCCCGACCTGTGTGGTAGCTGTAGAAGCGGCTGGATTCCCAGCGGGGCTTTCCTCAGTGGAGAAAGCCCCGTGGTCAGAGGAGACCGGGTGAAGTACTAAGACCAGGAAGAGAGGAGTCCTCCCCCCGCCAAGAGCCGGTGAGTTGCAAAGGCTAAGGGGGGGAGGTTAGGCGCATTGTTGGTGCAATGGCGGCACTATAGTAGCATAGGTCCTGAGTGGTTCTGCAAGAGAGTGGGCCACTCCAACGAAGTGGGCATGTTTGTTTAAGGGCCCAAAGTGGCCCGTGATTCCCCGCATTGCGATGACTGCAGCTGCCTCCCTTGCAGAGGGCAGCTGCACCGATAGGGTAATTTTATTCAAGGGGCCCAAGTGGGGGTCCCAAGGCAAAGTGGTGCCAGTTCTTCATTTGCTTCACAGCAGTGCCGCAGTTGCGGGCCGCTGCAACGAGGGGGTTATTCTATTATAGCAGTCCCTGAGTGGGACAGGCGGCATATTGGGAGCCCAGGACTTCATTTGGTCCTCCCAGCTGCACAACAATTAGTGCCAGCTGCATCGTTTAGGCCATCATGTGATATTCTGAGCTGCCCAGCACGTAGTGGGCAGCTGCAATGTTTAGGCCTGCGCAGATTGCCCACCCTTGACTTTCACTGCCTTGGCAGCGTGCCCTGACTGTTGGACATAGGGCATTTGAGCCCCTTTTGAGATGGCCAGTGGGCTAGGGGGACTGTTGGGTTTAGAGGGGGCCTGGCCCTAATGTGATTTATGTGGTGCTAGGAAATGTAATGTATGTACTATGTTTTATGCACCCTGAGTTATACCTCTAAATGTGGTTTTAGGTCTCGACTACAGCATTGCTTTAGCCATGCTTGTTTGTCGAGATTATAGTAAGGCTTTCAAAAGTCTACCCAAACTGCGGATCGAGTACAGTTCATGTGAGCCAGGCGCGTGCACATCGCCAGCCACATCGCGCACCATTTGTCTGAGCCTCGGCATCAGACTTCAAAGGAATCTGCTCCCCCGCCCCACCCCTCACCCCACACAATGCCGAGAGCTTGTTTCCCACCATTGCTCCGCTGATCCTTTTCTCAGCTCAGGGGCTGCACCCCTTCTGACTCGCCTTACTAGCTTTTCCCCAGCACTGCCCTTCCCCCTCCGGCTCGCTTTCCTCTCCAACCCCAGTCCCCGTTCCACTGCGCCAGCCCATGCCCTGTAGCAGCCAGCGCTGTTGGCAGGCCCTGGCCTGGTTGCACTACCACAGCACCTTCCCGGACGGCAGCAAGTTTGACTCCAGGTGAGGAAGGGAGGCAGACCGGGTCGTAAAATGACTTGTCACCAGGCGCCTGGATGTCACAGAAGTAATATCACATGTGGCTCTTACACGTCCGTTCCAGTCAGCCCTGGCCTTCTTGGACTCCTGAGCCTCGTTAGTCTAACATTAGTTTACATGATGCTGAAAATTGCCCTGAATCTCACTAGAAGTGATTCAGTTGATCCAGTGAAATGCTCTGAAATGAAAAGGTATTTACAATCTGTCTTTCTGAACTGTGTCACAGTGCAAAGGGGACTCAGATTAGATTTATAAATCGTTCCCACAGAATCATCCCAGCTATAGGTAGAAGCTGTTAAAACCAACAAGACCTCCTCAATGATAAGTTTGCTTTGATATTCCGAGCCCCCCCAAATTTCTCTGCCCCTTTCTCTTCACTTCATACTCTTGCGCATCTTTACTGTATTGAGTCCTCAGATAATTATTTATTGATTACAAGCTGCGCATCAAACTAAATAGAACGTTGAAAACACTCGTTCTGACATTTAAGGACAAACCAGTTGCTCTGGAATTCATTAAAATCTTATAACGCATCTGGCCTCGCACACGACCCCACACACAACCCCACACACACAACTCCACACATACACACCCAGACCCTCACACACCCAACCCTACACACACAACCCCCACACACAACCCCACACACACAACCCCCCACACACAACCCCACACACACAACCCCCCACACACAACCCCACACACAACTCCAAACACACACACACCCAGACCCATCTATCTATCTATCTATCTATCTATCTATCTATCTATCTATCTATCTATCTATCTATCTATCTATCTATCTATCTATCTATCTATCTATCTATCTATCACCCTCACTCTATCACCCTCACTCTATCTATCTATCGCCCCTCACTCGATCAATCTATCTATCCATCACCCTCACTCTGTCTATCGCCCTCACTCTATCTATCTATCTATCTATCTATCTATCTATCTATCTATCTATCTATCTATCTATCTATCTATCTATCTATCTATCTATCTATCTATCTATCTATCTATCTATCTATCTATCTATCTATCTATCGCCCTCACTCTATCTATCACCCTCACTCTATCTATCGCCCTCACTCTATCTGACTATCTTTCTATCTCCCTCACTCTATCTATGTAAATGTAATGTAATGTAAATTGATACTTGTATAGCGCACTACTCACCCGCAAGGGTCTCAAGGCGCTTGTACGAATACCGCTGTGGAACCCGTCCTGGCTTTCCCTGTGAGGCGTCTAACCATTGAGCCACACTTCTCCACTTGAGCCACACTTCTCCACTGAGCCACACTTCTCCACTATCCATCTATCTACCACCCTCACTCTATCTATAACCCTCCCTCTATCTATCTATCGCCCTCTCTCTATCTATCGCCCTCCCTCTATCTATTGCACTCACTCTATCTATCTTTCTATCGCACCACCACAGCATCACTCAGGGGCTCTGTCGTAATTTGACGGTGATCGGGTTAGCGTTAAGCTTTGCTACACGTGCTTTTCCTCTTATCTTGACTACAGTTGTCGGACGCCATTTTGTATGTATCGGCGGCCATTTTAGAGAATGTGTTGCCTCGTGGTCAGCATGCCCTTTGTCCTTCTTCTGCACCACTGACCACTCGAGTTTGCCCAGCAACAGGCTATTTTTAGTAATGGTCAAGCTCACACATGCGCAGTTTAGATTGACCAGTCATCACTTAGGAATGTTCCGCCAAACTGCCCAGTGGTGTTATAGCTCCTCCCACGAGTTGGCTGTGTTCCAAAAATGACCATATATGTACCTAAAACTCTGTAACTGTGTACCGCCTACCTTTTTATTACTGTAAAACTGTATAAAAGAAGGACTTGCACCGATGTTCGAGGTGATACTTCTTGCATTACCGAAGGGTGCTGTAGGAATGTACCACCACCCCATGGGGTCTTAATAAACTTGTCTTTTACATTTTCTAGTTTCCGTGCCAACAGTTCTTATGGTGTAGAGGGTATTCTGCAGAGTATGTAGGCCTGGAGAACCCAATACCACAAATTGGCGACCACGAAGGGACTCATCGGCCACTCGGATGCCCGAAGGAGAGGTCGTGACGAAGGATTGGAAACTCGCCATGGACGCGTACATTGCCTTTGAGTGACCCGAGTCTTGGCACCCACGGTGTTTTCTTCCTTTCCTTCTGATCTGACCTTCCAGGTGGCACCGGTCCTCGACTGAGATCCTGCTCGTTCGAGTTATCGTACAGTGCCGATTTGGCTGATTTGATCACAGACCTTGGCAGTTGGAACCTGGATATCTGAGATTTTGGTAAGCTTGTGATTGGTAAGGTAGTCTGCGTACGCTTACCGAGGTTCTATGAATATGTTTTGAGTTAGCTAACATTTGAGCCTATGATTTGAACTATATGTGCAGTGCACTTCACATAGGCAGGCATGTAGAGATATTTCTCTAACTTTGTTTGTGTTTGAGCAGGCACATTTGTCTGAAGTATAGTAAGTGCCATTTTTGTGGTATACACCAAATCTGATCCCGAGTTGCAATGGCCACTACATGGGTCGTTTGATTTACGAAAGGTTCAGTTTGTGGAGCAATGTTTGTTTTTAGCTCAGGTCTAGACAAGATATGTTTGATTGTGTACAAATGTGGGAGAAAGCTGTGCGTGAACGAATGAAGCATGAAATAGCCTTGGCGGACAAAGAGCAGCGCAAGGCTGCTCGAGATAAGGCTTTACAGCTGGAGGAGAAGGAGTTGCAGGAAAAGAAAGAGAGGGAGGCACGGGAACGTAATTTGCAAACGAGCGGTCAATTTCCTATTCGGCGTCCGCTTTATCCTGTCCTTACTAATGAAGTTGATGATTTTTCATTACTAGATCGGTGCCCGCCTCTGTATGTTTTGCCTACGGCCCCGGACGAGGACTCGGGCGACGATGGCCGAGGGAGTAAGAGTACGAGGTTAACTGCTGGTGAGTCTGCGGAGTTGCGCAGTTGTGCTCGCAAACTTAATTTGAATAAAATGACTATGTCAGAGATTAAAACTGAAAGGAATAAGTGGTCAGAGCGAGAAACAGTTGTATTTTTTAAGCGTTTTCGGAGATGAAGTTGTAGAACAATTTAGGAAATATTCGACTGATCTAGAGTCTAAGGATATATCAGTTCATCGTGAGAATATGCGTAAAGGTTTATTTGTTATTTCAGATGCGGATGAGTTTTTCCAACGGTTGGTCCAGCTACGAGATGAGGCGTCCAGATTACGGGAAGCACAAAAAGAATCAGACGTGCCTGCGCCGGGGTCGACGGAGCAATCCAAAGAGTGTTCTATCTTTGGAGCAGATAAGAGTTCTAAAGTTCATGTTCTGCCTATGCGTGAAGCCGCACCTTTGTATGTCCCCCCCAAAGGGCAAGGTACCAGTGATGATAAATTGTCTGGGGATGCAAAAGGGTATTTTATATATAATTGGGTGTATACGCCTTGGAATAGAGCAGATGTTATGGCATTGAAAAAAGCTTTACCTGATCCCCGTAAAAATCCAGCAGCTTTCTATGAAGGAGTGGAGGGGGCTATTTCTTCATGTGTTATGACACTAGTTGATATCGATCTTTTCTTTGGGTTAATACTGCCCCCTGACATGTGGAGAGTAATTCGTAAGTTTGATGACCAAGCGATTTTAGGAGCGGATTGGAAAGCTATAGCCCAAGCTGATTTAGACAGGGAGCCTGCATGTAAGCCTTGCCAGTTAATTCTAGATCTCCCAACGCTATTTTGAATAAATTAAAAACGCTTGTTCCCCCTAAAAAGATTGATTGGACTATGTTAGCCTCTTGCAAACAGAAACAGGACGAGTCGGTATCTGACTTCTTTTCACGTCTCGAAGAAGTGTTTCATGATTACAGTGGACAATTATTAACGGATGATACGGGTAGGCATTTGTTTGTCGATAAGTATGTGGCTAATCTCCTACCGGAGATTGCAAAGCGATTGAAAACTAGTGAAAGTTCCTGGACCACGGCGACCCTTGCGTCCTTTTTAACTATGGCTCAGTATTATGAGCGGCAGGAATTAGAAGCTAAAGAAAGTACCGATAAGAAAGCGAAGGAGTTAAAGACAAAGGTGATGTTGGCTCAGGTTCGTGCTACGCAGTCAAGAGGGAATGATAGAGGCAGGGGAGGAGGGTATGGTACGTCTTATGGTCGTACCGACATTGCTGAGGACCAATGTGCATACTGTAAAGAGTTTGGGCATTGGGCTGAAGATTGTCCGGTGCTTCGTGAGCAACGTAGTCAGCATGGTCGAGGAGGTGGAAGGACACGGAATAGTTATTCGGGGGCGAGAGGTGGAGCAAGTGATCGTGGTAGGTTTGAGGCGAGAGGTCGGGGTCAGGATGATCGTAATACTTTTGATCAACGGAATCAGTACCAGATATCGGAGGGTGAGAATATGGAGTCTCAGGATTATGTGCACGCATAGGATAGCGTAGGATGGGGTGTGGAATTGGTTGAAGTGCCAGTAGATCAAAGAGGTCCATATGTATCAGCGGGCGTTTTGGGTTCTACTGATCAGTTTTTGGTTGATACAGGAGTTACTCGCAGTGCTCTGTCTAAAAACTTGGTTCCAAGGGCTCCCCTGTCTGGCGAAACAATTACATGCATAGGGTTCGATGGCACACCCTCTCCAAGCCCACTGTCACAACCTCTTACATTTTGCAATGACAGATTCTTTGGTCTGTGCCCATTCTTATTGTCGCCGCATACCCCAGACAATATTATGGGCATAGATTTGCTTAAATATTTTCGAGCAACAATACGCTGCGCTCCTGAAGGAGTGCGGGTTATTTTGAATGACAATTATCCGGATGTAGGAAGACTATGTACTATGCAAGAAATTGAAGCATTAGCCTCTCTCCCACATACGTTATGGGCTACATCAGACACGGATGTGGGACAGATGCTTATTCCGCCTATTCGAATAACTGTTAAGGAGGGAGTGTCTTTGCCACGTGTACCCCAGTATAAGATATCTAGAGAAGGTGAAATTGCCCTGACGCACATTGTTCAGGATTTGATTATTGCAGGAGTTGTGGAGGAAGTCCCCTACAATGTTTGTAACAGCCCGATTCTTCCGATCCTAAAGAAAGACACTGATGACAAAGTCTATTGATTTATTATTGATTTGAGAGAAATCAACAAAATTGTAGTGCCCCAGTACCCGGTGGTGTCTGATATCACCACCTTACTTACTTTGGTTCCACCCACTGCTACCACGTTTTCTGTAATTGATCTTAAAAATGCCTTCTTTTCCATTCCCATCCATCCCGATAGCAGATATCTATTTGGCTTCACGTTAAATAATAAATCGTATAGATTTTGTCGAGTTCCTCAAGGCTATACAGAAAGTCCTAGCATTTATAGCCAGGCTTTAAAAAGACAGCTTGATTCTTTTGATTTGCAGTCTGGAGTAGCTCTTATCCAGTACGTGGATGATCTTTTACTGGCTGCAGACACATATGCGCAGTGTGAGGAGAGTACTCTTGCTTTGCTCTCCTTTCTTGCTCAGAATAATCACAAAGTTTCTAGGAAAAAATTACAATATTGTAGACCAAAGGTGCCCTACCTCGGTCATCTTTTGTCTAAGGAGGGACGTGCATTAACAGCTGATCGAATTCAAGCAATTTTAGATACACCAGTCCCACACTCAGAGAGATGTGCGTGCCTTTATAGGTTTAACGTCCTTTTGTAGACAGTGGATAATGGGGTTTTCACACATTATAAAACCCTTGTTAGCATTATTGTCCAAAACTACACCAATGACTCTTGAATGGACAGATGAATGTCAGAATGCTTTCGAACAATTGAGACAAGCTCTTTGTTCTGCACCAGTGTTAGGTACACCAGATTACACAAAGATTTTCACGTTGTTTGGGCACGAGAAAGATGGCTGTGCATTGTCGGTGTTAGTGCAGACACACGGGGATAAGCAGAGGCCCTGTGCATACTTTTCGGCAATACTTGATCCTGTGGCACGAGGTTTACCTGGGTGTTTCCGAGCAGTTGCAGCAACAGCAGTGGCTATACGGCAGAGTGAGGGAATAGTTTTGTCACACAAATTGTAGGTGTTAGTTCCCCATGCAGTAGATGCTTTGTTAAATCAAACGAAGACCTAGTATCTCACGAGTGCACGTTTAACAGGATATGAGCTTACACTTTTAGCGCCACACATCACACTAAAGAGATGTGCTACCCTGAACCCTGCCACTTTATTGCCGTATCCGGTTGCTGAGGGCCAGGAGGAAGAACACCATGATTGTCTTTTCCTGACTGAAGAACAAACAAAGGATCGTATCGACTTACAGGATACGCCACCTCCAGATGTGGATGGGCAACTGTGGGTTGATGGATCGTGTTTAAGGCTGCCAGATGGCACAACTTCTGCAGCATATGGTATCACGACACTTAAGACAGTGGTAGAAACAGCACGAATACCACAGAAATCGGCCCAAGCAGCGGAGCTAATAGCTTTGACAAGAGCCTGCGAATTGAGTGCTGGCCTATGTGTGAACATCTACACAGACAGCCGGTACGCCTTCGGAGTAGCGCATTACTTTGGCCTACTCTGGAGAGAGCGCGGGTTTTTGACTTCGCATGGAGTACACATCATGCACGGAGAACTAGTGCGTGATCTCTTCAATGCGTTACTTTGTCCGAAGAAAGTGGCGATAATCAAATGCAGTGCACATAAAAAGGTCACCGACAAAGTGGGACAAGGTAACGCTTTTGCAGACAGTATAGCAAGACAAACGGCTATGTTACGAAATGACTCGCCAATGTATGTGGTGAAATCACAGGCTGAGCGATTGCATGATGCTAGAGAGGAGATACTAGACATTTAGAAATCAGCGTCTGAAGCAGAACTCGCAACCTGGGCATCAGAGGGAGTGCTTGATGATGAGGGTTGTTGGCGAAGTAAAGATATCGAAAGATGGAAATTGCCTGCAGCTTACTTGCAAGCGATGGTCCAAATGACACATGGATTGGCACATGTTGGAGCTCTCGCAATCACTCGATTGCTAACACGAGTTTGGGAGCATCCTTAGATTGCCAATACGGCCAAGAGAGTAGTGCAGACCTGTCTGATATGTTTACAGCACAATCCTGCAAAAGGGACGCATACTCCGAAAGGAGGGTTTGTTCCACCTACTGCACCGTTTGAAGTACTGCAAATGGATTACATCCAGCTTGAGCGTTGTAATAACCTTAAGTATGTCTTAGTGGTGGTATGTGCTTTCAGTAAATGGATTGAGGCCTTCCCCACAAAGGATAATACAGCGTTGACAACAGCTAAGGTTTTGCTCAAAGAGTACTTCCCTCGATACGGCGTTTGTAAATTTTTGTGGAGCAACAATGGTCCTCATTTTGTTGGGAAAATTGTGGAATACGTGATGAAGGAATTGGGAATTCAGCAGAAATTTCATGCTGTGTTCCATCCTCAGTCTGCAGGTCTTGTTGAACGATATAATGCTACTCTGAAATTAAAGCTAGCAAAGATTGTGACATCCACGTCTTTGAAATGGTCAGATGCCCTGCCATTGGCATTACTATCTATCAGATCAGTGCCTCATTCCCGAACTGGCCTCACACCTTATGAAGTGGTGTTTGGAAGGCCTATGAATATATGGGGAGTTCCTAAGCCTCGATTGTTACATGATGTGCCTTGTATAATGATGAACGATTATTTGGCACGATTAACAAATGATTTACTCTTTATTCATCAACAGGTTCGAGAAGCGCTCCCTGACAACTCTATTGGAGAGGCTCATAATCTTCGTCCTGGGGATCATGTTATGATCCGTTCTTTCGAGAGAACAAGCAGCCTGGAACCGAGGTGGCGTGGTTCCGAGCAGGTATTGCTTGCAACTTGTACGGCTGTGCGAGTCACCAACAGGAAGCGGTGGGTGCACTCTACTCACTGCCGCCGTGTCTCTCTGGATCTAGTGAGCCCAACTGTGCTGTCTGATTATCGAGACATCTTGGACGAGGAGAAGAGCCCAGCTGTAACTTCTGCCGAATCGGAGGGAGCCTTTCCGGACCACACTGTTTATGGAAGAGAAAGATACAACTTACGACCACGATAAGCAGTTTTTTTTGGTGCGAGACTGGTTGAGTTACCGCTCTGGGGTTTGTGAAACGGAAGCCGGGAATATCAAGGGGGGGGGATCTGTTCTGCCAAGTGTAGTGACACCCGTCTTGAATCTCGGAGAAGAAACCAACGGCTACCTCGGAGCTCAGCACTCATATTTTTATTTTTTAGTTGTGTTTTTGAGACATTTTGAACTTTGAACTATGGCGTCTTCTGCAGTGCGAGACAAGAGAATTCTTGGTATAGTATTATTTGTACTGACAATTGTTGTGATAGCTGTGATAGCCTGGGTAGTAGAACTTGTGGTACCGGTGCGAGAACATTTGTTGCCAACTACCCCAATTCCATCTGAACATTTCCATTTTACTCTGCCTTATCATGAAGAGCGACTCCGACAAACTTATTTGAACAATAGTTTTATTCAGATTTTGCATCACACCCACAATATGACTAATACTTCGAACTGCTGGGTCTGTGGGATGTTGCCTGGACATCAAAAGAAAGGAGGCACACCGCTTATCCCCCTCCCGTTTTCCCATAATGGTTTTTGTAATGCCTGGTACACACTCCTATTCACTTTGCAATGGCCAACGAAAGGGGGGCTGCTCTTTCGACTCAACAAGATATGCTACAATGATCGAGATGGCTATCCGCAAGCTGAAGGAACTAAGTTTGAATGGGAGGAGTACCGCCCCGACAACGTGTCAGCACCACGCGTTTATAATAACCAACGGAGTGTCAATATGTCTAGTTCACATGTAATTACTGTTATTGATACCAAAGCTGATCTCTGTGTTCGTAATAAAGGTACAATCCCAGTTGGCAGAAGTGAATGTAACACCACTCTTACCTTTGACACTCCAAATGGCATTTCATTTGTGGCCTCCCGAAATACGTATTTTATATGTGGAAATAAAGGCTATCATCGTCTCCCTATAGGATGGTTAGGAACATGTTACATATCTTTTGTATTACCCCCTGTGTTTATTGCCCCACCTATGTATCATAACAATTACATCCTTTATCACGATTTCATATTGAATAGGGTAAAGAGAGCATTAGTCCTTGAGGACATAGACCAAACGGACACTGCGTTGCAACAATATGTCGATTTTAATTTAGGCCTGTTTTCTTTTGTTGGAGCTGCTCTGAATAGTCGAAAAATACGACGCTTAACTCGTGTTGTAGAAGCTGTTGCCAATGATACTGCTTTTGCGTTAGGAAATTTAACTGAGGAGCTTCAGATAACTAGAATTGTAACGCTTCAGAACAGAATGGTATTAGATGTAGTATTAGCTGATCGTGGAGGAGCATGCCGCATTATCGGAAGTAGTTGTTGTGTATACGTGCCAGATAATTCACCTTCTGTGTATGATGCCATATCCAAGTTACGTAAAATTGCTGCTGAGATACATCCTGATAATGGTACATGGACATTTTCGGGGTGGTTTTGGTCAATACTTAGTACATGGGGTTGGAAGTTGCTGACGATTCTATGTGTAATAATTGGGATATTATTCTTTTTATGCCTTTGCATCCAGTGTGGCCCTGTATTATGCTCTATGTGCCTTTCTGCTTGCATTCCATCCAAACGAGCTTTTGCTAAACATGAACAAATTATGTCTATTGATATTGAAGATGAGTACCCCGATTATGTCCACTATGAGGTAGCTTCAGCTAAATGCTAAAAGGGTCGTCTGTCGTAATTTGACGGTGATCGGGTTAGCGTTAAGCTTTGCTACACGTGCTTTTCCTCTTATCTTGACTATAGTTGTCGGACGCCATTTTGTATGTATCGGCAGCCATTTTAGAGAATGTGTTGCCTCGTGGTCAGCATGCCCTTTGTCCTTCTTCTGCACCACTGACCACTCGAGTTTGCCCAGCAACAGGCTATTTTTAGTAATGGTCAAGCTCACACATGCGCAGTTTAGATTGACCAGTCATCACTTAGGAATGTTCCGCCAAACTGACCAGTGGTGTTATAGCTCCTCCCACGAGTTGGCTGTGTTCCAAAAATGACCATATATGTACCTAAAACTCTGTAACTGTGTACCACCTACCTTTTTATTACTGTAAAACTGTATAAAAGAAGGACTTGCACCGATGTTCGGGGTGATACTTTTTGCATTACCGAAGGGTGCTGTAGGAATGTACCACCCCCCCATGGGGTCTTAATAAACTTGTCTTTTACATTTTCTAGTTTCCGTGCCAACAGTTCTTATGGTGTAGAGGGTATTCTGCGGAGTATGTAGGCCTGGAGAACCAAATACCACAGCACCACAACATCACTATGCGTTACCACAGCATCACTGAGCGCCACAGCACCACTTGTCGCCACCACATCACTCAGCGCCACCACAGCTTAAATCTGTGCAACCATTCAACAACTGGATCAAATATATTCTCTCAATGTTTCAAGCTTTATTACATAATCTTCACAAAGTTATTTACACAAGTTTAAGATATTGGCATTATAAATTACAATAACTGTTATTTAAGTATTAAATAGTTAAAAAAATGAAAAGCCATTGTTATTTGTAATATCAATATATTTAAGTCATGTAAATACAACACATATTGAATTACAAATGCTATAAGTGTAACATTTGCAAAAGTTATAACTATTGGCATTGTAAATGAAAAAGCTAATAATTTCACTATTTTCAAAACCAACACATAAATAAAATATTTGTCAGTTACAATACCAACAGCTCAAACTTTCCTAATGCGAGACCTATTGCACTGCAAATGCTTGTTTATTATGAGGTTGTTTTGCATATTGAGGTTTATGCTAGTGAGATTATGTTCCACTGAGATTATGCCCCTAATGTGATATATGCTTAGGAGGTTAGGGTGTAATGTGTTTTGACTTGTGAAATGATTGCATAATGTGTTTATGCTGGTGAGGTTGGTGCAGAATGTAATTTGCGCTTAATGTGATACTGTGCATAATGTAGTTTATGTTACAGGCTGATGTTAAGTACAGTGATTACCAGTGGTTACTGGTTGTATGTTTGTGATACGTTTTACTTTTACTACGTTCGGTGATGGTTCTGACAGCGGTCCAGTGGGCCCTGTCAGGTGTAACTAATCCCTTGTAATTATGACCTAGGTTCAGGTGGCACCATGTATATTATGTGTTTACTATTCTAATGAGTTATGAGAATACAAAGGCTATTTTTGATGTAACCTTGTGTGGAGTTCCTTTTGTGGGGTGCCTGGGATGTTGTTGCTGTGTGCGTGTGCAAATGCTTTGCACATGGCCACAGGGATAAGCCTGACTGCTCATGCCAAGCTACCAAGGGGGAGAGCAGGGCTTATCTTTGGCATGTAACTCCATTGCCCTGATTAGAGTGGTGGTCTGTGCCTGGCTTTGGCGCAAGCCTTAGTCAACCAGAGACCCAATTTCTAACAGACACAATAAAACTGAAAGAGGAATTGACCACTTTGTCAATTTGGATATTTTTAGGGACGAAGGGGCTTATTTACAAGCCGCCTGTGCCATTGGTGCACCATTTTTCCCATGTTAAAACTGACACACCGGTGGTGCAAGAAGCTTGCAAATAAGCCCAGTGTTTTGTAATTTGGAAGCAGCGAACCATACTACTCATACATATGAAACAATTGAAAGGTTAACTGAGGACTTTGATGAAGATTTGAAGAAAAAAAGAATTTTTGTAACATACAGAATGAGATTGACAGCATGTGAATTGCGAAAGGAAGATATTGCATCATTGAGAACAATTCTCAGAGAATGAATTGATTTGATTAGAGTCTTGGGAGCACGTGGAAAAGTATAAAGATCATTGGACTAGACTTCTGTAAATCTGCAAAAGAGTATGTCAAAAAGAATCATGAGTCTAAGTGATACTGAATGCAGATTGACTGTTGAAAGAGATTCCCCTTTGTGAGATGCATCTGTAGGTGCACACATGAATGTTCCTTGGGTCCGTCACAACTTTTAGACCTTTACAAAGAACTTCCAGAGCTTAGAGAAGAAGCACAGAAGTGGTATGCAGAGGGCGAGAGAACTGCGACCATTTCCTCATTGTTTTAAATTATTCTGCCTAAAGATTTGTGAATTGAATGCAAGACAGAGACCCGATAAAGAACCCCAGAGAGATGGTCCTAGTTTTAAGCCTTCACCTATTCATCTATTTTTGCAACTCCTGAAGTTTTGCCACAATCACATCTCAGGCTGGTAAGCCATCAGCTGTAGCTGCAGATTTGGTGTTTGAGCAAGAGAGGCTGGATACCTATTTGAAGCCTCAACTCAAAAAGTACTGCAAGGATCTCAAATGTTCTTTTAAAGGCCTCACTAGAAAGGATGAGCTGGAAAAAGCGCTGAGGGCCTGGTTGGCAGCCAGGCAGGCGGGTGAGCTCCCTCAGATAGGGAACGATGTTGTAGATATGCAGGAACAGAGCCTGCACTGTAGTTTTTCAGTAAATCAGAATCTGCCTAGCGGGAGACACCCTCCAGGGTAGGCAGCAGGGTTTCTCCAAAAGCTTTTTACCCAGGAGAGCCTGGAGGACAGGCGGGAAGCCTGAAAGCCCCAGGTGGAGCATGAAAAGCTCAGGTTGAAGCATGAACATGAGAAAACTTTGGATAAGGTAAGAATGAAACTTCAAATGGAGAAAAAGGAAATGATTTTTGCTCATGAGCTAAAGTTGAGAGAGCTGGAATTGAAAGCCAGCAGGGCTGAGTCCGGCTAAGATGGTGGCAGTGAAAGTATCAAGTTCATTACTGAAGAAAAGGTCCAAATACCTAGACACTTGGTTTCTAACTCCAAGGAGATGGGTGACATACTGTTATTGTTATTGTTAATTTAGATTTGTAACGCGCTCAATCACCTACAGGCCTCTAAGCGCATTGGAAATAGATGTTGTTACACTAACTTAGCTTCACTCCTCCGAGAGACACCACTACAGGCCTACATTGCCGTCAGGGCTCTTCTGAACAGCAATGTTTTCAGGGATTTCCTGAAACGTAGGAGATTCACCTCCCTGCGTAGCCCCTCAGGCAGCTTGTTCCATAGCTGAGGGGCCAAAACAGAGAAGGCTCTCCCTCCCTTGGTCACTAATTTATAGCGGGGGCAAACCAGTAGCTGAGAGTCCGATGATCTGAGTGTTCTCTTCGGACTGTATACTTCCAGACGGGCTTTAATATATGCCGGCGCATGGCCATAAATCGCCTTATGCGCTATACAGAGGCTCTTAAACTCAACCCTCTCTTTAACAGGGAGCCAATGAAGGTTTTGGAGTAGAGGGGAGGCCTTTGTTCGTCTGGGTACTCCGAAGATCAGTCGTGCGGCGTCATTCATTACGACTTGAAGTCTGTTTGTCAGTGTTTTTGGGAGGCCAAGATACAGGGCATTCCCATAGTCGATCCGTGAGATGACGGTTGCTGCTACAATTGAGCGCATCATAGAATGAGAAAGGAGGGGGGCTAACTTTCTCAATTGTCTAATGATGTTTGTGCAGGTTCCAACAACGGTGGAAATTTGGCTGCACATTGACGAATCACAATCTAGTTTAATCCCCAAACTCTTCACGTTGGCACTAGGTTTTGGGGCTGATCCAAGCTCTGCAGGCCAATACAGATCACTCCACGGTGAGGTGGTAGAAGGAATTACCAGTACCTCGGTCTTATCCGGGTTGATCTTTAGTAGGTTTTCCGTCATCCACCCCACGGTAAACCTCAAGATCTTTTGAGCTTGGATTTGTGCAGTCCCTGTATTATCAATGCTCAGCACAAGTGGACTCAAGCGTATGGGGTAGCTTCAGAGATATGCAGGGTCCCTGAGGTGGATTGTAGAACCGGCACAGGGAGTCCTAGTTCTAGTGGTGGAAGAGGTGTAAACCCATGGAGGTAGCCCTAGTAAGGTAGTATGCAGTCAGCACAGAAAGGGGTAGCTCGGGTTTGAGGGGCAGTCAGAAACTGTCTCACCAGATGGGGGACAATGTGGGGTACTTTTTCAAGGCGTTGGATAGTTGAGTTAAGGGTAGCATGCTTAACACATTTGAGGGCTGTACAATCTGATTACTGGAGAGCATATATTCAGTCATGGTTTTTCAGAGCTAAACTAACACAGGAAGCTTGTAAAGTTGGCAGACTTCTGGGTGAGTGCCAGAGTACCCGAAGAGGCTTTGGTGAGAAATCCTAAAGGGAGTGGCAAAGGTTCCCCACAGCTGATGGCAGGAGAAGTTAGCAGTAACCCAGACAGGTTCCAGTGTTGTGGGATAGCTAGAGAGTACCTGAAGAGGCTCTGGTGAGTAATCCTAAAGGGAGTGGCAAAGGTTACCCACAGCTGATGGCAGGAGATGTTAGTTGTAACCCAGACAGGTTCCAGTGTTGTGGGATAGCTAGAGAGTCCAGGTCCCTTCTCTGAGTAGAGGGAGGAGTGGGGGTATGTGGATGCCCAAGGTGCCAATACCCAGTCCCAGAGGCTGGATGGTACCCAGATGGCTCACCAAGAAAGGAGACTAATGTGTACCAGGAGGCTATCCACTGATGGGAGCCCGATAGTGGCAGGAGAACTTGGAGGGCTCTAGCCACAAATGTCCAACCAGTTCTGGTGTCTAGCAGCACCACTCTAGAGAGGAAGGTGCAGAAGTTCAGATGCAGGGGTGACACAGCCCCAAGTGGGTCAGGGGTTGCCAGCTTTGAGGTCAGAACACCCCAGGAATGACCCTGACATTCCACTTTTGGCCTGGGAATGCTTCATGCTCTGTCAAACGGACAGGGGTCAGGAGAAAATTGTCAGGCAGACTCTCATACAACATATGAAGAGTATGTTTCCCTTGGGGGTTTGTACTGCCCAGTAAGCCCTAGCTTGCCAGGCGTATGCTCAGCTAAGGGTATAGACCTTGGGTTGGGGGACCAGTTGCAGGATAACACCACTGAACTGGTTGGGGAATTGTGGAGAAAAACTGTGACAAACACCCTGACAGTTCTGGGATCTGGGGGTACTGCTCCCAAAAGGAGGGGACAGTGCCCTAAGAAGTGGAGCAGGAGGAGGATGGATCGGCTGTGACACCTGCCCAGCCTCAGGATACCACCCCTGAACTGATGAGATGGAGTGTGGACCAAGGGTGCCAGTCACCTGAGGCTACCACCCAGCCACTCTTAGAAACCACTAAAGTTAGAGAGCCCTGAAAGGTCCCTGGCCTGGCTCTTGTCAAGGACAGCTGTCAGTAGCCACTGTTGCTGTCTTTGTGGACAGAGTTGCCTTTGGGCTTGGGACAGGAGTCAGGTCCAAAGGGAGGAATGGGACACACCACTTTGTTGACCATGGTGGTACTGTCTGCCTACTAGGATACATCTGTGAGAAATGTAAGGTTAATTGGTGCATGGATGAGATCCTCAGGTGAGGAGAAGGATTCCCCATGGGTTGGCTTTCCTGTTTTCAATTTCTATTTTTGATCAATTCTGATGTTTTTTTCAGTGTTTTCAAGTGATTTCACTACCTTAGAAACCTTGGTTATCAGTGGTCACACATGTTTGCACCATTAAAAACTACAGAAACAGTGTTTTTCTGGTGTTTATGGAACGTTTTGCATTTATTATTGCTTGCTCTGCTCTGATAGCGCATGGTGTATAGACAGTGTAAGTGTAGTGTATATGAGGTCCAAATCGATTTATGCAAATTAAACTTATTGTAGTACACCATGCAGTACGTCTTCAGTGAGTCTTTGGTCATGTGCTCGCTCTTCGCTTCCCATGTAAGCATCTGTGAAAAGGCCCTCTCAACATTGGCACTTGAGATAGGCAACACCAAAACAGCCAGTACACAATTTGTTAACTCTGGTCACTGACATAGCTTTCCATGTCTGTTGGACCCAGCCCTTTCGGCAGGTTCACCCCAAGTCTTTTTGCTTTTTCCTAGCCTGTTTCTGTGACCTGGTGTTGGTGATTTTAGGCCTCTGCGCACTTTTTCACTGTGGTACAGTGTAAAGTGCGTGAGCTCTCTGTGTATAAGTGTTGAGTGACCTGCCCTCCCATAGGAATGAATGGGGAATCTATATGCCCATGGTAGTTCCTGATGTGTTCGGAGTGCAGAGTCGAGTTTGGTATGTGCGAACTCGTGAGATTGAATGCTGCGCAATGATATATACAGCATGACTGTGTCTAGTGTGGAAGTGCCACTTTTAGAAGTTGGCATATTTGTGCAATTTGTTCCTGGCTTGTGATTGGCTGGAGCCTGGCTCCAGGAGTGAGCCTGGGCCTGCTTGTGGATTGACTGTCTGGTTTGAGGGTCCTGAATGGGGCTGGGTTTTCCCCACACAATGCTGGCTCCACCCCCTTGGGTGCGTCTGATGTCCCTAGCCTGGCCAGTGAAAGGAATTCCCTATAACCAGTTCTAGCTGGTTCTCACACTGCCTGCACCCTTTAGACAAAGGATTTTGGGTATGAAAAGGGTGCTGTGACACTCTAAAAATGTTCTTGTTTTTGGACTTGAATCCTGCCAGGGGTATGCTGCTGCTTGGGCTCAGGGGAAGGCTTGACTCCCTGAGCCCTGCCCAGTCCTTGGATTCCTGATGGATTCTGGAGGACTCTTCTTTGCAGGGAGCTGTTTTGCTCCACTTTTACTCCTCCAGGACTTTTGGGGACCCCTTTGGCCTGGCTCTCCTGCCCCCTTCACTCATGGGGGCTGCTTTATTGCTTATAGTGCTGGGAGAGCGCTTTATTTGGTCTCATAGCCCTTGAGAGTGCTTTTTGCTGAAGTGCGAGCGTGTCGCCATCACGCATTTTGCGTGAGGATTGGCAGGTGCCTGCCCTGCTTGGTGCCCGATTCGTGCTATGTTTAATTTACGGGTGCCACCCCGTTTATTTAGGTATTCAACGGTGCCCGCCCTGTTTCTGCAATTATTTGGTCCTTCGAGGGTGCCCACCCCTCCTTATTGCCCCCGTTTGGTCACCGCCACGGCCGGGCCGCAGAGAGGAAGTTAAGCACTTGTGGTCGGGACGTGGGCGGAGCCTGCGCTCAAGCCGGAAGTCCCGCCCGCCGGCAAGAGAGGGAAGCCTTGTTTTTTGTTGCCGGTCTCCCATGCGATGGAGGGAGACCGGAGATGTGCCCGGGGTACTGCGGCCTGTAGCGGGGCTACCCTGTGCTGAGGGAGCCCCAGAGAATTGTAGAGGAGCTGGCAGCCTGAGCGGGAGAGGAGACACGCCGCGACCCGCAAAAGAGCTGGTGAGTGCCTGCAAGATGCGAGGGGGGCTGTCGGGGCACATTGCCGGTGCCCCCCCCCAGGTGGTGCAAGCTTCCTTGTGGAGGGGCGCTGAGAGGCCCCAGCTAGGCCTCAGTGTTTGGAGCTCCGGGGGCATATTTGTTTTGAGAGCCCCGAGGGGCTCAGGGTACCAAAATCGTTTTGAGAGGCCATGAGGCTCTGGGGCATCTTGTGCTTTGAGTCCCCAGAGGGGGGACTCCAACGACGGGCCACATTTGTTGAGTTACGAGCCCCGAGAGGCTCCCGGCACAGTTTGTTTTGAGCCCATGAGGCCCACCCGGGCATTTTGGTTTTAAAGCCCAGAGAGGCTATTGAGTGCCACATTTGGTGAGGACCCCAGAGAGGCTCAAAGGAGCATCTCTTTGTTACGGAGCCTGTGTGGCTCCAGCTCTGCGCAGCTTTTGTTCGAGGGCCAGTGAGGGCCTTGGCGCGGTTTTGTTGATTCACAGCTGCCCAGCAATTAGTGGGCAGCTGCACCGTTTAGGCCCCCGACTTTTGGACTACAGGGCGTCCTAGCCCCAACAAGGCCAGTTGGCCTAGGGACTGCCACAAGTGGTGGCTTATGTGAGTTTTGCGCAATGTGATGTGATGTTAGGAAATGTAATGCATTTAATATGATTACGCACCTTGATCTTACACCTCTGAATGTTTTTGGGCATCATGTGTTTTTGCGCTATTGAGTTATGTTCTGCACCTCTAAATGTTTTTATGCATCATGTGTCTTCCTTGATTTTACACCTCTGAATGTTTTTATGCATCATGTGTCTTCCTTGTTATTACACCGCTGAATGTATGTTTTATGCATCATGTGTTTTCCTTCCCTACACCTCTGAATGTTGTGATGCATCATGTGTAATGTGTTCTTGCTTATACCCCTAATTATATTGTGATACTTAGGCAGTTGTTCTTTCTAGTACAGGTGGTCCTAGTGAGGTCCTGGTTCCCTGCGTGACATTTCTCCTAAGGTGTTTAGGGTTGCGTAGGTGGTACTTACCTGTTCCCAGTAGTTACTGGATGTGATCTATAACTGCTATTTTGTGCTATACTTATTCTAAGTTCTAGAAGAGCTATTTCTAAAAGTGTTGATTCTGACAGTGGCCCATGTGGCCCTGTCCTGTAAATAATCCCCTGTGAATATTGCCCGTGCCAGTTGGCACAATGTACATGTGTGACTTCTATCTGATGTGTTTTTACAATACAGAAGTTATTTTTATATAACCTTGTGTGGAGTTCCTTTTGTGGTGTGCCTAGGATGTTGTTGCTGTTGTGTGCTGGTGCAAATGCTTTACACATTGCCTCCGGGATAAGCCTGTCTGCTCGTGCCAAGCTACCAAGGGGGTGAGCAGGGGTTATCTTGGCGTGTGACTCCCTTGCCCTGTCTAGAATGGTGGTTTCTGCCTAGCTTTGGCGTCAGCCTTAGCCAACCAGAAATAGCCAGTTCTAACAATGCCAATACTAGTTCATTTGAAGACTGTGATTCTCAGGGCAAGTTCTGCAACATTTGCTCTGATTTTGGTGCTTATGCCCTCAGAGTTATTGAAGCGGTCAAAAATGAATCAGCACTTTTGAAACTACGGAAGAAATTCCCTTTTACTGAAGGGATCTAGAACAGAGTACCACAGTGAGGCTTTATTGACTTCAAATGCCATTCCGGGGAAGGGACATTTCTATGCATCATTGCAAGCCCTTTCTCATACATTGTAAAATAAAAGTTCCTGAATTGCTCTTCACCATTGCTTTGCTTACCAAGTGGCAAGCACTCTAACATGGAACATGTTGCTGTGCCAATGTCACTAAAGGTGTTGCCCAGCCTGCTCTCAAGGAGAAGTTTCACATCTACACCAATTATGCTGAACACTTGGCAGACAATGATATTTTCAGACTCTAGTTTTTTTATTATGTCCACTACAGCATTTTTTCTTGCAAAAATCTAAGAATGCCATAGAGTGTACTTTTATCACATCACCATCAAAATATGACCAGAGATCCTCACATTTCTTGCCTTTGGCATCATCACTCAGCAAACATTCAGTAAACGGTTGCCACATAGATAAAATAGCATTCATAGCCCCTTGGACTGAGAACCATCAGCTAAGGGATAATTATCGCTATTGCTTGGTTAGAGACAAAAATTTACCGCTGAGCTGCGGCGATTTTTACCGCAAATAAACGTTGGTATTACCAAGGTTTAACGCAAATGCGATAAAAATCACTGCAAAGCATGAATATCGCTGAAAAGTCCGCGATATTCATGCATTACCGAGCTAATGCTCTTAGCCATGTTATCCATCTCCCATTGGATAACATGGCTAAGAACTGCGCAGGGCAGGTGTTAGCTTTTGGAGATATTCGCGCTTAGCGCGAATATCTCCAAAAGTTGGTGATAGGAGATAGCGATATTAGCGACTGTTTTCAGTCGCTAACATCTTGGCACGCCCACTTTGCATGTCATTAGTGATAAATATCCCTGACATGCAAAGCGGGGCCCAAGATGGTCGCTATCTCCTACTAGCTGTCGCTAACTGGTGTTAGCGACAGCTAGGTAATAGGGAGATAATTTTATCTCCGCTTTCTTGGCTTTTAAAGCCAAAAAAGCGGAGATAAACCCCCTTGATAATATGCCCCACAGTTGGGATGACTCTTTCTTTGATACCATAAAAAGCACAAAATTATACATATTTGCATTTTAGTTTCTGTGCATAAGAAAACAGTGCACCAGAATGGACTAAAAGGTCAATAGCATTTCTCATTAACTCTGAAGATTGTAAAGATGCTTTCAGCATACCAAATAACAGGTGGCAAGGATCTCTTACAGAAAAGTACCTCAGCTTAGGTATCAATTTTACGAGGTCATCACATAAACTTTTTCATACATGTAGCTGAATCACTGCAAATACAAATAATATCACTCCAATCTTTGTTGAACTTGGAAAGAACCTTTATTGCGGTGTCTTTCCAAGTAACACTGATTTCCGTGTTTTCCGAAAGTCTGGTGTCATGTTTTAACTACTATCCCAGATGCTTGGTGATAGCGCTCTTTTCACATATACTTGTCACTATACCTTGCATTGTATGTTTAAAGCCTGAGGTGTTGGCAATTCGCCTACTATCAATACTGACTCACTAGAAACTGGGGGCTGATGTATTAAGGGTTTTTACCCATTCTCTGGGGTTAACTGTGATGACACATATTGGGAAAGATTCTTACAAAACTAGCAATTTCACGCATCAGTGAAAGAATCAAATACAGCCAAAATGTCAAATATGATTTTGATATTTCCTGATCTTCTACAGTTTATAAAATAATTAAACAAAACCTAAAACATGCTTCTAAAGCCTTTATTTTTAGACCAAAAACCACAAAACTGAAAAAACCAAAAGGAAGAAGAAATAATATTTTAGTGGCATCCCTAAACAACAAAAGTCAAGAAGAATAAGGTAAGCCCAGACTTTCTTACTGCTAGCTTTATAACAATGTTACATTGTATTGGGCCCTTCAGGAAGAAAACATATGACTCTTTAAACCTAAAACGGAACAGCCTCCCCATGGGCTAGCTTAGTGGGCCCTGAGAGTATGGACTGAGGGATCCAACTACGTTCAGAAAGGCGTAGAACTGGGACATGCCTCTGTTGTTGTGGGCCAGGGTCCATGTTCTATCACCCTAAGCAGGGAAGCCCATTAAGGAATTGATTACTCTAGCCTGGCTTTAGGGTGGAAGGGGGTTGTATTGGACCTGACCATTTTTGCAAGGTTATTTTCAAACCTTTTGCCTCATTTCTCCTATTTTACGACTCTCTTTTTGATGGATTTAGGACTCTACCCAGAGGTAAAGTTCATATGCTCTCTCCATAAAATGTAATGATATTAGGTTTCTCCATGACGGGCCTATTTGATTTACTAGTAAGTCTCAAGTATGGTGCACCAGGTGTGCAGTTTTAAACTGTCATTTTGACCTGGCAGTTGCACCCGCTTGCCAGGTCCAACCCTTACATTTTTATTACATGTATGGCACCACTAAGGTAGGCCCAAGGTAGCACCATGGGCAAGGTGCTTTGAGTTTAAAAGGTAGACCATGTTATGTTGTGTTTTAGATGGCCTGGTAGTGAAAAACTGCTAATTTCATTTTTCTTTACTGCAAACCCTATCCCTCTCATAGGTTCCCACTGGAGCTGCCTTGTAACATCTTGTAAGTGTCTCTGCCAGTTGGAACCTGATAGAAAATTGGAGTTTGGGGTCTCTGGACACTCAATTTAAAAATTCATCTTTTAGTGAAGTTGGTGTTTGTGCTTGATAAGGGAAAAGTACATTAGATGTGTCAAAAATCAAAGACAATGCGAGGCGACAGAGAGGTGAAGTATTGAAGAAGCAGGTGATGCGTTGGTTACTTACTGCTATAGGGAAAGTGATGAATTGGTTCCTTACTAATAGGCATTAAAAAATATATACATTTTAGTGAAGTTGGTTTTAAGATTGCAGTTCTGAAAATGCAGCTTTCAGAAAGTTGGCAATTTCTTACTTGAACTATTCTGTGCCTCTACCTGTCTCTGAATACACATCTGGGTCAAGATGACAGTTGGGCTGTTTGTGCATTCACTCTAGACAGTCACACAAAGAGAGCTGAGGTGTGCCCTGCATATCCTGGTGGCCCATCACCAGGATGATGGGTCTTCCTGAGCTACAGTAGTAGGTTGACACTGACACCTGAATAGGGCTGGGCCTGTCCTCACAAAAATACGTCTCCACCTCCTGTGGTGTGTCTGGAGCCAGGGCATGGAAAGGAAGGGTCTTGTGCACTACAAAGACTTTAGTTTGAAGTTTACCTACTTCAAAGGCTGAAATGGGTATAAGTTCTGGACCTCTGACATCATTTATTGAGGACATTCTGTCGGGAAGACAGGCAGGATTGCTGGGAAGAGGGACTGCCACTTTGCTGTTAGCTTTGCTGAGTTGGTCTGCTGCATGCTGCCTCTGTCCTGGGAGCGAAAGGACTGGACCTTGCTTTTACATCTTGCTTCCAAAGTTCTCCAAGGGCTTGATTTGGGTGTACCTTCTGGGGGCATCCTGAAGACTGGGGTTTTTTATTAACCTACAGTTAAAAACAGCCTTCTACGCTGTGAAAGATCTATCGCTGAGCACTTTGAGAAGGCTTACCAAATGGTCAGTTCTTAAGGCTCCAACAGAATTGTACAGAGGTTTGGAAGTACAGAAACTCTTAGCAAAAGTCTGAGAGAAAGTAACTTCACAGAGAGAACCATTACAAGGGCAAGAAAAAGAGCCATCAGTAACAATAGGGATGCCCTGTTGGGCACCAATAAAAAACCACAGGTATCAAGACCTATATGCATAGCAACATGTACTCCCATCTCAAATGCACTCACAATACTGGTTAAGAGACATTGGGGCATCCTAAATTTTGGTAATTCGAAAATTGTGCAGCCTATGCTCTCCTCTAAAAGGAGCCAGAGTTTACATAAGGTATTGGTACACACAAGTCCTAAGAAAAAAACGGTGTAGACCCAAAGGACACTAAGGGATACCTCACCAATACGGGCCATCAACTCTGTGGGGGTTGTGGGGTGTATCCGTTAGATTTGGGCCTTGCCACCCCATTTGTGCTGAAATACCTGACAAACTGAATTTCCAGTCATGTTATCTATGTCTTACAATGGGCTTGCAAATGCCTATACATTGGTATAACCACTAGGAAGACACATGATTACATTAGGGAACACAGAAGCACAATAAGGTGTAGGAGAGACAATACAAAACTAACTAGACACTTTATTGAACATCAACACTATTCTGAAGGGAATGAATAGTATGTGATTGAAAAACTGAAATGCAGAAATACAGAACAGTGCTGGGTGTTCCACTTACATACCTACACCACAAAAGTAAATGATGTCATTCCATAGAGTTATTAGATGAAACAGATGTCATACCTAGTGAGGGCTTTTTAGACCTCCACCCCGTCTACAGAACTTAAAAAAAACATATATGGTTGTAAATCTTGGGCCCTTAGCAGTACCCTCACATGTATTATCATGCACTTGTTACAATTAAAATAAGCAATGACCACTTTTCATAGAGCATTTAATTATATTTACTGGGCTATGCATAAAAGAAAGGCTGCCCATTTCATAGGCCACTACAGCCCCCATAACCCTTTTCAATGTTGCAGGATGTCCTCATTCTGTTGCCGGAGAGTAGAGGCCTACTGCATGGACCCTTAAGTATTTGCAAGGAAGAGCCCACAATTGTTTGCCATTTTCTTTGAAAATTTGAAGTAGGCAAGCCAACAGATTTTCAAGGAGAACCGAGCCAGAGCCGAGCCAAGGGTATGGCGCTACTAGGGTGACCACCTGATATGGAGACAAATTCTGGACAGGACTGCATAAAAAATCAGGGCAAAGGGTCAAAATCCACGGCAAAAATTCAGGACAACTGGCCAAAATTAAGAGAAACAATCAGTTATATTGACACATCCAAGGAAAAGCCAAACCACACTAATTTATCAGTGTATTTATTTACTGTTCTCTACACAAAATTATTTATTTACTAAGGTCTTTATGTGATTACCTCTGGGTACAATACATTTAGGTGGCACATTATGTCCTTGTTAAATAGTAAATTAATGCCCTTGAGCACGGTGTTAAGGGCATCATCCCTACCGATATTTACCAATCATTTGAAGAGAGAGAGCAACTGCAACATTTTGATATTGTTTTTAAACATTTTAAAACCCATGGATTGCAGTTTGGGGAACATTAAGGGAAGTGACCATCTCTTAGTTTAGACAAGTTGAACCTCCTGGTGATGTTAAACCTAAAAAAAAATGAGACAGAGCAGTTGGTGGGGGCAGCAGTCTCACACCTAATGTCAGGTTGTGAGGTACCCACAGTTTATCTGTAGTGTACATCTGGGACTATAAATGTATCTCAGAACTGGGAGCAAAGACTACCAATCAAAGAGAAAGAGCAGGATAAAAGTGAGATCAAATGGGTTATCCACAACAACTGACTCAAAGATTTGTTGCTAAGAACTGTACAAATAAGGAAGAGGAGAACAAAGTGGGGTAATTTCTAGAATCACACAAGATGGGTCTCCCATTAGTATTGGAAAGTAGTGAGTAACTTTGGATTTGTCGCAGCAGAGAGGTCAGAAACAGAAGAGGCACTGTCAAGTGGTTGAACAAACAGCACCCACCCCCACTGGCAAACCCAGAAGGTGGAATGGGCTGCTAATTTTGCTTGTGAAGGATAAGCAGAAACCAGACCCCTTGGAAGGTTGCGTCCTGGGTGAGTGCCCATTCTATCCTTGTCTGAAAATGGTTCTGCAGTTGAGCCAAAAACAAACCAGTCATATGGCTCATCTCTAAGTGCTGAAGTAATGCAGTTTTCAAATGTTTGGGATGAAAATTACATAAGCAGGATGTACGAAAATGATAAGGTTTTCATAACAAGTGTTTCTTTAACATATGTTAGTGTTTTCCCCTTTATGTACAATTAAACCTCATATTTAACATGGGCATCAGTTACCTTTTGATACCTAGAGATTAATATCTACTATTACCCCACTGATTTTTAAGATGGACATCTGGGCAGAGTGACACAGGCCCTCCAAACCTAGTTTGCTTTGTGGCCTTCTCTTTTGCTTTTAGTAATGGACCGCGTGATACTATTGAAATGAAATGAAATGAAAATAAATTTATTGAGCGCGATTGCTGCCCGGGGGCGTCCAAGCGCTGAGTTGTGCTGAGGCAGAGAGACCAGGAACGGAGGAATTAAGACACGAAGGATTTAGCGAACAGTAGTGTCTTCAAGTTTTTCCGGAATGAAAGCAGATTTGGATTCGATCGGAGTGAGAGGGGAAGGGCGTTCCAGAGTTTGGCAGTGTTTAGAGAGAACAGCCTGCCACCCGACCTGGCTCTCTTCACTCTGGGAACAACAGCAAGAAAGGCTTCCATCGACCTAAGGTTCCTGTTTGGGTGATAGGGGGTTACAAGGTCGTTGTTAATGGGTGGGCCTGTTTTCCAAAAGGCGTGATGTGCCATGCATAACGCCTTGAATGCTACTCTCTGCCTCACTGGCAGCCAGTGGAGACTCTTCAGAGCAGGTCTGGCTGACTGGGATCGTGGAATCTGTAGCAGGGTGCGAGCTGCACAGTTTTGCACGATCTGTAATTTCCGGAGGGTCATTTCAGGAGCCCCAACATACAGGGCATTATTCGAGTCCAGACGGGACTGAATGAGGCCTTGTACCGCCACCTTTCTAGCTTCTAACGGTAGAAGTGGAAGGATCTTTCTGAGAATTCTTAGTAGGCCAAAGCATGTGGCGGACAACTTCGTGGCCTGGGTGGTAAACGAGAGTTTGTTATCCAGCCACACTCCTAGGCTCTTCACACTTTCCTTGGGGGTGGGGGGGGGACCCAGAGTACAGGGCCATAGAGAGGTGAAAGGTACTGGAGGGGTTGGGCCTAGGAGCATTAGCTCCGTCTTGTCCCCATTCAGTTTTAGGGAGGAGGAGGTCATCCATCCCTTGACATCCTCTAAGCATTTTAGCAGATCTGCCGGGCATTGCCTGTTGTTGCTAGCGGCCAATGAGACCACTAGTTGAGTGTCGTCGGCGTATGACACAATTTTGATGCCATACGGTTCGACGACACCCGCCAGCGGCCTCATGTATACGTTGAACAGCACAGGGCTCAGGGAAGAGCCCTGTGGTACTCCGCAGCTGAGGGTTTTCCTGGAGGACATTATCTCGCCATCAAAGATCCGAAAGGATCTCTCCGACAGGAAAGACTCAAACCACCTTAGTGCGTCGCCAGATACTCCGATGTCATGGAGACGGTTCAGCAAGGTGTTATGGCTGACCGTATCGAATGCGGCACTTAGATCAAGGAGGATCACTGCCACTGATCCCCCCTGATCCAGTACCCTTCGAGATTCTTCTGTGACTGCTAGCAAGGCGGTTTCAGTACCGTGCTTTGGTCTGAAGCCTGTCTGCGATGTGTGTAGCAGAGAATGGTTCTCCAGGAACTGAACGAGTTGGGCGTTTACAAACTTCTCCAGGACCTTGCTGACCCAAGGGAGAAGTGAGATGGGGCGATAGCTAGCGTTATCATCGGGATCTAGGCTAGGTTTTTTTAGCAGCGCCCGCACCATGGCTTGCTTCCATGTCGTGGGGACTACGCATGCAGAGATGGACGAGTTGAGAAGTTCCAGCATTATTGGCAAGGTGGTTTTAGATGCCTGCAGCAGGACATCTGGGGGGGCAGGGTCACATGGGGAGCCTGATTTAACTTGGCGTGCCACCTTGTCTAAGGTGTCGAGATCCAGAAGAGGGAAGTGCTCAAGGGAGGGCTGCTCGGGATGAAGGTGCGATCTAGGAAGAGGTGAGGCAGTCGCGTCCCGGTTTGTAGCTACTGATGGGAATGTAGAGTAGATTTTTACAACTTTGTCATGAAAAAAATTAGCAAGCTCATTACATTGGTCCTGGGTTTTATTGGGCGGGGTTGCTGTATTGGGGCTGGTGCATAGCTTTATTATACTAAAGATTTCCTTCGGCTTAGATTTAGCTTCGAGAATTTTATCTGAGTAGTAGGTTGCTTGGGCGAGCCTGATTCCTGTTTTATAAGTTTTAATCGCCTCTTTATAGGCGGCCTTTTTGTCCGGAAGGAAATCTAGTCGCCAGGCTCTCTCTTGTTGCCTGCAACGGCGTTTTAGTTCCCTCAGGGAGTCGGAGAACCAGGGTGCAGATTTGTGTATTTTCTTTGAGGAAGATCTGCGAAGAGGGAGGATCGGGTGTGGTGCTACCTCAGTTATTGTATTGTATTATTTTGCATACCTTCCACTGCTCTTTCCTCATTCCTTCATCAGACACCTCAACCCATCCCATGTCTGATTTTGGGGGATGGGGTGATGCAAGGTAGTTCCACTCTAATGCTAACCATGAATGCGGGTGGATTAGCCCCTCTGGGCTGCACAGTTCCATTAGGTGTTTTTCTGGCTGTTTGGTTGCCCCCTGCATGAGACTGGATTTAGCTGTAAAGACATTGATGAGAGCTTACTACACTGCTCATTGTTTCCTGCTGACAATTCTATCCAATGCCACCCAGGGATCTTCTGCACAACTTTCTCTTGCCTTATTAGAATCGGTAAGCTCACTAACATGAAAAAACCTTATGCTCCTACAATACCGTTGGTAGGATTCTCCACTCATACAGGACTGCTCAGGGCAACTCAATCTGTGGCATGCTGGAGACCTCTCCAAAAAGGGTGGTTTGTTTGTTGACTGCGAGCTACTAGATTTCCAAACCCTCATGGCAGGCTGCAGTCTTCATCCAGGTCAATTCCTTTCTTGTGAACATTTTAAACAATCATTAAATACCATATTTCTTGTTCTCCACCTAGCACCATCCCCAGTCGAGGTGTACCAGTCACTATAGGGACAGTCGGCAAATTGATAAGTTCATTGTACAGATCTGTCCTTTAACATGGGAACCACTCCAGGGCTTCTCTCCATACTAACTGGGAGACTGGCATGGCCAAATCTCTGCACAATGTAGACTGGGCTAAAATATTGGAATATCCTCACAAATTATTCAGCAGCTCCAGTTTTATATTCAATTTAATATTCTGAACTAAGTGTAAATTAAAGAAAAATATACCCTGGTGTAGCAGCTGCATATCCTTGCTGTACTGTCGACCACGATGGGCCATGTACCAACAAATTCCCTCGACGTAGTCCTATTGGGCATATTCCCCTCCTTAAGTTCCAGAAAACCCCCACCAAGTTCCTCGACTTGGCTTTTCTTCAAGCAAAATGCAATGTCACACTGCACTGGAAGCATTCTCTTCCCCTGACTATTGTAAGTTGGACAAAGGTGTTGCTCTCTTCGTTTTGATGTGAGAGCACTCTGTTACATAGGGAGGAATTAAATAGTATGAGAAAATATTTTACTGCACAGGTCTGATATATTTTGATGGAGGGCTTTAAAGACTAGCTGATACGCTCCACTGTAATCCACCCAAACAAATACACTCTTAGATTCTATATACTAGTTGTTCTTGCCACATCTAAGCAACTACACAAGACAGTGGTTTAAGAGCACCTTTCTTCGTCATGATGTCCTCACTAGAAAACCTTCTTCAAAGCACCCCATGATTCATTGCTCTGCTTCCCTAGACTGATAGTTAAGGCTCCAGCATCTCGGCATGGGGTGGGGGATGAAGAGTTTTCTATGGGTCAGTTAGTTTTAGACCTGGCATCTTTTGGCATGTTCCCCCTGTCTTTTTGCTTTCTGACTTCCTAGTTTTCACTCTGTTTTTGCTGATTTAGTGTCTCTGCGCACTTTCTCACTGCTGTTAAGTGTTAAAGTGTAAGTGTTCCTGTTGTAGATTGTGTTATGGATTGATGTTTCAATGATTGGAATGTTTGATTTACTAATAAGTTCCTAGTATAGTGCACTGAGAGTGTCAGAGCCTGTAAATCAAATGCCACTAGTGGGCCTTCAGCACTTATTGTGTCACCCACAAAAGTAGCCCTGTAAAGGCATCTCAGACCTGCCACTGCAGAGTCTGCTTACAGTTTGTAACCCCTAAGGTAGGCCCAAGGTACCCCTTCCGGCAGGGTGCTGCGTATGTTAAAGGTAGGACATGTAATGGTGTGTGTACCATGTCTTGGTAGTGAATTACTGTGCTTTCTGTTTTTCACTATGGAAAGGCTATCAGTCCCATAGGATAGACTGGGAGTATTACTTATAACATCTTATAAGCATAACTTCCCATTGGGACAAGATAGGGAAATTGAGTTTAGTATGCCTGGACTCAGAATGCAAAATTGCATCTTTTATTAAAGATGATATTTATGTTCTGTGTTTGAAAATATCACTTTTAGAAAGTAGGTATTTTCTTCCTCACCCATCCTGTGTGCCTCTGCTGGGTTTGTGGATTGACTGTCTGGCTTTGGAATGACAGGGACTGGGTAGAGTAGTGGGAGGAGCTTTCCTTGAACCTGAATGGGCCTGGTCTGCCTTGAACAATGCAGTCTCCACCTCCTGCCAGTAAAGTGGGCCAGAGAGCACAGACACTCTCTGTTACAAGAGAACAAAGGAATTTTGACTATAAATATTGGGGCCCAGACCCCAGAACTTTAGAACTCACTGGAATCAAGGAACCTGCCAAGAAGAAGAGCTGGAAGAGCTGCCAGGAGGAGTACAGCCCCTTTGCTGTGTTTTTGCTTTGTTGGGGTCTGGCCTGCAGTTGCTGCTTCTACCTTAGGCAGTGAAAGGACTGGACTGAGCTCTCTTTAACTTGTTGCTGAGTATCTCCAAGGGCTTGTAACCGAGCTTGCCTCTTGTTCACAAAGTCTCAGGGACAGCAAAGACTTAACTCACCTATGGCCATCGCCTCTGGAACTGTGGGCTTCAATTGCCTCAGAGGAGGAAAAGCAGCTCATTGCATCACCAACACCGCACCACAACACTGCTCTCACCGACAATGATGACCAACACTGTCGCCACATAGCTGCTGCTTGCACGTTGCCTGTTGGTAGTGCATTCTGCCCGTCTCACTTCACCTCACCGCCCTTGTCTCACCAACGCCATCTCTGCTCTTTAATCAGCTCTCTCGCCTGCACCGAGATCTGTCAGCACCGCACCGAGCACTGTCCAATTGCACACCACAGCCCTGGTCCCACCGACGCCGCTGGACAATCGTCACCAAGCCACTGCCTGTACCCCAAACCTGAGAACACCGTGCGGCGCTGTTCTACACTTTGCATCACAACCGCTACAGTTGCCTCATCCAGACACATCGGCCGCAACTCAAAAGGTACTGTTTACGAGGCTGTTCATGCCCCCGTCTGCCCCGGTCAGATAGAACTGTTGGATTCTGTTGTTTACAGCACTGCAGTAGCACCAGAGCGAGCAACCGATTAACGAACTGTGTTGTTAAAGTATTCTTGCAAAGTGCATATTTTTAAGTAATGTATGTTGGATTTTTATTGTTTTGGATAAATAGAACTATTGGATATTTTTCTAAACTGGTGTGGTGTCCTCTGTAGTGTTTTCACTGTTTTACTATTGGTTATGTGCAAATGCTTTACACACTGCCTCGGAATAAGCCTGACAGTTTGTGCCAAGCTACCAAGTGGGTGAGCAGGTTTTATTTTAGGAGGGTAGCTCGCTTACCCTGGCTGAGAAGAAGGGTCCCTATTCGGACAAAGGTGCAAACCATTTCCGGCTAGAGACCCCCATTTCTAGGATAGGACATGTGTTTGCACTTGACCTACAGTGGTGGACACTGCTACCATATCGTAGACCAATACATACCACATACAGGTTGCTAGGAATGAGTGTCTCTAGTTGGCCGAGGTAGGTACCTTTTTCCAAATAGGGACCCTTGCTTCTAGTCAGGGTAAGGGGGATACACACTCTAGATAACCCCTGCTCACCCCCTTGGTAGCTTGGCATGAGCAGACAGGCTTATCCCAAAGGCAATGTCTAAAATATTTGTACCAACACTCACAGTAACACTGTGATAACACAACAAATGAACATCACACCTGTTTAGAAAGATAAAGTATCTTTATCTAAACTTAACAAGATTAAAACGACAAACATTCAACACGCACGTATTAAGAGAAATTACTTTAACAAGTTTTTAGCAACTAAGTCTATAGCAAACTATGGATGCATGATTTCTTGCAAAGTACCTGTTGTTGAGACAAAATTCACCAGCCAAACAGCCGCAGCGATGATAAGAGTTTAAAAACAAAGAAATGGGTTGTTCAGGAGAACTTCATGGATGCGATGCAACAGTTCCGCTGTACACGGGGGAGCGATGCGTCGGGTCTGGTCTGTAGGGGGAGCAATGCATACATTCTGAGATGACTCTGATCCACGGGGGGGGGGCTTGCCGCACAGGGACAATATGTGGAAATCCGGGACGTGTCGGCAAACGATGCGGCGTCGTCGAGCGGCGCTGCATCGATTTCTTCAGCTGCAATCCCTCGATGCATCGATTTTTGTAGCTGCGACAGGTGCTGCATCGTTTCAAGCAGCGACGTGGTAGTGCGGGAGATGCTTCTTGCACCACAGTGTTGCATCGAAAAAACTGTTGCAAGAAGCGCGATGCGCCGATTTTCTTGATTTTGTGTTGCTTTCCACCTCCCAGAAGCAGAAACAACCTCCAGACGCCCCATACAGTCACAGGCACAGGCACTCCTAGCAGGTCAGAAATCCAGCAAAAAGTTCAGGGGAGCTGGAGGTGAAGTCTTTGTGTTCCTGAGACTTCAAAACAGGAGGCAAGCTCTACCCAAGCCATTGGAGACTTTCCTCAGGCAGGGGACACAGCACACAGCAAAGTCCATCTCCTTTCCTTGGCAGAAACACCAACTGCAGGCCAACCCCACAGACAAAGGAAGGGTAGTACTTCTCCTCAGTTTCTTCAGCCCTTTTCCTTGGCAAAGGTTCCTCTTGATTCCAGAAGCAGTCTAAGTCTGGGGTTATAGGTCTGTTACTTATACCCCAAAATGTCTTTGTTCTCTTTGTGCAAGGGGCTCGGAGCCTAGTTCAAACCAGTTCTGTGGGCACTCTGCAAGTGCACAACAGCATCCATTGTCAGTGTGAGCCTTGGCTCAAAACATATTACAGGGGGCGGAGCCAGCATTGTGGAAGGCAAGCAGAGCCCTTTTCAGATATAGGTGCTACTCCTTCCACCACTTAAAATGCAGCTCAGGCATATTCAGCCTAGGGCTGACTCATCCAGACTCCTGGACCCACTGCACCTCCCCAACCCCTGTCACTTTAAAGCCAAATAGTCAATCAACAAACAGGCAGTGGTGCACAGGATGGTTGAACAAGAAAATAACCACTTTCTAAAAGTGGTATTTTGAAACACACAATTTAAAAACCATCTTTACTAAAGAAAATGTTATTAAATCCTAAACTCAGGGATACCGAACTCCATTTTTCTATTTTATCCCTATGAGAAGATATGCTTCTAAAATGTTACAAAGCATTCCCCAGTCTGTCCTATAGGGCATGATAGCCTTTCAATATTGAAAAACAAAATAAGTAGTGTTAGACCCTGGACCTCGGGCTGGCCAAGGCTCACGCCAAAGTCAGTCAGAGATCACCATGTCTAAGTCAGGGCAAGGGAGTTACACACCAAGATAACCCCTGCTCACCCTTTAGGTAACGTGACGCGAGCAGCAAGGCTAATCTCGGAGGCGATGTGTAAAGCGTTTGCGCGCGCACCCAGCAACAACACCCAAGGCCCACCACAAAGGAAACTCCACACAAGGTTATATAAAAAATAGCTTTTGTATTATAGCAAAAACACATTAGATAACACACACACTTTACAATGTGCCAACAGGCACGGGCAGAATTTACAGGGGATTATGTACAGGACAGGGCCACATGGACCACTGTCAGGGGTAGGCACTTTTTATAAATAATACTTGTAGGTATAACACTTAGCACATAAACATATAATGACTGTAGCACTAAAATAGTAAATGCAGCACACAACCAGTAATCACTGGTAAAGACTAAATACCTCCTACGCAACCCTAAACACTGTAGGAAAATCACGCAGGGAACTAGGACCTTATCATCAGGACCTATAGAAGGAAAACCATCACCTAAGCAGGTCACTTGTAGCAAAGGGAAAGAAACCTAAACAATCACCTAAGCAGGTCACATTTAGCAAAGGTAATACATAAACAATCCTCTAGGCAGGTCACTTTTAGCAAAGGGGATAAAGCATAAATATCTAAGCAGGTCACATTTAGCAAAGGTAATACATAAACAATCCTCTAAGCAGGTCACTTTTAGCAAAGGGGATAAAACATAAATACCTAAGCAGGTCACATTTAGCAAAGGTAATACATAAACAATCCTCTAAGCAGGTCACTTTTAGCAAAGGGGATAAAACATAAAATACCTAAGCAGGTCACTTTTAGCAAAGGTAATGGGACATAAACAATCCTCTAAGCAGGTCACTTTTAGCAAAGGGGATAAAACATAAACAACTGCACATGAGGCATTAAAACACATTCAGAGGTTAAGGTAGAACATTTGCGCAGGAATCAAATAAGCAGTAAATCATAATGCGCAGGGTGCACATAGCACAACACTAGAACTGTCCCTCAGGCCAACTGGCCTCGCAAGGGCTGAAATACCCTGAGTCCAAATTGTCAGGGAAGGCTGCGCAGGCAGCACAGAAGACAAAGCCTAAACGTAGCAACTGTCCACTAAGTGCTGGACAGTTGTAAATAATGCTGGGCACACGTTGGAGCCTTGTGGGAACAAGAACAATGGTGAGGGAACACAGCGTGGGAGCCACGGGGCTCTGACCAACTAACTGCCTGTGTCCCCCCAGAGCCTCTCTGGCTCGCAAAACAAATATGGGCTGGGAGCCTTGTGGGGTCTAAGAACAAATATGCGGCCGTGGAGCCTCCTGGGCTTAAGAACAGATGTGGCCCCACAAGCTTCTCTGGCTTGTAATTCAAATGTGGGTGATGAGCCTTGCAAGGCTCGCAAACAGGAATGCCCCAAGAGCCTCTCGGGCTCGAAATATCCAGATTGCCCCCAGGAGCCTCGGGGCTCCTAAACACTGGTGTGGGCTTCGTTGGAGTCCCTCACCGGGGACTCAGGAACTAATGCAGATGCCCCCAAGAGCCTCAGCCGGCTCTTCACACTGACGGGGAGGGGCGGGCACCGGCAATGTGCCCCGACGCCCTCCTCCCCGATTCTGCACTGAGCCCCACTCACCGGCCGTCTCGCTGGCAGGACGGCTCCTCCTCTGGGCAGTGCGGGACCCTCCACTCCTCACGGGAGCCCCGCGAGCACCGGCAGCCTCTCTCCTCTCCTCGTGCCGCAGTGCCGAGGGCGGGACTTCCGGGTCTCTCGTTCGGGCCGATCATGGATTGGCCGGCCGGCCAACCACTTCCGGGTCGTCGCGGGCAGTGCGGCGGCCCGTTTCAGACAGGCAGGCGAGGTGTCAGTATCCGAGGGGTGGGCTCCCTCATGATCAATCACAAATCCAAGAACGGGCAATGCCGGGTGGGCACCGGCTTTTAAATAAAATATCAAGCGAGGTGGGCACTCGCTCTGCCAAAAATCGGCAACTAAAGAGGGCAAATGCCGGGTGGGCACCGGCTGCACAAAAAGTGCTCCCAAGCACTTAGGGACAAAGCACACGGCAAAATGCGGCATGGGCAGCCGTGAAAGGAAAATAAAGCGCTCTCCAGCGCTAGGACAGCACCCAGGGCGCTTCTAGGCGCTAGAAGCAGAGTACAGCGCTCCCAGGCGCTATAAGCAAAGTATAGCTCCAGCAAAGGTCTGTAGGCAGGCAGGGGGCAAGGCTGGGCCCAGAGCCAGCTCACTGGGTCTCCAGGCAGGGAGACAATCCAAGTGGCGGTCTCCTGGCCCCAGCAACAGCAGCAGCCCCCTCTGGCAAGGACCCAAAAGCAGAACAAATTGTATGGGGACACAGCCCCTTCTTATACTGTAAATTCCTTTGTCTGTAGGTGCAGGGTGGGGGAGAAACCAGTCGCAGCTGGTTTTGGAGTACCCTTGATAGCTCAACCACCCATTTCATTCACTGGCAGGGCTAGGGTCATCAGTTGCACTACAGGGGGTGGAGCCAGCATTGTGTGGGGAAAGTCCAGCCCCATCAGGGACCAGGTGCACTCCTCCCCAGCCATCAACATGCTAATCTCACACTCACCACCGGGCAGACCCATCCAGCCTTCCTGGAGCCAGGCTCACCAGCCAGCTCCAGCCAATCACATGCCAGGCATATTTTACATTAATATGCCAAGTCCTAGAAGTGGCATTTCTACACATGACACACTCATGCCACATACATCATTGCGAAGCATTCATTCTCACGAGCTCGCACATACCAAATTCGAGTCTGCACTCCCCACGCATCAGGAACTACCAGGGGCACAGACATTCCCCATACATCCTTATGGGAGAGCAGGCCAGCCAAACTACATGCACGCACTTTTTCTCTGGGACACAGGGAAAAAGTGCGCAGAGACCAAAAATCATCAACACAGATCATATATTAAAAGCAAAAAGATTAGGTGTGAACCTGCCAGAAGGGCCAAGTCCAACAAGTAGTATTTAACTATCATACATGTTACACACACCAGTACATGTCCTACCTATTACATAGACTGCACCTTGCCCAGGGGGTACCTTGGGCCTACCATAGGGGTGTCCTATATGTAAGAAAAGGGAAGGTTATGGTCTGGCAAGTAGGTGCACTTGGCAAGTCGACATGGCAGTTAGCAAACCACGCACATGCATTGTAGTGGCAGGCCTGAGACATCTTTTCAGGGCTACTCATGTGGGTGGCACAATCAGTGCTGCAGACCCACTGGTAGTATTTGATTTACCAGCCCAGGCACACCCAGTGCACTTTACTAGGGACTGACCAGTAAATGAAAATATGTCAATTAGGGAGAACCAATCATAATACCAATTTACACAGAAAGCATATGCAATTTAGCATTGATCAGCAGTGGAAAAGTACCCAGAATCCTAAAGCCAACAACAGCAGGTCGGGAAAAAATAGTAGTAAGAAGCAAAACATTAGGGATAGCCCTAAAAGGCCACTTTCAAGGTGGCCTTTGAGAAGGACATGTTGGAATCCTACAATGGGAAATAGTTACAGGCTATTTGCAACAACTTAAAGGTCCAAGTAAGAGGCCTCACCAGGAAGGAGGAGCTACAAAAGGTGCTGGCCTTTGTATCACCCAGGCATGCCAGTGGGCAATCTGGAGATCTCAGTGAGGAGGTGGAGGTACCACTTCCTAGAGTGGATGAGCTTTTGGGAGGGGAGGGAACCCTCCTGGCCAGCAAGCAGAGGCATGTGCCCAGAGGAGCTGAAGGACAGGTGGGAAAGCAAGGACATTTGAATTGTAAAAACTCTGGATGGAGAATGAAAGGGAAGACAAAAGAATAGCCATGGAGGAAAGAAAGATGATCTTAGATCATGAACGTGGTCCTAAGGAGCTGGAGCTATTTAGTAGGTCCGGCACAGATGTTGGCAGTAATTCATCAATGCAGGCAGATAGAATTGTGCACATCCCTAAGAATGTAGGAAAGCAATTCAAGAAGGGGGTGACATACAAAGGTGGTTTCAGTGTTATGAGACATCTATCCACATGAATGGGATCCCTGAGAAGAATTGGAGGCAGGATTGTGTCCTCTTTTCTCAGAAGAAGCAAGAGACACTTTAGTGGCTCGGGTAAGGGGTGTCACCTCAGAAATGCTGACATGAAGATGGCTGGGTGAAGGAAAGTAATGTGGCATATTTTCAAGGGCTCTACAATTTGCTTGTATGGAAGCACGTGTCTAGTCTATGTTTTTCAGAGTTGTGCCAGCACTTTGTTGTTAGTAAGCTGACTTACCCCAGGAAGCTTGCAATGGAGGCAGACCGCTGGGTATAGACCCTGGTCCAGAAGAAAGGTTTTGAGGGAGACTCAGCCAGAGGAGGGCAGGGTCCCCATCAGAAGAGTGGGAATAACAAGGGTAAAGCACAAGAGTTCTCTAAAGGGTCCCAAACTAATACCCAGGGTAAAGGTTCCCACCCCCAAGGAGATAAGAAACAAGGTGTCTCCTCAGGAGCGCCTGAAGAGACTGACCCCCGTAAGTGCTATGCCTGTGAGCAGGTGGGTTACTTGAGGGGGGACCCAAAGTGCCCCAAGAGGGCATAGCCACTCACCGGTGGACAGTCCAACATGTTGGCTAGTATAGCGCTTGGGGAGGAGGGGCGCCCACAGGACGGTGGTATACTGCAGTAATTACCTTCGTCTCCTTAGGGGATAGTTAGATGGTGCCAGGAAACTAGGTGCCTGCTAACACAAAAAAATACAATACCTGGGTGACCAGCAATGTGAAAAGGGTACAGACTCTCAGAGACACCGGAACCAGTGTAACCTCAGTAAAGTGTCACCTGGTCTCTGAGGAGCAATTAGACCCCATTGCATTCCACCAAGTAGTTGCTCTGGACAACTCAGAGCACCAGTGTATGGTGGCACATGTTCCCTTTGAATGGGGGGGTCTCAGGTCCTTTGAGGATGGTTGTGATCCCTTCCATGCCTGTAGATTGTCTGCTAGGAAACAATTTGGAGCAGTCCCTGTGGAAGGATGTTGAGCCCAGGTCTCACTTGGAGATGGGTGGGTTGCCAGAGTGGGATTGCATGATCAATGGGTCAATGGCAGCCAGAAAGGGTGATCAGAATGACCTGGAGCCTGAAACAGTGGCCCCGGTTCCTGCCAAGTGAAAGGGTAGGGGGCGGAAAACCCACCCCTGAGGCTCCCATGGTCCAGGAGGAATTCGACCTTGAGGGGTACGCCCCAGTACCTACATGGAGCAGGAGGCTGAACTGGGGGATGTATCTGAGCTGATCGATTGGCAGCAAGAATGTGGTCCCACCAGAGTGGAATTCTGCAGAGAGCAGAAAGAGGCCCTTCTTCAGAACAACTGCAGCAGCAGGCTGCAAACCAGGCAGCTGGTGGTCAGCCTGGATCACACTGGATCTGTAGGGAGAATGGTCACCTGTAAAGAGAGCCTAAGGTCGCTGGGTCTAGATTAGCCTGTGTGCTGGTGGTACCACAGCCCTTCTGGGGCTTCCTACTAGGACTGGCTCACGACGTGCCTTTGGCAGGACATTTGGAGCATAACACAACCTTTTGACAGGCTTGTCATCAACTTCTTTTAGCCCCAAATGTGAAGGGAGTCAGACCAACATTGCAGGTCTTGCCAAAATTGCCAGGCAAGTGGCAAGAATGGGAGGAAGTGTAAGGCTCCTCTTCAACCTTTTCCAGTTGTTGGAACCCCTTTTGAAAGGGTTGGGATGGTCATTGTGGGGCCAATGGATCTCAAGAGAGCCATGGGAAACAGGTACATCCTGGTCCCGGTGGACCCTGCCACCCGGTAACCTGAGGCAATCCTTCTCAGAACAACGGTGGCACCAGTGGTGGGCTAAGCATTAATGGGGATATTTTCCCATGTGGGTTTCCCCAGAGAAGTGGTTTCTGACTGTGATACCAATTTCATATCCAAGAATATGGCATCCACGTGGAAGGAATATGGTGTAACCTACAAGTTCACCACCCCTTACCACTCACAAGGTAACAGTTTTGTGGAGAGATTCAAACAAACCTTTAAGGGCATGATTAAGGGTCTAATGGAACCCATGAGGCATAAGTGGGACCTCCTCTTGGTATGCCTTCTCTTTGCATACAGGGAAGTACCACAGACGTCCTTAGGGTATCAGTTTCTTTGAGCTTCTATACGGGCACACTGTGAGAGGACCTCCCAGTTCGGTCAAGGAAGGCCGGGAGACAGTTCCCAGGAAAACTCCCCAGGATGTATATAGCTAAATGCTGGCCGTCAGAAACCAAACTACCCACATCAAGAAACTTGCTCAAGTGAACCTAGAAGCAAGCCAGGAGGAGATGAAGCACTGGAACAACCAGAATGCCACTATGGTAGAGTTTCAGCCTGGCTAGAAAGTGTGGGTCAAGGCCCCAGTGGAACCTTTTGTCTTGCAGGACAAGTGGACTGGGCCTGTTAAGGTGGTGGAGAGCATTTTGAGTGGTCAAATGTTTGCATGCTCTTGGTGCAGATGATGGGGTGAACCTCTCCCTGACCTCCTGTCTGCCAAGGAGCATGATGGGTCAGTGGAAGGTGTGATCCTCTCCCCTACATTGACCACGAGCAGCATAGTGACTGTCAACAGTTGTTTGGGCAGTTCACCATGCTGTTCTCTCTAACCCCAGGTGTTACTCACTGTTGTACCCATGACGCAGACCCTGGTGAAAGCCCTCCTTTAAAAAACAAGATTTACAGGTTTACTGATGGATCAGGGCCAGCATCAAAGAGGAAATCTCTAAGATGTTGGTGTTAGGGGTGATAGAGCCCTCCTACAGTCCTTGGGCCAACCCAGTGGTCTTGGTCCCAAAGGTTGCTGCACCCGGTTCCACTCCCGAACTGCAGTTCTGTGTGGAATAACGTGGGCTCAATGCCGTCACCAGGATGGATGCACACCCCATTCACAGAGCTGATGAGCTCATTGATCGGTTGGGAGCTGCCAAGTTCCTTAGCACGTTTGATTTGATGTCTGGGTACTGGCAGATTACCTTAACTGATGAGGCCAACGAGAGGTCAGCATTCTCAGCCCCAGAAAGGCATTACCTATTCTGGGTAATGCCCTTTGGATTGAGGAATTCCCCTGCCACTTTTAGTCAAGCAGGTGTTTTCTGGACAGGAGGCTTTCAGTGCAGCCTACCTGCATTACATTGCAGTGTTGAGTTGCAGCTAGGAAGAACACTTGCAGCACCCCTGGGAAGTGTTGATGACTCTGCAGAGGGCAGGCTTCACGGTCAAGGCCAGTAAGTGCCAGATCGGCAGAGCTCTGAGTTGTACTTGATACGCAAGGTGGGGGCGGCCAGATGGCAATCCTACCGCCAAAGATTAATACCATTCTGGCTTGGGAACCCCCTAAGACCCAGAGAGAGGTGAGAGCTTTTTTAGGTCTCAACGGGTACTACAGGAGATATGTTAATGGCTATGGCACAATTGTGACCTTCTTGACAGAGCTGACATCCAGGAAGCAGCCCAGGAAGGTGATCTAGACTGATGCCTACCATAAAGCTTTTGATGCCCTGAAGGCAGCCATGTGCACGGCGCATGTGCTCAATGCACCCAACTTCTTCAAGGAATTCGTAGTGCAGCTTGACACTTCAGAGCATGATGTGGTAGCTCTCACAACTGAACGAAGAGGGTCTAGACCATCCTATAGTCTTCCTTAGCAGGAGACTACTCCCCAGGGAAGAGAGGTGGAGTGCCATTTAATGAGAATCATTTGCTGTGGTCTGTGCACTGAAGAAGCTAAGACCCTACCTGTTTGGGACTCACTACCAAGTTCAGACAGACCACAGGCCCCTCATACGGTTTATGCAAATTGTATTGTATTGTAATTGGATTCATATAGCGCTTACTACCCTTGACGAGGTGTCAAAACGCTTTTTCGGCGAGTAGCAAGCTACTCCGGCACACATAAAGGATTAGTATTGAATTAGTATAGTGAAATATGTAAGTAATTGAGTGGTAGATAGGTTAGTCAGTTATTTGGATTCAGAAGGATAGCGGAAGGATAGAAGAGGGAAAGAGGGTTGTATTTATATAGCGCATGCTACCACTGATGGGGTGTTGAAGTGTTTTTTGGCAGGTAGCACACTACTCTGGAACCCAGAAAGGATTAGTGTTGAATTTTATAGTGAAATATGAAAGTAATTTAAGTGGTGGATATGTTAGTCAGCTATTTGGATTTAGAAGGGTAGGGGAGGGATAGAAGAGGGAAAAAGGTTCGCATTCATATAGCGCTTGTTAACCCTGATGGGGTGTTGAAACACTTTTTTTGGCGAGTAGCATGCTACTCCGGAACCCATAAAGCATTAGCGTTGAAAATTACTATAGTGAAATATGAAAGTAATTTGAGTGGTGTAGATAAGACCGATGGAGGTCAGGTAGTTTCAGTGTCATGTCAGTAAGGCCGAACAGATCTTTAGGCACACAAATAGCAGTCTGACTGTTACATGACTATTGTGTTGCGAGGAAACTGGAGTAGAGGGCAAGATCGATTTACATTAGGGCACTTCTGGGTAGGGTTTCGTGAGATGAGATCTTGTTCTCCAGCTCTCAACCAGCAACCATGTGCAGGCTCAAGTTCAATAGGCAGAGCCAGTGCCTAGAGGCCATCGATGTAACACCCACTGCAGAAACGAATGAACATTTAGGAACGCCATGATGCATCAGCTGACACTGTCAGATATACCAAGGCAGCTGTTCCAGGAGGAAGCAGCAGCAGGGCTCTCTCGATCACTTCGTTCTCACAGAATATGGACAGAGGCTCTTCCCTTCATGATAATAATTTCAAACACTAAGAGGACTTCAAACCCAGAAAGAATGTTTAGCTAACAGTGGAAAGAGACTACTTCCACTCTTTGTGGAGCATCAATAACATGAAGGATTTCATTCTTTGTATGACAGCAATGACTCGAAGAATAGGTCATTCCTTGTCCAACATCACACGCAATGAGGATTCCCTTCCATGCAAGACAACACGAAGTAGAGAGGATTTCACTCTGTAAGACATCACTAGAGATGAGGAACCTATTGTTTACATAATCTCAGTAGCTGTGAGACTGTCATTAAGACATCACAAGCAGTGAGAAGCCCATTCCCATATCATATCACTTGCTATGAGTTTCCACTCCATTTACTGTATAGCTTCACTGAGAGATTAGTAGTACACTCTAACTATGACATAGCAAGCGATAAAGATTCCATTCCCATTATGATAACACTAGCGAGGGGGGTCCTCAATCTACATGACATCATTAGCTGTACTCCTTGCAAGACATCAAAGGCAATGAACATTTCAATCTCTTTAGGAAATTACTAGTGATGGGGATTCCATCCATTGTAGGACCTCAATATGGATGAGGATTCCAGATCTAGACAGGTAACGTAGGTCAGTAAGAGCAGCGATATAAGCTTCCATTCTGCTTCTCCTGGATTGTGGTAAAAGTCCTGATGTTGGGATCATTAACAGAGTTGTATATCTCCATCCTTCTCCAGACTCATGAATGCGAGTGGACCTTAACTTAAAAGTCCAGAATGATGGCTCTAAACCATTGGAAGGAGTTTACCTAATCTGCTCAAAGAGGCTTCTCAAAACCTCAAAACACTTCTTTTAGCGAGGAGTGGCTAAGTTAAAGTCTTCCCTCAAAAGTGAAGAGGATTAGACAACAGCTAGTCTTTTCAAAACATAATAAAATAACATGTTTACTGTCAAAGCAGATATAATTAGAAAGAATTAATTTTACAAAAATATGTACCAAAAGACCATGAAATCAATACTGGGCTTAACAGGGCTGAGCAGGGGTGGGGATTGATAGGAAAATTGGTTCATTCCCCGCCAGGTTCAAGTCTGTGCGGCGGATCATCAAGACTATCAGGGAGATTTTATTTCAAAGAAGAAGGGGATTGGGTCTGTTTTTTGCTTGTTTAGTGTCTCTGTGCACTTTCTCACTGCTATTCTGTGTTAAAGTGCAAGTGCTCCAGTTGTAAATTGTGTTATGGATTAGTGTTTCCATGATTGGCATATTTGATTTACAGGTAAGCCCCTAGTATAGTGTAATGAGAGTACCAGGGCCTGTAAATCAAATGCTACAAGAGGGCCTGTAGCACTGATTGTGCTACCCACAGAAATAGCCCGGTAAAGGTATCTCAGATCTGCCACTGCACAGTTTGCACCCAGATTCTAACTGCCATGTTGAAATGCCAAGTGCACCCTTTTCTTACATAGAAGTCACCCCGAAGATAGGCCCAGGGTACCCCTGTGAACAGAGTGTTGTGTATTTTAAAAGTAGGATAAGTACTGGTGTGTGTGGCATGGCCTGGTAGTGAATTACAGTGCATTTAGGTTTTCACTATGGAAAGGCTATCTGTCCCATCGGATAGAATGGGAGGTTTACTTATAACATCTTATAAGCATAACTTCCCATTCGGACAAGATAGGGATATGGAGTTTAGTATGCCTGGACTCAAAATCTAAAAATGAATCTTTTAGTAAAGATGATTTTTATGTTCTTTGTTTGAAAATACCACTTTTAGAAAGAATGTCTTTTCTTGCTCAGTCATCCTGTGTATCTCTGCTGGGTTTGTGGATTGACTGTCTGGCTTTGAAGTGACAGGGGATGTTCATTCTCTTCAGATAGCCACTGGGAGGGTAGAGGTGTTTCCTGCCATTCATGGATGAGTCAGGACTGCGCTGAATAGACCTGGGCAGCATTTAGAGTAGTGGGAGGGGATTTCCTTGCACCTTAATGGGCCTGGTCTGCCTAGGACAATGCTGTCTCCACCTCTTGCTGGGAAGCTGGGCTTTAGAGGACAAAACTGTTTTTGTTGCGCACAGACACTCTCTGCCAGAAGACAACAAACAATTTTTGAGTATAAATATTGGGGCCCAGACCGCAGAACTTTAGAACTCACTGGAATGAAGGAATCTGACAAGAAGAAGAGCTGGAAGAGCTGCCAGGAGGAGTACTGCCCCTTTGCTATATTGTCATTTTGTTTGGTTGGCCTGCAGTTGCTGGTTTTGCCTTGGGCAGTGAAAGGAATGAACTTAATTTTCTCTAACCTGTTGCTGAATATCTCCAAGGGCTTGTAACCAAGCTTACCTCTCGTTCACGAAGTCTCAGGGACCCCAAAGACTTCACTCACCTCTTGGCACCGCCTCAGTTGCAGCATTGGAGGAAAAGCAGCCGACTCCGTCACTGACTCCGTCGCTGACTCCTGTCCTGAAGGCACTGCAGAGGGCACTGCAACCCTCGTCTCACTGACGATGATGACTGACACCATCGCTAGACGCCTTCGCCACTGCACCGTGACCTCTGGGCACCACATTCCGCACCACCTTGCTTCACCTTGCTGCCCTGGTCTTACCGACCCAGTCGCTGCTCTTCAACTAGCTCTGTCACCTGCACTGCGATCTGTCAGCACCGCATCCAGCACCGCCCACTTTGCACCGCAGCTGTAGACCCGCCAAAGCCGCTTGATGACCGTCACCGAGCCACTGCCTACAGCATGACCTAAGGACACCACATGGCGCACTGCTACGCTTCGCATTGCAATTCCAATGTTTGCCACATTCCGCCGCTTTGGCCGCAGCTCAAAAGGTACTGTTTATGAGTCTGTTGACACCCATGACTGATGCAGTCAGTTGGAACTGTTGGATTCTGTTGTTTACAGCACTGCAGTAGCACCGGACGGAGCTACCAACTTCATAGAACTGTGTTTTTAAAGTATTCTTGCAGAGTGCATATTTGTAAGTACTGTATGCTGAATTTTTATCATTTTGGTCTTGTTTTGGATATATAAAAGTATTGGATTTTTTTTTAACTGGTGTGGTGTCTTTTTGTAGTATTTTCACTGTATTAATGTTGGTTATATGGAAATGTTTTACACACTGCCTCTGAAATAAGATGGCCTGCTTGTGTCAAGCTACCAAGGGGGTCAGTAGGGGTTATTTTATGAGGGGAGCCCCTTTTTCTCACCTGCTGTGACCTGCTACTTGTTGCCTCCACCATTGGGACGACTCCGGGGCAATGCTAACGCCCAAGTGCTGTCACTACTTGGGCCACGCTAATGCCTGAGTGCTGCCAATGCCTACCTGTTGTTAGGGGACACAGCCCCATCGTCCTTTGTGGTGCACATGCCGCGCACCGCGTCTTTGAGTGCCAGGAGGCACTCAAAAGGGGGCCAGGGCTTCCCCAGCGAGGGAGCTTGTTTTTCTCACCTGCTGTAACCTGCTACTTGTTGCCACTGCCATTGGGACACCTCCTGGGCTACGCTGCCACAGCCTACCGGCTGCCTGGGCCACGCTAACGCTCGAGTGTTGCCACTGCCTACCTGCTGTTAGGGGACTACATCCCCCATTGTCCATTGCAGAGCACATGCCATGCACCGCGTCTTTGAGTGCCAGGAGGTGCTCAAAAGGGGGCCAGGGCTCCTGCAGAGCGGGACATGCGCTGGCATGCCCGGGCCGCACCTGGGCGAAGCCCGGGCTAAGGGCAAGCCTGACTGCGCCCGTCAGAGGGAGGAACAGTCTGGGCTGGGCCATTCCCCTGAAAAGCTTGGATCTGGAAAAAACTCTACAACCCATTGTAGAACTAAGGTACTGAGCAATTGCACAATTGAAATAGAGAATACCTGGTTTGCCAAATTGATAAAGGTGTTTAAAATGGAAAAATGTAGGGGGGTTGCTGGTATGTTGGATGCTTTCCGGGTTATGGCAGAGTCACTCTTAACGCAAGAAATTCAACTGACTGAGCGACGCCTTTCTTTGGACCCATCTACATTGCAGAGACAGTTAACAACTGGTACTCCTTCATCTGCATCGGGGGATGTTGTCCAAGAGAGCTTGCCAATAATGTTACAAGTGTCCTGCTTACCCCTTCCCCGCCTCCCTCTGAAAAGACCTCAAACTCCCCAGTGGTTTAGAGTAAAGCTACTAGGACTTGAGTCGTAAAAAATGTGGAAATTGGAAAGACCAAGGCCCCATAAGACAAAAGAAAGCGGGGGACTGGGATAAGAAAAACCAAGTTCAAGGGTAGCAATTATGGTAAGGTCACCCAAGGTAATGCCTATGCTAACTGTAATCATAAAATATTGGCACTTTCCTCCCCTTGAAAACCACTTCAGTTGGCACTCAAATCGAGATGATCTGGCCCCTACCAGCGTTGACCATTGCTAACACTAAGGGAGTTATGGCCGAGTTTTGTGCGAGATTGAATGACCTAGGGTTGGGAGGAGCTCTAACTAGTGCTCATGATTTAGTTGAAAAAAAATCTCTTTATTGTGGGATAAAATTAGCCTTTTAGAGTCTATAATGAAAACCTTGAGTTGTAATAATGTGGATTCACAACTAACCAGAAAAGAAAGGGACAATACAAGGTTAACGGTGGGTGGTCGATCATTACTTGTCCATGAAGGGAAAATCGATAAAAACCACGTGAACAACTCCACTTCTAGCAATGAGGAAAGAAATAGCTCGGAGGTATTATCTGAAGGGCTGAACGTGATAGATTTGCAGGGTCCACAAAGTGGACATGTAACATCTTCAGTCAGGGGAGACGGTTTGAGTGTCCCTGTTGGGAGCTTGAGAGACGTGAAATCTAGCAAATATTCGGTTCCTAATATGGAGATTCCACGTCTTCCTCTGGCTTCTTGTCATCTGGCCTCTTACATTTTGAATTTGGCTGGGGTTCCTGCACTAAGAGCTGGGCACAAAGAAAATTGGAATGATTTAAGGAATAAGACTGTAGATTGGTTGACGAAACACAAGAACTTCCATCCTTCGGATATTGATGAGATCTTAATGGTTCGTAGAGTAGGGTGGATAGGGCAATCTACTAAGACCATCAGAGGTGACTGCATTGTGGTTAATATTCGTAGGCCAAAGATGGTTCATTCTCTACTAAACTGCTGTGATGCAACTTTTGCCCCTAACACTGGGATCAGTGCACTCCCTCTAGGATATTTTTATAAACCGCAAGGTGAGAATAAAGTTATCAGATTTCCACCAGCTACGACAGCTAATAGGTTCCAAGCATTGTCAGACTTGGATTTCCAGGACTGACATTCACACAAAGTCCGATCGGGAAGAACACTGGTAACTGTCCTTAAAGATTTGAGACCGCTAGTTGCTGATAAGGTAGTTAGTGCTTTAACTGACCTTAATGGTTTGGAACCTACAATTGCTGATAAGGTAGTTGCAGGAACTCTCATCCGTACTTTGAAAAAGGAGATAGGAGAACGAGGCATGAACACTAGCCAAAGGGACCAGATAGGTAATCTTAATAATAGCCAGAATGATATACTGTGTAGGAATGTAGAAGGACTATTAGGTGCATGGCAGACTCAAATATTGTGCATGTAGAGACAGACCTAAAAGTTCAGCATAGTGAGGAGGACACTACAAACTGTAATTCTATCAGTAACTGTATAAATGATTGTGAGGAAGCCCCAAGATTAGAAATTGAGGCTAAGGGAATAAACTGTGAACAAAGTATGGAAGGATGTAAAATGGAGATAAAGCTGACTTCATGGAATGTTGCAGGGATTTGGAGAATTCAAAGGGATGGAATATGGCAGGAATATATTGGGCAAAGTGAGATAGTCCTATTCCAAGAAACTTGGGCCTTTGAAAGCGCACATAGGGTAGGTTTTAAAACATTTAGTACTGCTGCAATTCCCTCAGCTAGAGGAAGGCCCTCTGGAGGGCTTGCTATTTGGATAAAAACCATTCTAGGTGTTGATATTAGGCAAATCGACACCCCTTGCTAAGATATCTAGGGAATAAAGTTCCTAGCACCTGATAAAAGGGATGTCTATATTTTTAATATTGATAGTACACCAAATGTAGCAAGTAGGGAATCAGAAGTCATTGAACATCTGGACTAACTTTTAACCACGATTAACCAGAGTGCTCTGATAATTGTGGGGGGTGACTTCAACTGCAATTTCGAAGCTGTGGTTGGACTTGAAAACATTTTTGAGGATGAGGACTTGGACAACAACAATCCACTACTGGACAGTAGACCAGTAGTATCATGCACACGTGCTGTTGCACAGCTGTTAAGGCTGGTATCAGGCCATGGTCTACGTGCCTGTAATGGGTGATTGCCTTCTGACAGGCTAAATTTACCGACATTCACTAGGGGTAGCTTTAAAAGCTGTATAAACTATATATTGATATCTATATACCTGTGGTCCATGGTATGTTATCTAGTAATTGAGGATAGAACAGAGAGCGATCCTTATCCATTATCTCTGACACTCTCAGCCTCTCTTTTCAGGTTAAGTTCCCTAAGGAAATTTGATTCTAACTGTAGTCCAATTGAGCCACTACTAACAAATAACCACAGAGGTCTTAGATGGCCCTTGGTATTGGGAAATGAAACGACTATCAAAAACATCTATGATATTTATGTAAAAATAGATTCCTTGCATGTAAACCTACAAAACAGAGATCCCAATTATGGAAATGAATGATAAGCTGGTAGAAGAACGAGCACCAATACTGAATAAGGCTCCCAAGGAATTTAAAAAGGGAATATCTGAGGTAGCCACACTAGAGGACCCATAGTATAACAAAGGCTGCCTTGATGCAAAAAAAGATCTGATCCAGGCATCAAAGGTTAAAGACATAATAACCCTAAGGGAAAAGAGGATCTTTTACAAGAGGGTACTAATCCTGGCTAGGAAAAACGGGGAAGATAATATTTGGACTGAGCTGATTATTTCAGGCAAAACAAATGACCAAGCAACTTTTTGGCGTTTGATATCTAAGGGCAATAAAAAGGGGAAATGTAACAAGGACCTTTTCCTAGTTGCAAACACCTGGATAACCCACTTTTCACAACTATATTCACCTTCTAACAATGATATTGATTATAATCATGAAGATTACGAAACTTATTTGAGTAATGCTCTATTATACTTCAGTATGGAGGAAACAATAATAGCAATAAATGCAGTAAAAGCAGGGAAGGCACCTGGACCAGACAAGGTACCAGGTGACTTATGGAGACATGAAATGGAGGTTTGGGCTCCTTATATTAATCTTTTAGGTAACTCAGTTGCAGCAGGAGCACCAATTCCTGAAATGTGGAGGGGGCAGAGATTGCAACTATTTTTAAAAAGGGTAACCGACATGACCGGTCGTACTATCAACCGATTAGTTTAATCAATGTTTTACAAAAGATATACCCTCGTCAAATTTTAAATAAACTGAGTAACTGGATTGGGGAGTACAGTATTTTATCTAAGTATCAGGCAGGTTTTAGAGTTAAAACTAGCACAATTGACCAGTTTTTTAGATTTCTCTTTATAATTTGGAAGTATATTACAGTTATGAAAGCCCACATATATTGCTTTTGTGGACCTCAAGGCAGCCTTCGAACTCATCCGCAGAAACCTACTGTGGAAATCACTAATAGATCAGGGTGTCCCAGGGGGAATCTTCGTGCACATCATTAGACTACATGAGGATAGCTTTGCAAGGGTTGGATGGGGTCCAAATGGTGAACTTACAGATTGCATACAAGTAAATAGGGAGTAAGGCAGGGATGTGTGTTGGCCTGTACCTTATTTTTGTTATATGTTAATGTCATCCCTTAATATCTGCAAAAAGGATTTTCCCAATTTAGGGGGGTGCCAGTACCGGCACTTTTATTTGCCGATGATACAATTTTAATAACACAAACCCCCAAAGGTCTCCAAAGCTTATTAAATACTTTCGAAATATACTGTGAAACAAAGGGCCTGGAAATAAATTCTACCAAAACAAAATACATGGCAGTTAATCCACAAAAATCTTTTAAAAGGAACTTAACTGTCAAAAACGAGAAGATAGAATATGTGCTAAATTTTAATTACTTAGGGATTACATTGGATTCTAAAATGAACTGGAGGCCATAGTTGGAAAAAAGTAAAACTATATTACTCCAAATCTCAGTGCCAATAATAAGGAAGCATGAGAATAGTTTGTCTAAAGCTGTCTCTCCTGCACTAGAGTTATACAAATATAGGGTGCAATCTGCATGCCTTTACGGGGCTGAACTGTTGGGCCATGTAAGAAAGAATACCTTTATGGTGGTTGAGAATAAATTCCTAAGGAAACTGTTAAGCTTACCTATGCGTACCCCACTAATACCAGTAGGGATGGACCTAAATATTTGTCGCACTGATCAGCAGGCAATTTTACGGCCATTATTGTTTTGGCTCCGCCTGTGGTCAACAGATGAACTTGTTCACTATAGAGAAGGCCTGGAGGAAATTTTTAGAATTAAAAATGGTACATGGTTGCTATGGCTAAATCATATTTGTGATTGGTTTTATAAATTAGGATTTAAGCAGTTTTGGGACGATCCTCGGAAATTGTCTAAGGGGCTCAAAAAAACAGTTGAAACAGACTTTCTGGAATTTGAATCAAAATATTTTTTCCCACAACTCAAATGTAGGCACTTTATCTACAAAGTTCCTTTTAACAAAACCAAGTGGGAAATTTGAGTTCTTTTTGGATGAGATATAACCACAGCTTGCTAAATCTCTTTACCTCAAATTTCGCTACGGTATTCTGCAGATAAATGCAAATACAGTGAAATGGGCACGTAGCGTTGGGGACGCAAGCGATGGCTGTTGTGCTATCTGCCACACTGGTGCAAAGGAGAACGAATTGCATGTGCGATACTTCTGCCCAGCTTAAATATACTCTAGGAGGTAATGGATCAAACCCATTTGTCAGCTTTTAGGTCCTGTTATGAGGCGGCAAGAATATTGCAATAGATACGACACAAGCAATCGTTTTTAGTGTGAGTAGATATCTCTTTGGTGTTGATTTAATAAGAAAGAGAATAGGACTGAAATTTTATGGATTTATAGGAACCTGTGTGTGTTTTATTTAAAATTCGATAAAAATTTGAACTTTGTTGGTTTTGTACTAGAGGGACTATGCCACATAATGTAGTATCTTAGCTGTACACCATGGAACCTTGTATATTTTTGACACAGCCATTAAGTGATCAGAACATAACATGTACTTGTTGTATGAATGTATAAATTTAAGCATTGTTAAAACGCCATCCTGTTATAAAATGTATTTATTGACAGGATTTTACTATATTTATTGTGTTTTAATAGCTAAGTAAGGTCTCGTATTGGGACATTGACTCCCAATAATTGCGTACTTGTAGGGAGGGTTACCCTTTGAAAAGTCATCAAATTATGTTTTTTATATGAATTGAATGTAATCTTTTATGCTTTTTTAAATCAAAATAGGTTCATTGACTTGACTTGAGTCTTTGTAGTTGAGACTTTGTAGTTTAAGGATGTGTTTTACAAAAGTATAGCTCATGCAGGTTCTGTAATCCCTGTCTATAACCTTCTTGGGCCAGTGCTGTTCTTGTCATGCTTGAACTTGTTAAACAGAGAAGGGCATGGTGGCCAGCATAAGTTTCAACATCACAGGTAGGACAGCATCTCCTAGGAAGAACAGCACATGCCCAAGAAGGTTATAGACAGGGATAACAGAACCTTCATGAGCTATACTTTTGTAAAACACATCCTTAAACTACAAAGATTACTATCCAGCCTCCAAGAAATTAGTTTAACCTGCTGTTTTCGAGAAACAACATCAAGATGTACTGAATGTTGATAACTATTCATTTTTGGAGCCCTGAAGAAGTCTCAATGTGTGAGACGAAACGTGTCGGCTAAGAAGGGAATCCATTTGTGTTCTTGGATTTTTTCCTGACCTGTATTTTGAAAATAAAGAACTTTGGAAAATAAAAAATTTTTACGGAATATTGGATTCATTTATCACAGGACTATCATACATATTATGGACTTTTGCATTTTTTAATGAAACACTTCTTGGATGGGTGCTGATTCCTTATCTTTCAGTTGATAGAAACTGCGGAAGGCGGCAACAATCTGCTCATCTGCAGTCTGGACTACTCCTGTTTGATTTCAGACTGCCTGAATCAATGTGACTGCATCTTAGCATACAGCCTCTTGGCCAACATCTTCCCGCACCTATCACCGCTAAGAAAAAATTAGTATTGCAGCCTTAAAAGGGTATGCCCTGCTAGATCCAGATCTAAGTGCTTCAGCACACACCTGTGATTCTCCAGCTCTCGCCACACTCGCGGAGCTCTCGTTCGCTTATGGATCTCCTCAAGCTCCCCTACCTCCCTCTCTAACTCAGCACGTTTTCACCTGCGAATGGAGTTGTAGGTTGTCGCAATGACGATGAACTCCCCACACGCCACCAGCTTCAGGGCCTCCCATATCGATGGCAATGACATGGACCTCACATCATTCACATGGAAGTAATGTACAATAGTGTCTTGCAGGCGGTTTACCACGTGTGCAACAGATTCTCTCCAAGCTGCCGTTCCGGAAGAAATGTTCGTGTGCGCTGCACAGGCAGAAGAACAGAAATGAAGGCGTGATCAGAGAGAGAACGTGGGGAAATTGCAGAGGCTTGGAGGCTAAGCATGAGTGAGGTAGAAGCCAAAAAACAGTCCCAGCGGCCATATGTTTTATGTGCGGCGGTGCAATATGTATACTCACCATCGGTGGGATGCTGAGCCCGCCACACATCATGTAGACCACTATCTACCAGCCATTTCCTGCCCGCAGGAGAAAGATCCCCAGCTTGGTGCGTCCGCTGCCCTTATCTGTCCAACCCTCCATCCATCACCAGATTCAAATCCCTTCCCACCATAATTTTAGTGTCAGGAGAAGTGAAGACCTCCAACAGGGTGGATAGGAGGAAGGGTTCTTGTTTCTCATTTGGGGCTTATAGTGACCCAATAGTCAAGTGTGTCTCCCCCCACTGTATCCTTATTACCAACAACTGCTCCTTTATTTCTGCTACAGTTGACATAATCTTGCATTGGCAACGGACTCCTGATAAGATAGCCATCCCATTCCTCTTGGACAACCCAGCTGACCATACTTGTTGTGGGGACAGCCTATCACCATGCGCTTAACATCTTTGGAGAGCCGATGCATCTCTTGGAGAAGGCAAATATCACTATCAGCATTTTCAAGGAGGGAGAGCACTGTAGCCCACTTTACCTGATTATTTAGCCCACGAACATTAAGGCTTACCACCTTAAGATCCCAGCCCATGCATCTGTGCCTCAAGTGTATCCTAGCGTAGACCCTGAATCGCCTTTTAACAGGTATCCCTAGGACAAGAACTGGGGCGGAGGAGCCCAACTGCAACCCAAACAAACCCCAACCCCACAAAAAGACAATAAAACACCTAAGGAAAAAAATGTGAACCAGAAAATCATGACCAAAGTTCGTCACTTTAGATAAAGTCCAGGGGATCGTGGCTGCGACAATGTCCAGCCCAAGGAAAGTTCGACCACCTTGATGGTGGAGAGTCGTCAGTACGATGAACCGGCCACTGCTTTCTGCCCCTCCAACGCCCCTCAGTGAGCTCACACCTGTGTCAACTTCATGGGGTGCATGGATGATCAGTAGCCTGTGATAGGGAGGAAAGCACCTCCTCTTTCTCTCTGTCCTTCGTGGCCTGGCCAGGTTTCTTGATTGGAGACGATCTGCCCACTCGCTGCCATCCCAAGGAGCGACGAGCCCGCTGCAAACTGGGCCGCTCTGCCTCTGTAGACCATGTCATGAATGATGTAATATGTGATGTCATCAGCAGTGCATTGCGGGGGCGTGAGTTAAAGTTAGCTGAACTAACTATAACGGCATTATTTCTATGATTTCTATGATTTTGTAGGAGTGAAATGTCCAACTAACTATAACGTCCCTGAAACCTATTTTTTTTTTCAGTCAATTTCTAAGGTTTTTTAAATGCTAATTTCTACCGTGCCTGGAACCTATGTGTTTTTCAGTGCATTTCAATAGTTTTTTAAATGCTCATTTTTAACAATAACGTCCCTAAAACCTATGGTTTTTTTCAGTGAATTTCTAAGGTTTTTTAAATGCTAATTTCTAAGTATAACGTGCCTGAAACCTATGGTTTTTTCAGTGAATTTCAATAGTTTTTTAAATGTTAATTTCTGACTATAACGGGAGAGATACCTATGGTTTTTTCAGGGAATTTGTAGGGGTTTTAAAATGTTTATTTGTAAATTTATATATATACAACCTTTAATGTGTTTCAGAAAATTACAAGTTTAAATAAAAAAAGATCTTTTGTAACTGTAATATTCTATAATTACTTTCTTTGTTTTAATTTTAATTTAATTATGTAATGTCTTATGTCTTTTAAAATATATATATATTTTTTTCTTCAAAAAGTACTGGAGTCGCATACCCATCATGTACCCGTCACGGTGGGTGTGTGAATTCAAGACGCCATATTGGAAAAGTCGAGAAGAAGCCACGTTCGGTATGCGATGGGTGCACGATGCATGGCAGGCGTAACGTCATATACATATGGGTTCTCATCATGAGCGCATTTCGTATGCGACATGTGCGCGGTGCTAAGACCCTTGTGACGTCATATACATGCTGGGTTGTGCCAGGTGCCCGACGCCCGTAAAATATTTTATGTTTTAAAATTATATGTATATAACTTTAATGTACATATCAGAACAAGAGATTATCTAAACTATTTATTAAAATAATATATTTGTACTTGTAATAAACTTATATTTTTGTTAAATATATTTTCGCAACATCACGTTGGGTGCGCACTGGTTGCACGCTGGGTGTGCGACTCCCATGTGACTTTGAAAGAAGCTATTTCATTGGTTGACAAGATTTTCCATTATAGAACTTGGAGGACCCCACCTTTTTTAGTCATTCTCTCTGCTGCATCAGAGGAGAAACACCTGCTGTGTTTTTAGGAGGAATAGTGAGAGTTTTTTGGGTGCTTGCTTAAAAAGCTTCTGCAATGGCTTCTTCTAATCCACCAATAGACCTTCCATCTGATAATGAAGATTTGTGACCACCTTCCAAAAAAAGACCAGCATCTATTGTATGGAAATTTTTCACAATCCCGGAGGGAGAAAGAAAAGTCAATGCAAGGAAGGTGAGCGGCACACTGTGTCCTAAAGTTCTATAAAGAGGCAGTGAGATAAAGTACTCATGTGGCAGCAACAAAAAGTACTTGTGTGGTACTTCCAGTATGTATAAGCATCTACAGACTATTCCTCCGAGACAACTTGCACGAGAACAACTGAGACGTGCTCAAGAGGTCACACCACAAACTGACCAGGGAGCTGGTCCCAGTACTTCTGGAGGCTCAAAGTCTGCATCTCACGGTCCGGATATTCACCAAGAGTTTGCGACGCTCAAACATCATTGTATAAAATGCAATACCATTTTATGCTGTGGGGAGCAATCAGTTGACTGTGTATGTTCAGCAGCAAGAAATCGTCGCTGCTTAACAAAAATAACATTTTAATTCCAAAAGTTTAAAGTTGTGTCTGTTTGATTTTTAGTTTTTCAAAAAACACCCAAAAAATCTCAAAATTGTTTAAAAAACAAAAAAAATTAAAAACAAAAAAGAAGAAAAAAATGTTCTCTTCAGAACTACCTTTTTTGGTTAAAAAGAGAAATAACTGCATGCTAACATCTGGGTGATTGCTAGAGTACATGTGTAGAGCATGATTGATTCTAAGAGTGCATGGGTAGTGACAGGGAGATGGCTGGACTGCATGAGTAATGCAGAGGTAATTGTAGGTCTGCATGTGTTAGTATCTGTGTTATTGTAGCAGTACATGGGTACTGACTGGATGATTGCACTACTGCAAGGAGAGTGCATGGTGATTTTATAAGTGCTTGGGTTTTGGCAGAGTGATTGGATTAGGACATGGGACTGGCTGGGTAATTACAGGAGTATATAAGTAGTAACATGGAGATCACTGAACTGTATAAGTAGCACTCAAAGCATTGTAAAAGTGCAAGAGTTAGTGCCTGGGTAATTGCATGAGTACATGGGTACTGACTGTATAATTAGAGTACTGCAATGTAAGTGCATGGTGAATTTATAAGTGCTTGGGTATTAGTGCAGTGATTAGATAAGGACATGGTACTGCCTGGAATGATTGGAGGAGTGAGCGGAAACTGATAGTGTGATTGCTGGACTGCATAGGTAGTACAAGTGTAATTGAAGGAATGAATCAGTACTGCATGGATAGTGCACATGTGATTGTAGCACTGCATGTATTAATGCCTGGATCATTGTACAAGTACATGGATAGTAACTAGATACTTAGAGTGCTGTAAGGTGACAGCATGGTGAATTTATAAGTGCTTGGGTTTTGGCGTGGTGATTGGATTAGTACATGGTACTGACTGAGTGATTAGAGGAGTGCACATGGAGTCACATTTCCTAAAATAAACATCCTCAATACATTGCACAAAATACAAATATCAAATATATCAAATGCTTATTTCTAAGAGAATTTTCCAAATACAATATCAATTAACAGAAATAATAATTGAATCAGAAATTCTTTATTACTTCCCTATAAAAAAAGACCAGAGTCTATTGTTTGGAAATTCTTTACAATTCCGGAGGGAGAAAGAAAAGTGAATGCAAGGAAGGTGAGCTGCACACTGTGTCCCCGAGTTTTATCAAGAGGCAGTGAGAAAAAGTACTCATGAGTCACTTCTAGTATGTAAAAACGTCTGCAGACTATACATCCCAGACAACTCGCATGAGAACAACTGGGACGAGCTAAAGAGGCCACACCACAAACTGACTAGGGAGCTGGTCCCAGTTCTTCTGGAGGCTCTGCCTCTGCATCTCATGGTCCAGATATTCGTATAGAGTTTGCGATGCTCAAACAGCATTGTATAAAATGCATTCTCATTTTATGCTGTGGAGAACAATCAGTTGACGCTGCATGTTCAGCAGCGAGAAATCTTTGCTGCTATTTTTTTTCAGTTGGAATGACATTTTGACCCTGTACAAAAGAAGGAAAAAAACAGTTCTCTTTAGAACTACCTTATTTGGTTAAAAAGAAAAATAACTTCATGCTAACATCTGGGTGACCGCTAGAGTACATGTGTAGAGCACGATTGATTGATTGATTATCTTCTGGGTAATGACAGGGAGATGGCTGGACTGCATGAGTAATGCACAGGTAATTGTAGGTCTGCATGTGTTAGTGCCTGTGTTATTGTAGGGGTACATGGGCACTAACTGGATGATTACACTACTGCAAGTAGAGTCCATGATGATTTTATAAGTGCTTGGGTTTTGGCAGAGTTATTGGATAAGGACATGGGACTGGCTGAGTAACTGAAGGAGTGCATAGGTAGTAACAGGGAGATTAGTAAACTGTGTAGGTAGATGTCAAAGGAATGCAGAAGGGCATAAATAAGGGCCTGGGTAATTGCATGAGGACATGGGTACTGACTGGGTCATTAGAGCACTGCAAAGTGAGTGCACAGTGAATTTATAAGTGCTTGGGTATTGACGGAATGATTGGATTAGTACATGGTACTGGCTGAGTGATTGGAGGAGTGCACAGGGAGTCACAGTGTGATTGCTGGACTGCATGGGTACTATCTGGGTAATTGGAAGATGACTGAATCAGTAGTGTGTAGGTGGTTAGAGGACTGCATAGATGGTGCACATGTGATTATAGCAATGCATGTCTTAGTGCCCGGGTCATTGCATGAGTACATGGGTACTGACTGGATGATTAGAGTACTACAATGTGAGTGCATGGATAGTGATTAGATACTTAGTGTGGTTGGGGCGAGTACTTAATTAAGCTAACACCCTGCCACAACCTAGTGACGATTAGTAACTATCGGTAACAGATACATAGTGACACCGTTTCATCTTTTTTCACCCAGCCACGTGTACAATATTACCCGGCTGCGCAAAAGGACCCCGTTTTTCCAAATCAGAACTGTAACTTTCGGTAAGGATCGATTTTCAAACAAATGTAGCATGGCTATGACGATATTTGATGTTTCCCTTTAAGCAAGTAAAACGCTCCTTTTAAATTCCTTTTCAGTATTAATACAGAACAAGCATTCGCTTGGAGGCTTTGAAATAATTACGCCCCTTGTGAACCACGCAAGGTAATCCTTTTGTGATCAAAAACCTCATAACAGGTTTATTTTTGCGTTACAAATTACTATACGCATGATGCAAATAACTAATCAATATTCTCTAACCCATGCAGGAATGTGATGATAATATCACACTGAACAAGTTATTTAATAATATTTGAGTTGAAACAGAAGCTTCCTCTTATACACTGAGGTAAACAAATAAAATGCCCTTCAAATAAGAGTGTCAGGGAATGTTAATATCCAACACTTAATGCCGTATTTTTCCCAAATTGCATACAGGACTGTGGGAGCCTGTGAACATTAGAGGCGATCACTACAGAAATACTACACACTCTGTAGATTTCTTCTGGCAACATAACTGCAATGGTCAGTAACAATAATATACAATATGATTGGTGTATGAATGCTTTGTATGACTGTCGGAGAATGTGGACAACACTAACCAGAGGGTTCAGGATTTAAGCACTATGTTTTTAGAATGATGGGAAAACTATTGATACATATAGGCAGCTACCAAATTGGATATATAAGGCTTTTTAGTACTTTTGAGATGTATGTTCATTTAGAAATGTAATGTATTATATAAGGTTAAATTTAAAAATACGTGAAAGGACATGCAAAACAGTTTGATGTTAATTCTATATGGTCACAACGGGGACATTGTGGAGAAATGTACAATAATATAAACGAATTGCCATCACATATAGACTCTCTTTGATTACAAATAGGCCCCTTATCTACATATATAATCATGTTTCCACATTAAGATTTGAGTGCAAATTCATAGATGTAAGTGGAGCCAGTTACCCTTTGGAGGTCATATTGAAAAATGTGTAGATAGTGATTATAAAGTCAGGATCTAATAGTCGTATTTTATTTGTGCATTAGGTGTGATACAGTTCTGTGGAGAAAATAAATACAGACTGTCCTGAGGAAGGAAGCCATTATCAATCTAAGCTTCCGAAACGCGTCGACGCATTTTCATCAAGTCATATTCGGCGTTGCCAACAAATAATCTGGTTCAAAGGAATATTATTCCCCCATTGTTGTCAAACGAGGGCCCGAAATGACATAACTAAGACAGATAGTAGTGTCTTTTTTGAAAAGTTTCTCCATACCCACATTAGGTGGTTTTATTTGTGTATTTCATGTTTTTAATTGACTATTCATTGATATCTATGTGTTTTTATTTATAATAAATTGTATACTTTTTTAATAGATTGTTTGTGTTCCTTTCTGGTAAGTGTTCTCCCATTCAACAAGATGCAAGATAAATGAATGTTGTGGATTGAGTTTGTCATTTTGAGTCCTGATTTAGGAGCAGGAAATATTATCTCCCATAGGGAAAAACTTTTTGTTTTACTTATTAATCGCTTTATACACTGATGGTGTGTGATGTGGAATGAACACATAACAACTACTACCTATAATGCGACATGCACCACCTCTATCTGCTAGCATGACGTCCAGAACCATTCGGTTCTCTAAAGCGACAATTCTAGCACTTTGCAATTCTTCGGTGAGGTTTCCTAGAGCTGCAGCTGCTTGATCTGTAACAGCTTCTACAACTCTACTTAATCGTCGCACTTTCCTGCCATTTAATGCAGCCCCCACTAAAAAGAACAATCCTAAATTAAAATCTATATATTGTTGTAGGCTAATATCTGTTTAGTCTATATTATCAGTATTCAAGGTCCTCATATCGATTTACAGTAATATTGTTGAACAATTTAAGATCTCGGTGATACAATGGAGGTGCCAGAAACACAGGGAGCAACAAAATGATACGTAACAAACTCCTGTCGGCCCAGCTAGCAATCGATAATATCCACGATTCCCACACACAAAAAAGGTGTTTTGTGAAGCTAAAAAGGTACTATTATTCAAACCATCTATATTCAAAACCGTAATACAATCGCTAATGCCAACAGGAATATGTCCAATGCTCTGTACACATAATTCTGCTTGTGTTTGAGTAACAGAAATTACAAAATGTTCAGCATTAACAGAGTCTCTTGTGTTGGTGAAGATATATGGCGTTTAAATATTATCCGGTCGATATTCCTCCCACTCCCATTTAGTTCCATTCGCTTGGGGATACCCATCTTTGTCTTGATGACACTCTTTGTTCAACTGGAAAAGCAGTCTGCCCACTGTAGGCTTCCTAGTCGTAAAAAACAAAGCATACCAGGCTCGACAGGAGCCATTCTGCGAAAAAGGGAGAGGTATAAATTGTGTACCTCCTTTTTTTTGATGTGCAGGCATCATCCCACACATCCAACAATTTGTGGCATTCGTAGCAATGTGGGTATGATGTAACATCTGAATAAAAGTGTTATTAAGGTAGGATTGTCGACGCTTCAATTCTTGATATGGGAGCGGAAAGAAATAATGCTCCTCGGGTGTCGGTGTAGTAACAACAAACAACTCACGAGCAGGAGTTGTCTCCTCAACAGACCATGTTATTGTTGCCACAATTACCAGGTCAACAATAAACCCTGCAGCGCAAAAAATCTTCTTCTTTTCCATTTTAGCAAAGCAAAAAAAACAATTCTTCCTGAAACTAAAGTAGTTGTCGGAGCTCTTACCCCTGGGCAGCGGTTGATTTCTTCATCACAGGCCCAGACGGGTGTCACTACTCTAATGCAGGTCTGATCCCCCCCCTTGCCACATCGGCTCTCCGTTTCACTAACCCAGAAAATGCTCAGACAACTTTCACAAGCACTGCAGACTTTTCTCTCGGTCTCATATTAGATCTCGTTGCTCCAAGGATTGTCTGGTCCGGGAAGAACTCCTCAGACTCGTCAGGTGTCATAGCACGGCCCTTCTCCGCAGTCAGAAACTCTTGATGGTCGGTCAACACAGCAGGCTCCACTAAGGTAGGAAGTATTCACCGACAAATGGTGCTGTGAATCCAATTTTTCCGGTTCGTGACTCGAACTGCTGTCCTCATGGCAAGTAGCACTTTCTCTGGCCCACGCCACCTTGGCTCCAAACTGCTCGATCTCTCAAAGGACTTCAGGAGAACGAAATCACCAGGTCGGAGATTATGGCCTTCACCTGTAGATCTGTCAGGAAGTGCTTCTCGAACCTGTTGATGAATAGAAACCAAGTTATCAGTTAACTGTGCCAAATAGTCATTCATTAAGACACAGGGTACATCATACACAGAACTTGGCTTAGGAATTCCCCAGATATTCATAGGCCTTCCAAACAAGATCTCATAAGGCGTGAGACCTGTTCGAGAAGGAGGCACTGATCTAATAGACAACAATGCCAGTGGCAATGCATCTGGCCAAGTCAGAGAAGTAGAAGCCTGTATCTTGGCTAATTTCAGCTTCAGAGTAGCATTGTATCTTTCCATCAATCCTGCTGATTGTGGGTGCAACACTGCATGAAACTTCTGTTTGATCCCTAATCCTTTCAGGACATACTTGATAATGCCCCCTATAAAACGAGGTCTGTTATCACTCCACAAAAATCTACAAACACCATAGCGAGGGAAGATTTCTTTCAAAAGTACCTTTGCCATAGTAATTGCAGTATTGTCCTTTGTAGGGTACGCCTCAATCCATTTACTGAAGGCACATACCACCACCAAGACATACTTCAAATTATTACAGCGTTCAAGCTGAATATAATCCATCTGCAAAACTTCAAAAGGTGCAGTTGGTGTAGCAAATCCTCCTGCTGGAGTTTGTGTCCCTTTTCCAGGATTGAATTGTAGGCAGATCATGCAGGACTGTACTACTCTCTTAGCTGTGCTAGCAATTTCTGGATGCTCCCAAACTTGTGTAAGCAATTTCACTATTGCTAAAGCTCCAACATGTGCTATCCCATGTGCCATCTGAACCATAGGTTGTACAAAAGCTATAGGCAACTTCCATCTATCCATCTGTTTGTTTCGCCAACATCCTTCATCATCCAACTCTCCATCCTTGGACCATTGCTCCCGTTCTTTGTCAGAAGCGGTCCTCTGTATCTCTAATACTTCCTTCCTAGCATCGTGCCACCGCTCAGGTTGTGACTTCACTACATACATGGAAGTAGTGTCAGACTGCATCACAGTCTCACGTGCCACTCAATCTACAAAAGCATTTCCTTGTCCCACCTTTTCAGTCACTTTCTTGTGCGCACTACATTTCACTATAGCTGTCTTCTTTGGATATGTTAATGCAGTCAGAAGATTATACACTAGTTCTCCGTGCATTATCGGCATCCCGTGTGATGTCAGAAAACCTCTTTCCTTCCAGAGCAGGCCAAAATCATGCGCCACTCTAAAAGCATAGCGGTTATCTGTATAAATGTTCACACGCAAACCTGTACTAAGCTCACACGCTTGTGTCAAAGCTATTAGTTCCACTGCTTGAGCTGACTTCTGTGGTATGTGAGCTGTCTCCACTATTGTGTGAAGCATAGTAATTGCATATGCGGCTGAAGTTGTACCATCCGGTAACTTCAAAAAAGACCCATCAACCCACAATTCTCCGTCTACATCTGGAAGGGGCATATCTTGCAAATCAATACGACCCTTTGTCTGTTCCTCAGTCAGGAAAATACAATCATGTGATTCTTGGGTCTCAGGCTGAGTCACCGGAAATGGCAACAATATGGCTGGGTTTAGTGTTGTACATCACTTCAGTGTAATATGAGGAGCTAACAGCATCAACTCATATCCTGTCAGAAGAGCACTAGTTAAGTGCTGCGTCTTTGTTTGATTTAAAAGGGCATCAACAGCATGGGGTACCAGCACCAACAGCTTATGTGATAAGACTATCCCTTCACTCTGGCGTATTGACACAGCTGTTGCTGCAACCGAGCGAAAACATCCAGGCAACGCTCGAGCAACAGGATCAAGTACTGCTGAAAAATTTGCACAAGGGCGTTGCTTATCACCATGTGTCTGTACTAAAACTGACAATGCACATCCATCTCTCTCGTGTACGTACAATGTAAAGGGCTTCGTGTAATCTGGAGTACCTAACACTGGTGCTGAACAAAGGGCTTGTTGTAACTGTCGAAAAGCATTCTCACATTCATCTGTCCATGGAAGGGGTATTGGAGTATCTTTTGTCAAAAGTGCTAACAAAGGTTTAACAATGTATGAAAATCCTAATATCCATTTCCTACAAAAAGAAGTAAGACCTAAAAATGCTCGAACTTCTTTCTGTGTAGAAAGTACTGGTGTGTCTAAAATTGCCTGAATGCAATCTGATGTGAGTGCATGCCACTCCTTAGACAAAAAGTGACCTAAGTAGGTTACCTTTGGTCTACAATGCTGCAATTTCTTTTTCGATACTTTGTGATGATGTGAAGCAAGGAAAGAAAGCAAAGACAGGGTACACTTTTCACATTGTTTAGGGGTATCGGCTGCCAACAAAACATCATCAACATATTGTATGAGCGCCACACCTTCGGGTAGAACAAAAGAATCAAGTTGTCTTTTTAATGCTTGACTGTAAATACTAGGACTCTCAGTATAGCCATGAGGAACTCTACAAAATCTATACGATTGATTATTCAAAGTGAAACCAAACAGATATCGGCTATCAGGATGAATAGGGATCGAAAAAAAGGCCTTCTTCAAGTCTATAACAGAGAACGTAGTTGCAGTAGGTGGAACTAAAGTAAGAAGTGTCGTGATGCCAGAAACCACTGGATATTGTGGCACCACTATCTTATTCATCTCCCGTAGGTCAATTATAAATCGATAAATCCTAGTATCAGTATCTTTCTTCAAAATTGGGAGGATCGGACTGTTACAAATATTAAATGGAACTTCTTCAACAACCCCAACTTCAATAAGATCTTGTACAATTCGTGTGAGTGCTTCCTCACCCTCCTGTGAAATTCGATATTGATGTAAACGTGGTAACACAGCTCCCTCCTTTACACTAATATGCACCTGTGGAATAACTATCTGTCCCACATCAGTGTCTGAGGTAGCCCACAAAGTTTTAGGTATGGAGGCTAATGCAGTATCCTCTTTAGCAATGCAAATGCTGGCCATTACTGGATAATTGTCATTCAAAATCACACGCACTCAGTCAGGGGAACATCTTATTGTGGCTCTGAAATACTTGAGCATATCAAGACCCACAATATTATCTGGTGTATTTGGGGAGAGGAAAAATGGGCACGGAGCAGCAAACTTATCAACATGAAATGCAAGTGGTTGTGACAATGGGCTAAGGAAAGGTGTTCCATCAAACCCTATCGATGTAATCATTAAGCCAGACAGGGGAGCCCTCGGAACCAATTGTTTAGACAAAGCTCTAAGAGTAGCTCCTGTATCAACCAGAAACTGATCAGTGGAACCCAAAACATGTGCTGTAACATAAGGAGCCCTCTGATCTACTAGAACTTCAACTGATTCCTTACCCCATCCTACGCAATCATATGCATAAGCAGAATCATGCAAATCAGGCTGCAGATAATCAGACATCTGGTATTGGTTGCGCCTATCAAAAGTATTGAACCCTTTCTGTGCCCACACATTAGAATCAAACCTAGAGCGATCGTTCGTGGTGCCTCTGGGTCCTGAATTCCCCGCGCGATTTCTCATTGGTCCTCGGCCACGGACATAGCGTTTTGAGCGCTACAACGGACACTCATCTGCCCAATGGCCAAATTTCCTACAATACGCACATTGGTCAACAGCCAAATTTGAACAAGTGCAAGAGGAACCATAAAATCCTCGTCCTCCTCTATCGTTACCTCTAGGAGGTGGACCATAAACCTGAGATAACATAACCTTTGCTTTTAATTCTTTAGACTTTTTATCCTTGCTACCCTTCGCTTCTAATTCCTGACGCTTGTAATATTGAGCCATCGTCAGGAGGGATGCCGGAGAAAAGGTAGTCCAAGAGCTTTCACTAGCTTTTAAACGGCTAGTTACTCCTGGTAATAGATTCGTAACATACTTATCTACAAACAAATGTCGGCCCGTATCTTCCGTTAGCGATTGGCCACAAAAATCATGAAAAGCTTCCTCGAAACGCGTAAAAAAATCTGGAACTGATTCATCTGCCTTTTGCTTACAAGATGCTAAAATAGTCCAATCAATCTTTTTAGGGGGAATAATCGTTTTTAACTTAGTTAATATTGCACTAGGAAGAGCTAAAATCAACTAACATGACTTTTTCGCTGGTTCCCTATCCTCATCTTCCCTCTCTATCTCCTTCCATAATGCCCCATACACTGCGCGATCATCACCTTTACGCACAGATCTCCACATATCAGGCGGCAATATTAGCCCGAAAAATAAATCAATATCAGCTAATGTCATGGTACAAGAATTTATGGCTCCATCAACTTCCTCATAGAAAGCGGCTGGATTTTTAAGTGGATCAGGCAATGCAGCTTTAAGTGCTATGACATCTGCCCTATTCCAGGGAGTATACACCCAATTATAAATAAAATACCCTTTAGCATTTACAGAAAACCTATTGTCACTTGTACCCATTCCCTTAGGAGGAACATATAAAGGAGCGGCCACTCGCATAGGCTTTGCATGCACTATTGCGGTCTTATCTGTTCCAAAGATAGATGATTGTTTCCTGTCGACCAATTCTGTCCGTCCATCTTTTTTAGCTTTCCAATTCTCATCCCGTAGATGAAGCACCTCAGTTCGAACTTTAAACAGCCGCTTGATCGTATCAGTCACCTGGGAGAGAGTAAAAAGACCTTTACGCAATTGCTTACAATCGGTTGCTACATCATCAGGTTCGAGAATATCAGAAACTTTTCGGAACATGTCAACAACTTCTTCTACAAAATGCTCAGTAAAATATATTTGCTCTCTATCTTGCCATCCCTTTAAAGTATCTAAGATACTAGAAACAGTAACAGTATCATGAAGTGCCTGATGGGTGATCTTTCTAAGTTCGGCCGCGCGGTCGGCCGACATCATGGAGCGGGTATTAGGTTTCGTTTTATCTGCCCTGGAATCCTCATCTTCGCCATATGGAGCGGACGGAACGGCATACAGAGGCGGAGGATGATCTAACAATAAAAAATCATATGGTGGCTTATTAAGGACAGGATAAAGAGGTTTCCGAGCAGCATATTGGCCAGATATCTGTAATCTGCGCTCCTTCTCCTGTCTCTTAAGCATGGGCGTAAAATCCTTGCCGTTCGCGGAATTTGCAGAAAATCCGCAAATTGGCACGCAGCGGATTTTTTTGCTTGGTGATTCAATATTGCGGCGCACGGCAGAGTTGTTTTCCTCAATATTTTGCGTGGGCTGTGCCATTTTGGATCTTGCTGCGGCATCCCGCGGGAGTTTGGCGACCGCGATTACATCATCGGGGCTTGCCACCTTGCACAGCACGCATCGCGAGAGTTTGCAATTGCGAACACGTAGATGCGGCGGGCAGCAACAATCTCGCACTCGCATTCTGCACAAGAAATCCACCAGCAAGCAGCATAAACCTTCGGAAAATGATGATTTTTATCAGAAGAACTCCTCAGGTTGACATTTGCCTGCACTTTCTTTTGCAAGGAGTCCATTTTGGGGGGGGGGGAAGGAAGTGCCCCACAGTCTCCAACTTCCTGTTCCTGTCCAGCAGGCTCCTCCCAGTGCTTTCTTCATGTGCTGGTCACTTTAATTTGGATCTTGACCTGGAAAGATTACTTTTTGTGGATGCTGCTGAATATTTGGATTTGAGGCCTTTTTGACTTTCTTTGGATCACTTTTGGATTAGAAATTTCACAAGTAAGTTTGTTTGGGGCATTACAGTTGCTGCAACTACAATATTGGAATGTTCAATTTTTGGGCTGTTGTTTGGGACTTTTGCCCAGGGGTAGTGAGTGGTGCATGGACTGAGTCTTTTTGTGGGGTCTCTTTAATGTAAACATCATGGAGGGCATGGATGGCATGGGATTGTGCTGATTTTTGTGTGTTTTTCGATTTTTTTGGCTGCTGTTGGGGCCTTTTGTCCAGGGGTAGTGAGTGGTGCATGGACTGAGTCTTTCTGTGTGGTCTCTTTAATGAAAACAACATGGAGGGTATGGATGGCATGGGATTGTGCTGATTTTTGTCTGTTTTTCGATGTTTTTGGCTGCTGTTGGGGACTGGCCATGTGGGTGGGGGCCATTTTGAGTGCTGGTACAGGCAGGCCCTGGCCATGTGCTGGGGGGCAAGGGGCCATTTTGAAGGCAGGCAATGTTCTCAGGCCTGCACCCATTTTGCCCAGCTTTCATCCTTTATGCCCAGGGGTAGTGAGTGGTGCATGGGCCTAGTCTTTCTGTGGGGTGTCTTGAATTTAAACATCATCAAGGGCATGGATGGCATGGGATTGTGCTGATTTTTGTGTGTTTTTCGATTTTTTTGGCTGCTGTTGGGGCCTTTTGCCCAGGGGTAGAGAGTGGTGCATGGGCCTAGTCTTTCTGTGGGGTGTCTTGAATTTAAACATCATTGAGGGCATGGATGGCATGAGATTGTGGTGATTTTTATGTGTTTTTCGACTTTTTGGGGTGTTGTTGGGACTGCCCATGTGGGTGAGGGCCATTTTGAGTGCTGGTACAGGCAGGCCCTGGCCATGTGCTGGGGGGCAAGGGGCCATTTTGAAGTCAGGTAGTGTTATCTGGCCTGCACCCATTTTGCCTAGCTTTCATCCTTTATGCCCAGGGGTAGTGAGTGGTGCATGGACCTAGTCTTTCTGTGGGGTGTCTTGAATTTAAACATCATTGAGGGCATGGATGGCATGGCATTGTGCTGATTTTTGTGTGTTTTTCGATTTTTTTGGGCTGCTGTTGGGGCCTTTTGCCTAGGGGTAGTGAGTGATGGATAGACTGAGTCTTTCTGTGGGGTCTCTTTAATGTAAACATCATGGAGGGTATGGATGGCATGGGATTGTGCTGATTTTTGGGTGGTTTTCGATTTTTTTGGCTGCTGTTGGGGACTGGCCATGTGGGTGGGGGCCATTTTGAGTGCTGGTACAGTCAGGCCCTGGCCATGTGCTGGGGGGCAAGGGGCCATTTTGAAGGCAGGCAGTGTTCCCAGGCCTGCACCCATTTTGCCTAGCTTTCATCCTTTATGCCCAGGGGTAGTGAGTGGTGCATGGACCTAGTCTTTCTGTGGGGTGTCTTGAATTTAAACATCATTGAGGGCATGGATGTCATGGCATTGTGCTGATTTTTGTGTGTTTTTCGATTTTTTTGGGCTGATGTTAGGGCCTTTTGCCCAGGGGTAGTGAGTGGTGCCTGGGCCTAGTCTTTCTGTGGGGTGTCTTGAATTTAAGCATCATCGAGGGCATGGATGGCATGGGATTGTGCTGATTCTTGTGTGTTTTTTGATTTTTTGGGCTGCTGTTGGGGCCTTTTGCCCAGGGGTAGTGAGTGGTGCATGGACTGAGTCTTTCTGTGGGGTCTTTTTAATGCAAACATCATGTAGGGCATGGATGGCATGGGATTGTGCTGATTTTTGTGTGTTTTTCGATTTTTTTGGCCACTGTTGTGGACTAGCCATTTGGGTGGGGGCCATTTTGAGTGCTAGTACAGACAGGCCCTGGCCATGTGCTGGGGGGCAAGGGGCTATTTAGAAGGCAGGCAGTGTTCTTAGGCCTGCACCCATTTTGCCTAGCTTTCATCCTTTATGCCCAGGGCTAGTGAGTGGTGCATGGGCCTAGTCTTTCTGTGGGGTGTCTTGAATTTAAACATCATTGAGGGCATGGATGGCTTGGGATTGTGCTGATCTTTGTGTGTTTTTTTTATTTTTTTGGCTGCTGTTGGGGCCTTTTGCCCAGGGGTAGTGAGTGGTGCATGGGCCTAGCCTTTCTGTGGGGTGTCTTGAATTTAAACATCATGGAGGGCATGGATGGCATGGGATTGTGCTGATTTTTGTGTGTTTTTCGATTTTTTAGGCTGCTGTTCGGGCCTTTTGCCCAGGGATAGTAAGTGGTGCATGGACTGAGTCTTTCTGTGGGGTCTCTTTAATGTAAACATCATGGAGGGCATGGATGTCATGGGATTGTGCTGATATTTGTGTGTTTTTTGATTTTTTGTGGTGTTGATGGGGACTGGCCATGTGGGTGGGGGCCATTTTGAGTGCTGGTACAGGCAGGGCCTGGCCATGTGCTGGGGGGCAAGGGGCCATTTTGAAGGCATGCAGTGTTCTCAGGCCTGCACCCATTTTGCCTAGCTTTCATCCATTATGCCCAGGAGTACTCAGTGGTGCATGGGCCTAGACTTTCTGTGGGATGTCTTGAACTTAAACATCATTGAGGGCATGGATGGCATGGGATTGTGGTGATTTTTAGTTTTTGTTTGACTTTTTGTGGGTGTGGTTGGGACTGGCCATGTGGGTGGGGGCCATTTTGAGTACTGGTACAGGCAGGCCCTGGCCATGTGCTGGGGGGCAAGGGGCCATTTTGAAGGCAGGCAGTGTTCTCAGGCCTGCACCCATTTTGCCAGGCTTTCATCCTTTATGCCCAGGGGTAGTGAGTGGTGCATGGGCCTAGTCTTTCTGTGGGGTGTCTTGAATTTAAACATCATTGAGGGCATGGATGGCATGGTATTGTGCTGACTTTTGTGTGTTTTTTTACTTTTTGGGGTGCATAACTGATGTTCTTCTGTCTTCCATTGCTTTTAGGTGCACAAGAGAACAACCAGTGCCAGGAAGAAGTCCTGCAGCGGTGTGTGTGCAGCATAACGTCACGCGACGTCACGTGTGGCCACAGACAAGACAACTCTGCATCTCATGCAACTGTGGCCTGCTGTTCTGACATCTGAAGAATATGGCCCCAAAAAAAGTTCCCTGTAGCTCCTCTAGCAAGAAAGTTGCCAGTAAGGAGCAGAAGAAGCAAGTTACCAAGGAGACTGGTGTGCCGTCCGCCACATTTTTGGTCCCCAGCAGCAGCGGGATCTGCTGGGGACCAAGCTGGGAGCAGCACCCCCGTTCCATTGGGCTCAGTGCCACCACCACCACGCCAACTTAAGTCCAAGTCCTTGAGTGCTGCAGAGGCAGTTAGCCTAGTTGTTCAATCACCATCGACCAGTGATGTTGGCTCATTGCAAGAAAGTAGCAGCAATGTCCCTCAATCAATACAGGTTGTTGTAAATCATCTGACGAGTGTTCAACAACCACAGCCGCAACAACAACCACATGTGCAAGTACAAGCCCAAGTACATGTGGAAGGAGAGGCAACGCAAGGAGATGCGCAAGCAGAAGTGCATGGAGGGGCACAAGTGCCCACAATAGTTGTTCCTCCCGAAGTAGGGGCACATCAGGAAATCAACATTCAAGCCGAGGTATCATTTGAGGAAGCCACTCCTCCTGATCATTCATTGTCTTCCACATCCCTAGCAAGGAAAAGATCAAGAATGGCCCTATCCTTGAGCAACTCAACACAACACCTAAAAAGAACTTTTTGAGTGTACTGCACCTCACTGTAGGGCTTGAGCCTGCCCGTCTCCGTTATCTATTTTCTGCAGAGCTGTTAGCTCATATGGTGTGCATTACCACTGCCCCTGTTGCTCCCAAGAGGCAATTATTTTGTCGAAGACAAATGAAAGATTCCACCCACTGTGGATTGCACCACCAAAATTCAAATAATGTCAATGTCAATAAAGAATGTCCAGAAATGTTAAATCTTTCTTTTGTTTCTTCTTTATTCAATTTTCTTTTAAGCAGCCAACGCGTTTCGTTCAACAGAACTTCATCAGGGCGTGCTGGCTGTGTCCAATGTGCACAGGCATCACATCACGTTTTTCTATTAGTTACATCCAGGTCAGTGATAAAGGCTAGTGTGCCGAGCGAAAAGTGGCATCCTTTCCAGAGGAAAGAGTATCTGTACAAAAGTTTCTTGGTGGATGGTGTCTACATCTTCTTCAAGTACCCTTCCTTCTGATGATATGGATCCAACTTGGGAACCACCACTGCCGTCTGAGAGTGAGGCACACCATGATCTGACAAAGGTAGCTAAGCGTAAAAGGAAGGTCCCCGAAAGTCTCATAGTTATGGGGTGTGATGATGACGCTGAAGAAGTGGCGTATACTACTCCTGCTGATGAAGACTCTCACGACGACAACACAGTCATCATACACTCCACTCCAGCCTCAGCGGGCATGCAGCAAACAGACATTTTTACCCTAGCCTGAAAAGCTGCTGACCATGATGTTGTCGACGAGGATGCAATGGGACCACCATCATTGGAGTTAACTAGTACACCACCACCTACCGCTTCCATAATTTTTTCTCGCCAGAAGGGACCTCCATCCACCTCGACCTCCATTTCCTCAATTAGTGGTGCTGCAAGTGCACAACATAGTAAAGTTCGGCAACACACATCCTCCACTTCATCTGGCATTAGCAGCATGACCAGTATCGCCTCCTCCGCCCCCCACAGACATTTGAAGTCCGCAGTTCGGGACTTCTTTAGTGTTTACACAACAAGGAAAAACATAGCCATTTGTAGCATTAGTAAGCTTGCAGTTAGTCGTGGTAAGCTTGGTACCAACTATGGTACCGGAGGCCAGAGAGGTCATCTTGAGAGACAGCACACTGTCCAATGGCATGCGCACCTAAAGGAGATCAAGGAAGCCCGAATTGCAAGTCAACAAACTCTATCCGTTGATGTTTCATCTGATGATGACGAGGAGGAAGAAGCGTCAAACACTTCATTACACCCAGTACCCCTGTCAGCAGCACATCCCCTGTGAGCCACACTAAGAGTGTGGGAGAGAGTGAGACACCAATGCCAAAAAGTTCATCATCACTGAGCGTAACTGGGTCGAAGAAGTCATCATCATCATCATCCCGTAAAATCATGGTCCAGCCCACCATTAGAAGCATGTTGTTTTCAGATGCGCCATTTGAACGCAACCACCCAATGACGCGTCTGTATAACACTAAGCTGGCTAAAATGCTAGCTCTGGACCTTCTCTCTTTTTCTTTTGTGGAAGGGGTTGGTTTTCTTGAATTAGTGGCAACGCTCTGCCCTAAATGGAAGGTTCCTAGCCGGTTCTATTTTGCCAGAGTTGCGGTTCCAGCACTACATGAAGATGTGCTGGAGGTGATTGGGGCAGCTTTGCAGAAGAGTGCTGTTCACACTATACATATGACAACAGACATGTGGACCAGTTGCGCAGGCACTGATTACATGTGCATCACTGCACACTGGGTCTCTTTTCAGGAGTTACAGCAAAGCTAAGGGCAGGTGTTGACCCGGACAACGTTTTTAAAGCTGCTCAGAAACATGCAACACTGGCCATGTTTGGCACGGAGACAAGTCATACAGGAGAAAACATTTTGCAGGAGTTTAACACAAAGGTCTTTCAATGGCTGTCCCCAAAAAAACGCAACATTGGTTATGTTTCCATGGATAATAGCGCCTATGTAGTTAAGGCCATGGATATGGGTAACTATTTCAGAGTGCTGTGTTTGGCGCACTGTATAAACCCGGTTGTTAAAAAATTCTTGAGTGAAGAAAGTCCAGTGTGCGAGTTACTGACCACCTGCCGAAGAATGTGCACACATTTCAGCCATTCTTTTAAGGCCCGGAAGCATCTGAGAGGCCTGCTACATGAACGCCAGTGAAAGCACTCATCCAGGAGGTGGCAACATGTTGGAACTCAACCTTCTACATGCTTGAGCGTCTGTATGAGCAGTGTACGATAGTCGATCAGTATTTCTTTACACAGGGTACAGCTATGAAGGACCTGAGGATACATGCGGAGCAATGGAAGCTAGTTAAACGCCTGACAGACATGCTTCATCCTTTTGAGGTCTTCACACGTGCAGTCAGCAGGGAGGACTGTAATTTGGGAAAAGCTATCCCATTGTTGCGCATGCTAGAGCACCAACTGAAGGCAGTGTCTTTTACGTTTGAAAAAGATGAAGAAAAGCAAGAAGCTTTTGATTTGGCGGAGAAATTATTACAGCGCCTCCTTTGCGATGAACGTCTTCAAAAGATCCACACAGAACAGCATTACATTTGTGCTACTATTCTGGATCCACGCTACAAAAAGGCACTGGCAGGCAGAGCATTCTTTCCTTTTGGTGACGCAGAAGTTTCAAAGTACAAACGTTGGCTACCTTTGTCAGCCATGAGGTTTGAAAGAGAACGGCAGGAAATTGAAGGAAAAGGCAGTCCATCAGCATCAGCAGGCCATCCGGAGTCAAAAGAATCCACTTCTGCACCTGTGGCTGTGGCAGAAGTGAGTAATTTTCCCTCTCAGCCGTTAAAGACACCAGCAACCGGATCATCTGCACCAGACACAACAGTAACATTGTGTGAAGAAGAGGATTGGCTAACTCAGCTTGGGATTGCTTCTCAAAAGGTCCCAGCAAAAAGTAAGCAAACTGGAGGAACCGTGGAGAACCTTGAGTCGATGGTGCAGGACTATCTGAATGACTCAACAGAGGTCTATGTTCATGATGACCCATTGGCGTATTGGCATGGGAAAAAAGAATTGTGGCCAGAGATCTCCAACCTGGCTATAAACTACTTGTCTTGCCCACTCGCAAGCCTGTCTTCTGAACGTGTTTTCAGTGCTGCTGGAGGCATTGTAACTTGCAAAAGAACCCGCCTCCCGCCCAAAAATGTGGAGAGTTTAACAATGATCAAGATGAATCAGCACCTCATACCACCAGATTACAAAGTACGAGAATACACGCTGGAAGAAGACGTGGAGGACGCCAACTTAGATGAGGGAATTTCTTCTCTGTTACGTGACCTACTCCCGCCTGAATTCGCAGAGTATGAGGACGAACTCTTCTTCCCTGACACCGAGCCCGGAAAATGAGCCAATGAATACATAACTTTCTTTTTCGTCCTTATTCACTTTTATTCCTGTGTGTCTGTCTTTCTTTGTTTTGCAAAGTCAATATAAATAAAAACTTTAATCACCTAATCACAAAAACAAGCCCATCAGCAGAACTGTCTTCACTTATTTGCTTATTGATTTGAAGGTGCCTCAGTCTGCATTCCTCAGGTTCACAAGTTCACAAGAACCTGCTCCTCTATCCTCCTCCTCCAGACTCCCATTTCCCTCAAAGCAGATGGCTGGATTACACCCAATGAAGAAAGACTCTGCACTTGTGGGGGTGTTCTACTTCTTTGCGGGTGAGTTGACGGCTCTGGGGCCATTGCTGGGAAGGTCTAATACCGGATAAAAGTGGTTTGGAGAAAATCAGAGTTGAAATTTGTTTTGCCTTTTTGCTCACTATCATGTTTTCGGGGGCCTTTTTGGGTGGGTTCCTAGTGCTTGGGGTGGGCTTTGGTGTCTGGGAGCACTGCTGGCACAGTCTAATGTTGATTGCATTTGTTTTCTAGGACATCCATGGTGGAAACGTGGAGTTATGACCTAGCTGCACAGAGCGTTTGGACAGAAGGCCGAAAAATATTGTAAGTATGAGATTTTCCATTTTTGCTTTTTGCCTGTTTGGGGGTGTTGTGCTTTTTTGTGGGTGGGTTGGCGGGTCTTGAGGCATTGCTGGGAAGGTCTAATACCGGATAAAAGTGGTTTGGAGAAAATCCATGATGAAAAGCCTTTTGGCACTTTTTGTAACTTAGGGTTCGTTAGGGTTAGCACTAGCAGCAGTATTCCATGTGTTTAGGGGTGTTCAAGATTTTTGCAACTGGGTTCTGGGGTCTTAGAGCACTTGTGGGAATGTGTAATTATGGTTGCAAGTGATTTGAGGAAAATCCATGGTGGGAAAGGGGGGATTTGGCCTAGTTAAAGAAAGCGTTTGCCACTATTCTTAACTTAGGGCTCGTTAGGGTTAGCAGTATTGTATTGCATGTGTTTGGGCGTGGGGCTGTTTGTGGGGGGGTTTGCGAGTCTTGGAGCGATGCTGGGTATGGATACTTTTGCTTGTTTGCAAGTGGTTTGAATACAATCCATGGTGGGTAAGGGGAGATTTGGGCCTACTTTACTTTCAAGGTATGTTTTGTCACCATTTTTCTACCAGGCCTTGTTTTTTTAGATCTGATTGGGGGTCTTCTACATTTTTGCGACTGGGTTTAGTAAGAGTCTGGGAGCTCTGCTGGTAAGGTCTAATTTTATTCTACAACACAGTTTACAGTACACCTAGCTTGAGGGGAAAGATCCGCTAAATTAATTCGCCCATACTTATTTATCCTTCAAAAGGAGACTCAGACAGAGTACGCACTTTCAAAAATATTGTACTGTCCATTAGGAAACTCAAAGTGTGACTTTTTGCACTACACAGCGTACATACCTGATATTTATTTGTCAGTGGTGTTCTAATATCACTTCCAGTTTTTCCATCAATAATTAAAGGCCGGGTTTCAGTCTGCGCAATTCGGCATCCGCCAGGCAGGCAGTGGACAGGGTGTCTTCTGGTCACCAACATTGATGGACGGAGTGTCAGCTGGAATGGAGGAGTCCCACTAATAAGAGGAATGGTTTGATGCATGCAACTTACCAAATTCAACAGGACAACTACAACAACATACAGATACAGTATCCGTTCTTTTCTAATTATCTTTTAAGTAATGTTATTGCTGTGAACTTCTATGAGTGTGACTCTGCATTTCTTTGATCTATTCTTCTAAATTCATCCCTACAGCCATTCTATAGGTTTTACTTGTGCTATTTTTTAAACCTAATTTAATGTAAGAAGTGTTTCTCTGAGTGCAGAGATAGGCAAGTGAAAGCGCATAATTAGTACTGCAGCCCTGTACTGTCTCATTCTTTCATTCACGGTTGTCGAAAGTACTACTTACTTTTCAGTAACCATGCATGCAGTAGTGCATGCACTTTCTTTATGTCATTTAAAAGATTTATGGTTAGGTTTGTACCCAAAGATTTCTTTATCTTCAATTATTGTTTGTCCAAGCTGTGCTTTTTTTTTCTTCTCTCAACAAAACTTTCCCAAAATCCCCCATTCCCATCCATTTTCCAAACCCTAACCCTCTTCCCCCGGGCTGTGTGGTTTTGATTGATGTGTGACTAAATGACAGCAATAATTCCACACACTTGCTGGGGAGGATAAGGTCATAGCACCAGGCTGGTGAAGGAATCCGAGGATATATTCTATTCTTACTCAGCTTGACACTCAGTCACTATTGGCAAATGAAAGCAGATTTTCATGTGCGCCATCAACTTGATTGGTCATCAAGAACATCCTCCTCCTAGACGTGGCAAATTATTACGCTGCTGTGTCCTTCACCTTCGGTACTATTTTTTGTAGTAGTAGCCAATATCAAAGAAATTCAACGCAAGTACTAGTTATACTTTCAATACTTTACCATTTGTTATGCTACATTGTGGCACTGTTCTAGTGTACTGTCACCTGCTATATTCTCCATTGTACCGTTCCAATGCTACGGTGAGGACAAATAAGGTTTCATTTTCTTTTTTTTCAGATGCTGCAACTGCCACTGTGTAACACCACTAGTACCACCGCAATGATGACATTTAATCCGCCCAGGATTGCCAGCCTTAATCGCCATTTGCCATGCAGCCAGCCCTGTGCCTAGCCCTATTTACAAACACAAATTACAAGTAAGATAAGCGTTTGGGGGGAGGAAGTATAATGGAGTATTAGGAGAGACGAGAGACTGACGCTAGTACAAGTAAAGTCCTAGGACTATTGAATTCACTTACTCTGTGAGAGGCACTTAGTTTTGAAAACATTTGGGCAATTAATTACACAACTTGAATCAAGATGCCACTTAAGTTTCAGGAAAACAAACTTACTGTTAAACCCCCATCCACCAGCCTCAAAAGCAGTAAAAAAAACATGAATGCTAAGATAAAGTTTAAAGTATATTTATATCCCTAACTAAAATAATCTCCCGCAAGACCCAACCCACCCCCACTCCCTAACCCCAGGAGGATGCAGGTGTCGCCGTAGATGTTGTAGACGTACTCTGTGTGTCCTCCTCCTCCTGGGCCACCAGCCGCCGATATTAGGCGACAAAGGCCTCCAGCCTTCGTTGCCGGGCCCGTCTAGCCAGCTCCTTCCGTGTTGGTTCGGAAGGAGCATCTATATGAAGAAAGAAAAAGACATAGTCTGTAACCAATGCTCTTTAAGATTAACACAAAATGATTCAGCAGAAAGTTGTATCACAGTAGAACTAGCAACTTGCAAGCGCAGTACATAACTATTGTGGCCAGTATCTATCTAACCTCCCACTTCTTCATCCTTGCTCTAACATTAGTGGGAGTTTAAGGAATCAATTCTACGAGCACTATGGACTCACTCCATTAGAGTCGACTATGACAGTACACCAGTCTTATTCTTCTTCTTCTCTCTTGTTTAGCAAAATTGGTACATTAACTTCTGCAAGCCGGCATAATGCCAGCGCAGTCAACTTGCACCTGAGAAAAACAGACGCCCGCCATGATGACTGAGACAGACTTGCATTACTGTACCAGTCCAATACATGCAGGTGGTGATGCTCTTACTTTTCTATTACGGGTGGCACTGAGAATACTCTGGTACAAGGGCTACTGCTTAATTAATTTAACTTTCACCCTACAGTTCCAATGAATACTAGAAAAGGAAAATGAAGAAGATAAATAATCTGATTATCTATCACTGCACATGGTATGTATTTGCTTACATATGGGATGACTTTAGGTGCTTTGCTTTTTATTGAGTGAACAGTGATACATCCACACATGAATGACCGAGTTCTACTAAACTTATTAACAGAGGTAGTGAGCGGCCATCGTAATAGCCGGATATATGCTGTGCTTGCAATACAAACTACTGCTACTATTCATAGTAGTATTCGGACAAAATTACAACTTCTTTTCCTTGCCTTTCCTACACTGGGACGGGCGTGCGGGTGCGGTGTTACATGCTCTTCAAAGTAACACTTAGTTCATCCAGTGACCGTCTACTCTCTCTAGATACACATATGCTATCTAAGAGTCAGATAGTACCTTGATCCAAGCATCCATCCATTCAAACTATATGTCAATCATTCTTCTTCATGTCTCTCATCTGGACAAACCTTACGTTTTCTCACAGGAGCACACTATGCAGTCTGCAATCTCCATAAGTAAGGAATATAAGAGCTTACCACTGTCCGCCACTACCGTGGCAACCCGCACAGCAGCAGATTTCATAGACATACACCACTCACTAGTATTTTGTCTAGGAATAAAAAAATGTGAATACAAAAACCAATCTAATAATTTGTGACTGTGTACTCTAAAGTAAAAATGTCCCTTTTTCCAGGGAAGGGTGTTGTCTTGCTGCACTTTTTGGCACGACTGATGAATGCTTGCTTTTTAACACGCACCATTTTTCTCATAACAGACAGAAGCTTCACTTCTAAGAACAAATCATCATAACTAGGACGAAGGGACCAATGATTTAGCACCAAAAAGAAAAATGAAAGTTCAAACCAGGTGAGGGCTCGACTCGCCCACAATAAATGTGTGAAATAAATCACTGTAAGCACTTTTCCATTTTTAATCAACCGTTTATGTTTTATGACAAGCTTGATTTTAATAAATATTTTTACTTTTAATAAAGCTTTAAAACTTAAATAGACTCTGTGGTTTTTGGTCATGAGTGAATGAGCAAAAGGTTTTGCAATTTGCAAGCATGAGTCCGTGCCTCTGACACTTCTGGACTCTGACTCCGTACTCTTGTCCTGCGTTGGATAATCATCATTGGGGATCAATCATCGATGAATTCGGGAGCTAAATGACTCTGCCACACTATCTAGTCAGTAAGGAGATTGGGGGTTCTTCAAAGTCTGATATCACTGAGGTATGTGGAAATTCTACCTGCGCCTATTATAATTGATAAACAATGCACTATTTAGTGTCCATAGTTCTGTTTGTGCAGATTTGTCCCTGCAACAGTAGTAGTATGGATTGTCCTCCTATCCAAACCAAAAGTAAAGTAGTATCTTATTCTTTCTTGGTGGTCATTCACCTTTTTATTGTTGGTAATTGTCAAAGCATAAACATTTCGAAGACTTGAAAAGACATTATGGACAATCCCAGAGGACTGAACTCAGTGCATAGAGCTATTGCTGACTAGAATGGGAGTTTCGTTTTACACCTTTTGCCAAATGTGCAATCATAGTTAGCTACACAGACAGACTAATAAAAATAATCTAGTAATACCACAGGGAGTCATAGTCGAGGCAGGATAAGAATTTAGATACAGTCTACAAGAATATCAAAGACGATTTAGAAAAAATCGAATGAGGAACGCTAGGAAAAAATAGGTACTCTATATTAAAATTAAAACTTACCCGGGCCAGCAAAGGAGCCTTCGCCTGACCGATCTTGGCCTTGTTCAGCAGCAGCAGCAGCCTTCTTCAATGTCCTCTTGCCCCTGGGGGGAGTTGATGTACAACATGAAAGAAAGAAAGACCAGAAAACATGGATGATATTTGTGAACCAAATCAAACATTTCAAAAGAACAATAACAAAATATTTTGGCAAAATAGCAAATAGACAACTATTCCACGGAATATATTGACCGATCTCATGTGGTCTACTACAATATTAGTATTGCTTGATTTGCGGACCTTTGACTTGCAATGTTATGTAACTCACTAAACAAACTACTAAAAAAGGTTCACCTAGGATTGGCAGGCAGCAGTCCGCAGCACGCGAAGTGACAGACAAAGTCCATCATGATTGCAGATCAGCGACAACACTAAAAAGTTTCCTACTACATTAACCAGTCATTAAAATACTCAAACTAACAATCCACCACCACTATTTCTTCTTATTGCCAGGTGTACAAAGGAAAGACTGGACTTGAGTCTGTAGGGGCAGATTTAAAAGCCCCTTGCGGCTATTTTGCTCCATTGTTGCGTGACTTTTGTGACGCAGCGGCAGAATAAAAGAGGCGCCATGGTGCGGCGTATATTAACAACGTGACACATATGGGAGATGCATCACGTTGTAAAGCCCTGTGCCATCAGGGGGCGTTCCGGCACAAGGGAGGGCGTTCCTGCACAGGAACGCATCCTAAAAGTGGCTGAGGGAAATCTACAAGATTTCAATCAGTCGCTTTTTGGACAATGATGCGTTACTCAAACCCTGTGCCTGCTTGAAGCAGACGTACGGCTTGACGCAGCATTGGGGTGATAGGGCACCCCAGAGCATTGCTGGAGCTGCGCCATCGTTGCGACGCAACTCCAGCGATGCGCCACCTTTACGGCACAGATGCGTAACGCTTCGGTGACGTTATGGGCCCACGGTGCGCCGCATTGTAAATACGGCGCACCATGGGTGGTGGTGGCGTGGCGCACAATTACTGGCGCATCCCTGCTACTTTGCAGGGATGAGCCGGTAATTAAAAATCTGACCCTTAGAGTCTAGCATTACGCAGTTCTTTAAACTACACTCATACATAAATTCTCAGGCCAATGAAATGAACACAAAATCGAAAACAAATAAGCATAGTAGCAACGCTACGGAGAAGGAGAGCAGTGCACCTGAAATGCACAGAAGATTTTGAAATGTAATTTACCTACAATGTAATCAGCAGCATTATTGCTCTTGGTAAAAAACAAACATTTGCAATATAATAACACACAGAGCAGGAGAAAACAGAGTAGTGAAGAAATAGCTACTACTACTCACCAAGCCCTGGGATCTTGAGGCCGAGCAGGTCGATCAAGTCGCGTTCTCAGTCCAGGAGATCCGTCCAATGGTGGGAGGCCTGGTTGTAGGTGCGCCGGACCCTAGAGTGTTGGTACATGGCCTGGCACACCTTCTCCCACCGCTTCCGGCGCTCCCGGATCCCGTACCCGCTAGCGATCTTGCCGCCTGCCATGATGGTCCTGGGGAGGCGGCACTGAACATAAAAAACTAGTGCGGCCACCTCCTTCACGCTAAAGATCTCCCGGGCTGTGACCTGCTCCCCCCTCAAATGCCCGCACGGGAGCCGGGCACGGGGTGCGGGACCCTTCCCCTTCTCAGGATGCTTCCCGGCTCCCTTTACCATGGTCTGGGCAGAAAGGAAGGTAAATAATAAAGAAGAAATAGAATAGGGTAGAAGAAAAGAAAAGAGTTTAAAAAAGTAGTTTAAAATTAATCAAAAGTAGCAGAAAACACAAAAATATAGAGCTAGAAAAATAGAGGGATAGATAATAAGTAAAATAGATTAAAAAAAACTTCAAACAAGCAAAGGATGGCAGAGATTCAGAGAGGATACAGAAAGCATGCCCAGAACCATAGCAATGAATTAGAAACAAGATGGCCGCGCCCGTTCACGACCGCGTGGGTAAGTTCGCGCGAGATTTCCCTCGCGATCACACGCAAACTTGTACTAGCGAGCCGCACACTTTGCGAGATTACACATCGCGCCCGGAAAGGGAAATACGTCATGCAAACAAGATGGCCGCGCCCGTGAACGACCGTGAGGGTAACTTCGCGCCGTTACGCTACAAGCGGCTCGCTAAAATGCACAAAACCTTGCGAACTAACTCGCCGCAAAAAAACAAATCGCATATTCGCACGAATTCGCGGCTTCTGAATTCGATCTGGTGCAAATTCGCGCCCCGCGAATCCCGCGAAATTGCAGAAAAACAAGTTTTGCAAAACTGAAAGCACTCAGCTGGTGCAAAAGTTCAAAATCATCACTAGTAACCATTCCCTGTAGTGCTTCCTGAGGGGCCCCTCCAGAGTTCAGTTGCCTACTTGCAACTATTCTATGACCCTGATCTGACCCTCACAGCAGGCTCATAGAATAGCTACAATTAGGCCACAAAGGTCCTGTGAAAAAAAAATTGCACTGCAACAGAAAGCAAATTACAGATAAGGAAGCAGGTGCCAGACTGGAAGTTTAAATTCAGTTACACATTAATCAACCCCGAATTAATTCATGTCAGTTGAAGCAGGGCAGGTGTGCTTGCTCTTCCCCCCCATAATCTAGTGATGAACCAGAGGGTGGCAGTGATGTACCAGAGAGTGGCATGGGTGAACCAGAGGGTGGCAGTGGTGAAACAGAGGGTGCTGTGAACCTGTGATGATGAACCAGACGTAGAAACAACATAGTTGCGACCGTTGCGAGCCGACAAGTAAGTTCCCAATTGCGAACTGGTACAAAACCCTTGCGAACTGGCAGAAACCCTGGCAAACAAAAAAAGAAAAAATCCGCAAATTCGCGAGAGTTCGCGGATTTTGCGGATTGCAAATTCATGAATACGCAAATTCGCGAACCGCGAATTTGCAAAATTGCGATTTTTCATACACATTCTTCGGTTGTTCTTTCTCAATCAGCGCTTGCTCACGTTTCCAACGCTCACGTACTTCTTTCACCCACATTCGTACACACTCAAACATGTCTTGTCTAGATTTTCGCTCGAACTTACACTGTTCCACATACTCAATCTTTCGCATAACAAATGACCCATACTTTGGCCGATGTAACTCAGGATCCTTTCGCGTGTATTTCCTCCACAATGTGCTGTACCTTATAGAAGAAAGACGATATTTTAAATACATATCTCTATGAGGCGTCCCCTCTGGGGAAGCCGGCTGCGATTCCTCAAGACTTAACTGGTTATTTCCACAACAGCAGCACATCCTACGAAGTGCGCTAAAAGCAGGCATGCCAAAAATAGTGCAAAATATGCAGTATTGTAATCAAAGTAGCACTTAAGGTATCCGCAATACGTTGTGCTGTTCAAATCAAAATCGCATTGTAGAGAAAAATCTCCTCATTTCCTGCCTATATGTGTTGCAACACATATATCACACTTACACATACACATCATGACTAGTCATACCAAACCAAAATAGCCACAGCAAGCGTATCCTAAAACTGCCTTGCCAATCCCAGGCTTCCAAAACCCACAGCAAGTACCGTACAACGGATCTTACCAATCACAGGGCGTCCAGATTCCAACTGCCAAGTTCTAAATTCGACCAAATGGCCACTGCACGGCAAGCCAACAGAAGAGATCTCAGTCGAGGACCGGCACCACCTGGATGGTCAGATCGGATAGAAAGGAAAAAACGCCTTGGATGCCAAGACTCGGGTCTCCTCTGGCATGCGATCGCATCCGCAGCGAGATTCCAATCCTTCGTCACGACCACTCCTTCGGGCATCCGAGTCGCCGATAATCCCCATGTGTCAGGTGCCAATTGACGTGAGCAAGCCTCAGCTAGGCCTACCAGTGCAAGGGGTTCGCCCTTCTCTGCACAGAGTCCTCAGACCATAGGAAGAAGTTGGCAATGAAACTGGAAAATACAAAAGCAAAGTTTATTAAACCTTTAAAGGTGGTACTACAGTCCACACAACACCCTTCAGTATTGTATAGAGTAGCACACCGAACTAAAGCGCATGGCCCCTTTTATACACAATGAAGGGCTCAAAAGAAGGCGGTACAGAATACAAGATCAGTTTTATGAACATACAAGGACATTTTGGAAAGCACAATCGATAAGTGGTCGGAGTTACCAGTCTTCAGACACTAGTAAACACATTCCTATCTGGAACTAATTAGTAACAGCCGCAGACCCTACTGGGCATGTCTGGGCATGCTGGAAGTGGGAGATGCTAAATATAGCCTGTTGCCGGGCAGATTTTAGGCGCAGTTAACAAGGAGGTAAGACAAAGCACATGATGAGCACATGGTAATGTATAGCATACAAAATGGCCGCTACAAATACAAAATGGAGTCGGTTCATTTGCTACGATAATGGTCAAATACAGCATGTCTTCTGCTAATGCTTAACCTAATCGCCGTTGATTTACAACAGCTTGCTAATTGAATGATTGCACTACTGCAAGGAGAGTGCATGATGATTTCATAAGTGCTTGTGTTTCGACAGAATAATTAGATAAGGGCATGGGACTGGCTGTGTAATTGTAGGAAAGCTTAGGTAGTAACTGAGAGATTAGTAAACTGTATAGGTAGCAGTCAAAGGAATGTAGAAGTGCATGAATAACTACCTGGGTAATTGCATGAGTACATGTGTAATGACTGAATGATTAGAATACTGCAATGTGAGTGCATGGTGAATTTGTAAGTGCCTGGCGTTTGGCAGAGTGATTGAATAAGGACATGTGACTGGCTTGGAAACTGAAGGAGTGCATTGGTACTAACAGGAAGATTAGTAAACTGTGTAGGTAGCAGTCAAAGGAATGTAGTAGGGTATGAATAAATGCATGGGTAATTGCATGAGTATATGGGTACTGTCTGGATCATTAGAGCACTGCAAAGTGAGTGCATGGTGAATTTATGAGTGCTTGGGTATTGACGGACTGATTGGATTAGTACAGGGTACTGGCTGAGTGATTGGAGGAGTGCACGGGGAGTCACAGTGTGATTGCTGGACTGCATGGGGACTATCTGGGTAATTGGAGGATGACTGAATCAGTAGTGTGTAGGTGGTTAGATGACTGCATAGATAGTGCACTTGTGATTATAGCACTGCATGTCTTAGTGCCTGGTTCATTGCATGAGTACATGCACACTGACTGGATGATTAGAGTACTACAATGTGAGTGCATGGATATTGATTGGATACTTAGGGGCAGATGTATCAAGATTCCATTTTGTGAATCCTAAATAGTGATTTTTTGCGAATCGCTATTTAGAATTCGCAAAATGGAATGTATGTAAAAATTCGCTATTTTTTAGCGATTCCTTAATATTCTTTATTTGCGAATTTGCATTTTGTGAATTCGCAAATAAGGAATAATTTCCCATGCCTTCCTATGGGCCAGGAGGCCCATAAGTTTGATTGAGAAGTAATTCTCAAATTGCGAATTCGCAATTTGCTAATCGCAATTTGAGAATTATTTCAAGGGTGCAGGGGTGTCTCAAAGACACCCTGTTGCACCCCTGAAATGTACATGTGTGTGCTTATGGCGCACATTTATGTCCTGTGGGCATGTGCGTGAGTCACATACCACCTTAACAAATGACAATTTGTGCTTTTTTAAAAGAATTCATAAATTACCATCAACAACAAGTTGGTGGTAATTTGCGATTTTTTAACCAAAATTTGCAAATTGAAATTGCTACATACATAGCTTTTAAGGATTCGCAAAAATTGCGATTCCTTAAATGCTATGGCAAAATAAGGAATCGCAATTTTTTGCGATTCCTTAAATTGCGATTTTTTAATACATTCCAAAACATGCAAAAAGGCCGTTTGCGATTTGCAAAGGCCAAAATTCTGCGAATTTCGGCCTTTGCAAGTCGCAAAAGGCTTGATACATCTGCCCCGAAGTGTGCTGCAAGTTACAGCAAGGTGCTTGGGTTTTGGCACAGTGATTAGATAAGGACATGGTACTGGTTGGATGATTGGAGGTGTGCACAGAGAGAGACAGTGTGATTGCTGGACTGCATGGGTAGTACCTGGGTACTTGGAAGAGTGAATCAGTAGTGTGGAAGTTGTTAGAAGACTGCATGGATAGTTCACATTTGATTGTAGTACTGCATGTGTTAATGCCTGAGCCAGAATTGATACAGTCATTAGATAAGGACATGCTACTGGCTGGATAATTGGAGAAGTGGACAGAGCGTGACAGTTTTATTCCTGGACTGCATGGGTACTACCTGGGTAATTGGAGGGGTGAATCAGTAGTGTGAAGATGGTTAGAGGACTGCATGGATGGTGCACATTTGATTGTAGCACAGCATGTGTTAATGACTGAGTCATTGTATGAGTACATGGTTAGTGACTGGATACTTAGAGTGCTGCAAGTTGACATCAAGATGAAGTTATAAGTGCTTGGGTTTTGGCGCAATGATTAGAGAAGGACATGGTACTGGCTCGATAATTGGAGGTGTGGGGGCAGAGTGACAGTGTGATTGCTGGAGTGCATGGGTACTACCTGGGTAAGTGGAGGAGTGAATCTTTACTTGTAGTTGGTTAGGGGACTGCATGGATAGTGCACATTTGATTGTAGCACTGCATGTGTTAATGCCTGAGTCAATGTACAAGTACATGGATTGTGACTGGATACTTAGAGTGCTGAAAGTTGACAGCATGGTGAATTTATAGGTGCTTGGGTTTTGGGCCCTGTGATTAGATAAGGGCATGCTACTGGATGGATAATTGGAGGAGTAGACAGGGACTGTCAGTGTGATTGCTGGACTGCATGGGTACTACTTGTTAATCAGTGAATCAGTAGTGTGGAGGTGGTTAGGGGACTGCATGGATAGTGTATATTGTATTGTAGCACTGCATTTGTTAACGTCTGAGTCATTGTACAAGTACATGGATAGTAACTGGATACTAAAAGTGCTGCAAGTTGACAGCATGGTGAATGTATAAGTGCTTGAGTTTTAGCGCAGTGATTAGATAAGGGTGTGGTACTGGCTGGATAATTGGAGTGGATGGAGAGTGACAGTGTCCACAAGAAAGGAAGGTGCACTCTGATTGAAGTCAGTCAGGAGACATTTGTTATAAAAAATTCTTCTCTTTATTAACGTAGTTTGTTTTAAAACTGGCACACAGCCAACGCGTTTCATTTCCTAGTGCCACGGGAACTTTGTCAGGGCTGTGATAATCATAACATATATAACATAAATATACATATAACACATATAAATCCACAATACTTAATAGGCAATAAATTATATATTATCACAAAACAAGACAATACATACATGATGACCCTAAAAACACAAACAAAGATACATTTAAAATACGCACAATTCTTCAAACCAACAGTAAAGCAGCTATAAAGTGCTGCATGAAATGTTAAAAGAGATAAAGTGCATAAGCAATATGAAAAAAGATTGTACACATGGACATACAATATTCAACAGACAAAATTGTACAAATATCAATATACACGGTGGGAAGGAAAATAAAATAGAGGAAAAAGGAATAACAAACAAGCATTGGCATAGCCAATAGGTCTCACCTTTGGGACCTTATAAGTATTTAATTATGCAGCACAATATCCTTTGTGCAACATCAAATGTTGCATGGCTAAACACTTATAATGTCCCAAAGGCGAGACCTATTGGCTATGAATGTCACAAACAGGGTGAAGGGTGTGTGTTTAATGTGTTCAAGAGATGTAGTGGTTTGCATTGATGTGAGAGAGGTCTGTCATTGGTTGTCAAAGCTATGTTTGGGGAGGTGCTATTTCTCTATTACTTTTGTTGGGTACATTTTCTTCTGTGATTTTATGCAACAACAAAAAATGTTTGACGCCCCATGGTTACCCCCTTTCTCCCCTCTTTCCTTATGGCTTGGTCCTCATGACAAGACTATCCTACTTCTCCCTCTTGGCCGATTATTCTGTGAAATAGGAGCGGTCATTGCAATATGGCATCAGTCAGTGACACATCATCTGCCTAGCTAGTCTATCAGACAGGGTGGTTCCTACCTCTCCCTCTACCTCACTGGATCCTTCCATACTTACAAACAACCCCACATTGCAGTCACCCATACAACACAACCCACTAAAAACACAAACACTTCGCTGTCATGCCACACACAGGAAAGGCTGCACAGATGGCAGCATGTCACTCACCATCAGTGCCAAACTGAGCCAAGGCTCCACGTCTCCAGCACTAGGCCCATGCACCAGAGGGCCGCATTCACTAATACATTTGGATACTGCTTCTATCACCTTCATGCATACTAAATGTGGACAGTTTATCATTTCGAAATGCTGTCTCATTTCCACACACCCACCACGGTGAAAACTGGTCAACCCATTGATAGTGTGTCACCCTAACGCCAAAGACACTACCCTCTCACCCTGCGTGATCCTTGCAGATCTCCTGCAGGATCCCAGCGCCCCCGGGCATGCGCAGAACCAGCAGAGGAACACAGTACATGCAACTTGCACTTTGTTTTATCCATGCTACAGGGCCGGCTCTAGGCTCATGGTGGCCCTGTGCGGGGAGCGTAGGTGGGGGCCCCGGAAGAGGGGGTCCGGACGGGGCAGAGCTCAGGAAGGTGTTTTAATAATACGTCCACTGGAAGAATGGCGTGCGTCACTGCCGGTGTCGGCGCGATCAGGCAGCACTGGGCATGGCAGTCCAGGCCTGTGTATCATCCAGTTACGATATGACAGCGTCCCGCCCCCCCTCCTATTTCTTCCTGTGATAGAGGGAGTTACCCAGAGCTTTATTCGACACGTTCAGCTAGTCCCACTTTCAAATCCAGCAGGAGTAGTGTGTATTCTACGATATTTAGGTCCACGTTTAAGATGAGAAAAGCAAACTACAAGTCCCATAATACAAAGTGCAGAGGGCTAAAAACCTAGGACTGGCTGGCTACAGGTCTCACTCTTGATGCGGGCGGGGGCACTGGCAGCTGTGTTGCTTGCGCCGAACCTTTAACACTCTACATGTGACCCCTTCAGTTTTATCCATTTCGAAAGAGATTGGTGAAGTTAAGAAAGCTCTGATTAAACCATTTTTAGCTGTATAGCAGCTCAGTGGGTTGATCCTCTGCTGCAGAGGTCAGTATATAATTTGTAAATCGGGCGTTCATCCTACCAAGGTTGCTAAAATCCGTGCCCCTTGAATAAGGTACAAAACATATATTTTATTTCAACTAAAAGAGAAGATGCATTTGTGGTGTGGACTGATAAGTGGTCAGGAGTTTAGTTTCTGCATCAACTAGAAGTGTCACAAACACTGAACGAGGTCCATGGTGCACTGCAGCAGGGCAGGCTTTCATTGTAAGACTGTTCCCACTCGAGGCCGGCCTGCACATTGCACAACAGTGCCTGTCACATAAAATTCACAGATTGAATGTATCTTTGTTGTGTCTATACCTGCAAGTCCGCTGTCTGCTGAGACTCTTACCATTCCAAATTTGAAGGGTCGGGGAAGAGTCGAGATGCCGGAGTCGGACAGAGGTGTTCTCTGAATGATCGTCGGTGGCGCCTGTATTAATGTTCTTTATTCTCACACGATGACGACGCACGCACTCTCCCTGGCGCCGGGAGGGTGACCACCGTGACGCGTCACAGCGGCTAAGAGCAGCAGGTGCAGTTGCGCACTGTGCACAGCGCGCGGGGGCTGTCCCAGGCCCGTCATGCCATTGGTAGTAGGGCTAAGAATGACGGCCCTGGGACCCAAACTGCTGGCTGGCTGGGCAAGTGAAACTGAAAACAACAACGCTGCCATTGCTAGCCGGAGGCCGCCAAATCCTGCCAGGGGGCCGCCAGTGCCACGAACGATCCTTCCGATCCATAGCTGCCAAGGTTTCAGATTACTTATGTGTGACATTTTCTGAATATCAGTGAAATTATGAGTGACATTCAACGACAATGAGTGACACTTTCTCGCAAGCAAAAATCAAGTAATGGAGACAAGGGAAATCAATAATTTCAGAAATTACACCCATTCGAGCAACGAGAAACTCTAAGATTATCTTAAAACTGCTGCAAAGGACCAGAAATAGAAGGGCAGTCCTCCTCAATAGGTGGCAAAAGCAATACCACATCCTTCTTCAGCTTTCTCCCATGTACATACTCTTTCAAAACACCAACTTGTCCCTATAAAACTCTCATACATTAGCATAATCTCCTCTCATCCTACACTTTACACCTGCTCGCACCACAGAACTGCAGATAATTGACCTTGAGCTCAGTTTTAAATTTGCCATTCCATGCTACTAAACATCACCAGAGTGATCAGTAAATCCAATCTTCTTTTTGTAAACTATTGCTGTAACTGGGCAGATGGTGTGGGGTACCGAGTACCTGCACTACTTTAAATTAAAAGGGAGAGCATCGGCACTTCGCAGCAATGCTGTCAAATTTAATGGGAGAACAGTGGCACTTTGAAGGAGAAAATAGGTACTGCGGATAAATACCAACACCTTTTGTATGCTTTCATTTAAAGTTCTACCTGCAACATTTCATTGGTATACGTCACTCCCCCAATTGCAGCCATCACTCTATGAGCACGGATTGAAAGCCCCTTCTGGACAGGCCACTAACAAACTTTCTCCAGTATGGGTTCCGCTAAATTTGCCAGTCGCCCAAACTGGTGCTGGAAGTGCTCCGACAGCAGCAGTCACTGGGCCTCTCTTGAATTAGGGGGCTCAGTGCAGAGTTGACAGTCTACAATACTCGTTCACCGCTGCCAAATCAGGTTATCAAGCAGTCACAGGCTCTGGTCTGCTCTGCTTTATCAAAAAAAGTACAGCACAGTGCTCGCCTGGATGGACACAAGTGCCCTGTCATTCCCGGAACACACGTGGAGCCTAGGCAGGTGAAGAATGCTTTGTATCACAAGCCCGCCCAGAATCTCTGCCTGGGGGCTGGGCTGGCGAAGCACTAGGGGGCACTGCAGGATGTAAAACACTGCTGTCAGTGCGAGCGCGATCTCTTCACACTGGTCTGACAAAGATAAAGCCTAGAGGACCGAGGTGCCCATAACCTCTGAAGAACGAGGCAACTGAGCAGGCCTGCAATGCAAATTACTGTGAATTTTAAATCAAATGATGATCTTGCAGATAACCAGTCGCTCAGAAGGATGGCGAGAGAGACCGAGTAGCTCTGTCTGCTTATTTTAGTGTGTGTCTCACTTAAATTAATATCATATCATCTGCATGACTGTGCGTGCACGCGGCTCTGCGTGACAAGTTAATATACAACACACTTTCAGTGGCAGCAGGCATCAACCCGTGGCCAAAGTAAAGGTAATTAATTATAAGTAGAACTTACTTGAACTACTACTTCAGAGACTGTCTCTGTCTGCGCGTTGGGTTGGTCCTGGTCCTGCGCCGGCCGCGGTGAACACGGGGGTCGGCCGCAGAGCCAGTCTCCTAGCTCGGCCGCAGTGTTGCCTGCGCCTGATGTCTCTCCTCAATCTGCATGCGGGCAGCCATGCTGAGGAAGTAGTGATTTGGCCAATTATGCTGCAGCTGGCCGGCCTGGAATCTAACGGGGGTTACAAACTTGTTATGCGCACACAGCAGCGTGTGGTGTTCACTACGCACCAGAAGAGGACTCGACGCGACCGTCAGCCTCATTCGAGTTCCCCGCCGCTTCTGACCACATGACTTCCTCCAAGACGTGACAGAAGGCAGAGGTCACATCCGGATAATCCCCCCAACGGTGCCACAGCCACTAGCAAGCAACCACTGCTGGGGCAGGCCCCGCCCCCCGGGTCTCGGTAATTCGGAAGGGCCGCAAGCGTGAAATGTGCAGCCTGGCAGCAGGGGCTGATTTTAGCCAGTTTCAGCGTGACATTAAAAATAAGTGACAATGCATTTCAGTGCGGTGATGCAGAAAACCGCACTGAAATGCATTAGTCACACGTGATGCGTGATACTTGGCAGGCCTGCCGATCTGTCGTGGCGGCCCCTGGGGTTTGGCGGCCCTGTGCAGGTGCACACTTTGCACATGCCTAGGGCCGGCCCTGCATGCTACCATCATAGCACCATAGTCAGCACAACTGGAATTATGCGCATGTGTGGCTGGGGCGATTTTCGCATAATTATAGATTTGCCGCATTTGCCACATAATCCATCATCTGCCACTGCAGTTTTTAACAAAAAAATTGTTTCTAGCTCAGAGGGTTCAAAAGTACATAAAATTGCAGCGAGATGTGCTGCAGCTCAGTGGAAGGCCCTTTACAAAACGGGAATGGTCGCCTTTCTGTTGCTTAATGCTACATTTGGGTGTTAAACTAGTACTAATGAGGAGCAACCAATGCCCGGTGTTACAAAGTGTAAAACAATGACCGTCTCTCATTGGGTGTATCTGCATGTAGCAGGTATTTGTAAAGTGCAAATTAAACGCCCAGAAGGGTCTCAAGGCGCTGGGGACCCACAGGGAGATTAAGCAAGTTATTGCCCAGAGTCACAAGGTGCTGAGGTGCCGCCGGGGATGGAACCGTGAGCCCTGCGCTCCGGAGTCAGCCGCTGCTGCACCACATCTCTTGCCTTTGAACCTTCTGAGGTGATGAATGGAGTGTTGTTGATTTGTGTAAACAGAGGGTTATTATTGTAGCACGCAGATATGTCAATGATAAATTGTGATATAATGCATATTATATTATTTTTATCAGTATTGTTACTATTATTCTTACTCGGATTTGAGACCAAGCATGGGCAAAGAGCCTCTTCCCTGGCACCTTGTTTTTTTCAAAGTCTGGTTAATTTAAATTTACTGATCTGCATGTACCAACCTTTACCTAACACTCAAAGGCAGGATGCCCTCTGTTGAAAATGTATTTACTACTTACTGTACAGATGCACTCCAGCGCCTGGGAGCGCCTTTGGCACCACATGGCGCTTTACAATCGCGTTTTACAATGCACCATACATTGAATTAAGACCAGCCCTTGCCCAGCCTGTTTAATTAGTAACCACAGAGCCTGTTTATGACACGTGTTCCTGTTTTGTGTCATAAGCTTAGGGTGGGAGGTGGGGGAGAGAGAGGGAGTGAGTCAAGAGCAGCTTGAAGCACAGCAGTCACGTGACCATGCGAGGCTCTGGAGCCCATGGAGGCGATTGCTCACTTTCTTGCTGTGAATGCTCTCTTGCCCTGGTAATTGAAAAACACGCTGTGGGTTGAAAAATGAAAGGGGGAAACGCACGCTCTGCCGTAAACAAATGGAGTGCAGGGGGCTCCTTATGGACCTTGGCTTTGTGGACCTTGGCTGTATGGCCTTTAAAATCACGTCTCATGCCAGACGACTACATTGTTTTTAATTCCACGCTTAGCTCTGCTGCAATTCATAAGCAGATTCCCAGCATTCCTCAGACTTCACCTGTGATCTGTGGCAGCATACTGTTATGCCTCTTCAAGCAGTGGAAGATACGGCCCGCAGAAGATTAAAGCTGCCTAGCCCTAGCACAAACACGCGCGCCTCGAGCGGAGTGGGGGGGGTTATCGGGCACGATTCACTCGTGGGAGCATAATTGCTGCCAGATGGTGGTGCACACTCCCGCGAGTCAATCTTGTCATGTGCACGCGTTGCCATTGAAGGCAATATGACGCGTGTACGTGCTTATGGTACGCGTGCACGTGCTTGGCTGGAAAGCCATGGCGATGAGAAAAGGTCTTTTTGCCTTTGCAGCACAGGCGCGCAGCGAATTTCCGAGACCTCAAAAGGAAACCGAGAATCAATATATCAAAAAAATACAAACTACATCCTAACATTTTCTCAACATAAACAAACATTAGGAATTTCGTTAATATAGATGAAACCTGCTGTCCTAATTAGTGAAACAGAGATGAGGAGGGCGGAAAGGGAAAGCAGAAGCAGAATAGTGAAAATAAGTAAAGGAGTGATTAGAGAATACGTATATATACAAGTGAGCAAAAATATTACAGGTAAAGATGCAAAAATATTACAAGAGGACAACAAAGATCACAATACAAGGGCCCAATGACGTGAGAAAGCATCTCACGTTACTCAAAGTACAACAGGGCACGTACGACCTGAAAGTGATTCCAATTTTCAACAGTGTGCAACGTTGCCAATTTGGATTGTCTTGTGCATACAGTCCAATCAAATCTATTGCAAAGACAAAGCAGCAACCAAACATAAGATCAGCAAGAAGAAATATTGAGAGTTTCTTAGGGTGGATTGAGTACCATAGAGAAAGGCTAGGTCTATAAATTCAAATCTAAAAGATGTACCTCAGAATAATTGTGCAAGGCGGAACTGCAAGAATCCACATGGAACTAGTTTTGCTCGTAAAAGATCACAGTGAGGATGATTCGGGCCGAGGTGAACATCTCAACTCAGGTATAGTCCACTCATTCCAACATCAATATCATAGATGTATAGTATCTGGGAGAAGTTGGCTTGGCATATGCTGTCCACTAGTTATACTAGTTAATAAGACAACCTTATTTGAAAACTATCCTAGTGGTAGGTATGGAGAGCAGCTTTCAGGCTTGAAGGAATGTAAAACAGCTTGATTTACCCGTCTATAATCTCTTGAATGGCTAAATGAAAGGAGAACCACACCAAGTATATATATAAATTGTATGTATTTATTCTAAACAACCCTACTAGGCTCTTTATGAGGCTAGATGTCAAAGCACATATGTTAGACTTAATATATCACAGTAAATTAGCACAATATACGTTAGGCCCTAGGGGCGAACCAAACCATATATTATGAAAATGGTATAAGAACCATGACTTGACTAGGCGCAAGGCCTAGAGCCAGTAGAATTGCTGGGACCACAAGGAACCACCCAAGGTAGTAACACGGGGGACGAGTGCAGTGTGAGAATTCAGCTGGGTATCGCCGTTAGATTCTATGGGGAAAGTCACAGTTGGAAATATAAAGTTTAAGGAAACTTAGGAGAGGACTTTGAGCAAACCCCTTGAGACTTATGGGGTTCTAGGGCCAACACCCATGGAAGCACCGGAATACTAGAGTTACCTCACCCAGGAGAGCCGGGTGCATAGGTATCTTTTGGTGTCTGGAATGGTCGTTGATTTCAATGGCGATCTGCTGCAAAGTTGCTACTGCTGTCGGAGAGGAAAGTGTCCGGGGAGATCGAAGCCTGGATCAAAGATGTGAAGAACCTGAAAGCAGAGGGGACAGAGTCTGTGTCACGATAGACGAATGCCCACCAATGTTGGGTGTTTTCGGGTTGAAGAGGTGAAGCTTGACTCTGCAGCCACGAGCACCAGGAGGCATTGACGACAACCAGCAGCTGATTTCAAGCTGTCCCACAAAGGATGTCGAGTGCTGCGGCATCAGTTCCCTGATTGGGCACAACAAGCCTTGGCAACAGCAACCCACGCAGAAAGGGAAAAGATGCTTTGGTGTGGACCAGCAAGGTCCAGGGGACTCCCCAAGCGATGGAGGGCATGCGTGGAGCAACCAGGAAAGCCCAAGGAAAATCAGAGTTGCCTTCTCAGGGACCCACCAGTCAATGGACCAGGGATGGCGAAGGTACCTCGAGCCAAAACACAAAGGGTTAGGATTTCAATCGTAGATAAAACATTGAGATAGAAGTAAAATTGTGTTCATGTCCCTGTACGCACCTGAAAAGGCCCATTCAGGAAAATGTTCTACATGATCTACGTAAATGGGGATGCAGACGCCTGGCTGACATCAACATGCCTTGCATATGGCTCTGAGTCCTGGGGGGGCATATTTACAAGAACTGGCGCCGCTCTGCATATTAGCAGAGATGTGCTAGTTAATTTGCGACATGTTAAAATATACTTGCACCACCATGGATGTGTCGTATTTACAATGCGGCGCACATGATGCATGGATAGACACATGCTTGATGCATCTTTTGGCTTAAGGGCAGGGCATTACTGGAGCCCTGTCGCAAGCATGGCGCAACTCCAGTGAGTGTTAGAAATGCCTATTCCTATCATGCTACGTCACTCCTTACGCCTACTTCAAGCTGGGACAAGGTATTGACACTGTGGCATCGTAAAAGTGACTCTGTGAAATCTTGTAGATTTCACTGCGTCACTTTTACGATGCTTTATTGCTTCATTGCGTCGGAACGCCCACCCTGCATACATTATACCATACGCAGGTATAATGTAGTGCAGGGCTTTACAACGTGATTCATCTCCCTAGATGCGTCACGTTGTACATAGGTCGCAACGTGGCACATTGTTCACGACGACTGGATCAAAGAAGTGACGCAACAACAGCGTAAAGTTGTCACAAGGGGCTTGTAAATCTGCCCCAGGGAATCAAACGAAAATGATGCAACGGTCGCGCACAGTCTTCTGTTCCAGTCAAGGAGAGTAGGCGGTGAAAAAGAGTTCAAGCCGACCTTCGCGTCTGCCTTCAGATACCTTGCGAATAGAGAACTTCATGCTATTAAAATGTTTTCACATATTTGCAAGAGTCATTCTGCTCCTGGTAATAATGTAAGCACATTTTCATTAACTCGCCTGGCTCATTATATTTGAAAACCAAGACAGGAGGTTAGCGCTCCGCCAAGAGTAGGTTACAATCCTGACCCTGGCTTGTATTGAACATGGAACAATACCCAATCAGTGGGCCCTCAAAAGGCGCTTAAATGTAGCAACGCCGATTTAGAAACACACGCGCTGTGATGTTCATCAAATAATTTAATATTTATGCAACACGGTCCCGAAAGATTATTGTTATTCTATCTTGAAGTCGGCTGGATGACTGTGGCATTGTTTGCCATTTTTGGCACAAGCTATTCAGAAGGGGACCGCTGAGTCAAAACAAAGCTGTTGATTGCTGCGATGTCGGAGACACATTGGTCTTCTGCCCAAATGCACGAACAATAGAGCACCAGAGGCAGACGCCAACTCCGTCCCTACACGCGCTCAGGATGGAGCGTGACTTGGAAAACATATGATGTGGGTACGAGTCGAGCTCATGCAATAAGACGCCATCACTATTAATCACAAGCTATTTAAAACAATACGCTCTTCTAAGCCATCAACATGCATTCTGTTTCCATGTAAAAGTAATGTTTTACAACGTTTAATAAATATTACCCATAACTAACCTAAATATTGAGCATATAACAAACAAACAAGCAGCTAAACCAGGTAACTACCTTGCCTAAACAGCATCAAATGAAGAGCAGGTGCTTGGCGATGGTGAGCAGTATATAAGGCATACTACACATTCCTGATTTTTTTCCCCAGCGCTGGCATCCTTTTAGCAGTCGAGCACCCACTCAGGCACCATTGCACCATGGTGGAAGAGTGACGGTGATGCTGCCCTGCCCTTTCCCTGTGATGCAGTGCAGTGTACCAAGGTGACTTGCTGCGTTGCGCTGCGCCGCTATTCCATACATATGCCCCCTGGGATTGGTGTCGTTACAACGCATACATTTACAACGACCTACCATTACAACGGAACTTTTACAACGCAAAAACTTTTACAACGCATGTATTTACAACGCATGTATTTACAACGCAGGTACCTTTACAACGCATACCATTGCAACGTAAGTATTGGTAAATATATATTAATTTTATAATCGTAAATTAATTGAAAAAATATATAATTTAATTTAATTTAATTTCATTTCATTTAATTAATTTAATTTAAATTTCATTTTAATTTATTTTTACCCTGTACCCCTGTACCCCAAAACTGACCCTCAACCCCAAAAATACCCCTTTACCCAAAAACCCAAAACTGACCCTGAACCCCAAAAATACCCCTTTACCCAAAAACTAAAAACTGACCCTGAACCCCAAAAATACCCCTTTACCCAAAAACTAAAAATTGACCCTGAACCCCAAAAATACCCCTTTACCCAAAAACTAAAAACTGACCCTGAACCCCAAAAATACCCCTTTACCCAAAAACTAAAAATTGACCCTGAACCCCAAAAATACCCCTTTACCCAAAAACTAAAAACTGACCCTGAACCCCAAAAATACCCCTTTACCCAAAAACTAAAAACTGAAAACTAAAAACTGACCCTGAACCCTAAAAATACCCCTTTACCCAAAAACTAAAAACTGACCCTGAACCCCAAAAATACCCCTTTACCCAAAAACTAAAAACTGACCCAGAACCCCAAAAATACCCCTTTACCCATAAACTAAAAACTGACCCTGAACCCCAAAAATACCCCTTTACCCAAAAACTAAAAACTGACCCTGAACCCTAAAAATACCCCTTTACCCAAAAACTAAAAACTGACCCTGAACCCCAAAAATACCCCTTTACCCAAAAACTAAAAACTGACCCTGAACCCCAAAAATACCCCTTTAGCCAACAACTAAAAACTGACCCTGAACCCCAAAAATACCCCTTTACCCAAAAACTAAAAACTGACCCTGAACCCTAAAAATACCCCTTTACCCAAAAACTAACAACTGACCCTGAACCCTAAAAATACCCCTTTACCCCAAACATATAACATTTAAAATATAATTATATACTTACCAATACTTACGTTGTAATGGTATGCGTTGTAAAGGTACCTGCGTTGTAAAAAAATGTGTTGCAAATACATGCGTTGTAAAAGTTTTTGCGTTGTAAAAGTTCCGTTGTAATGGTATGTCGTTGTAAAAGTTGCGTTGTAAGTGATGTTTCCCGCCCCCTGGCGTCTAAAAGGCCAAATGTTATATAAGTATGACAAATAATTTTGACATACAATTTGGCACAGCCTCCTTTTCTTTTTTCTTATTTCATTTTTAGAAATTTTCTTCACTTCCACCGTCCACTTTCTTTTATTTTGTCACCCGCCTCCTTTCAAGTTAAACATTTGTTACCATTCACATCGTTTTTACATAAGAGCTGCTTGTCGATATATATATATATATATATAAACCTAGTGAGATGACTCTGTAGGTGAGCAATGAAACAACATGGTCTACAGTTGGGTCACTAAGCCAACATCGGACTTTGGGTTGGGAGACATCGCTGTTGAAACTGTGTTTTGGGGAAGTTTATCTTCAGGTAGATTGTAAACAGTCGTGTTCGTATCAACTGAAGACAAGCCTGTACCTGAATGATGATGTATGGTGGGCTCTGGTATCTAGGCAGATGTGGGGATGATGATAGAAGCAAATCCTGTGGTTGGTCAGTAGGGCTCCTAAGGGTTAAATGTAGATGTTAAAGATAATATTGTTTAGAAACATTTGAAAAACAATATATATCCAGCAACAGAATAACATATTACAATAGTGAGGGAATTGAATAAGGCAATGAATTGTATGTAAACGTGGAGGACAGCTCACACAATGTACAAACATTTCACAATCTTCTTTTGCTCCTCTCCTAAATGTAAGGGTAATTGCACCAATATCTTAATTTTTTGGGATCCTAATGAATTACCTAGCAGGCTAGTGAACATTGTGATTGATTGAAAATTAACACCACTTACATAGTCAAGGCCATCCTACCCAAAGAAGTACCCTTTCTCTTGGTATTTCTCCCCTCTTTCCCCATACTTGGATCCGTACATGACAGTATCAACTGTGATGGTTAAGGCAAATGCATAGTTTTTGTGATTATTTAAAATTGACGTGGAGCTTATCAGATGCAGCTATAGCGTTACATAGTGCACTGGCCACAGCAAAGAGGACAATACATAGGTGCATGCCTCTAGTGTCATCTAATTGCCATGGTGCAGTCCTGACATTACCTTTTCCATACTCTGCCAGTCTCTAATGGAACCTTTAAGCTCTCACACCATTTCAGTTAACTCTTGAGGTATGTCTAGCTAAAAATGTTGCTATAAAATTTAGCACCAGAGTTATCCAATGAAATCCGGTGATATGAAGCACCCATATAAAGTGGTTTATAATTTATTATTTATTTAATTAAAAACAACAATATTCAAGGATCAAACTACGGCCAAATACATTCCATCATCTGAGAGATGATAGGAGCCACAGTGGGAGCGGATTCCCTAAAAACTTGCTCGGAAACCTGCACTTCCCAGACACGTTCTCAATGGAGGGAAGAGGGAAGAGGTAGCGGTCCAGTTGTTGGACGCTACCCAATGCATTAGGTATTTAACCTCGCCCTCCCGCCCAAAATCAGATTTACTTCTGCTCACCCTTGAGGCGAAACAGCCGGGGGCTCTTCTCACTATCCCTTTATTTTCTAAGAACGAATTAAGGTTATAGAAATTGTTTGCAGCATTTATTTTAAAATTGTGTAAATATTTTAGACAGTTCGCTTTTAGCTGCCTACACACAAGATCTCCTCGTGGCAAGATCTACATTGACCCGAGGCCCCCCGAGGACTTTCCCTGACCGGTACAGCCGATTTTCGGGCTGACGCCGGCAGGTTACAACGGGCGCCATCTTGGGGAGGAAGGAGGGAAGAGGTAGCGGTCCAGTTGTTAGGACGCTCATACTCCTCCACCAACTGGATATAAAGATGACAACTTCCCGTCCGCGCAGCGGACGGGTGCAGCGGGCGCGCCGGCGGCGCGCCGAAGGCGGGCCAAAGGCAAGCCCGTCTGCGCCTGTCCGCGGCAGTCCGGGGCACGGGGCTAGAACCCCTGCCCATTCTACCCAGACTACCATTACTAACAGGACACATATTAGGTACACTGCCAATGATCTGCTTGCCATACGCCCCAAGATTAATGAGAGCTGCCGCCACATTATGTCCGTAGACCCTCCCACTATGCATTGTGCGTCCTGCCATTTCGCCATAAAAACTGGAAAAAATGGTAAGCCAATAGGGAATATTCTGAAAATGGCACTACTTAATTGTAGATCCCTCAAAAAACATAGATCAGAGATACATGACATGGTGTCAGATGGGGATCTCGATGTACTTTTTTTAACAGAGACTTGGCTGGACACCACCTCGACTCCAGAAACCTTAGAGGTGGTCCCGGTAGGATATAGCCTGCTCAGAATCGACAGAGTAAAGCAGATAGGAGGGGGACTAGCTATAGTACACAAGAGCGACCTACACTGTACTTTAGAGAAAGTCACTCTATCAAATAGCGAGAGTGGGTTCTTCTCGATAAAGACCAGTCCTAAAAATAGCATTAATGGACTTTTAATATATAGGCCTCCGGGTAAATCCTCTGATTTTATCACTCAGTTGACTGAATTAATAACGCCACATGCACTTCGGCATAAGAAACTCCTCATCCTGGGAGACCTTAATTTTCATTTTGAAGATTTGAAATGTAGAGAGGCACAGGCCGTGATAGAAGCCCTGAACTGTTTATCACTCACACTGCAATCACTATCCCCATCCCATCAACTTGGCCATCTTCTAGACCCCGTATTTGCTAGCTGGGAAGGTCTCAAAATGAATATCCCACTACAGATTACATGGTCTGATCATTTTGTCATCCCCTTTGAGGTACAAAATGTTCTTGAGGATAATAGCACGATTAACTCTAATGTGCCCAACTCTAATCCCATGAATCGTAGAGACTGGAAGAGCTTTTCAGAAGAAAAGTTTAAATCTGCCCTTGGGAGGGAACCTCCCCCCTCCAGCGACTCCCTACTCACGGCATGGGAAGAATATGAAAAATGGATGTCCAGTGCTCTGGACATAGTAGCACCGTGGACTTCCAAACCCTCTGTTAGAAAGACTCAAACGGCCCCATGGTTCTCCAAAGAACTCAAGGAAGCGAAAGCCAAATGTAAGAACATCGAACGAGGATGAAGGAAAAACTACGATGTAGAGGACAAACTAAAATATAAAAATGAATTAAAAATATATCACAAACTTATTAGAGCAGCCAAAGGTGTGTATTTTAAAGAACGTATTGAAAATGCAAAAATCCCACTAAGGAACTGTTTTCAATATACAAAGAGCTCACGGTCCCCACCAGACTTGAGGCTCGAGACACATACTCTAACGAGTTATGTGAGGAGATTGCAGATTTTTTTGTGAAAAAGGTAGATTTAATACACGATACTTTCTCAAACAGCCCCCTTGACCATCACTCAACCGTGACAAAGGTTTCCGACACCAAGCCCCAGCTGACAACCTTTATAGTCCCTAAGAGATCTGACCTGCTCTCGATTATGAGGGGAATACAATCTGGATCCCCCCTGGATGTGATCTCCCCTAAGCGATGTACGGGAGTCCTCGATGGCATGGCCGAGCAGATTGAACAGCTTATTGCTCTCTCTTTCCAGGAGTGCCATGTGCTGGATGCCTGGAAAACCGCTCAGGTTATACCCCTGAAAAAGAAAGCAAATATACAGATCTCTCAACTGCAAAACCTCCGACCAATATCTCTTCTCCCCTATTGTGGGAAAGTTGTGGAGAAGGTTGTGAATAAACAACTTATGCAATTCATTGAAGAGAACTCCTGCCTCCACTCAACCCAGTCAGGTTTTAGAGCAGGATATTCAACCGAATCTGCGGTTCTGTTTTCTACAGAACGCTTAAGACAGCTTGTTGACGGAGGGCAGACAGCAGCGTTGGTGTTATTAGATCTCAGTGCAGCATTTGACACCGTGCTGCACTCAACGCTGCTGTCACGTCTATCAGATATGGGAATTGAGGGTCCAGCCTTGGAATGGGTAAGATCCTTCCTGGAAAACAGGAGTTTCCAGGTACATTGCCCTCCCTATAAGTCATCCCCCCGCAAGTTAAGGCATGGGGTTCCACAGGGCTCAAGTTTGAGCCCCACGCTGTTCAATATTTATATGGAGCCTTTGGCACATATTGTGGAATCCTATGGTGTGGATATCGTCACATACGCTGACGATACCCAACTAATAATTCAACTTGCTAATAACCAACCTGAGGAAGCCATTAATTTTTCCAACTGTATGCGGGCAGTTGCTGGGTGGATGAACAACAACTGCCTTCGCCTTAATGGCGAAAAAACTGAGCTACTAGTGATCGGCAAATCGTCATCTACCTGGTCTCAGGCCTGGTGGCCAACGGAACTAGGGCCTATCCCCCGCCCAGCAGAGGCTGTAAGAAACCTGGGAATCATGATTGATGCGGAGTTGTCCTTCAAGCAACAAATTAATAAAATCACTGGAAAATGCTTTGGAATTCTCAAAACCCTCCGCAAAGTTCTCGACCTGCTTCCCTTTGGTGTCAGGAAGAAACTTATCCACGCCCTAGTCACGCCGCATCTGGACTACGGCAATGCCCTTCTCCTTGGCCTGAGCAAAAAAGGCATTCAACAACTTCAATGTGTCCAAAATGCCGCCGCCCGTTTAGTATTAAACCTACCACGTAGGGCATCTGGCACAACGGCATTACGCAAACTCCACTGGCTCCCCATTGTAGAGCGTATTAAATTTAAGGCACTTTGTATGGCTCACCGCATTGCCCACGGAAAAGGCCCTAAATACCTGCAAAGACTCCTTATCACCCATCGCCCTTCTCGTAATCTTAGATCCGCTGGAGCGATGTTATTCAAACTCCCCCGTGTCTATAAGTCCAGAATGGGAGGCAGCTCATTCCGCTTCTTGGCTAGCAAGCACTGGAATGGCCTCCCCCTGAACCTTCGGATGGAGCCCTCCGAAACAAGATTTAGACAGAATCTAAAAACTCATCTTTTTCCAGAGTAAGTGTATTCTGACACTTCGGGAATTTCCTGTACCTTGGTTTTTAGCTTCAGTTGGGAGCAGCAGTCTTTCAGCGCGGGGACACACCGTCACTGGTGTAACCAGGCGCTTAAGAAATGGCCTTATTATTATTATTATTATTATTATTATTAATGGAATGCAAATGTATTCTTTGTAATACCTCCTCAGTATTAATGGGAAGAACAAGATATCTAGCCAGTCTGCGACTAAGAAGGGTGGATACAATAAACCAACGAATTAATATTAGATTCCTTCCCATCCCAATAAAAATTCTAATAAGGGTTTGAAAGAAAAGTGACTATTTCATCTGGATGCTTAGCCAAGCATTCCAAGCATAGAAACTCCACATATATTAGTCTGAGCAGATCCCCGCTGTGAACATGTTCCCAAGGACTTCTCTTATTCATTAATTTCCATTTTTTGTTGCACTGACGGTCGTGGCCAGTGCTATCAGTGCAGTCATATTACCCCTAATTCCACCATTAATTTCCTGTTTTGTTGCTCCTGGCAAATGCCATACTTCCTCGGTCGTGAGAGAAAACTCCTCTGATGTTGCGTAATGATTTAACTCAACCTCATGCAGGCAGCTGCTGAGCCATATCCTCATAGATGTAATGCGCAATATGCACATTTGGAAGCTTAAGGTATAAACTCGCCATTAACGCTGGCATTTACGCATTTTACGGATACTTGGTATAATCCTACTGTACCTTTATTTCCTGTATAGCATTGGATGATACATTATCAGAAGTGAATCTGAAAAAGAGGATGTCTCAAGTGTAACCTGTTCAAATCCCACTGCTCTGGCCTAACATAACTAATCAGTAAACTTCCATGCGTGAGGATCACACCTTAGGAAAGATAGGAGAGGTGGAGGTGGATATTTACACTCATAGGTTTGTCAAATAACATTTTGTAGTACTTTAGTAGTACTAAAAAATGTACTGGTACTGAAGGGATCTAGCCAAGATGGCCGCTGGGTGAGGAGCTCCGGCAGGGAGCTCCCCTAACTGGGGACTGCCTTGGCACTGTTCCCGGGATTTTTCTCTCCCCTCCTGCTGCCTACACCTACGGGGGTCTGCTGATTATGTTCCGGCGTTTTCCTCCCCTGTGTGATTTTTATGGCCGGCTGCTCACCCTCTGAGTTTCCTGATGGGGTGCTTTTGGAACCAGTTGCCATCTTGGCTGCTGCTTCGGTTGAGCAGCTTAGAGCTTAGAGGAGATGAGCTGGCGGATTTCCCAGCCGATTGCCGCTTACCTTCCAGACTCATTCTTTATGCCTGGCAGCCCTAAGCCTCTTTCAAGACTTCCAACGACTCCTTCCATTACGGCTGCCGTGACACGCAAGTGTTGTCCCACCGATGGGGCAACGTCTGACCCCGTGGCTGTTCTGGGGTGCTGTTTGGGCCTCAGAGCTCTAGGAGAACCTGAGCCATTGTTGAGTCGGGCCCAACTGACGGCAGTCTGCACGGAGTGTTTGAGGAGCGAAATGCAGAGATTGGCTTTTCAGGGGTGCTTCTCTCACAGAGCAGCTGGCAAAGTGAGTGAGGCTCTCACTGTGTTTAGCAATTTGACTGGGCAGAGTAGAGATCACTTCGGAGAGCACGTAGTGCCAGCCGCAGCGCCCGTGGAGGGAGTTGCGGTGAGGCTGAGAAATGGGGCGGGGAAGGGGCAGGGTGGGGGGTGCTAAAAACGGGCATATGGGTATTTGGAGGTAAGTAAACAATTTAATTAATAACACAAATTTCGTAGCGCGCGCTGCATCGCATTTTGCGAAATTCGTTTTATTAATTAAATTGTTTACTTACCTCCAATTATCCATATGCCGGTTTTTAGCACCCCCCACCCTACCCCTCTCCCGCCCCACCTCTCTGCCCCACCGCAACTCCCTCCACGGGCCATCAAAAAGGCGCCTAATGTTTTAATCACCATTACTGGACGCCCTGATCTTAAGGTGCGACTAACCAATGAGTATTTGCAACAGAACTACTATTCCCAAGGCAAAGAACTGTAAATAGATCTTCAGATCAGACATAAACATAACAAACTCAAGCATTAAAATAGCCCAGGACAAAACTATAAAGCCTTGAAAAACCCCACGGCCAATAGGCCACTAGGGCGAAACACGTGTCAGCTGTCCTTTTTCCGCAGATGTAACCAAAAAATAAAAACCACGCACTTGAAATTGTCAAAGAACGCTTGAATTTTCTCTTTGAACTTTTATTGACAAATCGTGAGGGCACTATTCTTCAACTTTTCTCTACATTTACCCCTACAATGGCTCTTGGGTGAAGCCTTTAATGAGGAATGTGCCACAACACAATTGGGCCCTGACAATTGTAGCACCTAAGCCCAGAGACTTCCACCCAAACAGTTAACCATAACCTCAACATCTGGTTCCTTATGTGCCACGTTGCCCTCCATTTTTGAGAATACTTTCAATATACGCAAATTAATGAACGGACCACAAGGTCACCTGCAGAGACCGAAGAGAACAAAGGAACCAAAGAATAGACGAAATCTTTTCCAACACAGGAACTTCTGCACAACCGATCAGACTTAATCCGAACTCTGCAAAATCTACCATTCAATCTTTGGAGAAATCGCTAAAGAAAGAAACCACAAAATGGTGGGAAGCTGTCAGTCTCAAAAAGTATCTTGAAGCAGAGAGGACTTCGGATTCTCATTTTTCCTCCGGTATAGACAACCAAACCAGAACAGATTACAAGATGGGAAGAGAACTTGAGGGAGGCCTCTAATAATATGATACTTCAACTCATCGATATAGCAGAGGAAGAACACATCAAGCATAAAAAGGATGTAGACGATTTCACAAAGAAAATAGAAGAATCCAACTGGGGTGAGAGCTCAACCAAAAACTAAGAGATACTTAACAGAATAATTGACAACTTTAAAGAAGACCTGATTCAAAGGAAAAACAGGAATTTTCGGAGGGATCAAATTGATTACCAGCTTGGACGAGTATATACTTTTGCAAAACGCTATGATAATATCCCCAGAGGCACATCGACATCACTAACAAGACAGACACACGACACAGTCACAAGTTCTGAGGTTGAATCTCCAGGAGCTGAAATCACAGTGACAACTATCAAAGTAGGAGTCAATTTTTTAGAGGAGTTCAGAGGTCATCGGTTGGGTTTTCGGAATCAACCAAATCCGGATACCAGAACCTAATTAGAAAATACCCCAAGTACCTCAACGCCAAGACAAATAGCGGGAGTAACAACCAGAGCGAGGAAAAAACAGGAAACAGAACCAAAGGAGCAATCAACTTAATGGTAAACATCTCGGACCACCACAATACTAGTGCACAGGAAGAGATTCTAAACAGGGGTCTATCCTTTAGCCCGACTGCCTTCTGGGATTTAACCAAGACCAGGATAGATTTGTATAAATTCACAAGGAAACTCAAACTGATGTCCTTCTCCACAATAGACCACCTAACCAGAGGGTTAACATCACACCAACTATCAGCTCCTTGTCTGTTAAGAATCTAGAAAACATACATTACGAACGAGCATAGCCGATGACCCGGGAGACCCAACATCCGCTCTGACACTAGCACAAGAATTGGACATAGACACATCTTACCCTAACACCAGCAAGATGACTACTAAATCCATCTTCTGCTGAATATCTGAAATATCAAAAAAAGAAGAAATTCCGTCCCCATAACCTACCACGGACTGAAATTAAAGCCCTCAAAGAACTAAAGAACCTCAGAGAGGTGGAGATAAAGGAAGCAGATAAGGGGGGAAATGCAGTCCTACTACATACAGATGATTACATAGCAGAAGCCCAGAGACAATTGAACGACACGACTTGCTATAAAGAACTACAATCTAACCCTACAACCAAAATACAAGGAGACCTCAAAAAGAAATTAGACTCATGGTATTCAAAAAATCTGTTAACCCTTGAAGAACGAAAGGAACTATATGTAGAACATCCAACTATGCCTACACTATATCTTTTACCCAAAATACATAAAAGACCAATTATTGCTGGCATTAACTCTATATGCTCAAAACTGGGTGAATATATCGACTATCAGCTACAACCATTCATGAAGGACCTACCATCATATATTCGGGACACTAAAGACATTCTCCTGAAACTAAACAATATCCCATGGAATGATTACTGTCTATTGGCCACAATTATTGTGGTCAGCTTATACACCTCGATTCGCCACAAGGAAGGACTAGAGTCAGTTCGGAAGACATTGGCTACTAAATCAGTTCATTTCTTAGAGTCCAATGAGATGATCCTTGAAATGCTGCACTTTTGCCTGACGAACAATGTGTTCACTTTTAATTCCAAGTATTACCTACAGACCCAAGGCAGTGCAATGGGAGCCAAATTTGCACCGCCATATGCCTGCATTCTCATGGGGTTTGTTGAAAAATACTGGCTATGGGATGATAGATTTGCAGAATACACCACCCACATAACATATTGGGGTGGGTATATCGACAACATTCTATGCATTTGGCAGGGATCAGAAGCCCTGATGAAAGAGTTCCTACACAAGATCAACACAAACAGATGGAACATTCAAACAACCAGCAACATCTCAGCTAGCCAAATAGTTTTTTTAGACATAACCATATATGCGGAAGACAACAAATTCCAAACCAGGGCATTTCGCAAACCTACATCTGTAAACTCCATACTCCAGGCAGATAGCTGTCACGCACAAAAATCATCAACAATATTCCTAAAGGAGAATATCAACAAATGAGAAGGAATTGCAGCAAACTAGAGGTCTATAAAGAAAGCTCAGATCTCTTAACTAAGAGATTCCTCAATCGGGGTTACCCCAAAAAACTCCTGGAGAAGATGGCTAAGGATTGCGAAAAACTGTCAAGAGAAGACCTACTCAAACCTAGAGAGGCCGCTGAAAGCGAGACACATAATAAGATCAGGTTTCTTACAGAATACCACAATGGACATCAACACATCAGAAAGACATTAAAGAGGCACTGGTACCTCCTGACTAGTAACTCATCACTAACTGACCAAATGGAGGAATTCCCCAAATGGGCTTCAGGAGAGCCAAGCATCTCAAACAAAATTTGTGCAAATCAGAATTCAAGGACAAAAGAACTAAACCCAAGACTAACTTCCTCTCCAAACCGGTTGGTTTCTACATTTGCCATGATTGCAATGTGTGCAAACTGGGAGTAAATAAACAAAAAGAATACCACCTTGACTCACATACCACCATCCGCATTATGGATTGGATCACCTGTACATCAACGTATGTAATCTATATCATAATCTGCCCCTGTAACAAAATCTATATAGGGAGCACCATCAGGGCACTGAAAAAAAGAACAATGGAACACTACCATAATATCAACAAAGAAGAGGTAGGACCACCGCTAACTGAGCACTTCCAAGATTTTCATCCACACAACAAGACTTTCAAATTCTTTGGACTGGAAACAGTTAAACCAGCTTCCAGAGGTGGTAACCGGGAATTGACAATGAGACGCAGAGAAAGTAAATACATCATGCGTCTAAACGCTACCACTCTTGGACTTAATAAAGATGCAGAGATGCACTATTGGCTGTATTAAGAAGGGGGCACCTCGCATGCGGATTCCCTAATGAGACCTATATTTAATATGCCTGCATTTTCTCCATAGCTCTAATGTATTTCAGAGCTTTTACAATTCACTGACTCACATGTGGCGATCTAATTGGGGACTATCGTGGGTCTTATCATCTTTTTCCTTTTCAATCTTTCTTGCCACCATCTATGCTCACAGATTCTGTGGCAAATGAACTGTACCTGTAGTGACTATCACATAGATAGTATTGAGATGACACTTAAGGTAGAATTGTAAAAAGAAGTATTTAATTCAGAGCAAGAATAAATACATGCAGCTGGAGGTGAGGTTCATCAAGAATGCCTCACTATCTCCAGTAACCGCTATAACATCATCATACAACGTTCGTAAGATGACATTCCACATTACATAAATAAGGTTCTATTTAAAGATACATGCCATTACTACACATCCCCCTTCTTAAACAAAAGAAGTAAAAAAAAATACAAATATCTGTAAACAAACACATCATACTCAATAACGAACAAAATCCTCAAATCTTTTAGGAGCGACAATCTCCCTACCATGTCTGGTATGTTTTTCAGCTACACAGTTTTTTTCTACACTGACCTCCTTTTGTGGGTTAGAACCTTCTACCAATGGCCGGTCAGAAAACTCAAGATGTTGTGAGTCATGCATTCCGAGAGTGTCAGGACTACCTTCACCAATAGAAGGATCTAGGCCTTCACAAACCAACTCACTGTGTGAACCCACAGAAATACGAGTTTGTGATTCATCTCGTGTATGAGTCTGAACTGGATTGTCCAGCTCTGACTCCTCACCATCCCCTTTTCAAAATTATATGAAACATCTAACCACCAATAATCTCCTTTTAAACAATCACTGTCTTTTCCTTCCATACAGATGTTCCCTGCTAAAGCAATACAACTCATATGGTGAATCGTGCCATCATCCAATTCAACAGTATTTCTCATAATTTTAGTAATAGTCTTGGGCTCAGAGAACTTAGAGTGCAACTTCCCTGTTTTCCTAGCTGATTTAACACGCACCAATTGTCCAACTTTGATATTCACCTCTTTAGTACCATGCTTTCCATCATAATACTTTTTATTCTTACATTGTGATTTCAAAATAGATTGTCTAATTTTATCAGAGTCGCAATCCACCTTCCTACTTCTACCAATCCATCCTGGATTGATTTTGGAATGAGGAAATCTCCGCCGCATTAAACAAAAAGGACTTTCACCAACAGTGTTGTGTTCCGTAATTCTATAAGACAACACTAATTTATATAATTCATCATCCCAATTCTTGTTACTCCTTTTCGCTAGTTGTAATACACCTTTGAGCATTCTATTCACTCTTTCTACCACAGAATTGCCCCTGGGATGATACAATGCAGTAAATTATGCCCAATGCCTGCACTGGTTACAAAACTCTTCATCAAATATGATTTAAACTGGACACCATTATCTGTCAAAATAGATGCCGGAAAACCCTCTCTTAAAAAACACATTTCTAAGAACCTAATCACACTCTGTGTATCAACCTTAGTCACAACCTCCACCTCAAGCCATCTTGAGAATAAATCAACAAGCACCAAAATGTACTTAACCACATCGTCTTGGCAAGTTATGGGTCCCATGATATCCAAAGCAACGCTTTGCCACGGCAAACTAGGACACTCTAATGATGACAAAGGCGGATTAAGTGTTTTCTGTGATTTATCTGAAATTTCACAGTGAATGCAATTGCGAACATGTCTCTCAATGCTTAAATCAACTCCTGGCCACCAATACAACATTTTAACACTTTTCTTGGTTCTCGAGATTCCTGGATGACCTTCATGCCCCAATTCAAGTATTTTCCCTCTCATGCCCAAAGGAGGAATGATTCTTTCAGATCTACACAGAAAATCTCCTTCCAAAGCCAATTTGTCTCGGACCTCCCAAAAAGGTCTAAACTTGGAATCAAGTTTTTCATTTTTACACCATCCCTGAATGACTCTGTTAGAAACATCACACAACACTTCATCTTTTTTATATTCCTGCTCCCACATAATCTTTGAAAGACTAGGAGAGGCTTCAAAAACCGCAGCAACACACCAATCACTCCAAGGATCTGATGCAACTTCTTTGAGAGGCAAGGAATGCCTACTGAGAAAATCAGCAATTACATTTTTTGCCCCCGGCACATACTGCACATTATAAACGAAATGTTGGAATCTCATAGACATCCTGGCTATTCTAGCCGATGCTCTGGAAAGACCTTCTGTAGTTAATAATTTGGTTAAAGGTTTGTGATCTGACCATAAGAGAAATTTCTTTCCCCAAATACATTTTCTAAAATACTCCATAGCCCAGACACACACTAGTGTCTCCCTTTCTATGACTGAGTATTTTTCTTCTGTCGGGGAAAGAGAATGAGAAGCAAAAGCAACCACTACTTCTTTGCCTTCCTTATTAATCTGTGATAATACGCCCCCCCAAGCCTGTACCACTTGCGTCAGTAGTGACAATGGAATTAGCTACGGGATCAAATCCCTGTAATGCAGGAGCTTTTGCGATTGACTCCTTGATGGTCTCAAAGGACTTTTGACAATTGTCACACCAATAAAAAAGGAACCTTGTTTTTCATTAAGGTGCGCATGTCATATGTTTTTTTGGGGAAGTTATTTACAAATTTTGCATAAAATTCTGCCAATCCCAGAAAGGACCTCAATTCATCCTTCGACTTGAGCGAAGGAGCTTTCAAAATTGCTTCCACTAAAGAGCTCTTTGGTTTGATTCCTGAACCACCAATTTCATGGCCTAAATACGTTACATGTTTTCCTGAAAATTTACATTTGCTGCCTTCAGCAATCAAGCCATTGATCCTGAGAATGGACAAAACCTCTCTTAATAAGGTATCATGATGAATCTTATCTTTGCCCATCATCAGAATATCGTCCTGAAAGGCAACGACCTCAGGAATGTGATTGAATAGGTTGGCCTCAGCCTCTGAAAAACTGCAGCTGCCGATGCCAACCCAAACGGCATATGAATACATCTAAAACATCCGAATGGAGTACAAAATGAAGTTAATTGTCTGCTCTGCTTATCCAGAACTACCTGGTGATAAGCAGAGGAGAGATCCAAAGTGGAAAACCACTTGGCATTACGTGTAAGAGAGAGGATTTCAACGATTCTAGGGAGGGGAAATTGGTCCACAACTATGTTTTTGTTAAGATATCTCAAGTCCACACACAAATGGGCTCGACCATTGGATTTTCGGGCTACGACCAAAGGTGAAACCCATTCGGCAGCTTCAAACGGTTCTATTACTTTGTTTGCCAACATCTTATCCAACTCTTGTTTGACCTCCTCCCTGATGATAAATGTAATGTTCCTAGCTTTGTGAATCTTGGGAATAGCACCTTCCCTTAAACGGATCTTATGAGTGAAACCTTTCAATTTCCCCATGCGATTCTCAAACACCTCAGGAAACTCTTGTAATGCCCACTTTTTGGTATCCATGCTTTCACATGAAACTAACACCTGTTCTACTACTGTTTGGATTGAGGAGGATGTCCAGTAACTTTTGGTCTTTCCACCCTAGTACCGGTGGACCATCCCTTGCTACATACAATGTCCCGGTAGCCTGCCTCTCTTTAAACCTAAAAATGAGATTCCTAAACCCCAACATTTCAATTTCACTGCCTGTATAACTCTCCGCGGAAACATCATTGGGCTCCAACCATTCTCCTATTTTGCCCACAAATTGGTTCTCCCACATTTTCTGAGGCACTATAGTGAACGGTGAACCCGAATCAGATGCCAATTGAACTGTGACGCCACCCAATGAGATGTGGCACAAGGGTTTAGACGATATGTCACCAATGATATTCAAGACTACCCTTTTCTTTTGAACTAAGTTTACCTGAACATCATCATCATCCGACTCTGATACAGAGGTATCATCCTCGTGTTGAACATATGTGACCTTTTTTTGTGATATTTTCTTGTTCTTCCTGTTGCACACTCTCGAAAAATGACCCACCAATCCGCACTCCAGACATTTGGCCGATCTAGCAGGGCATTTTTCGAATGTAGCGGCATGTGAGTAGCTGCCACATCTATAACAAATTACGTTACTAAATTTCTTTTGCTCATTGCCCTCAAATTTCCCTCTATCACGTACATCAGTTTTCCCTTTCTCATACTTATTAGTCTTATAACTCTTATATCTAGCCCTCTTTTCTACGACTTTTCCAACTATTTCTTCTGGAATCTTGTTATCGTGCGATAACGTAGCTTTTGCGCAACGATCAGACAACTGTGCCTTTTTAACTAGGACAATTATATCCTTAAGACATTTATCTCCCTCAACCCATAACTTATCCTGCAGCGTTTTGTTTTTGGTGTACATAACTACTTGGTCATGGATTAAATCATCGTGTAGTTGAGCAAATTCACATTTCCTAGCTAACTTTTTCAAAGCTGACACGAATTCCTCCACGGACTTATGTTTCCCTTCTTTCCTGTGGAAAAAAGGCATGTCTAGTAACAGCAATGCATACTGAGGGAGAAAAATGGTCATCCAAATCTAATAAAGCACTTTTAAAAACATCTAAGTCTCCTTCAGTTCTTTCATGCGTATGTATTTCTTCAAAAATACGCAAACCCTCTGGACCGAGTGAATATAACAACATTCCTTTCTTCCTTTCAGGAGAAAAGGTTCCGTTGACATCCTCTAAATTTGCAATGTAATTTAAAAAATATGCTTTCCAATCCAACAAAGCGACGACAGGTTCTCCAGGGACTGACAAAAATTCCTTCGGTGAATTTATTTGTAAATTCGATGAGATTTGGACCCTGTCGGATTTGCTTTTGATCCGCTGGTTTCCAATGGCATAATTAAAAGCTTTAAGGAGAACTAAAACCTGAAATAAAAACTTGTTAATTATTGGAAGCAATCACCTTGTGAATAAGGTCTTCGTGAACAAGAAAAAGTACCTAACACCACAACTTGTTATTAATTTGAAACAACCGATTTGTGAGCAGTATCTTCGTGAAACAACAACTGCATGTATGCCTCTAGTATGTCTTAAGAAAGTATAGTGAGAATGGTAAATACCGCTAGTTCCTCGAGATATTTGATGCCCAAAATATCGTGGACAAAAGAAAATGACGTTTCGAAATGTTCGGAGTTGGTTACTATGGAAACCAGAGATACTAATGTTAAAAGATGGCTGCCATGCGTTGTTTGATACGTGATGACGTAGTCACGCTACCCTCCACGCATGGATGAACTTAGTACGTCACTCGGATCCTCCATGGAATTATAGGCGCACTGACAATGAAAGCATCATGCTGCTCCACGCACTGCACACAGGACGTCCTGAAGCCAAAGACTTTAGGAGGCCAAGTTTTAAAGATAAACACTTGGTTGAAAATGTACTTTAGAGATTGAATTTGCCAAAATCGCACTCCAAACTCTCTTCCTTTCGGAGGTTCACAATAATGTCTAACACACACATCAACTTGTACTTGTACAACTTGTTTCTTAAAACAAAGTCTCTCAGCCCGAAGTTCACGAATTGTTCACCAACGTGCACAATTCCAATGTACTGCACGCATTCAGTTTCTCTCAAGGGTACTCACGAAGAAATATTCATCATATAGATCCAAAAGACGCTTGGTTCGTTTCCAAACTTCTGAAGCTTTTTTTTCGATTTGCGGTTCTTTTTTGTTTAAAAAAAAAAAAATCACCATCGATCGTCGCCAAAAATTGTAGTGACTATCACGTAGATAGTATTGAGATGACACTTAAGGTAGAATTGTAAAATGAAGTATTTAATTCAGAGCAAGAATAAATACATGCAGCTGGAGGTGAGGTTCATTAAGAATGCCTCACTATCTCCAGTAACCGCTACAACATCATCATACAACGTTCGTAAGATAATATTCCACATTACATAAATAAGGTTCTATTTAAAGATACATGCCATTACTACAGTACCCCCTACTGGACCAAATACTGCAAAAGACACGATAAGTACTGCTTGTCCCTGTGTTTACATCTCTTGTTTCTCCCTTTAAGATCAGCAGTCCTTTAAAAGATTAGAATATTAACCAACGGGCTATGCAATTCATTTAGCCCGTTTTTTTAGTATAAATTATTAATCCTTCTTTCTTGCTCACAATTATCTCATTGTCCTTTATAACAACCTCTAATCTTTTTTATTTCCTATGACTTTACAGCGCCATACGCTGTCACAGTAACTCTTCACTTTCCTTGATTCTCGCCACACGTCAGAATGACTAATTAGTCTCTGACGTCAGAGTTTGAGTCAGCATAAATCTGATGGCGGTACACTTAACTCTTCTTGTTCCAGGACCGCAGATATTACATACCGGCTTCTTACAGCTAATTAATCAATTCCCCCCATTTTTTTGGCATCAGCCCTATGGCTCTAAGCGCATCTAGGACAGTCCTTGTCTAAACTAGATAGTATCTCACCAACACAACACGCCTGTAGACCCCGGCCTCTGACCTTGCTTTTACTTTATGAGACATTTGTCTCCTTGCAGCTCTCCTTTTCCCAAAATACCAGTAAAAGCGGATCTGAGGGCCTTGAAGGTAACAAACTCAGCCTTTGCCTGGCCATCTAATTCTGTTTTCGGGGCCTCGGCATATAACGTCACCTGTCCTCCATTTCCTCACAGGTACCCTGTGCGCCCGTCACATTCTTCTGTAACAAACGAGCTACCGACAGCGCTGTAGGGTCTTGCAGGCAATGATGACAGACACTTATTTAGTATTTATAGAGCTTTATTAAGGCTCTCCTTACTCGTCCCTGTCCCTACTCTAACTGCCCCTTTCCTGCCCTGGCTCCTCCTCTTCCTCCAACCCCCTAGCTCCACCCACATCCAACTACTGGCCTGCTCACATCATTACATCGCCCCCTTTGTTAACAAATGAAATAACTGACTTGATCAGAGTTCTTCAATTAGCCTCTTGGGCTTTTGAATGTTCCGTCGAGGACAGAGACTCACGCCGGCATCCCCAGACGCAGCTTCAATCTGAGTTTCGGGTCTCTGTACTGCAACCACTTGATCAGGTCCCTCTGCATCTCGTTGGTCTATTGTTCTGTCCAGAACTTCTTTCATGGCAGGGGTACACTTTTGAAAATGTGAGACATTTCGGGTAATCCGTCTATTCTCTGACTCCGCAGTAATCATTGTACCCTTCTGCTGAGTGATTACCAAGGGTTCATCTTTGAATTTACAGTCCGTTTTCTTTAGCTAGTCTTGTTTAACCTCTACACAGTCTCCTTCATGAAAGGATGGAGATTTTGCTCTCCTCCGAGTGTTTACATAGACTTTCATTTTGCTCTTGCCGGCTCGATCAGCCAGCACCAGCTCTTGATGAGCACGTGCTGGAAACACTGGTCGCAACGCTCCTTCCCATGTCGGGATCCGCGTTCGAATGGGTCGCCCCAACATGAGCGTGGCAGGACACTTTCCTGTGGTGGCATGTGGGGTAGTCCGATACGCTCTCAGGACCTCATTGAGAGCCACTTGTAAGTCCCTTTAATCCAAGGTAGCTTGTGGAAATGTCTTTTTTAAAGTTGCCATGAATCTTTCAATAGTGCCATTGGCCTGTGGCCACAGGGGCGTGATCTTGTGATGCCTGAAGTTAAGGTGCTTCGTGAACTCACTAAATTCATGTCCATTAAAAGGAGGACCATTGTCCGTCTTGAGTTCCTTGGTGACACCCCAGGCAGCGAATACTTCATCTAGCACAGCAATCATGCTGGATGCATTGGTCGAAGATACAAACTGTGCTATTGGAAACCTCGAGTATTCGTCCATTATTGACAGGACATATTTGCCTGACTGGAGGGGTCCATAAAAGTCCATGGCAAGTTCTTGCCATACCCCACTGGGTAGCTTGGTCATTTGGAGAGGAGCGGGAGGATCTCCATGACTGACCAATTGACACTGGGGACAGTCCTTTAAGGTGAGCTCCACTATTTGATCAAGCAGTGGAAACCACACCCGTTCTCGGAGAGCTCTTTTCGTCGTGACCATTCCACGGTGGCCCTCGTGGGCTAAGTTGATAACGCCTTGGCATAACTGCCTCGGGATGACGATCCGATGGTTTCTCAGTAGGAGCCCCTCTGAGGTGGCAGATAACTCTTCACTGATATGCCTGAAAGCTTGCATCTCTTGGCGGACCTGAGGATCATTCCATTCTTCCTCACTGTCATGTCTCCCGCAATGTGTTCGCAGTTGACGCACCACCTTCTGAAGGATGTTATCTTGTGCAGTGGCTTCTTGTATCGCTTCCAGAGGAACCGCCGGTGGCCTGGCTACGCCCACTATGAAGTGTATGTATTCTTCCGCTATTGAGGAAGGTGAGAAGAGATGCTTGAGGATGCCGGGACATATAGTCCACGGGATTCGCTGACTTCCCCGGTTTGTGCATTTTTGTATAGGTGTATTCCTGTAAGCGCAAACCCCAACGTTCAATTCGAGGTGGCATCTTGGCTCTGGGGTTTCCAAAAATGGTAACGAGCGCTATCGTTTTTGGCCACTATAGGTGTGGCAGGGTATACTCAGACATGAGTCCCTTTCTCACTGCACCAGCAGGATTCAAGCAAGCCGGGCCGAAGACGGCTGAAATGCCAGAAACCGGTCCCCGGTAGCTTGTCTCCTTTCTGGTGAAGAATTGGCTTGGTAGTTTAGTCTGCCCTGTTCCCATGATGCACTGGGCCAGGGACAGACTGATTTGCATATAGCCAGGTTCTGAGCTGGGATGGTGCAGTGAGGTAAATAACGGTGATGGATCCAGCCCTAATCTTTGGACTGGGTAAGAGTGGTCTGCTTAATTCAGACACTCTGTTCATCACCACCCCCTTTTCTGAATCGTTTTTGGCCACTATAGGTGTGGCAGGGTATACTCAGACATGAGTCCCTTTCTCACTGCACCATCAGGATTCAAGCAAGCCGGGCCGAAGACGGCTGAAATGCCAGAAACCAGTCCCCGGTAGCTTGTCTCCTTTCTGGTGAAGAATTGGCTTGGTAGTTTAGTCTGCCCTGTTCCCATGATGCACTGGGCCAGGGACAGACTGATTTGCATATAGCCAGGTTCTGAGCTGGGATGGTGCAGTGAGATAAATAACGGTGATGGATCAAGCCCTGATCTTTGGACTGGGTAAGAGTGGTCTGCTTAATTCAGACACTCTGTTCATCACCACCCCCTTTTCTGAATCGTTTTTGGCCACTATAGGTGTGGCAGGGTATACTCAGACATGAGTCCCTTTCTCACTGCACCATCAGGATTCAAGCAAGCCGGGCCGAAGACGGCTGAAATGCCAGAAACCGGTCCCCCGTAGCTTGTCTCCTTTCTGGTGAAGAATTGGCTTGGTAGTTTAGTCTGCCCTGTTCCCATGATGCACTGGGCCAGGGACAGACTGATTTGCATATAGCCAGGTTCTGAGCTGGGATGGTGCAGTGAGATAAATAACGGTGATGGATCAAGCCCTGATCTTTGGACTGGGTAAGAGTGGTCTGCTTAATTCAGACACTCTGTTCATCACCACCCCCTTTTCTGAATCATTTTTGGCCACTATAGGTGTGGCAGGGTATACTCAGACATGAGTCCCTTTCTCACTGCACCATCAGGATTCAAGCAAGCCGGGCCGAAGACGGCTGAAATGCCAGAAACCGGTCCCCGGTAGCTTGTCTCCTTTCTGGTGAAGAATTGGCTTGGTAGTTTAGTCTGCCCTGTTCCCATGATGCACTGGGCCAGGGACAGACTGATTTGCTTATAGCCAGGTTCTGAGCTGGGATGGTGCAGTGAGATAAATAACGGTGATGGATCAAGCCCTGATCTTTGGACTGGGTAAGAGTGGTCTGCTTAATTCAGACACTCTGTTCATCACCACCCCCTTTTCTGAATCGTTTTTGGCCACTATAGGTGTGGCAGGGTATACTCAGACATGAGTGCCTTTCTCACTGCACCATCAGGATTCAAGCAAGCCAGGCCGAAGACAGCTGAAATGCCAGAAACCGGTCCCCGGTAGCTTGTCTCCTTTCTGGTGAAGAATTGGCTTGGTAGTTTAGTCTGCCCTGTTCCCATGATGCACTGGGCCAGGGACAGACTGATTTGCATATAGCGGGTTCTGAGCTGGGATGGTGCAGTGAGTTAAATAACGGTGATGGATCAAGCCCTGATCTTTGGACTGGGTAAGAGTGGTCTGCTTAATTCAGACACTCTGTTCATCACCACCCCTTTTTCTGAATTGATACTGTCCAGGTCACCTACAGCGTAGCAAGCTTTCTGGTAGCGGCAACGCGCCTGAACAAAACAAGACCCCCCCAGCTGAATTCATTTGTAGGGTGAAATTGCTCAAGAACCAAACTTATAATGCACTGTGGACTGTTTGAAATTGTGGTGGGTCTATGGTTTTATGATACTGATTTTACTTTGTCCTTGTATCAAAGATTTTAATTGTTTTATTTCGTAAACATTGAATTGTAATCATGTGCATAATTTTATAATTTTAACATGTGTAATAATGAATTTTGCATTGCTTTTATGGTTTTTATTAACCGAAATAAAGAAATTTGACTGACTGACTGACATGAAAATGTTTGCAGGCCCATACAACCGCAAGGCTCTCTTTTTCGGGTTGGGAATAGGCCTTCTCAGTGTCTGATAGGCTGCGGCTGGCATAGGCCACAATGTGTCGTTTATCAGTGTAATTGTCATACTGAGCCAGTATCGCACCCAGTCCCATTGGGCTGGCATCCACCGTTATCTCCGTCTTCCTCTTGGGGCTAAAATAGGCCAAATTGTCCACTGATTCTACAGCTTGTTTAATTTCTTGAAATGCCCGCTCACACTGGGGAGTCCTAACTAACGGTTGCCCTTGCTTGGTGAGGGCTCGTAGCGGGTGACTGATGGTGGCGTAATCTTTTATGTATTTGGCACACTAACTGGCCATGCCCAGAAAAGATCGGATATCAATCACAACCTGGGGGCTCTTGGTGTCATTGAGCGCTGTCACTTTTTCAGGGTCAGGCTTCATCCCGGCTCCAGAGAACACATGTCCGAAGAATTTGAGAGTGGATTGATGGAACTGACACTTGTTCTTATTGAGAGTCAGGTTAGCTTCCAGGAGAGCATGGCACACCCGATCTAATGCTTTGTCATGTTCCTGAGTATTTGACCCATTTACCAAAATGTCATCACTGTAGTTCAGCGTATTTGGTATGTGTCTGATGGTCTTACGAATGACTTCTTGAAATATTTCCGCCGCAGAGGAGATACCAAAACTCAGCCGTTTGTATCGAAACAAACCCAGATGAGTGGCGAATGCTGTTATGTATCGCGACTTCTCATGTAGTTCCAGCTGGTGTTAACCCTTGTTCAAGTCAAGTTTGGAGAAGACTCTTGCTCCATTCAAAGCGGATATCATGTCACTCAAGTGGGGTCCTGGGTGACGTTCTCTTTCTATGGCCGTGTTGGGAAGCCTCATGTCGACTCATAGACACACTTTTTCAGGGGTGCCTTTCATTGGTACAATGATGACAGGCGATACCCAGGGTGTGGGACCGTCATTTCTTTCAATAATGTCTGCTTTTAACAGCTCCTGAATTTCATCCTCTACCGCTTGCTGATGATGAAAAGGCACTTGCCTGGGGTGTTGTGCCACAGGACGCACTTGCTCATTAATGTGTAGTCGAATCAGTCATTTGTTCATTTTTCCAAGACCCGTGAACAACTTGGGGAACTTGTGGATAATGTACGGATCATCACTGACTCGGTATAAGATCTCAACCAACCAGAGGCACTCCGCAGTAGGCAGACTGAGGAGACAATCAGCCTCCGGACCTTCAATGACGTGAATATATGCCAGCACAGAAGTGGATTTGTGTCTGAGTGTCGTTGCGAATTTGCCCAGACATGGAAGGTTTTTTTTTGGCATCCAGGTGAACACTCCGGGCTCAGTGGTGGTGGTGACTTCATCTTGTTGTATTCGGTCACAGGGATGTAATTTAGTGATGCCCCGCTGTCTAAAACAAACTTGGTTGCATGTGTTCCCACGCTTATATCTAACCGGGGATATTTCTTTAGTTGATCCGGGTCCACTACCATGCTGACATATTCATCCGTGTATTCTGATTCCAGAGATGCCGATCTAGATTCTCTCAACGGCGACCTTCTCGGCGACCTTCTCATCCATTGGGACTTGCGAGACTCCATACTGGAGTGGGAAGAGCCGGAGGATGACTTTGCTCAATCCTGTACTGCTTTCGCATGATGTCGCCTTGTATCCAGGCAAGACGACCTTGTAGCTTCATTCATTCTTTCTTTGCTATATACTCCACACATCACCTCAAAGTGATTCTTCCGTCCGGACTTTCGGCATTGTTGACCCATTGTTGGACACGCATCTATGTGTGGGAAGTCGCACCCACATCGATAGCATTTTCTTGAGCGATCTGGTTTTTTGTCTCTCCGGCCAGACTCGTAGCATCCGCGTCTTGTGTATTGATGACAGGATGCCGGTCGGGACCTTCTCTGTCGTTCTTTTGATCTTCTGCGAGTGCTGTGGGCTTCAATCGAATATGCTTGTTCTCTTCTTTCACTACGCCCTGTCTCCATTCTTTTGGCATGCTCCTCCGCTTGATCATGCACCCTAGTCATTTCTTCAATTTCATCGAGAATATGGCTTTTCCTCAGTAACCGCCTTTGAAGTGTCTCTGAGTGACAACCATTAATGACTCGCAGTCGGATGGCATCCTCCGTTGAGAACGCGTCAAAGTTGCAATACCAAGACAGTCGGCGTAGCCTAGATATGAACGTGTTCATCATTTCTTCCTTTTCTTGATGGGCCTGGTGGAAGATGTATCGCTCATAATCCACGTTTCTTTTGTGTAAGAACTTTTTGTTTAAAGCGTCTCGCACTTTGTCATATGTTCCTGTATCGTCTGTCGGCAAGTCTTTGATCACTTTGCAGACTTCTTTTCCCACCAAATGGTGCAGTGTAATTAGTTTATCTCTGTCTCCCGTGACTTTTGATCCTTCAATATAGTCCTCGAAGTCTTCGAACCACTCCTGCCATCTGGGGCCCATGCTTCCTCCAGCAACCAGAGTCAGTGGTTTCGGAGGACGCAGATGTGAAACTCCCGTCACAACCGGCACGGTTGCTGCTGCACCGTCACCATTCCGGTGTGGTGAATTCGAGATTTTTGAACAGGTGTATCACTGACACTTCTCCACTTACTTGCTTGCCTATTTCTTGCCTTTGCCAGTGCTTGTGGTGCTCTTACCAATGCTTGTTTACTGGCCTCTTGTCTTTGACAGTGCTTGTTTGGTTCTTGCCAATGTTCGTTTTACCTTTATCAATGCTTGTTTGCTTGCTTCTGCCAATGCTTGTTTTGCATTTACCAATGCTTGTTTGCTTGCCTCTTGTCTTTGCCAATGCTTGTTTGGTGTTTGCCAATGCTTGTTTGCTTGCTTCTTGCTTTTGCCAATGCTTGTTTAGCATTTACCAATGCTTGTTTGCTTGCCTCTTGTCTTCGCCAGTGCTTGTTTTGCATTTACCAATGCTTGTTTGCCTGCTTCTTATCTTTGCCAATGCTTGTTTGGCCTTTGCCAATGCTTGTTTCGTGATGTCTTGTATTGCCTGACCTCAAAATGGCCGCTTGCAATCTGCACAGAGCGGTTGTCCTATTGGCTGCCTGGTTCCAAGATGGCCGCCGCTAATGAAATCTCGGTTCCCGCGAGATTTCAGCTTCATTCATTCCTTTCAAGCTGATTCACTCACCGGGACTCACCGAATGGCCGGTCCTGCAAGCAGCAACACGGTGGCAACGCTCCACGCACCCACATTTGCTGGATCATCCAGGTAGGATCGGGGTGGGCTCCCGACTTCACTTCTTCACTCTCGGCCATTTCCGCAACCATGCCAAGTTGCACGCATCTGGGGTGAGCTCCCAACTTTGGTGCAAAGTAGCGCTCAGCTCCGATTCTCCTCAGCGCTCGATCACGCTGGTCAGGCAGGGCTCCACGCGATCAATGAATCGCGGAGCTGAGGCGCTTTATCCAGACCATCAATTTAGACCAGACATTCTCAGTGTTCTCGATACGGCCAACCTGATCCATTTTACACACTTCCATTATATACTTCAAGCATACTGCAAATCTGGGGGGAGATGCTGACTTCCACTCCATGCAAATTTGTCTCCTTGCGATAGCTATTATGTAAAAAATAAACTGAGTGTCCAAGCTCTTGATATTATAGTCTTTCAATAAACCAAGGAGGACAAGTCTGCGAGAACACATGATAGTTATTGAGAGTACATCACCCAAGAAATCCATTATCACTTTCCAGTAGTCTTGAATGACTGGACATTAATGTCTCAATGTTTCCCCTGATGTAACATGCAGTGCGACCCCTTGTATTAGACTTCTTTGTCCCACATAGGCTCACATGAAGAATGTACATGTTGTACTTGTATCAAAAGGAACATGCTCTAATAACAGATGCTGATTAGTGTGTTAATCATTTACTTGTCATGCACGTATATTCAAGCTTAATTTTAAATATTTAATAGTGTGTAATTATGTACCAAATATGCACGTATTTTCAGGCTCACATAACGAACATAGATGATCCTGTTGATTCAACTCATGGTATGCTAGAATACCAGTTCTAATGTTTGTTTTTTAATCTCAGTTTTTTCGTCTGTACTTAATTTTTGTCCACACAACAGTCAAATAACCGCATTTTTGATCTATTATAACTCGCCATCTCAATGTATCTATCTAATTTTTTAATCAGTATGCCTTAATTTTTCTCTATATTTTTCTCTATCCTTCCCTTTCTTCCTTTTTTCCCCTTATCTCTCTCTTCTTCACCCTCACTTTTTCTTTCCCTCTCCCCCATTTTTGGGCACTTCTCCTCCTCTCTCCCCTCCTTTTTTCATTCTCTTTCAACTTTTCACTACTCTTCCTCTCGCTTTGTGTCTATCTCTATGCTGCACCGGTTTGCTCCCCCACAAATCTTTTCAAACCCATTTCCTACTCTCCCTTCACTATCTTTGGGACATTGTCCCTTTGTCAAATATCCTCACATTTTTCTTCCCCTTCACGACCCTATCAGCCTTGTAAAAGCCCACGGCCAATAGGCCACTTGGGCGAAACACATGTCGGCTGTCCTTTTTCCGCAGATGTAACCAAAAAAATAAAAACCACGCACTTGAAATTTTCAAAGAACGCTTGAATTTTCTCTTTGAACTTTTATTGACAAATCGCGAGGGCACTATTCTTCAACTTTTCTCTACATTTGCGACTACAATAGAAATGGAGTGACTAAGGAGGTGACAATGCCCCCAGGGCGGAATCCATTTTGTGTGGTGCTGACAGCGGAGCCTGAGCAACATGGCTGATGCCCGGTGGAGCTGGTTTTACAGCTACAGAGGAGATTGTCTTTGGTTTCACCCCGCGGCCGTCACCTACCCAGCCGAACATTGGACATAGATTTCCCTTGCCTCTCCGATGTGCTTCATTTTTGACCCGATCTTCATTCCCTACCCCTTCTTTCCTTCCCCACCTTGACCTTCCATGCTCCACTGGAGGTATGTAATGGCTAAGTTATGCCTAATGACTCATGTTATTGTCGGGGGGCGTGGCTACGCGTGCAGCGAGACTGGCTGCACCCTATCGGAGCTCCGGCGTGATCCCGCACTCAGGGGTTAATTTATCCGATGAAATCACCGCCTGGCCGGCCCAAACTTGCAGCGAGTGGCCATGGGGCGCTGACACATCATCTGACCGAATCTTAAGGTCCAGCGACCCCCGGGACCGCACCGGCACCTGCGCGGCCGCCATAGCCGAGGGAGAGATCACGGGCTCGGTGAGACCCGGCAGGCAAGCCCGGTGTTGGAACCGGAAGCGAGGGCCGCACGGACGTGACACCTGAGAGACGCGGACTGTGGCGGCGGCGCCGGGACACACTAAAGGGGATCGACCCTCGGCAGACTACAGGAGGCGGAGGCGACCCGACTGGCCGCGCCCGGAGGACAGAGAAGTGGCGCAATACCGGAGAACTGGGACCGCCATCCGGGCTGCCGCGGCCGACTTGGACACGAGGAGGTGCCCATCCCCCCATCGGCTTACACCCGTGGAGCGGACCAGCGCTGGAGAGAGCGGACCCAGGAGAAGTCCGGACACCCGATGAACTGACCACCCACCAGGCTCCAACGGTGCAGCACTCAGAGGACCCGAGTGCCCCCCCGGGTCGGAGATCGGACCCCCGACGCCGCCTGCAGCGGCCCTGCACGGTGAGTGCTGCGGCGCGAGACGCACCAGGAGAAGCACCCGCCCGAGCGTAAGCTCACCACTCCCAACACAGCGGAGCCAACGGACCCAGACCCGCACGGCGCCACAAGCCGGGTCCGACAACCAGGCAGCTAAGAGACACCTACCAGGGCGCCCCGAAGGCCGCATCCGTAGCCCACAACGCAAGGTGACAGTGGAGTAGCGCCAGAGGGAGCCACTGACCGACTAAAGGGCTCAGGATCCGACTGACCACGTCACCCGCCATTGCCACGGACAGCCAGAGGGTCCCGCTGCAGACCACGTGCACAGAACTATAGGGACTGCCGTGTGTGGTGAGCGCCGTAGGGAGACACTGCCTGCTGTGCGTTGCACGCGCCGCAGCTGAACGCTAATGGACTCCGGTACCCTTAAGGCCACGGCATAGTTGGACGCCCAACGCAACAGGGGGACGGCGTGAAGCCCAAAATACATCCAACTGCAGGAGCGGAACAACGTAACCCATTGTCTGGACCAGAAACCGAACCGAGCGGACCAGCAGCCGCCACCGGACCACGCTGCGATATACGCAGCTCGACCACACGAGAGGCTCCAAGGTGGACATATCCAGCACATCCCGCCCTGGGAACACTGCCGAAGCCCCAGCCAGTGGCTCTGACAATCAACGCGACCACTGACCACCACCACTCCCGGATCCTCCGAGAGCCAGTTCCCGCCCATGTCTGGAGGTGCCGGAAAATGCACAGGAGCGGGGAGCACGTCCCAAAAGGGCAAAATGGACAAGGCGCAGAAGCAGACGGGCGCGGATCCGGTGACGGCCAGGCTGGACTCGGTGCTGGCCGCCATGGAATGCCTGGAAAATTCCATCCAGTCCACCCGGACGTCCCTGGAGGCGAAAATAGACAGGGTCGCCATAGACCTCACGCACCTGAAGGAGGACCACAAGAAGCTAGCTGAGCGCACCAAAACCCTGGAAACCACAGTGACGGGCATGGAACCTCGGGTCGCCCAGTCGGACAAACAGATTAAAGACCTCCTCAACAGGGTGGAGTTCCTGGAGGACAGGGCAGAGGATGCAGAAGGGCGGGCGAGACGCAACAACGTCCGCATAGTGGGTTTGCCCGAAAAATGGGAAGGCAAAGATCCGACCACCCACGTGGAGGACTGGCTATGCACCCTGTTGCCAGAAGGCACCCTCTCGCCATATTTCGTGGTGGAACGGGCGCACAGAGTCCCGACCAGGCCACTCCACACCGGCTCTAACCCGCGCCCTTTTCTGATCTGTATCCTGAACTACAGGGACCGAGATACTGTTCTACGAGAAACTCGAAAACTGGGCACCATACAAGTCGAAAATGCGAACATAATGTTTTTCCCAGACTACACGATCCAGGTGCAGCGCCAGAGGCAATCATTCCTACTGGTGAAGCGGAGGCTACGCCAACTGGGACTTACATACTCCCTCCTCTTCCCAGCAAAACTCAGGGTGATAGCGAATGAAAAAACACACTTCTTTGACTCCTCCGAAGACGTGGAAGCCTGGCTGGACAATGGGACGGATAAGAACACGGAGAGATCAGGAAACCCGGACAGGCCGAGGAGACGCAGGAGGTCCAAGAGGAGACGTGGCGCCAGGTCACCCTCCCCCGCGGCCAGCAGCACCCAGCACAGCGCGAGCCCACCGGAAGAGGAAATGCGCAGGGAACAACGGGAAGCCCTGCGGATGGTCTCGGAGCTCAGCGGCTCCCCGTCACAACGTTCCCCGCCTGCCACCAGCCCCAGGGTATCGCCGAGCGACGATGAGGCGATCTATGGTCTCCCAGACTCGCAGCTCTCAAATGGGCTGCCAGACATCACCCCACAAACATCGGACCTGTATGGCTAAAGAAGTGCCGCACCACGGGGCTTTCAGCGATAGAAGCATAGACACAGCACAGCCCGGTGGAAACGGACACTGAACACGCAGTAAGTTAAGACAATGTCACAATTGCAATAGCCTATTGCGGAGCAGTCGCCCCGTGGCACCCACACCACATGGGCCACTACATTGCAGGGTCCCTATGGGTGGGTGATGGTTACCAGCTCCAAACTTGACCAGGGTAGTGGCCCCATGACTTTCTGGACACGCTGCTAAACAGGCGGTGGGCCGGCCTGACGGCCACTCAGACCTATATTTCTCACCCCCCTGGGAGGGCACTCACGCCTTCACGCTCAGCAGACACTCACTAACCACTTGGACTGCGTGATGGGCAGCAACCCCCCAGAATGGATTGTTCGTACTTTTTGTAGAATGTTTGGACGGCTGCACGTTTGGCAACCAACCCGATGGTATTACCCCCAGTTAATGTTTACCCTCCTTTTCCCTATTGTGAAACGCTGCATGCATGACCTACAGGGGTGCTCGCTAGACTTTTCCGGGTGCTGTTCGGACAAGGGTGGGGATGCTCTGAAACTGGATGATGGAGGGCCCCTTGAGGGGGTGCTTGGAACGGGGGGGAGAACGGGTGTGATTGACTTGTTGTATACTGATGGCTGAAGTCATAATGTGTACCTGGAATGTACGCGGAATACACACACCCGCACGCAGGTACATGATTTATTCGTACTTGAAGAGACACAAGGTGCAGATAGCACTCCTTCAGGAGACACACCTAACAGCCCCTGAGGTACACACCCTGCGCAGGCGGTGGCGTGGTCAGGTCTATGTGACTGGGTTCTCCTCTTACGCCAGGGGGGCACTGATATGGGTGAGGCCAGGGCTCCCGTTTGAGGTTGAAGACTTACACATAGACAAGGAGGGGAGGTTAGTGGCAGTGAAGGGACGCCTGGATGGGCGGCCGCTGGTGGTGGCGTCGCTCTATGCCCCCAACACAGAACAACAGGGCTTCCTCGAAACGGTGTCCACAACCCTAGCACACTGGCATGGGATCCCCTGGATATTGGGGGGGGATTACAATAGTGTATTGGATACCACACTGGACCGCTCATTCCCACCACTACCCAATGCACCAGTAGTGGGTGCCATGAAAGCTCTTATAGCCTGGGCCTCACACTGGAACTTGCATGATGTGTGGCGTCACCGGAATCCAACGGCCAAGATATATTCGTACTATTCAGGAGCCCACACCCTACACACCCGATTAGACAGATTCATGCTCACAGATGATCTACTCCCGCTAGTGACGGAAGCGCTCTACATGGGTAGAACACACTCGGACCACAATCCACACATGTTAACTGTCTCATGGGCGAGCACTCGCCCCCCTGTCCCCAATTGGAGACTGCAGCCGGACCTCCTACTAGACGCGCCCTTCCGGGATTCACTGTTTACACATATAGTGCATTACTTTGAGGATAATGCAGGCTCTGCCACCTCTCTACAGATGGAATGGGAGGCGTTCAAAGTGGTCATTAGGGGACAGTGTTTAGGCACACAGGGGAATCTCAAGCGACAGGTGGAGAAGGACCTACATAGGGTGGAGGAGGAACTGAGTCGACATGAGCGGGACTCGGTGGGAGGGAACATCGCTGGGCTTCAACATGCGCAGGCGACCCACGAAAGACTATTAGAGAGGCTCAGATGTCTGAATTTTGCAGCTCATGCGGCGCGCACACACGATAGGGGGGACAAACCCGGTAAGTTGCTGTCGTGGCTCATCGCCAGAGAAGACCGGACGAAACCAGTCACAAAAGTGCTCGATGCGAATGGGATGCCCTTACACACGCAGTCAGAGATTCACGGAGCATTCACCGCACATTACAAAACACTGTATCGCTCTTGCCTGCCCGCACCCGCCCCGGACACGGAGAAATATCTCCACCAGGTGCCGCTAGCGGCACTCACCGATGCCCAACGAACCGTCCTAGCGGCACCCATTGCCCCTGAGGAGCTCCGGGAGGTCATAGCGGCCCTTTCCAATGGAAAATCCCCTGGCCCCGACGGACTCCCAGCGGAGTTCTATAAAGCATACCAGGACCTCCTGATCCCTGAACTCGTTAAACTGTATGAGACGGCTTTGGAAGACTCCTCCCTGCCCCCTTCTCTGAGCGAAGCCACTCTGGTCTCCCTCTTGAAACCGGGTAAAGAGGGGGCGCTTATGGGCTCGTATAGGCCCCTCGCCCTCCTAAACACAGACTACAAAATACTAGCCTCTACACTAGCGAGGAGACTGGCCCAATATACACCCACCCTGGTCCACCCTGACCAGAACGGGTTTGTACCCACATGCAGCACATCGCTCAACATCCGCCGGTTGTTCAGGGTGCAGGAGTACGCGAGAGACCCTTGGCGACAATCGGGTTGCATAGTATTAGATCTGGAAAAGGCATTTGATTCGGTAGAGTGGCCGTATCTCAGAACGGTTATGCAAAAGTTTGGTCTGGGTGACGCTTATGTGGACATGGTGGGACTCCTATACCAAACACCTACCGTTCGGGTCCGGATAGGGGGCCTGATATCGGATGCCATACAGGTGAGGCGGGGCACGCGACAAGGCTGCCCGTTATCGCCTCTACTCTTCTCGTTGGCCATGGAGCCGCTGGCGGAGATACTGAGGATGCAGGGCGCCGAGTGGGGCATCCCATTGATAGACGGAGTACACGCGGTTTCCCTGTACGCCGACGATCTACTCCTCTACGTCAGAGACCTGACACGGATACCCCCGGGGCTCACCGATGCCCTCCGCGAATTCACAACACACTCGGGACTGAGGGTCAACTGGGGTAAGTCTGGGGTTTTCCCCTTTCACCCAGATATGCAGGAGTGCGCAGTACAGCTGGGGGACACAACACTGACATGGTATGCCGGCACCTTCAAGTACCTGGGCATTCACATTTACAGGAACGCGGCGGATATATTGGATGGCAACCTGATTCGAGCCATGAATTCCTTGCAGGCCCAGATCCGGTTCTGGGGCACGCTCCCGCTTAACGTCCCGGCCAGAATCACCCTGTCCAAAATGATAGTCTTACCTAGACTTCTGTACTACTACTCGAACTTACCGGTGTATGTCCCAGCTCGGGTCTTCAAAGACCTGGAAACCCTAGCACGAACACTTATATGGAATGCGGGGAGACCGAGGGTGGCCCTGAAGAAATTGTATGCCCCGACGTCCTCGGGGGGACTAGCGGTCCCGAACCATGAGCATTACTACCTCGCCGCGCAGCTCCAGTGGGTGGTGGCCTGGCTTGCGGGTAGAAACCTGAACGACACGGCCTCAACAGTCCCAGCCATGACCCATGCGGAGGCTCTCGCACTGTTCCACCCCCTTAGAGGTGCGACACACGAGACGCAACTGCACGTAGCAGTGGCACCCGCGATGCTACAAGCGTGCACTAAAATTGACCAAGGAGACTACACCCTACGCCCCAGCATTACCACTGGAGGGACTGCCCAGGCCTGGGGGAGTAGTGACTGCAGCGCGCCTGCACGACTGGGTGCAGGTGGGACTTGAAACAATGGCGGATTTATATGACGACGGGACCCTGGTACAGTTCGAGGGGCTAGTGGAGAATCCTGGACTACCAGCGGGACAAATCCTGATGCATGCATCAATGATACGGGTCCTAACGGAACACTGGGGCGATATGTCCACGGAACCCGAGACACACCTCTTAATACAATACCTACACGTTATGGGGGCAGGGTCACACGTCGTACACTGGCTCACGCAGGCGCTGAGGTCCCACACAACGAGCTCACTACAGTCGCTCAGGGACAGGTGGACTACTGACAGGGGGGAGGACTGGTCGGATAAGGAGTGGGAAAGGATTCTAGAGGGACCGCAACACATTCCCCGCAACTCGAGATTCAGAATCATACAGTTCTACATCACACACAGGGCATACCTGTCCCCGGACAAGATTAACCGCTACTTTGGACTGGATACCTCCAAATGCCCACGATGCGCGCTACTGAACGCGGATCTCCTACATATGCTGTGGGCATGTCCCAAGCTACAGACGTACTGGCACGATGTCAACACGCTGTTGACGAAAGGGACGGCGCTGGGCATTCGTCACGACTGGGATACCTGTGTGCTGGGCCTCCTCACCAGGACAAAACATAACAAGGCACACATGAGGTTCTGGGATCTGGGGCTGATAACCGCCAAAAGACTCATAACTCGCCACTGGAAATCCGCGGAACCACCCCTGACGAAACACTGGAGTGCCTCCCTCATCTACTGGGCGACCGCATAGGGCACGGTGCTACGTAGGGAAGAGACAGCGGGGCGGAGGGCCATACCGATAGCCCAGATATGGGAGGGCTTCTTGCGAACATTCACCAGGGTCTGCCACGATAAAGGGGTGATGTAAGGGGATGGCTCCTCCCCAGTGGAACGGGGGGACACGTCCGGGCAGCAGGCAGCATAGTGAGAAAGGGGAGAAACGAGAGCCGCGCGCAGACAGACATGAAATACCACCCCTGTGACCCATCGCTCGCCCCCCTTCCGCCCCCCGCTCGCCCCTCCCCCTCCCTTCCCCCCCCCCAACTTCTCCGCCCATTCCGCCCTCCCCCCCCCTCCACCAGTCGGCGGGGGCCACACACACAGTCGACTCCACCAATGCACCCCCACCCCGGGACTTACAGTTATCACGCACCACTCGTACCACCTCCCCGTGAACACTTGAGGCCGGCACCCTGCGAGACCACTCCACCCGGAACTATCGAGACAGGGCCCACACTGCAGCACCCCCTCCCCCCCTCCCCGAGTTAGGGTTCATTACACCCTCACTTTCTTTCCTGTTTTTCCCCAGATTGGAACAGTGGCACCCACGGCAGAGGTCGCCCCCCAGTTGACCACGCTAGATCTGCCTTTCCCACTCACACCTTTTACTTTTGACACACGGCGACTAAACACAGGAGTGCAGCACACATGCAAGCCACTGCCGCAACCTTCTACCCCACGGCGACGAAATACTGAACATTCTAGCCGTCCACAACACACATACACGTTGCCCGGAACCGGGCCTGGTTGGTTATTCACACTGTTGAGGAACATCACGCTTCATCACTAGCCAGAAGGTTGCGGACACCGGGGGTGCGGCTGGCCATTAGGCTGCCCGCCTGGACGGGTAAGGTCAGACACCCTGGTAGGATCGGCATTGCGAATTACACTGTAATATAACAATGGAATGAACGGTCTGGTGCATGCAGTGTCCGCCCATATGACAACAGATGGAGTTCTTTTATTTACAAGTGCATTTATTGGATTTTCAACCGTCGCCAACATTCGCTCTGATACTGTACGAGCTACTCCAATTGTTGTTTCCCCTTTGAATTATGCACACAAGAAATGTAACTGTATGTCAAGTGTTTCAATAAAACAGATTTAAAAAAAAAATGACTCATGTTATTGTCTAATATCTGTTTTTCTCCTATGTTTAACTTAGATCTTGAAACCATGTAATTGTGTAACTTGCAAATCGCTGATCCTCGTGGATACAGGTCTAGCCAGCGCTATATAAAACTCTGCAAATAAATAAGTAACTTCCAGGTATCCTAAGTATCTACAGAAGTGGTGAATGATTTGTTGTCACCCACGGATAAAAAACAGCTATTGCGAAGATCAGATTAATTTGACTACATTGGTGATGACCTACTGAGTAAAAGGTATACCTACAAGATTTTTTGTGCAGCCACCTCCAATAATTCTGCAGACAGAGGGCATCCTTCAGCTGTTAAAACTTTGCTATATATGTGCTCACACAAGAAAATCCTTGCAGGCTGGAGAATAAATCCAGAGATCGAAGTGGATATTGAGATACCCACATATCACCTGGACCCCCCATGCATTCCAACATCATATCATTACAGTGGTGTCATCCATGTTAGGATCATGTAGAGCAAAGATATTGTGTCATCTAAGTAAGCTGACAGCACCAATTGCTTCACGTGTAATCTTAACCCAGCACCTCTGTGAATCAACAGTAGAATAAACAATGTATCCATTGAGAGGATGGGCAGCAACAGCCCTCCTTAAGGAGAGACATCCTTGGGAGCAGCCACCAACTCTCAGAAACCCACATATCTAGGTGATGTTTGAACTTTACCTACAGTTTGGGCCTCCCGTGTACAGCATGAGTGGAAAGGCAGTATCTGAGCAGTAATAATCCTACGTTTAAGCCTTCACATTCAGACAACCTACATTCCAATTTAAGCACCTGATGCCAATCATAAAAGGTCAAAACAGGAATTAAGCATTATTCACGTATTGCAACATCCATGATTGTTTTTAATAGCTGTCCACACAAAAAATCTCCCCTCACCCTTATCCAAAACCTTCACACCACACAGCCACTCGCCTTCTACCTACCCCAGCAACAACGCCACCACCAGTGAACCCACAATTATTCTACTTCAGAGTTTGCTCCAGTGTGGTCAGACATCTGCCATTTGACCAGCATCTCTGAGGCCTCATACATGTTTTTGTGAAGCGACCTCGAAATGTTCAACTCCCTTTTAATAAAATTGCTTAGAGGGCACTGTTCCTCCTACTAATACTGTTATGTTATGTTATGTCAATGTTCCCATTTGATTTTCATTTTAGAGAAGTTCAGGCCAATTCTCCAATGTATGTGAAGATGCATGAAAAGTACTTTTGGAGTGCTACTTCATATCGTCATAAATCCTTTTCTGACTTTGCCCCTTACTATTTCTTGTCAAAGGTCACAGACCAGGGTGAATATAGCTCTGAGAGAAAAAGGAGCAGCATCCTGAACAATTTGAGATGTTTTATCCTTAGCTGGGACTATTTCCATACTGAGTCATTATGGATTAGTTTTGTTATGAAGGGGAGTGTAATCATTAGCAGACAAGTACCTTTACATACAGTGGCATAACGAAAGAAGGACACACTCAGGAGCTCTCAGGCTCTCTGGAGTTCAGCACTCCCCCCACACTGAGAGGACTGCAAGGCCTTTACTACACCACTGCTTACATATCGACTGCTTGATCACCAGAGAGGTCCAATACAAAAATCTAACACAAGGAAAAGAAAGACAGAGAGCTGAAACATTTCAGATTTGCATATGGCTTGGTCTGAACTGGGGTGGCAAAGTGAGCTAAAGAACGATGATGGATTCAACGCAGATCTGTGACTGGGGGTGAGTGTCTGAAAAGTTTCAGAGCTCCGTCCATCATCTCCTTATGTTTGCTTCGCCCTAAGATGGCAGGGTATGCCCAGACGTGGGTCCCATGCTCACTTTGCCACTGGATTCAAGCTAGCCTGGCTGATGAGCGGTGTTACCCCGAAACCAGTCCCAGGATGCTTGTTTACGGTTCAGTGAGGACCTGACTTGGCAGTTCAGGCGGGACTATTCCCATGGTACACAGGTTCAATCTGATTTCCATAAGGCTTGGTGTGACCTGCGGTGGCGAAGTGAGCTAATGCTCGATGATAAATTCAACCCAGATCTGTGACTGGGTTGAGTGTCTAAAAAATGCTCTCAACAGGACACAATAGAAACAATTCTGCAGATTAATCCAGCAAAACGTAGCTACAACCCAAAGTTGGATATCACTAGGCACACACCTCCAATAACACATTGAAACATCATACACTTAGCCTCTGGATGTACACTATACACAGATACTCGTGTAGAGAGGCCCTACACAGTGTTGCCATAACAAAACTATTTATCTAGCTCACCACACACCACCCTGCCACAGAATACATTTAGACAGAACTATTAATAGATATGTAGCAAAGCCAAATATACAACTAAATGGCTAATAAAGGCACCCGACTGCACAAGCTTCCCAAGGTGAATGTGTTTTGCTCCACTGACTACATATCAACATAAACTAAATCATACTCTATTCTATTTGCTTATATGGTTGGCTCTTTCACCAAAATTGCTGCACATATTTACCAAATGGTCAAGCAATAATTTAAAAATCATGCATAATGTACCTTGTGTAGAGGCGAGAGTACAGGAGACAAAAGATAGGCATGACATTTATAATTATAAAAAATGTAATATACCATGCATACAATAGAACAATATAAGTAGCACTCTGTCAAGTGTGTGTTCATATGTTAGGTTAAAATTGGAAAAGAGGCGATAAATTACAATTTATTTTTATCAACTATGATTTTAGGGCACCTTTAACAAGTGGAAAGGAGGATTTGGCCGGAGATGAAAAGGAAGAGAACAATGAAGCTCGAAGCACCTTCCTCTCCTTAATGTGCTAGGGGAGCTTTCATACATTGAGGAGGCTGAGTTTAGCAAAGTGAAAGATGTCTTCCAAGGTGTAGGTTGTGATAACTTGTGATTGGTCGGAGGTTGAGGTTCTTTGTTAGGTTTTAATGTTAGGAATTTAAATACAAGTATAGGTTAGCCGATTTCCAAGTCCTTCAATTTACTTAGAAGAAAATTGTTTCAATAAAAACTAGAATATAACATCTTTTCATAGTTTTTATTTCAAAATTCCATTATTATTTGTCACAAAAAGTCTTGTGATAGTGAGTCAGCCCACAGTTGTTTCACCTAATTTATGGCGCTCAGGCCTGGAGCTTTCACAAAGCTGTTTACATATAACATACAAATTCAAAAGATAAGAGTAAAGTAATCAAGTCATATGAGAACAATCATAGATAGTGGTCAAATCATTACCCATAAAGTACCCCCCCCCCCACCAATAAGCCAGGAAAGACATCATGAAAAAGACAGATATGATTTAAGAATATCAACATATAGAAACAATGCCATTGATGTGCAGAAGTAACATAACACAGTATGTCTCAATTGTAATTGTAATTGTAAAATAGTTTTTATAGAGCGCATGCTATCGCTCCACGGAGCATCTTGGCGCTGTAAAAACCGTAGCCTAGAATGGTGGGCCGGAAATACTACTCACATCACTTTCAAAGTACCTGAAGGTTTATTTGAGCCTAGACTAACTGTTTACTAGCCGTGTCTGGTAGATTAAAAATCCAGGTTTTCAGGGCTTTCCTGAATTCGATTTCAGTGGGGATTTGCCGTAGGCTTTGTGGGAGTTTATTCCAGGCTTTAGTACCAAGGACGGCAAGAGATCTTCCTCCTTTGGTGGCTAGTCTAAATCTGGGGACTGTTAGGAGACACATGTCTGATGACCTCAAGTTCCGACTTGGTATGTACGGCTTGAACCGTGGGAGCAGATATTTAGGCCCTTTTTTGTGGTATGCTCTAAAAGTAATTACCAGTATCTTAAAGAGCACTCGCTTGTGTATGGGGAGCCAGTGTAACTGCTTTAAGGCAGCAGAAGCAGAAGATCTCCTTGGAAGATTAAGCACCAGGCGTGCAGCAGCATTTTGGACAACCTGCAACCTGTGCAGGGTAGATCTATTCACTCCTGCATATATGCTGTTGCAGTAGTCTAAACGTGATGAAATTAGTGCCACTGCAACTGTCTTCTTTGCTTCCAAAGGGATGAAGTTGAAAAACTTTCGAAGACCACGTATGATGTTGAAACACGATCCTGCCACTGCATTCACTTGTTGTTTAAAACAGAGTTTTTCATCAAATCTGACTCCCAGGTTACGTGCGGATAGTACTGTTTTTGGCGGGATTTCCTCATTTGGGGGCCACCATAGCTGGGGGGAGAACAGATTTTGGGGACCCACAGGGAGAATTTCAGTCTTGCCCGTGTTGCATTTCAGATGGTTAGTCTTCATCCAGTTAAAGGTAGCGGTGAGGCACTTTCCAAGATTCTCCTCCGCTCTTGTAGATTTGCTGTCTAAGACTAAGATGAGCTGAGTATCATCTGCGTATGATACTGTATTGATGTTAAATGATGTTATTAGCTCAACTAGAGGTGTCATATATAGATTAAACAGCACCGGGCTTAGCCTTGATCCCTGGGGTACACCTGTTGGATTAGATTTTTTTGCTGATAAATACTGTCCAAGGACAGTAGTCTGTTTCCTATCCGCAAGGAGATTTTCCATCCATGCCAAAGCCGTGCCCCCTATGCCCACCGTAGTTAAACGGTTAATCAGTATCTCATGTGAGATCGTGTCGAAGGCCGCCAACAGATCCAGGAGAACAAGGACTGCCCTGTCCCCCTGATCCATGGCGGCCCTCAGTGTCTCTGTTGTATAAAGGAGAGCTGATTCCGTTGAGTGGGCGGCTCTGAAACCCGATTGGTTGTGGTGTAAAAGATCCTCATCCTCCAGAAATTTGGTCAGTTGTTTGTTTACAACTGCCTCGGTGAGTTTGAAGAGAAACGGTAGTAATGAGATTGGCCGTAAGTTTGATAGAGTGGTGGGATCAGCCATCGCTTTCTTCTGTAGGGGTTTGACCGCCGCTAACTTCCATTCCTGAGGGATTTTAGCTGATGTAAGAGAGGAATTTATTATGTTATTAATAATCGGGTTCACTAGGTCAATCAAAGAGTGTAGTATCTTGGGGGGGCATGGATCAAAAGGTGAACCGGATCTTCCAGTCAAGATTGCCTGGCGGCTGTCTTCCAGACTAATTGGCAGAAATTCATTCAGCTCCGCCTTTCTGGTATCTGGGTCTGAAGTTCCTATTTTATATCTCAACAATGGTGTGGGGAAGGCTTTTGTGAGATCCTGGACCTTTGCCTCAAAATAGTTCGCAATGGAGTCACAGAGGGTCTGAGAGGGGGGAATGTCTTGTCTGGTAATCTTAGGATTTAGAAAGTCATCCACTATTTTAAAGATCTCCTTCTGCTTATTTTCTGCCGACAAGATTGCCTCAGAGAAGAATGCTTTTTTGGCGTTTTTAATCAGCACATGATACTGATTTCTTGCTTCCTTGTAAATTTGTCGTTCTTCCATTGTGTATGAGTGTCTCCATTTCCTCTCCAATAGTCTGACCTCAACACGCTTGTCTCTAAGAGATTGTGAGAACCAGGGTGCTATTTTTTTCTTTTTCTTAGACATGTTCTTAGATCCTTTAGTGCTAATTTGTTCTAGGCTAGTCGTAATCCAGTGATTAAAGATCTCATTATCTACCTCAGTGTCCCCCGTCAGGGTGGGTTTGCCCTGTATTATAAGATCCTGAAAGTCTGGGTCCTGACTAATTTTGCTCCAGTCATATTTATTTTGGGGGGGTACAATTAGCTGCCTTTTGTTCGCTGGTTCCTTTGTTATAGTTAGTTCCAAGGGAATCAGCGAATGGTCAGTCCATGTCTGGGGGCATGGTTTATTTGCCTTAAGGGTCATTAGATTTGTACAGATACAGTCTAACATATGACCAGCTTCATGAGTAGGGTCTCTATTTAGTAACGATAGCCCCCACATATTGAGAAGTTCTAGAAACTCCCTAGTGTTAGGGTCAGTAATTGTGTCCAAGTGGAAGTTTATATCACCCAGGATAGTAAAATTTGCATATTTAGGGATGATATTACTGAATGTTTCGGTAAAACTCTCCAGAAACTCCTTATGAGAACCGGGAGGGCGATATAACAGAGCTCCGGAGAAAATATTAGATTCATGTGTGTGAAGGCATTTAATTAAGAAATTCAATATATTATCCTGATATATTATTTGAACTAATACTAAACCTTGGAACTACCAAAACAGAACTCAACAAGGATGCAGAAATGCATTACTGGCTGCATGAACACTTACTTAATAGATTATCCTCATACTCATGCAAATAGTCAATCAAGGGGTTTGATTCTTTCCATGTTATCATTCCCATATGAGGTCCCATCATATCAGACACAATCAAAATTCCACAACGTAAAATTTCCTTCTACCTAGCTTTGGGTTCATATTAACCGTGTTTCATTGATTATAAAAAGTAATTGCACTTAATAAATTGTGATTAGACAGATATACTGGCTAATGTTAAACTTACTACCTTTGTATAAAATTCTTAATTCACATAATATATTGGACTAATTGTCATCGATAGATCAAAACTACAGCTACTTTACAGACATTTTCTACTAATAGACAAAATACCTGCAATTGGATTGTTATATTCAACGCCAGATGTGTTTTGATGGGGTTCTTCATTTCCTTGCTATTTGTTTGACTTTTCTAGCATGGACATAATTATAATACACATATAATTTTTTTTTTTGCATTTCATTTGTTCTTCTCATTACGGTGTCTCTAGTATTTTAAATGTCAATATATTCTCAAGGAGGATTGTTAAAAAGTATCACTTTGTTTTTTTCTTTAATGTAACTTCTAGTAAAACTGTCCAACAATTTCCCCATTCCCATTTGTGTGAGTACTGTATACCTAATCTCTCTTTGGATTTCAGGGGGGAATATGATTAACAATACTTACTAATAATTTATCCAACACATGCAGCGGCAACTTATTTATGGATCTCTCAGTTAACTAGCATGATGAAGCTTAATGACTATGCACATAAGTCCCCACCACCCGTTCAAAATGGTCGCCTCTCATTTTGTTTTTCCAGAGGATGCAAAATTCGGCACGTTCTCCTTGCAACCTTTGACCAGGTACTGCTGTACACGATGCAGCATTTTTTAATTAATTCTTATTTAAGTTGCCTTGATGATGACAGCGACCGGACCTATTGAACACCGAACCTTACTTATATTGGTAAGTGTACGTCTTTGCCGAACTCTTGCTGGCCTAGCTATAATTCATCAAGATGGGTGGCGTCACTTTATTTGCTTCAATTTTCTATTGCTTGCCCTCTATAACTTCTTTACCCCTAGATTACTACAGCAATTACTCTTACACGAACTGTGGGTTAATTTTTACCCATGCTTCATTTGACCTAATTAGGCCATTTTAACTTAAAGTATAAATTTGAAACAAAAATATTATTGCTCTCCCTAAGAAGAAAAAACATATATGTATACCCTAACTGACCTCAAAAGGACCTACAAAAATGGAACCTTTTGATTAGTCGGAACCCTGACCTTCCTTCTCCATCTTCTGTTTGCCAACCTTGATGTTTGATCACCTTGACTTTTGCAATACATATTGCAACACTCAATTCCATTCTGTCTAACCAGTGGCTATGCAGAAGTCAGCTCTCTGTAAATATTTAATTACACTGCATGCATATGTACTTTTAAATAATGCTGCTCTATCTTAGCCTCTCACCAGATACTGTCATGGGCACTCTTCTATATTTTTGAACTTATAGGGGTCCATTAGGATGTCGGGCTGGGGCACCACCGCGCAGCTGGCAGTGCGGAAAAATGCATTTTTCCACCCGCGAGCAGCGGTAAACACATCCTCCATATTAGCATTGGCAAACATGGGTCATTTCCCGTCTGCCGCGGAGCGACGCGCACCGCCATCAAAGTGCGCCCGCATCCGCGGTGGAGTGAGCCAATGGAGACTCACCGCCCCGCGGAATGACATCCGTCCCGCTCCACAAATTAGGATGGCCCAAACAAGCAGACGCACCGCTGCTGAGACACCACACAATCAGAATTGGCAGAAGCTCGACAGCAGAGCGCGAAACCAGAGTCCCGGTCCCCTCCACCCGGTCACTACAACCATGGACACAGCTCTACACGTGTTCCCGGAGTTGTACCTGCTACATCACTATGAACTAATGGCCCGCCGTGGACGCCTCCGCAGGTATGCAACTCCACAAATACAACACACAACACATGGGCTGACACAGTGTCCAAATCCCCAACAGACACCCTGCTGGGGGCAGTAACACATCCACAAGGGCAGCCACAAATGACCCAACTGCCACCAAGTCACCCCTCTGCATCCTGGAAAAACATCTACCGCAAACTTGCAGCAATGTCCCGGTCACTTCACCGCAGTGGTCAATCCAAGGGAATACATGCGCACAATGCAGAAGGCAGGGCCCGTCCAAGGCATGGGCAGGGCACAAAGACCTCAGAGACACACCTCCTCCCACCACACATCAGTACACCCAAATAAGGCACATGCCACGTGCCCATCCTGTGCACTCTCATGCACAACAACAAACCAGGTGAATGCACCTGCACCACCCAACACACAAGCAGGGAGACAGCCATTGCAGGAGTGGTGAACAGTCAAAATATCAAATCCAAAATATCGAATGGACATAATATCGAGTTTTAAATATAGAATGGACAAAATATCAAATGGACAGAATATAGACATCCAAAATATTGTTTTTAAGGTAAGTAATGTAATATCGAATGATAAAAATATAGAAAGTTAAAATATCATAGTATATAATATAGGTTATTAAAATTATCGATTTTTTAATAATATCGAATTTTTTATAGTGTTTTTTTATGTTATTATATGTGTGAAAAGTGTGTTATAATTAATTTTAATTAATTTATTTTGTTTTTATAATTTTTGCGTAATTTAATTCTGTAGCGGGTTGTGGGTTTATAGGGGAATTGGATGGGAAGTAATTTAATTATAATTTATTAAATATGTAAATTTATTTATTGGTATTAATTTTTAATTAATTGTTAATTAATTTATATTTGGTAATTAATTAAATTTTAATTGGTAATTAATTTTAATTAATTGATTAATTGCTAATTATGTTAATATTACTAATTTATTTTCTGTAGCGGGTTGTGGGTTTATAGGGGAATTGGGTGGGAAGTAATTTAATTATAATTAATTAAATATGTAAATGTATTTATTGGTATTAATGTTTAATTAATTCTTAATTAATTTGCATTCGGTAATTACATTTTAATTAGTTATTAATTTTAATTAATTGATTAATTGCTAATTATGTTAATTTTACTAAAAAAAATTCTGTAGCGGGTTGTGGGTTTATAGGGGAATAGGGTGGGAAGTAATTTATTTATAATTAATTAAATAATTAAATGTATTTAATTGTATTTAATTCGAATTAATTGTTAATTAATTTTTAATTATTAAATAATTAATTGTTAAATTCTAATTAATTTGTATTAATAGGTAACTAATTTTAATAATTATTGTTAGTTAGTAATTTTAATAGATTAATTATTATAGTATATAAAATTGGTAATTACTTTTAAATAATTTTTTATAGATATTATTTCTATTTTTTTAAATAATATATGAAGTATTTACTTTCCCTAATGTTGCACTCTCTGGAGTCTGAATAGTAATTTTAACCCTTACGCTATCCAATGCTTTCCCTACTGTTGCACTCTTTGGAGTGGGAATAGTAATTTTGACCCCTACGTTATCCAACACTTTCCCTACTGTTGCACTCTTTGGAGTGGGAATAGTAATTTTTACCCCTACGCTATCCAACGCTTTCTCTACTGTTGCACTCTTTGGAGTGGGAATAGTAATTTTAAACCCTACGATATCCAACGCTTTCCCCACTGTTGCACTATTTGGAGTGGCAATAGTCATTTTTACCCCTACGCTATCCAACGCTTTCCCTACCGTTGCACTCCTTGGAGTTGGAATAGTAATTTTTACCCCTACGCTATCCAACGCTTTCCCTACTGTTGCACCCACTGGAGTGGGAATAGTAATTTTTACCCCTACGCTATCCAACGCTTTCCCTACTGTTGCACCCACTGGAGTGGGAATAGTAATTTTAACCCCTACGCTATCCAACGCTTTCCCTACTGTTTTACTCACTGGAGTGGGAATAGTAATTGTTATCCCTACGCTATCCAGCGCTTTCCCTACTGTTGCATTCTCTGGAGTGGGAATAGTAATTTTTACACTTCCGCTATTGTACGGTAATAATATTGGATATTATTTAATTATATTATGTTATTATATATATATGTTTTAACAAATATGATTTAAACATTTTTTATAACTTTCATTAATTATTTAAATATTATAAGTTAATTTATGTATTTTTAAGTATATTTTAGTAATTAATTTTAAAAATTAATTTAATTTAACATTGTTTTTAATAAAGTCGATATTTTTATAAACTATATTTTAGTAAACGATATTTTTTACTCAATATTTTTGTACTTACCTGTTTGTAGATACAAACTCGATATTCTGTCTGTCGATATTTTGTCAACGATATTTTTGATAGCCGATATTATGTCCCTCGATATTATGTCAGTGATCCATCAGGAACACACAACACACAGCACAGTGCCAGGGAAACACACACACCACAACACCACCACACACATGGAAACAAACATGAGTACAAGCACCAAATGAACACCTACAAGGAACATACATACAAATGGACACACAGCCTGCATAGTCACACATACATACCACACACTGACACACAGACACCCAAAATGACAATAGCAAAGGAGCACAACAAATCAGCAAGCCAAAGTGGGAGGGGAACGGCCATTACAACGCAAGTTTTACCAAGTGTTGCTTTTACATCGCATGCTTTACAACGCATTCAATGTTACAACGCGTGGTAAAACCACGCATAACATTACATCGCATGCGCTTTTACAATGCATGCGATGTAATGTGTAATGGCGGAGGAGGCGGCGGGGGCGGCTATTCACGTCGTTGTAAGGAAACTTAGCCTGTTTCCTCACAAGGATGTGAAGCAAGCAGAAAGGAGGAAGCAGGGTCCGACGGCGACGCTGGATAGGAGAGAGGTTAGGGGGTTTGTGCGTGGGGTGGGGGTTAGTTTTTAAGGGTTTAGGGAAGTTTAAATGTAGTGTGTTAATGTTTGTGTTGTGTGTGTGTTTTTTAAAAACGTTTTAGTGTGTGTTGTGGTGTTGTCGTGTTTGTTTAGTGTAGTGTATTGGGGAGGATAGTGTAGTGTTTATGTAGTGTAGTGATTTTGGTTTTAGGGGAGTGTAGCATTGTAGTGTTTGTTTACTGTAGTGTATTAGGGTTTAGGGTAGTGTAGGGGTGGCAGTAGTGTGGGTAGTGTAGTAGTGTTTTAGGGTTTAGGGTAGTGTAGGGGTGGGAGTAGTGTGGGTAGCATAGTAGTGTTTTAGGGTTTAGGGTAGTGTAGGGGTGGGAGTAGTGTGGGTAGTGTAGTAGTGTTTTAGGGTTTAGGGTAGTGTAGGGGTGGGAGTAGTGTGGGTAGCGCAGTATTGTTTTAGGGTTTAGGGTAGTGTAGGGGTGGGAGTAGTGTGGGTAGCATACTAATGTTTTAGGGTTTAGGGTAGTGTAAGTGTGGGAGTAGTGTGGGTAGTGTAGTAGTGTTTTAGGATAATGTAAGGGTGGGACTAGTGTGGGTAGTGTTGTAGTGTGGCAGTGTTTTTGGGTTGGGGCAGTGTAGGGGTGGGAGTTGTCTGTTGTGTAGGTGTAGTGTTAGGGATGTTACTTACCTTGCATACTTTTACCACAAGTATAGCTTTACTACGCATGCCTTTGCGTTGTAATGGCATACGTGGTAAAAATATACTCGTGGTAAAAGTATGCGATGTTATGGCATGCGATGTCATTGACATTGCGTACTAATACCTGCATTGTAATGGCATGCGTGGTATTAGTATGCGATGTAATGACATACATCCAAGTGGGTTGTACACAAATGGAAGGCCATGGAAACACACAACAAGCATGTGCACATCACATGCAAGACAAGGAACACAGAACACCCCCCTCAGACCATCAAACCACACATGGCTGGTACAGTCAGTGAAGTCAAACCACAGGCACCACAGTGCAACAACACAGGGAGACAGTAAGGCATACCAGGTAAAGGCACAAGGAAGAAAGGAAGGCCATGAAGTAAAACTGGGAACAGCCACACGTGCATACAACCACCTCACAGGAGTACACCAGCAGCACAACACACAGGGCCCATATACATACTCCATTACTGACAAACACCAGGAGGAATGTACACACATACCCCAATTACAACAGCAGCACACAAAACCAGTACCACACACACTGAAGGCTGCCAATACTTGCCAACCCATACACACACAAACAAACACATACCCTGGGTGTAGCCACAAACATCACACTCAGGGATGCCACAGAGAATGTCTGCATAAAATCATCACACAAACACATAACCCAAATAAACACACACAGAACCTCAGCAAAAACAGACATACCCTGCCAGTCAAACTGCGGCATGGCAATGGGAGCACAGACACAACAGGAGTGCACAATTTCATCAATCAGGAACAAAGCACACACAACATACCACAAATCACACAAGAAGTGCATCATCACAGAACAACACAGCCACATCAAACCAACTACAGATGCATAGGCCAAACAAACTGAACAAACACTGCAGGACATCAGGGGATGCACATCAGGCAATGTCAAGTCCACATACGCACAGCACTGTTCGCAAGCAGTGTGTGCCCACCAAGCATATCAGTCACACACAGACATGAGTGACACAGCACCAATCCATACAACACAAGTCAGCACAGCACAAACAAAACAGCACACCCAGGAAGTGAAGCTACAACACAGCAAACACACATACATCCAACACAACCACAACAGATGATCAGATCTGGGACACAATGGTGGAATCAAATTGAACATAGCACTGGCCAGCACACACGAAAGAAATCTGTTGCACACCCAAAGAAAGTACAGAAATGATGTCTCAATGGACATTTAAAAGTTCAAGAATCCACATTCGCAGAAGAAAGAGGACAATTGGTAAACTGGTTCCTCTTTAATGTTAAGGCTATCCATAACATTAAAAAGGAACCAGTTTACCAATTGTCCTCTTTCTTCTGCGAATGTGGATTCTTGAACTTTTAAATGTCCATTGAGACATCATTTCTGTACTTTCTTTGGGTGTGCAACAGATTTCTTTCATGTACTTAGTGTGTGTCTTGGCACACATGTTTGGAGGGGTTTAGGGCTTTCATCCCCTCACCTGTATGCACCCTCACCTATCCATATCTGTGTCACTCCCGTGAGCAGTGCGCCCAGTATTTCCTTCAACAAAAAACCCTGATCTCAATTGTGTCACTGGCCAGCACACACAGCTGAACAGCAGATGAGCAACCATGACTGCCAAACAGCTCAAGAACACCACAAAGGAACACTTAGGGAAAGAACCTGAGTGGTACATAGCCCCAGCCCAATGAAACGCACCACATAACACAATGTCACAAATGAAGTGATAAGGAGGCCCACACAAACACACACACACAAAGCAAGGGGACAGCCGACATCCAAGTGAAGTGTACCGCACGTCATCAGTGGACATGGCAGGAATGCCCAAAGCACAATCAGATGGAGTCCAGGCCCACAAAGAGTAGGCACAAGAAGCACACATAGGGGATGGCATTACACCACATACACCAAGACATACAGGAGGATAAAAGGCAGCATGTGCTTGCAATGCCTGAGAAACACAACCACAATGGCAGTGTGTAACCGTAGGTCTGCACAGCCTACACAAACAGAATCAAGACAAATAGATGATCAAACAAACACAATGCTGGCCAGTCACACATTCTGCACACTCCCAAGTGAATAAAACAACAAGTAGGAGTCAAACAGAACAGCATGGACATATCAACACACTGCACTCCTCTTGACAACCCAAGAGCACACATCTCATGTAGGCCATGGGACCAGGATGACGGTCCATCACAAGACGACAATATACAGACACAGCAGGGCACACATAAAGGAATAACACACATACATGATGACATTGCCCAGCCTGCATGCAAACATGTGCACAGAGTCACACTCTGTACTGGCAGTGTCCCCCATCTTGACATCCGAGCAATGTAGGCAACAATTGAAAACCTGGAAAAAGAGAACTGCAACACAGGTTAAGTTTACACCACAGATGCCACAAGTATCAGTGTCAGAAAGAACTGAAGTCCCTATCACCCCTGTGAAAAAAGAGGACGCGAGCAAAGACCATGGCAATGTTGAAGTGCCAATTAGGGCATGGGGCACAGCCAAACATGTGCACACACCAAAATAACTTTAATCAGTAAGGACACTGACAAAACAGACAACAGGAGTAACTGTCTTTATTCACATGTTGCATAGATAGGCACCAACAGTTGAGAAGAGCAAGGCACAAAATGCACAGCATATCTATGAGAATCTGCACAGGCAAGGGAAAAACAGCAAGGCCAGTGGCCAGTCCAGGGAGCACACCATATCTATGAGAATATGCACAGGCAAGGGCAGAACACGAAGGCCAGTGGGCAGGGCAAAGTGCAGAGCAAGTACATGAGAAGCTGCACAGGGGAGAGTCCAACACAGCAGAGCAACAAGGCCAGTGGCCAGTTCAGGGTGCACAGCAAGTACATGAGAAGCTGCACAGGGAAGAGTCCAACACAGCAGAGCAACAGGGCCAGTGGGAAGGACAAAGTGCAGAGCCAGTATATGAGAGGCTGCAGAGGGAATAGTCCAACACAGCAGAGCAACAGGGCCAGTGGCCAGTTCAGGGTGCACAGCAAGTACATGAGAGACTGCTCAGGGAAGAGTCCAACACAGCAGAGCAACAAGGCCAGTGGCCTGTTCAGGGTGCACAGAAAGTACATGAGAGGCTGCACCAGGAAGAGTCCAACACAGCAGGGCAACAGGGCCAGTGGGCAGGGCAAAGTGCAGAGTCAGTACATGAGAGGCTGCAAAAGGGAAGAGTCCAACACAGCAGAGCAACAAGGCCAGTGGCCAGTTCAGGGAGCACAGCAAGTACATGAGAGGCTGCACAGGGAAGAGTCCAACACAGCTGAGCAACAGGGCAGGTGGGCAGGGAAAAGTGCAGAGTCAGTACACTAGAGGCTGCAAAGGGAAGAGTCCAACACAGCAGAGCAACAAGGCCAGTGGCCAGTTCAGGGTGCACAGCAAGTACATGAGAGGCTGCACAGGGAAGAGTCCAACACAGGAGAGCAACAGGGCCAGTGGTAAGGGCAAAGTGCAGAGTCAGTACATGAGAGGCTGCATAGGGAAGAGTCCAAAACAACAGAGCAACAGGGCCAGTGGCCAGTTTAGGGTACAAAGCAAGTACATGAGAGGCTACACAGGGAATAGTCCAACACAGCAGAGCAACAATGCCAGTGGGCCGGACAAAGTGCAGAGCAAGTACATGAGAGGCTGTACATGGAAGAGTCCAGCACAGCAAAGCAACAAGGCGAGTGGGCAGGGCAAAGTGCAGAGTCAGTTCTTGAGAAGCTGCACAGGGGAGAGTCCGACACAGCAGAGCAACAATGCCAGTGGGCAGCACAAAATGCAGAGTCAGTACATGAGAAGCCGAAGAGGGGAGAGCCCAACACAGAAGAGCAACAAGGCCCGTGGGTAGGGCAAAGTGCACAGTCAGTACATGAGAAGCTGCACAGGGGAGAGTCCAACACAGCAGAGCAACAGGGCCAGTGGGCAGGACAAAGTGCAGAGCCAGTATATGAGAGGCTGCACAGGGAATAGTCCAACACAGCAGAGTAACAGGGCCAGTGGCCAGTTCAGGGTGCACAGCAAGTACATGAGAGACTGCTCAGGGAAGAGTCCAACACAGCAGAGCAACAAGACCAGTGGCCTATTCAGGGTGCACAGCAAGTACATGAGAGGCTGCACCGGGAAGAGTCCAACACAGCAGGGCAACAGGGCCAGTGGGCAGGGCAAAGTGCAGAGTCAGTACATGAGAGGCATACACAGGGAATAGTCCAACACAGCAGAGCAACAAGGCCAGTGGGCAGGGCAACGTGCAGAGTCACTACATGAGAAGCTGCAAAGGGGGAGAGTCCAGCACAGCAGAGCAACAAGGCCAGTGGGCAGGGCAAAGTGCAGAGAGAGTACATGAGAAGTTGCACAGGAGAGAGTCCAACACAGCAGAGCGACAAGGCCAGCGGCCAGTTCAGTGTGCACAGCAAGTACATGAGAGGCTGCACAGGGAAGAGTCCAAGGCAGCTGAGCAACAGGGCCGGTGGGCAGGGGAAAGTGCAGAGTCAGTACATGAGAGGCTGCACAGGGAAGAGTCCAACACAGCAGAGCAACAAGGCCAGTGGCCAGTTCAGGGTGCACAGCAAGTACATGAGAGGCTGCACACGGAAGAGTCCAACACAGGAGACCAACAGGGCCAGTGGTAAGGGAAAAGTGCAGAGTCAGTACATGAGAGGCTGCATAGGGAAGAGTCCAACACAACAGAGCAATACCTCCAGTGGCCAGTTTAGGGTACACATCAAGTACATGAGAGGCTAAACAGGGAATAGTCCAACACAGCAGAGCAACAATGCCAGTGGGCCGGACAAAGTGCAGAGCAAGTACATGAGAGGCTGTACATGGAAGAGTCCAGCACAGCAAAGCAACAAGGCCAGTGGGCAGGGCAAAGTGCAGGGTCAGTACTTGAGAAGCTGCACAGGGGAGAGTCCGACACAGCAGAGCAACAATGCCAGTGGGCAGCGCAAATTGCAGAGTCAGTACATGAGAAGCCGAAGAGGGGAGAGCCCAACAAAGCAGAGCAACAAGGCCAGTGGGTAGGGCAAAGTGCATAGTCAGTACATGAGAAGCTGCACAGGGGAGAATCCAACACAGCAGAGCATCAAGGCCAGTGGGCAGGACAACGTGCAGAGTCAGTACATGAGAAGCTGCAGAGGGGAGAGTCCAACACAGCTGAGCAACAAGGCCAGTGGGCAGGGCAAAGTGCAGAGCGAGTACATGAGAAGCTGCACAGGGAGTGTGTGCAACTGTACCCTTCCATGAGCAGCAACACAGCCAGCGGGTAACAATGGGCAGAACAGGCTCACCTGTGAGAGAGACAGGTGTGTGAGGGGGACTAGCACTCACACTTGGCTGTCAGGCAGACTGGGAGCTAGCTGTGTGTCGGGGACATCAGGAGCACCAGTTTGGGGAGAGAGTGGCCCAGGTGAGGTAGGGCTATCAGTGGCTTGGCAAGCCGAAGGGCTACTTGGACTAGGTGGTGTAGTGGCACAGGGAGGTGGATCCATGCAGACCTGAGACACAGTGTGGGCGGGAGAGGTTTGAGGTGTTCCTTTCCACTTCTTGGGAATTCGAAATGGCTTTCCTCCACTGGGGTTAATGGGAACTGGTATTGACACAACAGGTACACACACCAACAGAGCCGCTTCAGGTGCAGACCCTGGCACGCCCTATGGTGAGGTGCTGGATCCTGTAGAACGCATTGTATGGCTACGCCTCTGGCCCTCCTTCCCCTGTTTGCAGGTGTACCCCCTACAGTGCCCTCCTTCCCCTATTTTCCAGGGGTACCCCCTACAGTGCCCTCATTCACCTGCTTCACTGGGCTTGGAATGGGAGTCAATGTGGTGGGGGAAAGTGGCTCTAAGCCCTTCCTAGGTGTACCCTTGCCATTCAACACCTCCTCAGTGGGCACAGAAACTGCATGCCTTGCTTTGCGTGAAGCTTTAGGGACAGGAGAGTCCTTAGCTGGGGATGCCTCTGAGGCATTTGAGCCTGAGGTCTGCTTCTTTGCTTTTTGGGCCTTGCTTTTCCCTGACGGGCTCCTGTCTTTGCTTTCTGGGCTGGCTTTGCTCTTCTGTGGGGATGGTGTCTTCGTGCGGGCCTGCTTGGGTTGTTTTTGCTGGGTGCTTCTTGTGCTGTATCGTGACTGTGACACATGGGGGGGTGGACAAAGGACCAGGAGCAGGAATGGGAGTATGTGCCTGTTGAAGGGAAGACCTCACTGTTGATGACAAAGCCTAAACAGTACGGTGCAGCCCACCCATGTCGGAGTGTATGCCCTCCATGTAGGCAACCACCTGGGCTAATATTTTGTCATGGTCACTGAAGGCATTGAGGAGGGCTGTCTGACCCACACAAAGCTGGTGCAGAAGCTCAACAGACTCAGCACTGAGGGCAGCAGGAGGGACAGGTACAGGGGCAGCGGTGCCAGGTGTGAATGTAACTCGTCCCCTCTTTCTGAGACGGACACAGGCAGCACCAGAGGAAGTGGATGGGAGGGTGGGCACTGGCTGCTGTGTGGTAGAAGATGATGCAGAGTCTCCATTCCCTGTGCCCTCCAACATGGATGCATCCCCGCTGGCATCATATGATGTGGTACTTTGTGTCCCAGGCACGGATTCCTCCTGCATACTCCGGTCCCCCTCTGAGGCGCTAGTGACCTCTGTGTCACTGGGCTCCTGTGCAGATGTAGTGATAGTCTCACCCCCACTGGTGTCCGGCTCCTGTCCCTCTGTGACCACTTGTGAATCTGCATGAGAGAGAGATGCAGGGTCAGGTTAGTGGTATCAACAGGACAAAGAAATGCAATCAGTGCAGTAAAAAACATGCCCAAATCTGCCTGTTGCACACCAGACTCTAAAATCACATTGCAGCAACTCACTACATAGACCACAACAGTGCATGTAACCCTGATCATCTGTCATGACTGAGCCATGTCAAGGCTACAAAGCACAACACCATGCCCGTGGCTGAGGTCTACCAGACACACAACTTGCTCTGCCCACTCCTTTGGACATGATGTGGGCATACCACTTGTTGCCACTGACATACCTTGAGGGAACAAGAGGGGACAGCACAGACACCAATTACAACATCATAGTTCACAATGGCAAATAGCCCAATCCAAACACCCTATTGTACTCTGGTGCCCAAAGAAAAGTGCACATTTTAGTCAGATGTGTAGTTCTCAACATTATGGGTGCATGCAATGTATGCATCGATGTAGTCACACTCAGATTGGTGAGGAAATATACATTTTATAGTCAAGAAATGTTCCCTAACGTGTACCCCACCGTCTCCATGTACGAACTTAAAGTGCATGTAACTTCCCTCCTGTGCCAGCTATGAAGACGCAAACATATTTGCGTCCAACGCTAACATGTCCTCTTTCAGACCCACCCTGAACGGGTTGAATAGTCCGTTTCTAAGTATGCCTTGCCAACGTCTTTTTGTGGTGTACTTTACACTTTTTTCCAGCCCAGGCGAAGTAGGCCCTGAATTCTGCCATCGAGCCTTTTCCTGCCTTCGGATTCTGAAATGCCTCAGCCCGGGCCGGCCTCTGTACCCGTGACCTCTGCCTTACTCCTGCGCGGCTCACGGCGCTTAGCTCAGCCTGTTGCCTGCCAAGACTGTATTCAACCTTCGAATTATCTGTTCCGCTCCTCAAAAATACATTCCTGCCTACTAGTTTAAGTAAACATCCTTCCAGCTGCAGAGCAAAGGGCCCGGCCTCACTGTCTCCGTCCGAGTAATTCATAGTCTCTGTTACCATGGTAGGCCCATGCCCCCTCGCATCTCATGCAGACACCTAGACGCTTATACACGCACTCACAGTCAGTATAGAATAGCCTCTGTCCGAGAGACCTTTTCCTTCTAGATAATATGGTTCCCAAACATCAGATACCAGATATGATATAGGAACGAGCTGATCTGACATGCCAGACTTCTGTCTCTTTCCTCTAGTGTAAATGTCAAGTCCCCTGCACCCTCCAACTTTACGTCAGTCACACGTCATGCAGCTGCGCGCGCATCCTAGCTACCGATTCCTGCTGACTCTGCACTATTCTGTCATAGAGCCACCCATTTCTGACACTTACATGTGACGTTTCTAGAACACACCTCTGTGCACGCCTTAGTTCACGCCTTCTGATTACGTATTGCCAGCACGTGTGTACCCTTATCTTGTCTCTCTCAGCTGTTACGCCTTCTGCATTGACTTCTATTGTGTATATTAAGTATAAAAGTAATGTAATGTCAATAAAGTATGCTCTATCCCTTCCTGCACCCCAGTGGTGGCAGGAACCCGATATCCAGTACCTGACCCATTCCTTTTTAAGGAATAAAACCCCTAAGAACTCTAACACCACGGACTCTGCCTCTTTCTTTCCGATTGAGTATATTTTGTTTAAGTACTTACCTGCATAGAAATTAAGACGGTAAATCAAATATTTACCACATTATTCTGGCGCCCGAACAGGGACCCCTCCCCCACCCCACGCGCCGGTTGGTGCGTTGCAGCTTTGGTCCCCTGCCACAGTCGTGACGCGTACCCGCAGGATTTCCTGTATCTCCCTCAGGCCTACTGAGGTGACGGAGACTGCGATCAGCACCCAGACGAGGCGGTGAGGAGTACGGAGGATCCCGACCAGAGCCTAGCCGAAAGAAGCAAGGTCCGAGGTGTCAAGAGGCCCACCAGTTCCGAAGTTCCGAAGTATTCACGTATCGAGTCGAGTCCAGTCCGGTCCAGTCCAGTCGAGTTTTCCGAGGCCTTCTGTTCCGTGCTTCCCGGTGAGTACCGTTGCTGGGGACGCATCTAGACGGGTGCATTATTATGTATCCGGTAAAGACGGGTTTGGGTACGCAAACACGGTCTGCACTGTTTTAGACAGTGTATCTGTGCTGTTTAGCAGTACATCTAGCATCCAAGTTCTTGCACTGTCCTCCACAGTGTATCTGTGCTGTTTAGCAGTACATCTAGTATAAAGGGTAGTAATATGTGTTCAAAATGTTTCATGTGATTAATGTCGTGGTATGAGTGACTGTTTTGTGTACATTACCGTGTTTTTGTGTAACTAGCTGTGTTCAGAAGTAAGTGACAAGTATCGAGTATCCAGCACTAAGTAACAAGGTGCCGCTTTTCAATAAGTTAAGACAGATAGGAACTAGGAAAGGAATGCTAGAGGAAGAAATTCCTATCCCCCCTAGGGACACTCCTGGAAACTTTATGTATCATAAGCATGGCTTAGATGCCATACTGTACCTAGATTTATGGGCCGATTATACTAAGCACTTAGAAGAAAGACACAGATGGCCCGTTACAGGAACTTGGGATGCCGAGTGCATCCTGAAAGTAGAAGAAGCGCTATGGAAAAAGAAAGCCAGACAATCTCAGAAAGATGCCATAGAATTTTGGCGTAAAGAATCACATAAACGTGCCGAAAAAGCACTCCGAAGAGAAGACAGACATAGAGAAGAGTCGGATAAAGTCCGAGAAAATGAATTAGTTAATGAGGGGATCCGAGTAAAGGCAGAACAAGTAGACCGCATGCGAAATAACCTTGTAAATGGCATGTATTTAGTGACCGAGGGTTCGCCTGAAGCCACTTCAGAAATACCGAAAGATCTGCCACCGCCATTGGTTCCAACTAAAGTAAATCACAGAACTACAAAGGACATATTCCTTGCTTCCTATCTAGATGATGTAGCTCCCGCTTACACCAATCCACCTGCCCGGGTACCACCTGCTGACGGTGACGGAGGTGGAAACCCACTCCAAGATAATGTCCCGCCCGTACCACAACAAAGTTCACCCGTCCGGAATCCTGTTCCCCCTGTTCCTCCACCACTTCCTACACCTAAGATAAATACCCTGAATCCGTTTGGGCCTGACCCTGGAAAGACACCAGTTCAGTTACTTACACAGTCCCCACAGACAAGCCATGCTCAAGCCTCCGCCTCTGGAGGTGCAACAGGAGGTAACCAGACCCCGCCACAACAACATAGGTTAAACATAAGGGACATATTAAAGAACCGTACACCCCGAACTTCAAATTTCGACATGCTTAAAGAACCCCTCCCAGTTTGCAGATACGATCCAGTACCCGGTAAAGACGATAGCATCTCTACGTTTACGAAAAGTTACAGATTACTTAATGCTATTCCCAGGAATGACTGATCATCTAGATAGAATATACCATTTTATCCAGACTGGGGAAGATCCTGACTGTATTAAAGAGGCCCTGGCTTACCAGAAAGCTGACACTCAAGGTTGTATATTACGATTCTTCATAAACTGTCTAATAAGAGAACGAGACAGGCCTGGGGTAGACCAGGACGAATTGGATGCACTAAACAAATGGGGCCAGAACATAGCCGAGGGAAAACACGATAAACAGAATTCTATAGCAAGTATGTACAAAAAGATCAGGAAAGAAGTAATAGAGATACACGAAAGAAAGAAACAAGAAAGTGAAGCAGATAGCAACCGGCTTGATTCCTCCGAGGAGGAAGACCGAGAGGAACCCGAACAACAACCTAAAGAAACGATAGCGTACGTAGGTAAGGGAAATTACCTTAGGAAAGGTATTCGCCCAGAAAGCAAGAGAGTTTTTCTGTCTAGTATATCAAAACCGAATTCTTCTGAATATCTGTTTCAAGATACCGATAAAATGCTTCAAGAACGAATGGGGTACCATGTACTCAATTCTATGGATGAACAAGAACTAGCCCGGTCAGCAGTACTATGGGCTGACAATCCTAGCATATACAATGATGATACAGTAGCACAGACATTTCTGAACCTTTCCCCAGACGAGCAGAAATTAGCGAGTGTATACATGATTCAGCATCTTCTCACGTTATACAGAAACGAACATTCGGACCCAGGTCCCTTACCTGATACATTAGAAGCACTACTTATGAATAGATGGAGAGGCCTAAGTACCAAGTTGATTCAAATAATTCTAGAGCAACGACACAGATATAACGCTTTCTTAGGCCCTCAACATGTTTCAGCTCCGCCCCCAGAAAGAAAAATGTTTCATTTGGAGCATTTGGACAGACAGAATCCTTTACGAGAAGTACACCCAGTCATGGGTACAGATAACACTCTGAAACGCGTGTATGTGTACACACCTTTGACAAAGTTAGAATTGTTAGAAATGAAGAAACTAGTACCCTGTCACGATAAAGACCCTGCAGGTTTTCACCGAGAACTTAAGGATATGTTACTCATGGGAGACTACACATATACGGATATTATGAAATTGTTAAAAGTACTGTTGCCTACTGGCATTTATGAGAAACTCAAAGAAAAAGAATGGGAGGTGGGAGAGAAAAAGATTATATGGGCTGAAATAGAGGACGAGGAAAAACTTCGTACTCCAGGGCTAGGCCTTGGGGAGAAAGCTAAAGCATTACCAGGTTTGATAGTACAGGTTTTGCCAAGATTATTGACAACTAAAAAGGAAGACTGGGACGCGATCTCAGCTTGTAAACAGAAACACGATGAAGATACTAGTGACTTCTATTCAAGATTCGAGAAATGTTTCATCATTAATAGTGGCCTGAAACCAAGTAGCGAGTCATACCCACACCTTTTTGTAAGTAAATTAGTAGAAAATTCCCTAACACAGGTTAAGAATCGTGTATATAAAGTCGAAAGTACATGGCAAGCAAATACGCCATCCCAGATGTTACAAATGTTACAATATCATCAGAACAGAATTAGAGAGGAACAAGAACATGAACAAAGACGTAGGAAAGACACGAAAATGAAAATACTAGTTGCCCAGACAGTCCCAGCTGACGGTCAGAAAAAGGGTGGGACGCAGACAAATAACTCAGCAGCTCCCGTTAAAGGGACATGCAACTATTGCAAGCAGTCAGGCCACTACGTAAATGAATGTCCAGTCCTGAAACACAATATAGCGACAGGTAAAACTAAAGAAAGACCGCGTCAGCCTAGACAAGACCAGGTCCAGCCACAGACTTCACAGAACACACAGCCTATGCATGCTTCATCACACACCGCCCAGACCGTAGCGGTATCACAGCCACAGCCCATTGCCGCGACTCAGCAAGTTTCACAGCAAATGTACCAGTATGCCCAATCTGATTATCCCGATTATCAGCGGTACACATGAAACAGCCTAGAGAGGGAGGTTGGCTTGCCCCTTATCGAGATTCCTGTAGATCAAGAGGGTCCTTACGTACATAGTCAGGTATTGGGAAAAGACAGAAAGTTTTAATTGACACAGGGGCAAGCCGCACAACAATAAGCCATGATGAAGTCCCAGGGGCACCCCTCTCAGGCTCACAGAATGTATCCCTTGGTTTTTCAGGAAAGCCTATTGTAAATGAAGTATCAGAACCCGTCCCCCTAGCAGTAGGTCCATTATCACGTGTTACAGACTTGTTACTCACGAAATCATGTCCAGAAAACTTGTTAGGAATAAAGACGCTGAAGGCTCTAGGAGCTGTGATATGTTGTTCTCCGGAAGGAGTTAGACTTTTTCTGCGCGACTTTAAGGGTCACTATGTATTATGAGATTTTGATGTCAGATTGAAAAATGTACCGGAACACCTGTGGGCACAAGGCCCAACCGATGTAGGTTACATGCACATTACACCATACCGTGTTACACTCAAACCAGGAGTTGTTTTACCCCGAATCAGACAATACAAGTTACCACCCGATGCTGTTGTGGCTTTACTGGAAATCATTGAAGAGCTTATTGCCCAAGGAGTGGTCGTAGAGACCGACTCCAATATCTGTAATTCCCCTATCATTCCGATTCTTAAATGTACTGATCCCAATGCACCGCCAGTATATCGGCTGGTGATTGATTTACGAGAACTGAATAAATGCATTGTTCCACAGTACCCTGTGGTTCCCGACATCTCATCCTTATTGACTGCTATTGATTCAGAAGCAACGTTCTTTACTGTAATTGACCTCAAGAACGCCTTCTTCAGTGTGCCCATCGATCCAGAGAGCCAATATCTCTTCGGATTCAGTTTAAATGGACGAAGTTTCAAATTTTCACGCGCACCTCAAGGATTCACAGAAAGCCCCAGCATCTATAGCCAAGCATTGAAAAGACAACTTGATTGTATCCAAATGCCAGTTAACACTGCCTTACTACAGTACGTCGATGATCTGCTGATCACCGCACAAAGTGAACCCGAATGTGAACAAGCATCATTGACAGTTTTACATTTTCTGGCCGACAAGGGACACAAGGTGTCTCCTTCGAAGCTACAATTCTGTGTTCAGCAAGTTGTGTACTTGGGTCACTTGCTGTCCAAAGTGGGGAGACAGCTCACTCCTGACCGCATCCAGTTAATTGTAAATATGCCACAACCCCAGACACAAAAGGAAGTGCGGGCCTTTTTAGGCCTCACCTCGTACTGCAGACAATGGATTCCCCAGTATGCATTTCTAGCTAAACCACTCATTCAGTTGACAACACAGGAGGCAGCGACTTCGACTGCCCTTCCTTGGACTCAGGAACATACACAGGCTTTTGAGGAATTAAAGAAAGCTTTATGTCAAGCACCAGTTCTAGCGACACCATGTTACAGCAAACCTTTTACACTTTTTGTTACAGAACGTGATGGTACAGCATTGTCTGTCCTCACTCAAGACCAAGCAGGTTCACATAAGCCTTGCGCTTATTTTTCGAGTACATTGGATTCTGTAGCCCAGGCACTCCCTGCGTGCTTAAAGTCAGTTACAGCGACAGCCTTAGCAATCAGACAGAGCGACTCAATTGTATTAGGACATCCATTGACAGTACAAGTTCCACATTCTGTAGAGGTCCTTCTAAACCGAACCCAGACTCAACACTTGACTATAGCACGATTGACAGGTTATGAATTGACACTATTCCAGCCTCACATAGAAATCAGACGCTGTAACATTCTAAATCCTGCCACATTGTTACCCTCGATTATAACAGATTCAGCCCCGCATGATTGTATAGAGATCATTAATGCAGTAACAAAGCCCCGACGAGATTTAGCAGATGTTCCACTGACCAACCCAGACCTGAAACTTTATGTGGACGGTTCATGCATGAGAACAAGCACAGGAGAGTTAGTGGCCGCATACGCAGTAACCACTGAAACCGAAGTCAAAGAAACACATCGTATTGACACACTGTCCGCTCAAGCAGCAGAGCTCATCGCTCTGACCCGAGCCTGTATACTAGCCAAGAACAGAAATGTTAACATATACACTGATTCTCGTTATGCTTTCGGAGTCGTACACGACTTCGGAATGTTATGGCAAGAACGAGGTTTCTTGACTTCCCACGGAGCCAAGATTCAACACGGTCTCCTCATTCAAGCACTGTTAGAAGCAATACATCTGCCTTCGGGCATATCCATCATGAAGTGTAAAGCACATACTAAAGTTACAGACTCTGTTTCCCAGGGTAATGACCTGGCAGATCAAACAGCAAAACATACAGCATTGACTCACACCCAGACAACTGATGTGACAAAGATTATAGTACCGACACATTGTATGACTGTTAAGGATCCCACACTAGATGTAATCGATATTCAGACACATGCCACTCCAGATGAAATCAAGAAATGGACTGAACTAGGAGGGATCCAGACAGATCAGGGATGGATGACGAAGGGAAAATGTACATGGTTTCTCCCCGACTCTATGGTTCAAGTCATAATAAATACTGCACATAGTCCAGCTCACCTAGGAGAAAAAGCCATGTTAGACAGTTTACAGAATCTCTGGTACAACAAACATTTACGAGCAGCAGCAAAACAGAAAGTGCGTACTTGCATGATCTGTTGTCAGTTCAATCCAGGTAAAAGCGTCCCTGTAGAGCAAGGTGGATTTCATCCTCCCGATCACCCTTTTGAAGTCCTCCAGATGGATTATATCCAGATGGACCGATGTCGAGGATTTAAGTATGTCCTCGTAGTTGTTTGTGCACTTTCCCGTTGGACCGAAGCATATCCAGTCCCAGACTACACTGCTCCGACCACTGCCAGGCAGCTGGTTCGAGAATTCTTCCCACGGTACGGCTTGCCTCGTATCGTGTACTCAGATAACGGACAGCCCTTCTCGTCCGAGCTCATGAAGCAGGTTTCACTCCTGCTAGGATACCAGTGGAAATTCCATTGCGTCCGACATCCCGAGGCAGCTGGCCTTGTAGAAAGGCATAATCAGACACTGAAAACCCGTCTTGCTAAAGTTTGTAAAGAGAAAGGGGTCGACTGGATAGTCGCCCTGCCAGTTGCATTATTCTATATGAGGATGGTTCCTCATTCGAGATCAGGGCTATCCCCGTATGAGGTGGTTTTTGGCAGGCCACCAAATATGTGGGGGACGCCCATGCCTAAGAAAATAACTGATGTTGATTGCAATATGCTGACAGATTACCTTGCCTCCTTGATGTCTGCACTCCAATCATGTCGTTCACAGGTTGCTGCAGCCTTTCCCGACAACACTGATGTAAAGCCACACGATGTCCGTCCAGGTGACACAGTGCTGATCCGCAACTTCGATAGGAGGAGTCCGCTGGAGCCCCGCTGGCAGGAGCCGAAGCTCGTCCTTCTGACCACGAGGACCGCTATTCAAGGTTGAAGGCCGCAAGGGGTGGATCCACACGAGTCATATAAAAAAATGCAATGAACTTTTACCAGAAACTGACTCCTCCACCCCCTCAAAGGACTGCCTAGAATCTAGTGACTTTAAAGTTCCCAAAAGAGAGAAGACTCCGCAAGAAGAGTACAAAACTAAATTACGATCTAGCAAGTCAGACAGTTTAATTGTTTAAGTCCTCCCCTAGGTGAATCGGTTAAATTAGTTTCTGACATGTATCCCCTAGATCGAGATAGAGAGAGAGAGAGAAAATTCAAGAAACGTGCATATTGTAAATCACTCCGTAGTCACTGTATAGTGACATTATTGATTTTGTTTTTTCTAAGCCTTCTGATTATTGCTGCTAGTATATTGCTGCCTGTATATTACCCTATCTTCAAGCATACACAATATGCTTACAATGTCTCTGCCGAACATTCTTTCAGTGAATTACCCTTACACGAGTTATCTTACAGACTTGCGCTGCGCAACAATACATTCATTAGTATGTTACATCATTCCCATCAGACTAACAATGCCACCAACTGTTGGATATGTGGCCGACTCCCTCCCTACCAGAAATACAAGGGAGTTCTGCCTCTTTTTCCGTACCCGTTCACTCACAATGGCTCCTGTGGTGCATGGTTTAGATTAATTAATTCTTTAGATTCTGATATTGCTATTTTCGAAGGAAATTGGGTTTGGGGAAACCTGAACTTAGTTCTGCTTAACGCCTGCTACCCTGACAAGAAGGGACTTCCCACTAGGACAGGAACCGATCTAGAAAATGAAGTATATGGATTAGGTAATTACACAATTAACCTCATGATTCTTACTGTTGAATCCGAAGCTGCACCAATTCTCCCTGCTATGTCAGTATTACCAGTCACTGGTGATTTATGTCTCAGAAAGAAGGGTTCAGTACACTTAGGTCATAGTAAATGTACCACTGTGGTCGAATTCAGTGATCAGGGCAGGTCTACATTTAGAGCTACTCGTCATTCTTACTTTGTTTGTGGCCATACCGCATACATACGCTTACCTCTAGATTGGGATGGTACCTGTTACATTGCCTTCCTTCTGCCCCCTGTTTTCCTAGCTCCTCCTGATTATCACAGAAATACAAATCTAGTAAACAGTAGACTCAGAAGAGATCTCCCGATTGTCGACTATACTGAAACGGCATGGGAGCAATATACAGACTTTAATAAAGGTTTCTTCCCCTACTTAGGTGCTGTTTTTAATAGTAAACTGATACGCAAATTAACTAGAACCCTCGAAGCAGTAGTGAATGAAACTACCTCCGCTCTAGGCAACTTAACAGAAGAGCAGTCCGCCATGCGGGTTGTTGTTCTTCAGAATCGTCTTGTTATTGACGTCATCTTGGCAGATAGAGGCGGAGCTTGTAAGGTCATCGGGTCAAGTTGCTGTGTTTTCATTCCAGAAAACGCGCCAACTGTATATAAAGCTATCACACGTCTTCATAAAATTGCAAGTTTGATACATCAGAATCCAGGCACCTGGACTTGGTCCGGTTGGTTCTGGACAACGTTGACTGCTTGGGGATGGAAGATTCTATCCTTCCTAGGCATTGGTCTTCTCATAGTATTCAGTTGTTGCCTATGTCTACAATGTGGGCCAGCGATTTGCGGTCTGTGCGCCACGTCATGTATTCCGCATTCCAGTGTTCATGCAAAACGCGAAAAGAAGAAAGAAGAGCAAATGATGTTACGTGAACAGACTGATCGGTTCATGAGGATCGATATATCATGAAGGGTCCGTAGGGAACAAGGAGGGAATGAGGAAATATAAATTTTATAGTCAAGAAATGTTCCCTAACGTGTACCCCACCGTCTCCATGTACGAACTTAAAGTGCATGTAACTTCCCTCCTGTGCCAGCTATGAAGACGCAAACATATTTGCGTCCAACGTTAACATGTCCTCTTTCAGACCCACCCTGAACGGGTTGAATAGTCCGTTTCTAAGTATGCCTTGCCAACGTCTTTTTGTGGTGTACTTTACACTTTTTTCCAGCCCAGGCGAAGTAGGCCCTGAATTCTGCCATCGAGCCTTTTCCTGCCTTCGGATTCTGAAATGCCTCAGCCCGGGCCGGCCTCTGTACCCGTGACCTCTGCCTTACTCCTGCGCGGCTCACGGCGCTTAGCTCAGCCTGTTGCCTGCCAAGACTGTATTCAACCTTCGAATTATCTGTTCCGCTCCTCAAAAATACATTCCTGCCTACTAGTTTAAGTAAACATCCTTCCAGCTGCAGAGCAAAGGGCCCGGCCTCACTGTCTCCGTCCGAGTAATTCATAGTCTCTGTTACCATGGTAGGCCCATGCCCCCTCGCATCTCATGCAGACACCTAGACGCTTATACACGCACTCACAGTCAGTATAGAATAGCCTCTGTCCGAGAGACCTTTTCCTTCTAGATAATATGGTTCCCAAACATCAGATACCAGATATGATATAGGAACGAGCTGATCTGACATGCCAGACTTCTGTCTCTTTCCTCTAGTGTAAATGTCAAGTCCCCTGCACCCTCCAACTTTACGTCAGTCACACGTCATGCAGCTGCGCGCGCATCCTAGCTACCGATTCCTGCTGACTCTGCACTATTCTGTCATAGAGCCACCCATTTCTGACACTTACATGTGACGTTTCTAGAACACACCTCTGTGCACGCCTTAGTTCACGCCTTCTGATTACGTATTGCCAGCACGTGTGTATCCTTATCTTGTCTCTCTCAGCTGTTACGCCTTCTGCATTGACTTCTATTGTGTATATTAAGTATAAAAGTAATGTAATGTCAATAAAGTATGCTCTATCCCTTCCTGCACCCCAGTGGTGGCAGGAACCCGATATCCAGTACCTGACCCATTCCTTTTTAAGGAATAAAACCCCTAAGAACTCTAACACCACGGACTCTGCCTCTTTCTTTCCGATTGAGTTATTTTTGTTTAAGTACTTACCTGCATAGAAATTAAGACGGTAAATCAAATATTTACCACATTGGGAGCACTGCTTTTCACTCCCAAATCAATTCCCCAAACTACCCCAATGCTGAATAATCATGAAGAGCCTAACACATACAGCAATGGGAATGCACAGTAGGGAGAATCACCTTTGTAAGAACAGTTTAGGCAAATGCAAGACATTGGCACCCATCCCAACAGCCACTTACATGACACTGCACTGCACCACTCCACCAACATCACATAGGCCACCGCTGGCACAGGCCCGGTAAACATGCATCTGCTCACAGCCAAAGTCACCCTCGCCAAATTCTCATCCCTGCCTTGCTGCTGATGCTCCTTCAGACGTGCATCCAGCTCAGGATGAGTAACTGCCAAGATGCGGCCCATCAGTGGTGTCATGCTGCACCGTGTCAACTTCCCAGTGCAAGGGAGCAACCCCTAGGTCAACTCTGCCACATTCTTTGCCAGCCGGCTGTTGTCGTCCCACCTCTTGTGGCAGTGGATGCGCCGTCGGTTAGATACCGCCGGAGCTCGCACCCTTGCTGCAATGGCCCTCCACACGGCCTTACTCTAGTGTACCTTGAGCTGCAGGCATGGGAGACAAGAGGGGGAAATGATCAGTGACACAGTGTCATGTACCTTAATCTATCAGTACAGTAGCAAGACACAAACTCATTACAAAACCTACTATCTGTCCATCCCACCCTGGGGTCCATCTCACATGGGCACTCTGCATGGGCTAAGCTGATGTGACTGCATGCATTGATGAGGGCGTACACAGTCCCTGAACATCTCACACACATGCAGGATGACAGCACTGGACCCCCTATGAGGCTTGCACACATCTCCAGACCGTGGCCAGGCGGTAGCTCCCGTGATTTGGAGCACATACAATAGCAATGTTCCTCGTGAACAGTTCAACAGTGATCAGTGGCCACATGGTGAAGGGCACATCATCATGCACATAATGCCAATGTTCCATTGACTCCATTGGCGCCTACATATGCCATGGTTGTGTTTGTGTGACGTACATTGATCAGTAGTCCCTAACATATCACAAATGCATTAGATGGTTGATGAGGCAGGACAGTGTTGTAGTGGATTCCATTATGTGTACACATGTCAATGTTTGAGTGGCAGTGATGACCTTGGCGAGGCTTGTCTTACTGTATGGTGTTGTTGCTTACTAGTGCTCTTCTTTTTGATCATACATGCATTTATCTGTTCACCTACAACTGTGTTCATTGTGTTGTGGATGTGTGGCAAGTTAGCATGATGCATTGAGGTGTGATAGTTAAAGCAGATGGGTATGAGACAGTGGTGTTAATTTGTCACACATTGTCTGGGTGCATCACTCCCAGGTGTGTACATGTGAAATGTGGCCATTTAACTATGTGCATTCACATTGCCCTATGTAGTGTTTGAGGCACTTGTTTATTGTAAATAGGGAGATGTGCCCTCCGTGTGGCCAAACATCCATCCATGTACCCTGGTGTGTCACTCAATTATCAAGTCAGTCTTTCTTTTTTCTGTGTCATCCGGAACAGGATATGCTGTGGCCATCTCATGATGGATTTCATTGACATGTGTCCACTTTCATCTCATCTAGGAGGAGACCAAATCTGATTTGTCACTTGACACTGCTGGAGGACATGGAGGATGTGGCGATCATTCGCAAATTCCATCTAGATAGAGCCACCCTGAGGACCCTTTGCAATATGTTGGAGCCCCATATCCAACAGCTTTTACCCCAACTTATAAAGTGATGGCAGCCCTCTATTTTATTGTCACTGGATCGTTTCAGGAGACTCTGGCCAGCGAGGTGGGATGTCTCAATCGATGTTCAGCATGGTGCTGTGTGATATTCTGTCCGCCATGATGATCTACAAGGACAGATATATCTATTTCCCCAGGGGTGCGGAATTTCCAGCTGTGAAGGGAGACTTCTATCCCCTTGGGCACATCCGCCATGTTGCTGGTGTCTTGTGCCACCACAGGCAAGTAAGCAAATTTTTCATAATCGCAAACATTACCACTCCATCAATGTGCAGGTGGTGTGCCTGGCAGATATGATCATCTTGCATGTGTGTGCCAGTTTCTCCGGCTCAGCCCATGACTCCTACATCCTGAGGAACAGCATTGTGCCCCGGCTGATGGCCAATCTGCTTCCCGAGTGTGCATGAATTGTGGGTGAGTATGCCTAGTCGTATGTCATGCTGGGTGTGTGACCTGCTGCCCTCTGCAACACTGTAATGTATATTTGTCATACCTAGGTGACTGCATATCCCAGCCATCCATGGCTGCTGAGCCCACTGCGGGATCCCAGGACCCCGGCTGATGTCCCCTACAATGAAGCCCATGGGAATACACGTTGTGTGGTGGAGCGTACTTTTGGTCTGCTCAAGTCACGTTTCCGCTGCCTGGACAAAACCGGAGGGGCACTAGCATACTCGCCTGGGAAGGTGTGTCAGATCGTAGTGGTATGCTGCATGCTCCACAACCTGGCCATTCCAAGGATATTCGCCTGCTCCTGGATGAGAATGAGGAACCAAGACCCTCGCCTGCACAACAACCTGAGTCTAGTGATGAGGAGGAAGGTGGTGACATGTGTCAACAGCTCATCACCCGCTACTTCACTTAAAGTTGGGTGACGAAGTCCAAAATATTCATTGTCTGGTGAGATTGCTGTTGTCGTGAAGGTCTATGTGTGAATGGTATGAACAGCCAGATGGAAAGTCCCCTGTCTCTGGATATGTGACTGTGACATGTCATCTGTAAACATATAAGTGACATTCATGTTGACACTTTTTGCCCATTGTGTTGTCTGCATGTTGGCTAGGCATGGGCGGATTTTGCGGATCCACGATCCGCGGATTTTGCGGATTTGCGGATCCGCGGATTTGGGGCGGGGCTTCCATGCGAGTGCACATGCCTCTTGTGTGTTTGAAAGGTCTGAGAAAGATCAGTTCAGCAGATGAAGAGAAATAAACCCCTGGTCACAAGAGCAGCACGGGTATTGTGCTCGTGAAAGTCAAGGATGCAAAGGCCTCTATCCAGCATCACAGCTGATTTTCCACGGTAGAGTTGGGAAGAAGGCACACCTGTCCAGCCTCGACGACGCTCACGATTGTTTTTGGGCTAATGAATGAGTCACTGAATTTGAGCATCAACTAGTTCGAGCGACCATGTGTGTGTTACTATGCAATCGCCCCGAAGGGCGCAGGGGTCCCTTGAGTGAGCTGTCCATCATAGTGGGTGAATGGCGGGAAGACGGTGCAAACCGCGAGTGTGTGGGCGGGGCCAAACGGGCAGGGCTACCATGCGAGTTCACACATGCTTCTTGTGTGTATAAAAGGTCAGAGAAAGATCAGTTCAGCAGATGAAGAGAAATAAGCTCCTGGTCACAGAAACAGCACGGGTATTGCGCTCGTGAAAGTCAAGGATGCAAAAGCCTCTATCCAGCATCACAGCTGATTTTCCACGGTAGATTTGTGAAGAAGGCACACCTGCCTCGACGACGCTCACGATTGTTTTTGGGCTCACAGGAAGGGCCTGTTGTAACTATTTTACGATGGCGCCGGCAAGCTGCCAGCGCAATCCTAAAATACTTACTAAATTAGCTTCAACAGGAAGCTCTAATAGATAAAATCGAGCACCTGCTTTATTTTATCTATTAGAGCTTCCTGTTGAAGCTAACTTAGTAACTATTTTAGGATGGCGCTGGCAGCTTGCCGGCGCCATCGTAAAATGGTTACAACAGGCCAGGCTTCAACTTTTGCCCCCGGAATAATCCGCCGCTCGCGGATTTGCGAATTCTCTGTAAATTCGCGGGAGTTCGCGGATCGCGAATTTACCGAAAATTCTCAAAATCCGCGAGCGGAACGGATTTTCCGCTCATACTTAATGTTGGCTTCTGTAGATGGTTGGTGTAGCATAATGTCTGTGATGCCACACTCAGACCAGTGAATGTTGTTCTGTTTTGTTTCCCTATGTGCCTCAAACTGATCCTTGCCTACATGCAGGACATACTTCGGATACATTTTGTACATTTTGTAGACTGTACATCCTGCACTAAAGACAAAGCTGAAACAATAAAAGTGTGTAAGGTATTTTATTTACAAAGTTGACATGTGAGGGGTTGGGCAGATTTACATAGAGGTGGTGATAGCACAGTGAGTTTCCAGTCTTGGTAAATTAGATGAAAGAGTAGATACCACATTGATGTGGAGACCCAGTCCAACAGACATGTGCCATACACAAGGCAGTGTGGGGAAGGACAGTCCAAACAGTCAATGCAGTGGGGAAGAGGGTTGCTATCAGGGCTGGCTCCGTGACTGGCGTTTGGCTGGTGCTTTACCTCCAGAGACTCCCAGGCTCTTCTTAGGACGGCCCCTTAGTCGCTTGGCTGGGGGGCCCTGCTGTGGTGCCAGCGGTGTCTGAGGACTCACCCCTCTCTGTGGCCGCAGGGGAGGATGGTGAACTGTCATCCTGCAGCCCACAAGAAGGGGGTGGAGGAGCTGGTTGGGACGCAGGCCTGTCCCTCAGTAACGCCACTTGCTGGCCCATGAGGTCCACCAAATGTCCAATGCATGTGTAGATGAACCTCATCAGCAGGATGAGCTGGCGTAAAATATCGTCAAACCGGCCAGTTTGTCCCTGGGCCTGTTCGTATGCCCCAATGACTCTAGTGATGTGTTCCAGGGATGGGGTTCCAGCCTCCTGGTGTCTGGGGGTGACCCTGGCCCTCCCACCTGCCCTACTGCCACGGACCTGTTACCTCACCACTGTGGGTCCACGTACACTCTCCCTGTCATCCTCAGTCATTGGTGTGGGATGCTCATCCCCTGGGACAGAGAGTGTGTTGCCGGTGGCACTGGTGGTGGTGGTGGTGGTGACGGTGGATGCACAGCCTGTAACAGCAGGGGTCTGTCGGTTCTTGCGCCTCCTCTCTTTGACAACCCTCTCTAGATCATGCCGCAGCTTCATGATCTCCTTCTTGGATCGCCGGGTGGTCCCTCCTGCATTGACCCTTTGTACTATCCTCTCCCTCATTTGTGTTCTTGTGTTGAATGGTGTCTGTTGGACCAGGCTACCAAACAGTTGTGGTTTCACTCTATCTCATTTAACATGACTGACAACTCACTCTCTGTGAATTTGGGCATTTTATGTGAGGATATGGTGTCCTCACGAGTAGGGCACTCGATCTCGGACCTGGGGATCTGGGTTTGAGTCTCGGTAACGACGCCAAAACCTCCTGTGATTCTGGGCAAATCACTTAGTTTCTCTGTGCCTAAAATGAATGTGTGTCCTCATGTAACGTAACTGGTGCTATGTAAAGCACTCTGAAACCCGATTCGGTTCGGGTCTAGTTCGCGCTATAATAAACTGCAAAAAAAAAAAAATTCTGGGTGCAGGGGTGTGGGTAGTGGGTGTGATGTTGGTGTGTGAGGTGCGTTATGTGCTGGGGGATTGTTAGTGCTGGTGAGGTGGTGGTGGTGGTATTGAGTGTGCTGTGTTATTTTGCCTCTCCTCTCTGATCTGGTGGATACTAAGCATGGGCGAATTTTGCGAATCTGGTGTTCGTGAATTTGCGTATTCCCAAATTCGCAATCCGCAAAATCTGCGAACTCTCGCGAATTTGCGGATATTTTTTTTGTGTTCGAATGGCTTTCTGCCAGTTCGCGAGGGTTTTGTACCAGTTCGCAATTGCGAACTTACTTGTCAGCTCGCAACAGTCGCGACTATGTTGTTTCTATGTCTGGTTCATCATCACAGGTTCACAGCACCCTCTGTTTCACCACTGCCACCCTCCGGTTCATCACTGTAGATTATGAGTGGGAAAAGCAAGCACACCTGCCCTGCTTCAACTGACATGAATTAATTTGAGGTTGATTTATTAATGTGTCACTGAATTTAAACTTCCAGTCTGGCACCTGCTTCCTTATCTGTAATTTGCTTTCTGTTGCAGTGCAATTTTTTTCCGAGGACCCTTGTGGCCTACTTGTAGCTATTCTATGAGCCTGCTGTGAGGGTCAGAACAGGGTCATAAAATAGTTGCAAGTAGGCAACTGAACTCTGGAGGGGCCCCTCAGGAAGCACTACAGGGAATGGTTACTAATGATGAGTTTGAACTTTTGCACCTGCTGAGTGCTTTCAGTTTTGCAAAACTCGTCTTTCTGCAATTTCGCAGGATTCGCGGGGCGCGAATTTGAGCGAGATCAAATTTGGAAGCCGCAAATTCGTGCGAATATGCGATTTGGTTTTTTGCGGCGTGTTAGTTCGCAAGTTTTTGTGCGTTTTAGCCAGCCGCTTGTAGCGCAACGGTGCGAAGTTACCCTCACGGTCGTTCGCGGGCACGGCCATCTTGTTTGCATGACGTATTTCCATTTCCGGGCACGATGTGTAATCTCGCAAAGTGTGCGGCTCGCTAGTACAAGTTCGCGTGTGATCGCGAGGAAAATCTTGCGCGAACTTACCCACGCGGTCGTGAACGGGTGCGGCCATCTTGTTTTTCATTCATTGCTATGGTTCTGGGCATGCTTTCTGTATCCTCTCTGAATCTCTGCCATCCTTTGCTTGTTTGAAGTTTTTTTTAATCTATTTTACTTATTATCTATCCCTCTATTTTTCTAGCTTTATATTTTTGTGTTTTCTGCTACTTTTGGTTAATTTTAAACTACTTTTTTAAACTCTTTTCTTTTCTTCTTCCTCATTCTATTTCTTCTTTATTATTTAGCTTCCTTTCTGCCCAGACCATGGTAAAGGGAGCCGGGAAGCATCCTGAGAAGGGGAAGGGTCCCGCATCCCGTGCCCGGCTCCCGTGCGGGAGTTTGAGGGGGGAGACAGTCACAGCCCGGGAGATCTTCAGCGCGTAGGAAGTGGCGGCACTAGTTTTTTATGTTCAGCGCCGCCTCCCCAGGACCATCATGGCAGGCGGCAGGATCGCTAGCGGGTACGGGATCCAGGAGCGCCGGAAGCGGTGGGAGAAGGTGTGCCGGGCCAGGTACCAACACTCTCGGGTCCGGCGCACCTACAACCAGGCCACCCACTGTTGGACGGATCTCCTGGACCGGGAACGTGATCTGCTCGACCTGCTCGACCTTGAGATCCCGGACTTGGTGAGTAGTAGTAGCTATTTCTTTACTACTCTGTTTTCTCCTGCTCTGTGTGCTTCCGCAGGCTTTTAAAAATGTGGTTATTTAACCAGTGAGAGGATGACTGACCCCAGTAGCTCCACAGCGCCGAGACACCCCAGGGTATTTGTTGCGCTATAAAAATTACGTAAATAAATAAAATAAATAAATAAATTATCTTGCAAATTTTTGTTTTTTACCAAGAGCAATAATGCTGCTGATTACATTGTAGGTAAATTATATTTCAAAATCTTCTGTGCATTTCAGGTGCACTGCTCTCCTTCTCAGTAGCGCTGCTACTATGCTTATTTGTTTTCGATTTTGTGTTCCTTTCATTGGCCTGTGAAATTATGCATGAGTGTAGTTTAAAGAACTGCGTAATGCTAGACACTAAGGGTCAGATTTTTAATTACCGGCGCATCCCTGCAAAGTAGCAGGGATGCGCCAGTAATTTTGCGCCACGCCACCACCACCCATGGTGCGCCGTATTTACAATGCGGCGCACCATGGGCCCAAAACGTCACCGAAGTGTTACGCTTCTGTGCCGTGAAGGCGGCGCATTGCTGGAGTTGCGTCGCAACGATGGCGCAGCTCCAGCAATGCTCTGGGGTGCCCTATTTCCCCAATGCTGCATCAAGCCGTACGTCTGCTTCAAGCAGGCGCAGGGTTTGAGTCACGCATCATTGTCCTCAAAGTGACTGATTGAAATCTTGTAGATTTCCCTCAGCCACTTTTAGGATGCGTTCCTGCGCAGGAACGCCCTCCCTTGCGCCGGAACGCCCCCTGATGGCGCAGGGCTTTACAACGTGATGCATCTCCCATATGAGTCACGTTGTTAATATACGCCGCACCATGGCGCCTCTTTTGTTCTGCCGCTGCATCACAAAAGTCATGCAACAATGGAGCAAAAGAGCTTCAAGGGGCTTCTAAATCAGTCCTTCCTTTGTGCACCTGGCAATAAGAAGAAATAGTGGTGGTGGATTGATAGTTTGAGTATTTTAATGACTGGTTAATGTAGTAGGAAACTTTTTAGTGTTGTCGCTGATGGCAATCACGATGGACTTTGTCTGTCACTTCGCGTGCTGCGGACTGCTGCCTGCCAGTCCTAGGCGCACCTTTTTAGTAGTTTGTTTAGTGAGTTACATAACTTTCCAAGTCGACGGTCCGCAAATCAAGCAATACTAATATCGTAGTAGACCACATGAGATAGGTCAATATATCCCGTGGAATACTTGTCCATTTGCTATTTCACCAAAATATTTTGTTATTGTTCTTTTGAAATGTTTGATTTAGTTGACAAATATCATCCATGTTTTCTGGTCTTTCTTTCTTTCATGTTGTATTTCAGCTCCCCCCAGGGGCAAGAGGGCATTGGAGGAGGCTGCTGCTGCTGCTGAACAAGGCCAGAATCGATCAGGCGAGGGCTCCTTTGCTGGCCCGGTAAGTATTATTTTTATATAGAGGACCTTTTTTTTCCTAGCGTTCCTCATTCGATTTTTTCTAAATCGTCTTTGATCTTCTTGTAGACTGCATCTAAATTCTTATCCTGCCTCGACTATGACTCCCTGTGGTATTACTAGATTATTCTTATTAGTCTGTCTGTGTAGCTAAGTAAGATTGCACATTTGGCAATTCCATTGGACTCCCATTCTAGTCAGCAATAGCTCTATGCACTGAGTGTAGTCCTCTGGGATTGTCCATAATGTCTTTTCAAGTCTTCTAAATGTTTATGCTTTGACAATTCCCAACAATAAAAAGGTGAATGATCACCAAGAAAGAATAAGATACTACTTTACTTTTGGTTTGGATAGGAGGACAATCCATTCTACTACTGTTGCAGGGACAAATCTGCACAAACAGAACTATGGACACTAAATAGTGCATTGTTTATCAATTATAATAGGCGCAGGTAGACTTTCCACATACCTCAGTGATATCCGACTTTGAAGAACCCCCAATCTCCTTACTGACTAGATAGTGTGGCAGAGTCATTTAGCTCCCGAATTCATCGATGATTGATCCCCAATGATGATTATCCAACGCAGGACAAGAGTACGGAGTCAGAGTCCAGAAGTGTCAGAGGCACGGACTCATGCTTGCAAATTGCAAAACCTTTTGCTCATTCACTCATGACCAAAAACCACAGAGTCTATTTAAGTTTTAAAGCTTTATTAAAAGTAAAAATATTTATTAAAATCAAGCTTGTCATAAAACATAAACGGTTGATTAAAAATGGAAAAGTGCTTATACTCATTTTTTATTTCACACATTTATTGTGGGCGAGCCAAGCCCTCACTTGGTTTGAACTTTCATTTTTCTTTTTGGTGCTGAATCATTGGTCCCTTCGTCCTAATAATTTGTTCTTAGAAGTGAAGCTTCTGTCTGTTATGAGGAAAATGGTGCGTGCTAAAAAGCAAGCATTCATCAGTTGTGCCAAATAATGCTGCAAGACAACACCTTTCCCTGGAAAAAGGGACATTTTTACTTTAGAGTAGACAGTCACAAATTATTAGATTGGTTTCTGTATTCACATTTCTTCATTCCTAGACAAAATACTAGTGAGTGGTGTATGTCTATGACATCTAACATTCTTAAATGTACTTTGTAGGTGGAACATCTGGTGCTGGGCCCAGCGCGGAGGTGGGGGGAAGCTCTGGGGAGGAGGCGGAGCAAGTGCCAGACCAAACTGCTGTGCGGGTTGCCATGGTAGTGGCGGGCAGTGGTAAGCTCTTATATTTCTTACTTATTTAGATTGCAGACTGCATAGTGTGCTGCTCCCCGTGAGAAAACATAAGGTTTGTCCAGGTGAGAGACATGAAGAAGAATGATTGACATTTAGGGGCCTATTATGATGGCGGACGGACCTGAGTCCGTCCACCACCATAGAGTAGGAGGGACCGTCCGCAGGGGCAGCGGCTGTCCCTCCGTGGTAATTAGGATGTGACCGCCACCCCTGTTACATCTTGTAACAGAGTATTCTCAGTGCCAAATACAAAAGTAAGAGCATCACCACCTGCATGTACTGGACAGGTACAGTAACGCAAGTCTGTCTCACTAATCATGGTGGGCGTCTGTTTTCCTCGGGTGCAAGTTGACTGCGCTGGCATTATGCCGGCTTGCAGAAGTTAACGTACCAATTTTGCTAAACAAGAGAGAAGAAGAAGAATAAGACTGGTGTACTGTCATAGTCGACTCTAATGGAGTGAGTCCATAGTGCTCGTAGAATTGATTCCTTAAACTCCCACTAATGTTAGAGCAAGGGTGAAGAAGTGGGAGGTTAGATAGATACTGGCCACAATAGTTATGTACTGCACTTGCAAGTTGCTAGTTCTACTGTGACACAACTTTCTGCTGAAGCATTTTTGTTAATCTTAAAGAGCATTGGTTACAGACTATGTCTTTCTTTCTTCATATAGATGCTCCTTCCAAAGCAACCCAGAGAAGAAATTCCCTCATCTAAGTTGCTGTCCTCCTCGTCTTCTTCCGGCGTGTATTCTCGTACTTTGTAATCTGGTGGTATGAGGTGCTGATTCATCTTGATCATTGTTAACCTCTCCACATTTTTGGGTGAGAGGCGGGTCCGTTTGCAAGTTACAATGCCACCAGCAGCACTGAAAACACGTTCAGAAGACACACTTGCGAGTGGGAAAGACAAGTAGTTTATAGCCAGGTTGGAGATCTGTGCCCACAATTCTTTTTCCCATGCCAATACGCCAATGGGTCACCATTAACATAGACCACTGTTGAGTCATTCAGATAGTCCTGCACCATCGACTGAAGGTTCTCCACGGTTCCTCCACTTTACTTACTTTTTGCTGGGACCTTTTGAGAACCAAACCCAAGCAGAGTTAGCCAATCCTCTTCTTCACCCAATGTTACTATTGTGTCTGGTGCAGATGATCCGGTTGCCGGTGTCTTTAACGGCTGAGAGGGAAAATTACTCACTTCTGCCACAGCCACAGGTGCAGAAGTGGATTATTTTGACTGGGGATGGCCTGCTGATGCTGATGTACTGCCTTTTCCTTCAATTTTCTGCCGTTCTCTTTCAAACCTCATGGCTGACAAGGCTAGCCAATGTTTGTACTCTGTAACATCTTCGTCACCAAAAGGAAGGAATGCTCTGCCTGCCAGCGCCTTTTTGTAGCTTGGATTCAGAATAGTAGCACAAATGTAATGCTGTTCTGAGTGGATCATTTGAAGACGTTCATTGCCAAGTAGGCGCTCTAATAATTTCTCCGCCAAGACAAAAGCTTCTTTTCTTTATCTTTTTGAAACATAGAAGACACCGCCTTCAGTTGGTGCTCCATCATGCGCAACAATGGGATAGTTTCTCCCAAATTACAGTCCTCCCTGCTGACTGCACGCGTGAAGACCTCAAAAGGATGAAGCATGTCTGTCAGGCTTTTAACTAGCTTCCATTGCGCCACATCTAGCCTCAGGTCCTTCTGAGCTGTACCCAGTGTTAAGAAATACTGATCGAGTACCGTAAACTGCTCATACAGAAGCTCAAGCATGTAGAAGGTTGAGTTCCAATGTGTTGGCACCTCCTGGATGAGTGCTTTCACTGGCATTCAACGTTCATGTAGCAGGCCCCTCAGATGCTTCCGGGCCTTAAAAAAATGGCTGAAATGGTTGCACATTTTTTGGCAGGTGGCCACTAACTCGCACACTGGACTGTCTTCACTCAAGAATTTTTTAACAACCAGGTTTATACAGTGCGCCAAACACGGCACTATGAAATAGTTACCCAGATCCATGGCCTTAACTACATTGGTGCCATTATCCGTGGAAACATAACCAATCTTGCGTTTTTTGGGGGACAGCCAGTGAAAGACCTTTGTGTTAAACTCATTCAAAATGTTTTCTGCTGTATGACGTTTCTCCAAGCCAAACATGGCTAGTGTTGCATGTTTCTGAGCAGCTTTAAAAACTTGGTCCGGGCCAACACCTGCGTTTAGCTTTGCTTTAACCCCTGAAAAAGAGGCCCAGTGTGCAGTGATGTACATGTAATCAGTGCCTGCGCCACTGGTCCACATGTCTGTTGTCAAATGTTTAGTGTGAACAGCACTCTTCTGCAAAGCTGCCCCAATCACCTCCAGCACATCTTCATGTAGTGCTGGAACCGCAACTCTGGCAAAATAGAACCGGCTAGGAACCTTCCATTTAGGGGTGAGCGCTGCCACTAATTCTAGAAATCAAACCCCTTCTACAAAAGAAAAAGGGAGAAGGTCCAGAGCTAGCATTTTAGCCAGCTTAGTGTTATACAGACGCGTCAGTGGGTGGTTGCATTCATATGGCGCTTCTGAAAACAACATGGTTCTAATGTTGGCCTGGACCATTTCACGGGATGATGATGATGACTTCTTCGACCCAGTTACGCTCGCTGATGAACTTTTTCGCATTGGTGTCTCACTCTCTCCCACACTCTTAGTGTGCTGACAGGGGTACTGGGTGTAAGTGAAGTGTTTGACGCTTCTTCCTCCTCGTCATCAGATGAAACATCAACGTTTTGTTGACTTGCAATTCGGACTTCCTTGATCTACTTTAGGTGCACAAACCATTGGACAGCGTGCTGTCTCTCAAGATGACCTCTCTGGCCTCCGGTACCATAGTTGGTACCAAACTTACCACGACTAACTGCAAACTTACAAATGCTACAAATGGCTATGTTTTCCTTTTTTGGGCAAACACTAAAGAAGTCCCAAACTGCGGACTTGAAATGTCTGTGGGGGCCGGAGGAGGCAATACTGGTGGTGGTCATGCTGCTAATGCCAGATGAAGTGGAGGATGTGTGTTGCCGAACTTTCCTACGTTGTGCACTTGCACCACCACTAATTGAGGTCGAGGTGGATGGTGGTCCCTTCTGGCGAGGAAGAAATATGGAAGCGGTAGGTGGTGGTGTACTAGTTAACTCCAATGATGGTGTTCCCATTGCCTCCTCGTCGACAACATCATCACGCTCAGCAGCTTTTCGGGCTACGGTCAAAATGTCTGTTTGCTGCATGCCCGCTGAGGCTGGAGTGAAGCCTATGATGACTGTGTCGTCGTCGTGAGAGTCTTCATCAGCAGGAGTATACGCCACTTCTTGTTGAGCGTCATCACACTCCATATTTATGAGAGTTTCGGGGACCTTCCTTTTACGCTTAGCTACCTTTGTCAGACCATGGTGTGCCTCACTCTCAGACGGCAGTGGTGGTTCCCAAGTTTGATCCATATCATCAGAAGGAGGTGGGCTTGAAGAAGATGTACGCACCACCCTTGATCTTTTCCTTGCTAGGGATGTGGAAGACAATGAATGATCATCAGGAGGAGTGGCTTCCTCAAATGATACCTCGGCTTGAATGTCGATTTCCTGATGTGCCCCTACTTCGGGAGGAACAACTATTGTGGGCACTTGTGCCCCTCCATGCACCTCTGCTTGCGCATCTCCTTGCGCTGCCTCTCCTTCCACATGTACTTGGGCTTGTACTTGCACATGTGGTTGTTGTTGCGGCTGTGGTTGTTTAACACTCGTCAGATGAGTTACAACAACCTGTGTTGATTGAGGGACATTGCTGCTACTTTCTTGCGATGAGCCACCATCACTGGTCGATGGTGATTGAACAAGTAGACGGGCTGCCTCTGGTGTGGTGGCACTGAGCCCAATGGAGCGGGGGTGCTGCTCCCAGCTTGGTCCCCAGCAGATCCCCCTGCTGCTGCAGGCGTACTTTTTTTTTTATTCCCGAAAAATGTGGCGGGCGGCACACCAGTCTCCTTGGCAACTTGCTTCTTCTGCTCATTACTGGCAACTTTCTTGCTAGAGGAGCTACGGGGAACTTTTTTTGGGGCCATCTTCTTCAGAGGTCAGAACAGCAGGCCGCAGTTGCACGAGTTGCAGATTTGTCTGTGGCCAGACGTGACGTCGCGTGATGTTATGCTGCACACTCACACCGCTGCAGGACTTCTTCCTGGCACTGGTGGTTCTCTTGAGTCTTGTGCACCTAAAATCAATGGAAGACAGAGGAACATCAGTTCAGTTATACACCCCAGAATCTCGAAAACCACATAAAAATCATCTCAATCCCATGCCATCCAAGCCCTCAATGATGTTTAAAATCAAGACACCCCACAGAAAGACTAGGCCCATGCACCACTCACTACCCCTGGGCATAATGGATGAAAGCTAGGCAAAATGGGTGCAGACCTGAGAACATTGCCTGCATTCAAAATGGCCCCTTGCCTCCCAGCACATGGCCAGGGCCTGCCTGTACCAGCACTCAAAATGGCCCGCACCCACATGGCCTGTCCCCATGAACACCCCAAAATCTCGAAAACCACATAAAAATCATCACAATCCCATGCCATCCAAGCCCTCAATGATGTTTAAAATCAAGACACCCCACAGAAAGACTAGGCCCATGCACCACTCACTACCCCTGGGCATAATGGATGAAAGCTAGGCAAAATGGGTGCAGGCCTGAGAACACTGCCTGCATTCAAAATGGCCCCTTGCCTCCCAGCACATGGCCAGGGTCTGCCTGTACCAGCACTCAAAATGCCCCCCACCCACATGGCCAGTCCCCATGAACACCCCGAAAAATCGAAAAAACACACAAAATCACCACAATCCCATGCCATCCATGCCCTCAATGATGTTTAAATCAAGACACCCCACAGAAAGACTAGGCCCATGCACCACTCACTAGCCCTGGGCAAAAGGCCCCCAACAACAGCCCAAAAATCGAAAAACACACAAAAATCACCACAATCCCATGCCATCCATGCCCTCAATGATGTTTAAATTCAAGACACCCCACAGAAATACTAGGCCCATGCACCACTCACTAGCCCTGGGCAAAAGGCCCCAACAACAGCCCAAAAATCGAAAACCACACAAAAATCACCACAATCCCATGCCATCCATGCCCTAAATCATGTTCAAAGACTAGGCCCATGTACCCTTGAGTACCCCTGGGCATAATGGATGAAAGCATTGCAGACTGGGTGCAGGCCTATGGCACAACAAAGCACACTGCCTGGCTTCAAAATGGCCCCTAGACCCCCACCACATGGACAGGCCCGGCCTGCACCAGTCCTCAAAATGGCCCCCACCCACATGGACAGGCCCATGAACACCCCAAAAAAATCGAAAAAACACACACAAATCACCACAATCCCATGCCATCCATGCCCTCAATGATGTTTAAATTCAAGACACCCCACAGAAAGACTAGGCCCATGCACCACTCATTAGCCCTGGGCAAAAGGCCCCAACAACAGCCCAAAAATCGAAAAACACACAAAAATCACCATAATCCCATGCCACCCATGCCCTGAATCATGTTCAAATTCAAGACACCCCACAGAAAGACTAGGCCCATGCACCCCTAAGTACCCCTGGGCATAATGGATGAAAGCATGGCAGACTGGGTGCAGGCCTATGGCACAACAAAGCACACTGCCTGGCTTCAAAATGGCCCCTAGATCCCCACCCACATGGACAGGCCCACGAACACCCCAAAAATTTGAAAAAACACACAAAAATCACCACAATCCCATGCCATTCATGCCTTCAATGATGTTTAAATTCAAGACACCCCACAGAAAGACTAGGCCCATGCACCACTCACTAGCCCTGGGCAAAAGGCCCCAACAACAGCCCAAAAATCGAAAAACACACAAAAATCACCACAATCCCATGCCATCCATGCCCTCAATCATGTTCAAATTCAAGACACCCCACAGAAAGACTAGGCCCATGCACCCCTAAGTACCCCTGGGCATAATGGTGAAAGTATGGCAGACTGGGTGCAGGCCTATGGCACAACAAAGCACACTGCCTGGCTTCAAAAAGGCCCCTAGAGCCCCACCACATGGACAGGCCGGTCTGCACCAGTCCTCAAAATGGCCCCCACCCACATGGACAGGCCCATGAACACCCCAAAAAATCAAAAAAACATACAAAAATCACCACAATCCCATGCCATCCATGCCCTCAATGATGTTTAAATTCAAGACACCCCACAGAAAGACTAGGCCCATGCACCACTCACTAGCCCTGGGCAAAAGGCCCCAACAACAGCCCAAATATCGAAAAACACACAAAAATCACCACAATCCCATGCCATCAATGCCCTCAATCATGTTCAAATTCAAGGCACCCCACAGAAAGACTAGGCCCATGCACCCCTGAGTACCCCTGGGCATAAAGGATGAAAGCATGGCAGACTGGGTGCAGGCCTATGGCACAACAAAGCACACTGCCTGGCTTCAAAATGGCCACTAGACCCCCACCACATGGACAGACCCGGCCTGCACCAGTCCTCAAAATGGCCCCCACCCACATGGACAGGCCCATGAACACCCCAAAAAATCGAAAAAACACACAAAAATCACCACAATCCCATGCCATACATGCCCTCAATGATGTTTAAATTCAAGACACCCCACAGAAAGACTAGGCCCATGCACCACTCACTAGCCCTGGGCAAAAGGCCCCAAAACAGCCCAAAAATCGAAAAACACACAAAAATCACCACAATCCCATGCCATCCATGCCCTCAATCATGTTCAAATTCAAGACACCCCACAGAAAGACTAGGCCCATGCACCCCTGAGTACCCCTGGGTATAATGGATGAAAGCATGGCCGACTGGGTGCAGGCCTATGGCACAGCAAAGCACACTGCCTGGCTTCAAAATGGCCCCTAGACCCCCACCTCATGGACAGGCCCGGCCTGCACCAGTCCTCAAAATGGCCCCCACCCACATGGACAGGCCCATGAACACCCCAAAAAATCGAAAAAACACACAAAAATCACCACAATCCCATGCCATCCATGCCCTCAATGATGTTTAAATTCAAGACACCCCACAGAAAGACTAGACCCATGCACCACTCACTAGCCCTGAGCAAAAGGCCCCAACAGCAGCGAAAAGAATCGAAAAACACACAAAAATCACCACAATCCCATGCCATCCATACCCTCCATGATGTTTACATTAAAGAGACCCCACAGAAAGACTCAGTCCATGCACCACTCACTACCCCTGGGCAAAAGGCCCCAACAACAGCCCAAAAATCGAAAATTCCAAAATTGTAGTTGCAGCAACTGTAATGCCCCAGACAAACTTGTGAAATTTCTTATCCAAAAGTGATCCAAAGAAAGTCAAAAAGGCCTCAAATCCAAATATCCAGCAGCATCCACAAAAAGTAATCCTTCCAGGTCAAGATCCGAATGAAAGTGACCAGCACATGAAGAAAGTACTGGGAGGAGCCTGCTGGACAGGAACAGGAAGTTGGAGACTGTGGGGCACTTCCTTCCTCCCTCCCCCCCCCAAAATGGACTCCTTGCAAAAAAAAGTGCAGGCAAATGTCAACCTGAGGAGTTATTCTGATAAAAATCATCATTTTCAGAAGGTTTATGCTGCTTGCTGGTGGATTTCTTGTGCAGAATTGCAAATTCTGTATTTCGCGAGTGCGAGATTGTTGCTGCCCACCGCATCTACGTGTTCGCAATTGCGAACTCTCGCGATGCGTGCTGTGCAAGGTGGCAAGCCGCGATTACGTAATCGCGGTTGCCAAACTCCCGCGGGATCCCGCAGCAAGATCCAAAATGGCGCAGGACTCGCAAAATATCGAGAAAAACAACTTGGCAAACGCTGAATGACAGTAAGTGAACGCCGCACGCCGCAATATTGTATCACCAAGCAAAAAAATCCGCTGACGTGCGAATTTGCGGATTTTCGGCAAATTCGCGAGCGTTCGCGGATTGCGAATTTACCAAAAATTCGGGAAATCCACGAGCGGAACGGATTTTACGCCCATGCTTAGTGGATACCTTTCTCTTCTGGACTGTTTCAAACGATTGTGGTCAGGGAAGGGGCTCGTTTTATACTCAGCTATGTGGGTGTGTCCAAATGGGGTTTTGCTGTCAGGTGTGTTATGGAAGTTGTCCTGGGTATTGTATGTTTTTGTTTGGCATGTTTTTGTTTCATTCGGATGTGTTTGGTGTATCTGGGGGGGCATGGCTACTTTGATTTGTGCATTGCTTGGCATTATTGTGGGTTTTTTGCTTCGTCCGCCATGTTTTCTATGGTTCGTCTGCTGCGGTGGCTATGCTGCAGCTCTTCCACTGGCTCTCCCATTCACTCCAGTGTGCGACCACAGTGGTCGGAGACAGCGGATCGTACCGTGGGGGACTCAGGGATATCCTAATTTCATGTGCGGTGTCTCTGCTATGCTTGCGGCGGGTTGTAGATTTTCCGAAGCATTTCCTACCCTCGCAGTCGGATTTTGGACATCACCGCCCATGACTGGTGATTTTTATTTGCGTGCTACCGCAGCGGTCGGTCTTTTTTGGCGGTTGATCCTAATTTGACCGCCGGTTTATCCACGGTCCATGCAGACGGTTGTTTTCCGCTTCCATGGCGGTCAGGGTAGTTTTCCGACCGCCATCCTAATGGGACCCGAGTCTCTTATACCTGATCACAAGGCATCTTCCTCTTTCTATTTATTTTGGCCACTGATATCACATGTGATTATATCTGGGTAATATATTACATTTTTTAATTAAAGGATTTAAACAGACTGTGTTATGTTACTTCAGCAAATACATGGAAATTCTTTGGCTGTTGTTTTTCTTATTTCATGTCTATCTTTTTTTCGTGATGTGTCACCGCATAAATGGAAGGCTCTATGGGTTATGATTTGACACTATCTATGATTTGTGTCTTATGATTTGATTACTTTACTTTTATTTTTTGAATTTGTATGTCATATGTACATAGCCTTGAAAAAGCCCCAAGACTGAGCGCCATGAAAAGACGATTTTTACTTTACTTTTGTTTGCATGACTTTTCTTCTAAGCAAGTGTAAGGACTTGAACATTGACTAACCTATTATTGTATTTAGTTTGAATGTATTTTGTGTGCTTTTAATAGTGTGACCCACTTATAGGTTTAGTTATTATAGAGCAAAATAATACATATTTGGGGTTACGTAATTCCCAAGATTTTTACCTCTACCTGTTTGAACTTACGCAGATAATGCTAGGAATTATTATTGGGCATTTTGCTTGGCCAAGAGCTGTTTTTTCTAGTTTACATGGATAGAACTGCTTGTTGACCTGAAATCCTTGGTGTGGTTGTCCCCCAAACATTTCGTCTTCTTCCCTACTGTTTTTTTAATTTCATTATTTTGTTGCCACTAAGTCTCTGTGCACTTTACCTCTGCTAACCAGTCCTAAAGTGCTTGTGGTCATCCCCTCAAAAATAGAAAAAAGGGTCTACACCAGATTGGCGCATTTTATTAAGTTGTAAGTCCCTAGTAAAGTGATATTACATGTACCTAGTGCACATTAAAAAATGTCCCAGGCCTCCCATTGCAGTCTGTGTGTGGTTTTAAAGTGCCAAGTAAACCTGGCAGTATTAACCTGTCTCTTCACACACATTTTTTTCTCTAACTACTGTCCTGCTTCATATTTTATACTCAAATTTGTTGTCTGCTGCAGAGAGGTACGTCAAATTTCTCAGTAGTGTAATTGCCAACATTTCACCAAATTACATTACTCGTAATTGTTAAATTACATAAGCAGAATATTTCACTTGTATAATAAAGACTACATATGTTTGGTGTGTGATATGAAACTATTTTGCAAAAACATAAGCAAAAGTAAAGCTTGAAATAGGAAGAATGCTTAGTGGAAGAACGCATGGTCAGCTTCAATTATTTTCCAGTAGTCATTTATTTGATGGTAGTGCTTAATGACTTCAACTTAAAACTGACAGGGATATTTACAAAGGTAAGATACACTTCTGAGGTAACTTTAGTCTTACACTTTCGGGAAACTTTTCTACTTTTGACTAATAAAAAAATCCAAGTGTAAAGTTGCTCACATCGTATACTTACATGTCTCCGCCCCTGGGAAAGGGGGTTGGGCCCAATTTAAGACTGTAAATTGCTACAATAAAAATCACAATAGTAGTAAGTCTAGCATCATGCATGGCCAACCACTGGAACTGCAATACCCTCTCACAGAAAATGATGCCTTCGCAGACATAAATGTAAACCCTATTAAATTAAAAATAGTTACAAATATAAATAAATACAATTGAATGTTAAAGAATATAACAATAATACCTTTTTGTATTTAATTATACAATCTTTTAATAACCTGTTTGCATGTAAAAAGGTACATAACAATAGGTTTTTATAAATTATAATTAAAATACTTTAAAATAATTCTATTTGTGATTATTAATGGCTATTAAAAGCATATTTTTTACTTCAGTGGGAATTAATTTTTTTATTAAAACTTCAAATCAATATTTTTAACGTCATTTAATATTTTAAATAATTTTATTTTGTTTTCAAAATTTAATAAATAGCGCTGAAGCATCTTTCCTTTAGTTCTGCATTTTACATTAAGTATATAAAATTAATTAGCATTAATATTTAACATAAAAATAATTTTGGAAACTTTTTCAAAGCTTAATAAACGTTTTTACTTTTCTCTTTGCTGTATCATGCGGAGATCTCTGCCCCAACTGCGGAAATCTCCCCATGGTACAGTTAGAAAAACCTTTCCCTATTCTTTACCATACAAAGCTCTTCCCACTGACTTCAGAGTCTCCATACAGTGAAGGATAGGGGAACGCACAAAAAGGTTTACAGGGAAAGAAACATTTGCATTTCCATTCCGCCTGTGTGAAATTCTCTGCTATTGAGAACTATAGTGTGGGCGATTAGGAGTCTTTAAGAACAGTCACATAGCATTCTCAGAGCATGTGACTGGAGCAGCTTTCCAGGACTACTTTCGGAAACCTTGGTGAATAGAAACGTGTTAAGATACTCTGCTAAGAATTATGCTTATAGACCTTCATTTTGCATCACTGGAGAAGATTTGGATGCTTAACTTGGACACTCAGGTGGACTTGCCTCAACCATGAGGTCTTGAGCCAACGGACATCAAGCAAATGCTTACAGTGTGATGATTCTCTGGTTGTGGATCTTCTAGGTCACTGGGCAGTTACCATGTTTCCTTTGCTTGCCACAACTGATAGTGGTTCAGCGTCAAATGGAGTGTCAGTCTTGCATGTCCACTTTTGCTTGACAAGAACTCGGTCTTATCAGCATAAACATTCATTTTGCATTTGTGAGATGTGTCAGAGACATGAAAATCATTAGGGTCTATTGACCTATTGGTGATCCATTGTAACATCTTTGTTCCAAGAGCTCTCCCGAACAGCAAGGCAGCAGGCCTTTCTCCTGTTGTGGATTAAGGAGTGGAATGGTAGAACAGTAGGCACGGAGGACAAGGCATAAAGCTGAATTGAGGTTGATTTCTTCCTGCGCAGCACGCTGTACCACCCTTTTAAAAATAATCATAATTCATTCAACAATGCCTTTAGCCTGTGGCCAGAGCAGTGTAATTTTCTGGTGTTTGGTGTTCGAATGATTAAGAAAGTCTTAGAAATCTCTGCTATTGAAGGTTGAACAGTTGTCAGATTTGAAAATGGAAGGAACACCCCATTCTGCAAAAATTTCAACCACCCTCTTGATGACTCTGTCATGCGTTGTTGATGATAAGTCTTCCACTAGAGTAATACTAGAGTACTCATTGACAACCATGAGATGATGTCCATTATTGAGGGGTCCAAAGAAGTCAACTGCAATCCTCTACCAAGCCTGCCTAGGAAGATCAGATATATCCTGCGGATGTTGATTCTTTTTGGGAGACAGACAGTTGCACAGCTTCCTTTTAACTCATTCATCAAGGTGCAGGAACCACACTCAATCCCTGAGGGCTCTCTTAGTTGTGGCAATGCCACGATGTCCTTCATGAGCTACTTCAATAACTTTTTGCATCAGGCTGTCAGGGATAACTATTCTTGCACCTCTTATTATGACACCATCATGTGCAACAGAAAGTTCGTCTCAAACATTCTTAAATTACTGGAACTCAACATCAGCTATAAGAGGTTGAGTATATTTCCTACATGATTGCGTTGCAATAATTTCTTTAAGCTTAAGCATGTCTTTGCCAGTACAAATAGCTGGAGATTCTGTTCTATAGAAAGAGCTGCAGTTGCACTTGACTTTACTATGAAATTAATGCAAGTCTCATCCGCTTTGGTTGTTGTACTATGATGATATAGTGACACTCGTGAAAAGTAGTCTAAGGGGATTTGATTCCAGGTTTGTGCACAACAGTGTAATCACACTCCTGCAAACACCCCCCCACCTCTCAATGCGAGGGGGAATCTTAGCTTTCAGATTTCCAAAAAATGGTGAGCAACACCTTATGACCCGTGACAAGGGTGAAATGCATTCCGCACAGAAACACATGTAAGTGTTCATATGCCCATACTACATCTAATCTTTCTCTCTCAGTATGAAGATAAGCATGTTCAGTCTAAGATAGGCTCCAACTAGCATAGGCCACAATATGTTTGAGAATCGGGCCATCCATTGTGTTGAGCAAGGATCATGCCCAATCCTACCATGCTTACTCTGAGAAGTTAGCCTATCATATGATGTCCACTAGTTCTAGTGGGCACCGTGTACCAGTCTAATCAACCCTTATTGATGGTGGTTGTAAAGTCAACCTTATAGAAAGCTATCCTAGTGGTAGCATGGACCAGCCGTCATCAGGCTAAAACGTCAGAGCGTATTAAGCAAGTTGTTTTACCAATTATAATCCCTTGAGTACCAAATGAAAGGACACCACGCAAGGTATATATCAAATATATATGTATTTATTCTAAACACAACCCCTCTGCACTCTTTTATGAGGTCAGAGGTAAAAGTACAATACAAGTTACTCAATTACTATACGATAAGTTGGACAGTATAAATGATGCCCTAGGGGCCTCACAAACCATATACTAAAATAGTGGTATAAGAACCACGAGAGAATTAGAAAGTAGGCTGGGGCCTGTGGAATTGCTGGGGCTACTCTAAGCAACTAATGGTTAGGAAGTAGGAGGCCCAAGGGAGACACGTGCAGTGTCTAAACACAGCCACTGGTTACCATTGACTTTCTGTGGGAAACGTTGAAGTTCCAAATTTACAATTTAAGGACACTTCTGGATGGACTACGATGGAACCCTTTTAAACTAGGACACTTTGAGAGTCAAGACCCACGGGAGCACCAGAGTACTCGTGTTACCTCACCCAGGTAAGCCAGGTGTGTAGGTGTCTTTTCGTGTCAGTTTTTGTTGTCGTTTTCAATGGAGAGCTGCAGGCGACCAGACGAAAAGTGCCCAGGTGGATCCAAGGGTGGATCAAAGATCTGTAAAACCTGATAGCAGAACGGACAGAGTCTGGGTCACTTGCCAGTGACCAGGGCGGCGATAGAAAGATGCCACCAGATGTCGGGTAATTTCAGGTGAAGATGTGAAGTTTGTCTCTTCAGCCACGAGGACCAGGAGGAGTCAACGACAACCAGGAGCTGTATTACAAAGGATCTAGTTGACTGCGGTGTCGGTATCCAGACTGGACCCAACAAGCCTTGGCAAATGCAACCCACGCAGGATATCGAGATTGGCTTCGGTGCAGACCAGCAAGGTCTGAGGAACCTCTCCTTGGTAGGGAAGTTGGAGCAAGCCTTGAGCAACCAGAAAAGTAAGTTAGATTCAAAAGAAAGTCTTCGGGGGCTCACTAGCCAATGGACTAGGAAATGCAAAGGCACCTCAAGCTGAAATGCAAAAGCGAGGAGTGGGGGCCTCTGAGCTTCAGACCAAATGATGTTCGGGTATGGGGCTTCAAGCACCACAATGCACGACTTTGAGTTACCTCGTCAAGTGAGTGCAGCTTGCAAAATGCAGGATGTCCAGGAGTTCTGGTCACACATCTCTCATGTCCGCCATGGGTCTCAGCTTTGCTGCAGAACTGTAATTGCTTTTAATCGCCGTTTGATACTCGTAATTTAAAACAATTTGCACGATTGCACTTTTGTTATTTCTTCTGCTGCTCTGATTCTAAAATTGTCTGCACTGCCTGCACCTTAAAAGATTTCAATCATCACTCACCACTTTGGTGAGCTTCGTGCTGTTCTCTGATCCTGTTCTCTGCTCCCGACCACCATCTTGGGTGTGGGACCAGGGGCTTGAGACGCTCCCAAGACGCCATCTTGGGTAGCGTTCTAGTGTTGTAGGGCTGATTGTCAATCACCTTCTACTTTAATTACTATTTAAAGAGTCGTAGAATACAAGCGTACAGTGGATGCGTGCAGCGGGCGTGCCCTTGGAGCGCCAGAGGTGAGCCCGTCAGCACCAGTCCACGACAGGCCGGGCCCAGGGGCCACCAACGCTTCTCAGGAACAAGCTACCTCCGTCTACCACGGTACTGTTATTTATTACACTGTGAAGGAATTAAAGTCCTTTAGGCATTTTTCATCTGCACATTGTAAAAATTGCACTCCTCCTGTTCACTGTGGTTTCTCAATGGGCAGGATGACTAGGTGTAACTTGATGAAACGTCCATATAAGCATGGTCAACCAAGTGTTATAAAATCTCCTTCTACTTGTTCTAAACTCCAGTTTTGGAGTATAAATTGTAGATCTCTTCCTAAACATAAAAATCATATTTATGATTTTTTAGTTGATGAAAGACCTGATGCCATGTTTCTGACTGAAACCTGGCTTCATGCAAGCTCTGGACCTGACATTGCCATGGCTCTTCCTACTGACTATGTCATGGTCAAGAGAGATAGAGACACTGGCAAGGGAGGTGGCATTGCTATAATTTTTAAATCTATGTATAGCTGTAAGTTCGAAGCCTTTCCTCTCCAAGGATGTGAGGCCGCTCAATTCAAACTAGCAACAAGTCCTCAGATGACCCTGTCTGGTCTCTTGATATATCGTCCCCCTGGGAATTCTAACGTATGGATGACGTCCTTTTCAGAAATTATTGCCCTACTGTCCTTTTAGGCTGCTAATTTCACCATTCTCGGTGACCTGATTCTACATTTGGAGGACCCACAATGCACTGTTAGCAAAACCTTCTTATCTGATATAGAAGCCCTTAATATTCTGTTGCGCAACTCTGGGCCCACGCACTCAGCAGGGCATCTATTAGATCCTGTCCTCTCTAACCTTCCGTATGACTGCAAACCAGCTACCCGCCCTTTGGAGTGGTCTGATCATTTCTATGTTCAATTTACTCTGCCTTGTACTAAGACTAAGGCCACTGGTATCGGTGACATGGAAGAGAGTCTACGACGTTGGGGCAAACTTAACATCACTGATTTTAACTTGCACCTGTCTGATACTTTACTGGATGCTGACTCGTCTCTATCTGTCTTAGATGCTGCAGTTTCCAGATGGTTGAGTGCTGCGGTAGATACGTTTCTTCCATTGGTACCTAAGCACACCTTGCTCCACCGTCCCCCAGCGGCATAGTTCTCGGAAAGTTTTAAGACCATGAAGTCTCAATGTAAGGCTCTTGAGAGGAAATGGAGATGCTCTTACTCCTCGTCTTGCAAAGTGGCCTATAAGGAAGGCCTTAGAGACTATCACAAACAGTGTAAAATGTCCAGAGCTGCCTTTATTGCCAATACTGTAATACATGCCCAGAACTGCCCCCGCACACTTTTTTCTGTGGTAAAAAAACTGACAGGTGCAGATTCGATCCCTGACACCCCTATTTTGGACGAGTCACAATGTAATTCCATTGCAGAATTCTTCATAGCTAAAGTGGAACGTATTTATGATTCTCTGAGCCCTTCAACGTCCAATGAGGAATTACCTCTTATGTCAGTGTCTGCCCATAACAGTCTGCCCTCCCTGGTAGTCCAACTGACTAATTGGTCACCTTTTGAAGATGTTTCTTTTGCTCACTGTCTGGATAGTATCAAATCTGGCTCCACACTTGACCCTTTACCGGCCAAGAACTTGAAACAACTTGATTTGGATTCCCGCCGTGTGTTGATGAAACTCCTCAACTCCTCCCTGACAGAGTCACATGTTCCACAGGAGTGGAAACATGTGATGATTACTCCTCTTCTGAAAAAGGTTGAAGCTGATGCTTCTATTTATTTATCCAACTTTAGGCCTATCTCACTGCTTCCCATTTTTTCTAAGATTTTGGAAAGACATATTAACACACAGTTGACTCACCTTGGAGAAAGCTTGGGCTTCCTGCATCCGTCTCAATCAGGCTTTAGAGCGCACCATTTAACTGAAACCACACTTTAAGGAGTCACCGAGAGATTGCGCCATGGTATCAATCGCGGTGAAACATCTGCACTTATTCTTCTTGATTTAAGTGCGGCGTTCGATACCGTGTCACATTCCATCCTTCTCGCAGCTCTTCGGTCCCTAGGAGTTGAGGGCCCTGCTTTAGCTTGGATAGCTTCCTTTTTAAGTGGTCGCACTTTTCAAGTCTTCTGCGCTAAAGCATCTTCCACAACCTATCCATCGGCTTATGGCGTTCCCCTGGGGTTTATCCTCAGCCACTACTATTTAACATCTATGATAGACCCCTGGCCACTATTGTGGAGGAAGCCGGTCTTACTTTATTTTCTTACGCCAATGATACGCAAATTATTTTTTCCCTCTCTAATGTGGAAGGTAATAACATCTCGGCTTTGAAGCAGGGTTTGACTTGAGTTTCTGAGTGGATGCAGAGCAATTTCCTCAAGCTAAATGGGGATAAGACGAGGTTGTGATCCTGGGCAAGGGTAAAGATCTATGGGGTCCTCAACATTGGCCCATGGGTATGGGCCCTACCCCTCAAACCGTTGCTCAGGTCCGCAATCTCGGATTCCTCATTGATGAAAAGCTCACGATGCGGCAGCAGGCAGTAAAGGTGGCCTCCATTTGTTTTGCCACCTTAAGATGGCTTCAAAAAATCCTGTGGATGCCCACTATTTCCACACAGAGGACTGTAGTCCAGGCACTGGTTGTTTCCCGCCTGGACTACGGTAATGTACTCTACCTTGGAGCTGACTTGACAACAGTAAATAAACTTCAAGTTGTTCAGAATGCGGCTGCATGGCTTCTTCATAATATTCCTCGGAGAATATCTGCCTCTCAAGCACTTGACGATCTTCATTGGCCTAGGATCATGAGCCGAATCAAATTCAAGGCTCTATGCCACGTTTTTAAGATCAAACAAGGCACAGCCCCTAAGTATCTACAGGGTCTCATTCAGGCCTACAAGCCCAGGCGTTCCTTGAGATCTTCAGGAAATGGCGACTTCATTATTCCTAGATTTAAGCTAGTAAAGACGGCTGATCTTTTTCTCATCTAGGTCCTAAATCCTGGAATGCCTTGCCTGTGACCCTAAAGACGGAAACGGATCTCTTTAGCTTCCGCAAGGGACTTAAAACCTGTTTTTTTCAGCAGTGATTAGAGCAGTGCTTTTAGCAAGCTTATTTGGCAGTTCTTTCCTTCTTTAGTCTGTCCCTTGGCGCCGGGAAACCCACTGCGGGTAGCTGCGCGCCTTATACGTTTAAATAAACAAATAAATAAAATAAATAAAGGTCGGGGTCAGAGATGTCGGAAGTCTGTGTACTGTGTTGCAGATGCTTTGGGATCCGGCAGGAGCCTCGAAAATGCAGACCAGCAAAGTTGCTGTTGGTGCCTGTTTGAACAGGGTGGTCACTCCTTGACCACAAGGGAGATGTCTTCCATCTTCAAGTTGAAACTGAATTTCGAAGCTCCAGGATTTATGTTTCAAAGTTTCGTCCAGGGTAATCTAAAGTCCTGGTGACTGGGCTCCTGTACTTATACTGAGTTTCGGGGCTGGACTACCCTTAAGGTCCCTCCTATGGGTGGACCTGGGAAGGGGGTGGTCCACCCCTTTCCCTTTGTCCAGTTTCGCGCCAGAGCTGGGGCAAAGTGCCCCAGCAACCGATTTGAACTGGGAAATGCATGGAGCACCTTGTGTGCCCCAGGCAGTATCTGGAAAGCATTCACTGAATGCAGCCCTCCCTGCCCCAATACACAAAAGCCTGTCTGGGGAGGTGCCAGCACCTCCTTGGACAGGAAACCTATTGTCCAGGCCTCCCCTGCCGGAGTTTCTTCCAGCAACATGATGTCAGATTTGTGTCTGTGTAAGCAGCATCCATTTTGTGATGCTGAGGCTCTGTTTAACTTTAACCGGGTAAACCAGTAACTACATGTCTTCTCCCTCTAGAAGGGTGGAATGCTACCCCCACTGCCAGGACTGGCGGGGGGGGGGGTAGTATTCCAAAGTGTTTGACACCTTACACAACATGTTTCGATAAAGCCAAACCAAAGTTAGCATTAACCCCGAGGATTATAATTCACTTAATAGTATATGGTATGGCTATATCATGGAACAGCTATAAGGAGATGGTTACGAAAGCTGCAGAGGGTTTCAGCTCCTACTAGGGTACCCTTTCACATAAAACCAAGCACTCTGACTCCAGGATTGTTAAGGCCTGCAGGTGTATATGTGTCTATGTGTATATATGGATAGACGTATACTATATCTAAGTAAGGGGTGATTCCATCACCTTACCCAGGCTGCGTGAACAGACCTGTGGTGTCAGTTTGGAAGGCAAACCAGGGGTGGCACAATACATGCTGCAGCCCCTGGTAGGCCTAGGGTGCACCTATGCCCTGGGTACCTATGGTACGCTATACAGTGGCTCACAAGGGTGACCCAGTACCCAATCTGGTATGTACCTAAAGTACATAGTATCAATTTAGAGAGAGAACAGCTGGGCTGTGGGCCTGATTAGCAGGTCCACAGCCACACTAAAGTTGAAAAACCAGAGAAAAACAGCAAAAAGTGGGGGTAACCATAGGAAGCAGACCCTACTCTCCTACACCCCCCTCCCACCCCCAAATGCATGGACATTAAACTAACCTTGACCAGTTGAGTCTTCATGTTCTAAGTAGAAATATCTGGAGAGTCCATCTGAATTGGCATGGTGACTCCCAGGTCTATGTTCCACTGTAAAGTCCGTACAGTGTAGGGAAATGGACCACCTGAGCAATTAGGGATTTTCACCCTTCATCTGTTTTAGCCAGAAGAGCGCCTTATGGTCTGTTTGAACTTTGAAGTGAGTACCAAACAAGTATGGCCTCAGCTTCTTCAGGGCCCAAACCACAGCAAAGGCCTCCCTCTCAATAGCTGACCAACGTTTCTCTCTAGGGGTCCGTCTTCTGCTAATAACAGCTACTGGCTGGTCTTGTCCATCTTTATTAAATTGTGATAGCACAGCCCCTACCCCCAACTCAGAAGCATCTGCTTGAACAATGAATTCTTTGGAGTAGTCTGGACTTTGCAGAATTGTGCAATGCACATGGCCTGCTTCAGGTCATCAAATGCCTTTTGGCAGCTGACTGTCCACTAAACTTTCTTAGGCATTTTCTTGGAAGTTAAGTCATTAAGGGGTGTCACTATTGAACCATACCCCTTGACGAATTTCCTGTAATACCCAGTCAGGCCCAAGTAAGCTCTGACCTGAGTCTGGGTGGTTGGAGCAGTCCAGTTCATTATGGTCTGGATCTTGCTCTGCGATGTTTGCACCTGACCTTCACCTACAAGGTCTACAAAACTTGTCTGCAGTCCTGCTGCTGTTGGTCAGTGAGGCTGTCTGCCAAGGCTACACCATCAACATCAGGGTTCTGAGAGAGCAGGTCTGGGAGAGGGTCACTCTCTTCCTCCTGTCCTTCATCAGTAGCCATGAACAAGCCCATGTCTGCCCTGTCAACATATGGTTTCAGTCTGTTGACATGAAGCACCCTGTGGGGGCTCCTGGGAGTTCCAAGATCAACTAAATAGGTGACTTCTCCCTGTTGCTCAACAATAGTATGGGGTCCACTCCACTTGTCTTGGAGAGCTGCTGGGGCCACAGGCTCCAACACCCACACTTTCTGTCCTGGCTGGTACACAGTCAGCACAGCCTTTTGGTCATGCCAGGCCTTTTGCAATTCCTGACTTGCCTCAAGGTTTTTGGATGCCTTTTTCATGTACTCTGCCATCCATGAGCGGAGACCAAGTACCGAGTCCACAATGTCTTGTTTGGGAAGTTCGAGAGGTAACTCCCATCCTTCCTTCACCAGACAAATGGGTCCTCTTACAGGATATCCAGACAAAAGTTCAAAAGGGCTGTTGCCAATCCCCTTCTGTGGGACTTCTCTATAAGCAAACAAAAGGCAGGGCAGCAGGATGTCCCATCTTCGCTTGAGGTTTTCAGGGAGACCCTTAATCATGCCCTTTAAGGTCTTGTTGAATCTTTCAACTAGACAATTGCATTGTGGGTGATAGGGTGTGGTGAACTTGTAGTTCACTCCACACTCCTTCCACATTGCAGTCAGGTATCCAGACATGACGTTTGCACCTCTGTCAGAGACAACCTCCTTAGGGAAACCCACTCTTGAGAAAACTCCCAGGAGGGCTCTTGCCATAAAAGGTGCCTTGTGGTCCTAAGGGGAATAGCTTTTGGGTATCTGGTGGCATGATCCACTACCACCAGAATAAATCTGTGCCCAGAGGCTGTTTGGGGATCCATTGGTCCAACAATGTCAATCCCTACACGTTCAAAGGGAACCCCCACCACAGGTAATGGTATAAGTGGGGCCTTTGTAGTGCCACGTGATTTGCTACTGGCTTGGCAGGTGACACAGGAGCGCCAGAAGTCCTTGGTGTCTTCTGACATGTGAGGCCAGTGAAAGTGAGGGACAAGCCTGTCCCAAGTCTTGTTCTGGCCAAGAAGTCCAGCAAAGGGAAAATCATGGGCTAGTGTTAAAAGGAAGCCCCTGAATGCCAAAGGTGTGAACAACCTCCTGGAATCATCAGGCTTGGGGTCTTTAGCCTCTGAATACAGGAGCCCTTCATCCCAATAAACCTTATGGGTCCCACTAGCATTCCCTGCAGCCTCAGCAGCAGCTTGCTGTCTGAGGGGTTCAGGAGAAGGGCAGTACAACTGCGCCTGCCTCAGATCGTCCTGGAAGGTCCCCCTGTCCCAAGAAACTCAACCTGATCAGGCTCAAGCTCATCTAGGACAGTTCCTTCCTGGGTCTCACAATCAGCTTCCTCAGAAGGCTGATCCTCTTCCTGAGGCAAGGGGGAAGGCACTGCCTTAACCCTACTGCTTCTCCTCCTGGTAGGCAACTGGTCCATTATTCCAGATTCCAGTGCTTGTTCAGTGTTGCGATTTTTTTGACCTGTGACCTAGTCACAGCAAGCACATGTGCTGAGATGCCTAGCATTTCTGCATGTGTCCTATACTCCACTTCAGACCAGGCTGAAGTCTCTAGGTCCAAGCAAATATTCTACAGGGAGGTCTGAGTTAACAACAACCTTCTTGAGGCCAGTTACCCCTCCCCAGGAGAAATTAACAACTGCCATACTGTGTGTGGTAGTGACATTGCTAGCATTGGTCACTAGGTAATTTTCACCTAGTATGATCTGTTCAGGGTTCACAAGGCTGGGTGTCACCATTGTGACACTAGCACATGCGTCACTGTAGGCCTGAGCCACTTTATCATTAATTAAATGAATTTGTCTGTACTTGCCCAAGTTATTGGGACTCACAGTAGAGGACATTACTATGTCCACATCACAGATCAAAACAGCTTGAGTTGGTATTTTGACTAGGCCAGAATCCATCTCAGTTCCCAGGGTTAACCCTACTACACCCTTTGGTGAGAACCACCACTTGGAGCTGAACTAGGGGGAACAGTTGCCTTAGGGGCAATGGTGGTTGGAGCTGTCTCCTTCTTGTTACAATCACTGGTCCAATGAGTATTACTCTTACATACTTTGCACCAGGGTTTCGTTTGAACATTCTTTCTTTTTAGATTGTTGGGAACCCCCACCATTAGAAGCTTTTTGGGGACCTTGAGAAGACTTCTGGTCTTTTACTTTCTCCCCACCCTTTTGGCCTTGCTTCTTCTGATCACCACTGTGGTTCTGTACCTTCTGCTTCACCCTGGTTCTGACCCATTTGTCTGCCTTCTTACCCAATTTTTGGGGAGAGGTCAAATCAGAGTCCACCAGTTGTTGATGCAATAGCTGGCTCTGACACTTATTAAGAATATGTTCTCTCATTATAAGGTTATACAATCCTGTAAAGTCACTTACTTTACTGCCCGGTAATCAACCTTTCAGAGCCTTAGCAGCACAATCTACAAAATATGTCCAGTCCTGAGTCTGTGTCTTCTGGGTATCTCTGAACACCAACCTATACTGTTCAGTGGTTAGGCCAAACCCATCTAGCAGAGCACTCTTCAGGACATTGTAGTTGTCAGCATCCTCTTCTCTTACAGTGGGGAGCTTGTCTCTTCCTTTGTCTGCAAAGGAGAGTCACAAGATCGCTGCCCACTGACTTTGGGGTACCTGCTGCCCTTTGCAAGCCCTCTCCAAAGCAGTTATCCACTTGTGGATGTCATCCCCAATCTGATAGGGAGGGACAATCTTGTTCAGGTTTCTAGGGTCATGAGACCTTTCCCTACCACACAAGTTCTTCTCTTTTTCAAGAGCTAGGGCCTCTTTGGCAAGGGCAATGTCTTGCCTTTTGATCCTAAGCTTGACTTCTTTTGTTCTAGCTTTGTGCTCTCTTCTCTGAGCGGGTAGTCATTCTCCTTTGCGCTGAGGCATTGGACCCTACTGATGAGTCAGAATGTTCAGATCCACTGGAAAGGGATTTGGGTCTTCTGGGCACACCATTAGGCCTACGTAAAGGGATAGAGGTAGGCCTTCCTAGGCCCTCTCCACCCTCAGGTAGTCCAGTGTTCAGGTTAGGTTCATCAACCTCATCCTGATCGGCATCCTCATCATCTTCAGAGACCAATGGGTCTTCCCCATTAGAACTCTCTTCTGATGAAGGATGGCCACCCTCCCTGCTACCATGTGCTTCTGGATCTGATGCTTTTTCTAAGTCATCTGCCACGAACAGCTCTATCAGGTGCTGGGTGCTTGGACTCCGTCCTTGTCTTAATTTTCTGACAACACACAAGCTTCTCAGTTCTTGATAAGTGAAGGTGTCATACTTAGTTGTCTGCAAGTTGCTGACATCTGGCAGAGAGATACTACCTCCTGCTCTTAAAGACATGACTAGTGTGGTGTGGTGTGTGCACCTACCTACACTACTTGTTTTCCTACTAGAACCTCTCTAGGTGTTGTAGTCAGGGCGTGCTAAGCCCTTAACACCTACAACTGCTAAGTTCAGTAGAACTTATGTATATAAGACTTGATTCATATGTACCTACAGGTACCTTGATATGATCTTTCAAATGATATTCTCAAGATTATTTGGTAAAACAATGCAAGCTCTTATCCCATCCACTGCACACCAATGTGAGAAGTTAGCCTAGCATATGATGTCCACTAGTTCTAGTGGGCATCTTGCACCAGTCTAATCAACCCTTATTGATGGTAGTTGTAAAGTCAACCTTATAGAAAGCTATCCTACTGGTAGCATGGACCAGCAGTCATCAGGCAAAGACTTCAGAGAGCATATTAAGCAAGTTGTTTTACCAATTATAATCCCATGAGTACCAAATGAAAGGACACCACAAAAGGCATATATCAAATATATATGTATTTATTCTAAACACATCCCCTCTTCTGCACTCTTTATGAGGTCAGAGGTAAAATTAAAATACAAGTTACTCAATTAATATACAATAAGTTGCACAGTATACGCTATGCCCTGGGGGCCTCACAAACCATATGGCGCTACTCTAAGCAACCAATGGTTAGGAAGTAGGAGGCCCACAGGAGACGCGTGCAGTGTCTAAACACAGCTGTTGGTTACAATTGACTTTCTATGGGAAACGTAGAAGTTATAAATTTACAATTTAAGGACACTTCCGGATGGACTACGATGGAACCCTTTTAAACTAGGACACTTCGAAAGTCAAGACCCATGGGAGCACCGGATGACTCGTGTTACCTCACCCAGGGAAGCCGGGTGCATAGGTGTCTTTTTGTGTCGGGTTTCGTCGTCCTTTTCAATGGAGAGCTCCAAAGAAGTGCTGCAGGCGACCAGAGGAAAAGTGTCCGGGTGGATCCAAGGGTGGATCAAAGATCTGTAGAACCTGAAAGCAGAAGGGACAGAGTCTGGGTCACTTGCCAGTGACCAGGTGGCGATAGAAAGATGCCACCAGATGTCGGGTAATTTCAGGTGAAGATGTGAAGTTTGTCTCTTCAGCCACAAGGACCAGGAGATGTCGACAACAACCAGGAGCTGGACTCGAGCTGTCTTACAAAGGATCTAGTTGCCTGCCATGTTGGTACCTGGACTGGACCCAACATGCCTTGGCAAACGCAACCCGCAAAGAATGTCAAGATTGGCTTCTGTGCAGCCCAGCAGGGTCATAATAACTTCTCCTTTGTTGGAAAGTTGGAGCAAGCCTGGAGCAACCAGGAAAGCAAGTTAGAATTAATAAAAAGTCTTCGGGGGCTGACTAGCCAACAGACTAGGAACAGCAAAGACGTGTCAAGCTGAAATGCAAAAGCGGGGCCCAAGGGTTACTCGTGGAGTGGAGGTCTCTGAGCTTCGGTGCAAATGATGCACGGCTCTGTTGCTTCAAGCACTCCAATGCACAACTTAGAGTTACATTGTGAAGTGAGTGCAGCTTGCAAAATGCAGGATCTCCAGAAGCTCTGGTCCCACGTCTCTCCTGTCTGCCACGGGTCTTAGCTTTTCTGTGAGCGAAGGTCGAGATCAGAGATTTTTGAAAGTCTGTGTCCTGTGTCACTGATTTTTCGGGATCCAGTGAGAGCCTCGAAAGTGCAGACTGGCAAAGTTGCTGTTGGTGCCTGTTTGAACAGGGTGGTCACTCCTTGACCACAAGGGAGCTGTCTTCTATCTTCCAGTCGAAATGGAATGTCGAAGGTCCTGGATTTATGTTTCAAAGTTTCGTCCAGGGTAATCTAAAGTCCTAGTGTGTGTGTACTGAGTTTAGGGGCTGGACTACCCGTAAGGTCCCTCCTATGGGTGGAACTGGGAAGGGGGTGGTTACACCCCTTTTCCTTTGTCCAATTTCGCACCAGTGCTGGGGCAGAGTGCCCCAGCAACTGGTTTGAACTGGGAAATGCATGGATCACCTTTTGTGCCCCAGGTAGTGTCTGGAAAGCATTCACTGAATGCAGCCCTCCCTGCCCAAATACACAAAAGCCTGTCTGGGGAGGTGCCAGCACCTCCTTGGACAGGAAACCTATTGTCCAGGCCTCCCCTGCCGGAGTTTCATCCAGCAACAGGAGGTCAGACTCGTGTCTGTGGCAGCAGCATCTATTTTGTGATGCTGAGGCTCTGTTTACCTTTAACCGGGTAAACAAGTAACTACACGTCTTCTCCCTCTAGAAGGGTGGAATGCTACCCCTGCCACCAGGACTGGCGGGGGTGGGAGGTAGTATTCCAAAGTGTTTGATACCTTACACGACATGTTTTGATAAAGCCAAACCAAAATTAGCATTAACCGAAAGGATTATAATGCTCTTAAGAGTATATGGTCTGGCTATATCATAGAACAGCTTTAAGGAGATGGTTCCGAAAGCTGCAGAGGGGCTCAGCTCATGCTAGGGCACCCTCTGACATAAAACCAAGCACTCTGCCTCCAGGATTGTTAGGGCCTGCCTGACTTGCAGGTGTATATGTGTCTATATGTATATATGGATATACGTATACTATATCTAAGTAAGGGGTGATTGCACCACCTTACCCAGGCTGTGTGAACAGACCTGTGGTGTCAGTTTGGAAGGCAAACCAAGGGTGGCACAATACATGCTGCAGCCCCTGGCAGGCCTAGGGTGCACCTATGCCCTGGGTACCTATGGTACACTATACAGGGGCTCACAAGGGTGACCCAGTACCCAATCTGGTATGTATCTAAAGTACATGGTATCAATTTAGAGAGATACCAGCTAGGCTGTGGGCCTGATTAGCAGGTCCACAGTCACACTAAAGTCGAAAAACCAGAGAATCACAGCAAAAAGTGGGGGTAACCATAGGAAGCAGAACTTACTCTCCTACACTTACATCAACCAAAATCTCTGTATGCAATTTAAGATCAAAGTAAGCCATTTCAGTTGCATTTTCAATTGCATATTTTATTTTCTTAAACCATTCTTCGCATTCAGATGGCCATTCAAACAGAACATCTCACTTTCTTAGTTCTGTTAGAGGGGCCCTCACAGTGGCAAAATCACAAATGTACCTGGAGCAGTAGCTGGCCATGCCTAAAAAGGATCACAGAAAAGTCACGTCTTCTGGAGGGAAAGAAGACAAAAATGCTTGTATATTTTTGGAGTCAGGTGTCATTCTCTGTTAAGAAAAAATATGCCTGAAGAACATAAGTCTGTTTTTGTGAAACTCACCCTTCTCTGCATTCAGAGTGATACCTGTATCAACAGATGGCATACTTTTATGAGTGCTTTATCATATTCCTTTTGTGTAGCCCCAGACACCTGTATGTCTTCACTTTAGCTAAAAGCATGTAAAACAGGCTAAATTATTCAACAAATGCCATCTTGAAAGATTTTTGAGGCTGATGAAACACTAAAACTGATTCTCTTATATCTGAACAAACCAACATGAGTTGAAAAGATACAGCTTTCTTACTGTTCAAGTTAATGGTATCTGGTGTTCAAATCAAGGTAGGAGAAAAAGTTGGTACCAGTCAGCTGCGTGCTCATGTCAGCAATGTGTGGACTTGGATGTCATTCTTTTTAGTTGCTTTTTTGGCTTGCTGCATGTCAACACAAATGCGCACTGAAGCTCCATTGTCCTTTTTTTGGCAGTACCACAATGGGTGAAACCCACTGCTTCGGACCAGTAGAGCGCTCAATGAGGTCATGCTTTAACAGTGCTTCTAGTTCTTTCTCAAAGGCTTCCAGTAAGTGAAAGCAATTCAACTGTGTCACTATGTAACAGGGTGAATGTCTACATTATTATTATTATTATTATTATTATTATTGCATTTATTGAGCGCACAGCTACCCGGAAGTTTCCCGGCGCTTGCCTTGGGAACCCGTCCTGGCTTTTTTCCCTGTGAGATAGCCCCTACAGGGCATCCCCAAGGTGAAAGCCAGGCATCCCGCCGCAGGGGGGGCGTTGTGGAGATTAAGCAAGCTTAATGCCCAGAGTTGCAGAGTGAGAACCCATGATTAGAGCAGGCACCGAAGCGAGAATTATCGAGTCCGTGGACATTTGAGCTCAAGACCCTGCCGCGTCGGGAATTGAACCCTGGTCCCGGGTCTGCCTGCTCTACACCGTGAGCCACACATCTCCACAATGTGAGCTGCACCGCCATTGTCTTAAACAATGTCGGAGATTGATTCACTATTTCAGAATGGGCTTTCAAGTTGTAGTTAATAGTGATCAGTCCCAATTCAGCAGCTCTATTGAAACTTAATAAGCATGCACTTGACAACGTACTTTTAGAACATAAACTAGTGTTTGCACTGTCATTTTCTTGTGCTGCATGGTCACTAAAAAGGATCCTTGACTCTGCAAAGGTGGAGTAGCTGCTGAGGTGTAAACTTTTGTTTTCGGCAGTTTGAGACGTGGTATTGGATCTAGTTCTTTGTACTTTTCTGCCAGCATGATGTTTATTGATGCACCACTGTCTATTAAAAATTGTAGAGCAACCATTCACCTTGACAGTGATTTTAGGACAAGGTCCAAATGAACAGTGTTGCTTTGTCTTCTTTATCACTTCTTTGAATCCATCACCTGCAAGCTTCTTTAAATAGATGATGATATTTTTGCTATCTGCTTCTTCTATGGCATCTATGAAGTCATTGAACATTTCAATCCAGGCAGTCCATCTGGTGCTAAAGTTCTGCTTTTTGGCAGTATTGAAAGATGATGGTGGCTTCAGGAATATAGCTGCGCTTTCCTATCTATTGGGGCATTCTAATAACGTTTTTTAGCCACCGGTGAGATAGTTTTAATCAAATTTTCATTCTGCACTCTGCCCTCATAGGTAGTAGTAGTGTACGTGCCTGAGAACACCCCTGCTCCCTTCCTATGGGAAAGTAGTAGCCCACACTGGGTACCTTGTGAGACCAGTGTGCAGAGGGGACCCTATGATGAAGCATGTCACCCTAGGGTGAGTGAGGGTTCTCATCCGACCACAAGCAGTGCTCCACATTCTCCCATATTTCTTTACCTTTTTCACCCCCAGACACAGTAGGAGTTGATACTTTAGTTTGGAGCAGTACGGTTGATGACGGGTAATCTATGCTCCTTGCAGACTCCCTCTCGTGTGATATTGATACCGTACAATGTGACCCATACAGCATGATGAGTTGGATTATCCATTGCTCATTATACAAGGCGAGGTGACAGCTATGCATCAAGTATGCTTTTGAGGATCAATGAATTGAAAATGAAAAATAGGCAAGTTCTGCCTCTGGGTAAGGAATGAGGCAAGACATTTTCAATGAATTAATACTTAACGCCACTTTGGAAAAAATCTGATATTGAATCACACAACTCTCAAGAAGCATGAACCATAAAACATTAAAAATAATGTGCCAAGAACCTCATCCCAGGCCCCTAAGAAGAGCCAGTACAACCATTTTTTATTTTATTTTGCTTATGTCTAATAGGGGAGACAGTTAAAACAGAAGCACGTGGTAATGTGCCTCTGCTTCCCAGCATTTTCTGCCTAAAGGATCCTCTACAGTGCATGAAATGTTTGAGAAAATATTTTCATACCACAGGGAAAACTTTCGAGCACCATTTTCCATCACTTCTATTTTCTTCTATTCCAGTACAGAAGAGGACCAACCTAAGACTAATTAGTCCAATCCACTCCAAAGGGAATCTGTGTCCTCTGTACGAGAGAACAATCAGACACCAATGTTTTGTTGCTTCAAAGGGACTTGTCTTTCAGGTAAAGCTTGCAAATCCACGCACAGTGAAAAGTGGTCCCCATCTGTGCATACTGACATCAAGGGAAGATTCAAAGAACAAATACCATGATCGAAATTCTAGTGATGGTGCTCTAAACCACTGGCATTACATAGAGCAGATGTTTTGTGCCACTAGAGAAGTGGCCCCTCTTTATGCAAATCAGTCTAGTCAGTACAATGAATAACAATATGTGTTATTGGGCAGAAAGAAAAGGACTGTTTCAGTCTTTTATACTGTGATAGTGTGAACAATTCTGAAAACAAGGGTTTTATCCCTACTGTCACTCACTGTCACTCACTGGCTACATCTGAAGTTTCAGCTATGGATTATATATTCAACGTCGATGGGTTCGCCATTCCTCATGGAGATTGTTAGGCTGCATGCATTAAACATCAATAACCTGCAGCACCACAACTGGCCAATATATGGAACAAAAGTATGCAGCAAGGTGTAGCAGAAGCTGCTGCTTTTGCGAAAATATAGTAATCTGTGCAGTAGTTGCTGATGTGTGCACACATAATTGTGTTCAGATAAGCACAGTGATTCAGTGTAGCAGCTCTAGTGAGCATAATTGATTAATTTTGGCTAAGGAGCTGATTACACAACGAATGGTGTGCCCATAAAATTAAAAGTAGGGATGTTATTACTACGCATGATTTTCAGTCCCCATGTTTGCGTAGATGCTGTTCGGGAAGTAATACGACAGAAGCGAGCAGAATAACATCATTTGTGTATGCTGTGTATGGATGATTGCATTAACATGCAACCTTGTGTTTCTGTCCAGGTTCAGATTGGTAAACATTACCGAATTGTTCTGTTCCTGACTTATGTGCTGTAGCAAACGTTGCCACTGGCGGGACACCAGGTCAAGTGCAGTGCAGTTCAAGTTTCCATAAACTCCGGTATATGACTAAAATCACATGAGACTCAATGACAGATGTGTGTATTATTGTTCATGTGCATGCACTGTTGACCGATGCCAGGCATAGGAAGCAGCCGATCATGTGAAGTGAATGGGAGGACATTGCCAATAAAGCAAATCACAAAAAAATCTCAATGCACCTACATATTCTAAAGTAACGTGGCTGCACTGTAGAGGTACCTGAGGAGCGTGATAGAACAGCCTCTTAGCTGTAGCTTTGCGATGTTGTTTGGAGGACTCAACAGGCATGATTCACCAAAGAATCATGCCCTGACTTAGGTGTTAGGATGATCGCTCCTTGAGGTAGAGAAGTTGTCCAAAGGCTATGCAATTCATTACAAAACTTCTAGGAAGGACCTCCGAGGGTCTATGTTATCTTTCAAGCCTAGTATCAAAGCAACCTCCGGTGGGAAGGTTAGGCAAAATGTACACCTCTGCCTTAGTGATCCACATCAGATGTCCTCCTTGGGTGACGACTTGATTCGGCACATGTTCCAGCAAACTTAAAAGGCGATTCTTTGCTTATGAAGGGCAAATACAGAGATACACGTGTCCAGAGATGTCGGCTCTGATTACTCTCACAGTGGAGGCAAACAGTTTTTACCGGTATTTAGAAATAATTATAATGAAATACTTTAAGCACAATGCACTTCGGAGGGCATGTTCTCAGACGGTACAAGTGTGCTCCCATCCCCCTATATTTGCTAACCTCTTTCTGCAGATATATATTGAATGGATCAAAGGATGCACCGTACATTTGGAAAGCATATCAGGCACCCCCAGCTTATAAGACCACTCTACTGATCAATGGAAACTACCACAAATCTCATGTGCAACACAACTCATGTCCAGCATTGGATGTTCTAACGTGGGCTGCAAACAGTCTTTGCTTGTCAATACCAATAATTGCAAAAAACAGAATTACTCGCAATGTACTTGGATGGACTGGTGTTGGTATGGTAACAGATTGTCCTCCTCCTTTTTTCTCAGCTATGACCACTTCGCGACAATAGCAAGTGGCAGAGCACAATTTCTCGGAAGTATATTATCAGGGACTTTGAGTGTGCAGTCCTGCTTTCTTTTTCAGCACTGTACTGATTTGGGAGCATATTGGCAAGGAATACACTGATACATCAGTAAACCATCTGCATACTGCAGCAGTGGCTCTTTATCAGGGGCTGCAGGGTGCTGGGCCCCTGCGACAAATTTCAATTTAGTAGCATTCATGAAAACAGAAGTTTCGTGTTCCCATGAACACCGTGGGTTCACAGGTCAGCCCCTGCCTCGTCTCCAGGCTCCTGATGACAGGAGAAGGGTACTGAAGCATGAGCCAACTACAGAGTGCTGTTAAAACCCGACACCCTGTGGCTGGATCTCTGGTTTGCACATGACCGAGGTACGTACTTCAACAATCATCTCCTCACGCAGGCGCAATCTATGTTATTTATCTGACATACTGCGCATGCCTCAGTCTGACAGTATAACTTCTAAAATGTGGTTGTTAGGGTGCACATCAGTGCATCCCTGAAGTAAATGAGAAGCCACTCAGAGCAGAGATCACCAGCACTATCCTATCTTCTTACAGGGTTGTTCTTCCAGTCCTATCAATAATCAGTGGGAGGCATTGAGGTGATGTTTACCCTGTCTCAAGCCTGCCCTTGTGGCTCCATCTGACTCTTTTTGGGAATCACGGTTTGCTGGTTCCAATGTCTAGAACCAGATTCCTGCTCTCCCCCTGCCATGGAGCCTCAGAGTTGTTAACGAAGTAAGCAAGATACATTTTTAAAAAGTGTATTTCTCTGTACATGTATCTGGGAGTGATTGAAAGTGAATGTGATTGAGCGAAGATAGGATGTGTGTCTGAGTGTGTTTGAGACTGTCAATGAGAGTGAAAGTGAGCAAGAATCTGAGTTTTAGAGGAATGAATGAAAGTGAGTATGAGGGAGTGAGGGAAGGTGTGTGAGCGCATTTGAACAAGTGATAGCTTTGGAAGTTGTGAGATGCAATGCAAGTGAGCTAGTGATGTAGCTATCAATAGTGCAGCAGGTGCAGTTGAACCAGGGCCCAGAGTCAGCTTGTCGGTCTGTGTGTTAGTAAGGGAACATGAGAACCAATGAGCATGGGGATGTTTGTGAGTGATTAACAGTGAGTGGGAATGAGTGTGAGTGAGATTAAGTGACAGAGGGAGGAGAGGGTAAATGTGAGAGGAAGTGAGTATGACTTAGGCACATTTTGAAAACATTGGGGTGAACCCTGGCCAGTACTAGGCCCCACCCCTTTCTAAGATCACCAGCCTCCACTGGCATACTCTTTGTAAATTCAGCTATGTCCTTGGGAAGTGTGCATTTAGGGTGATGCTTGTTCATCACTCTGATTTCTTTAAAAACACCCATGTTGCACACTTTAACTAATGCATGTGTTACAAACTGATACAAAAATTGCAACTCTCAACATGTTTGTATGAATGTGGAAATACACATTTCTACATATCCAACTCTCAATTTGACATTACACAAGCTTGGTATATTTTTAACTTCTGCCAATTGCAATTTGTGACAACACAAAAGATCATTGAGTTCACATTTTCAGGGTCAATAAACTGCAATAATTAATTGCTGGAAAAAATATACATTGATTATTTATTAAATTAATGAACTCATAAAGTACCCACTACTGCCTCAATCCCATCCAATATGGCTTTCAAGGTGATCATTCTACTGATCACCTTGACCTCCCCAAACAGCCCAGATGGCCGCGTGGAGTACCGACGGACAGAGCGGTGCCCCAACAACCTGAGCTGTAGCCAGGTGAGGAGATGCACGTTCCTCTCGCACTCAAGGAGGATTGAGAGGACGAATCAGGTGATATAATTATCATTTATTCTGTTTTTTCATTGAATAAAGTTAGAAGCAGTAGCAAAGTTAATAACGGTCCTGATGAAGCAGTAGATACCTCTGTGGATCATTAATGCTGCAGAAACATGTCGACCTGAACATTCCAGCCAGTAGCTATTTGTTGAACCTACTGATCCTTTGCACTTATAATGTTTTTATCAATTGGAAGTGTACGGCTATTGAATAAAGTGGTTTTTGCGTACACTCTCCAATTTTAAGCGAGCACTTTTCTCATCACTCACACCTTTTTCATGCACTGCTTTCAGTTACTAGTATATGCCAGCTGACAACCTTTTGAGTCCCAACGTACACTGGGTTAGACATTTCACTGTTAGAACTTAGTGAAGTGGTTACAACATGGACTCTCCACTCTGTGAAGTGGCCCAGATGATGAAAAGGGCGGCACAGAGCATGTAACTGATGGAAACTTTTTATATTGTGAAATATCCTGTTGTATGCCATATCTACACATAGGATGCACATAAGAACCAGGTCAGGACACACATAGATAACATAGATGGTTTTTCTTAGACCCACAGTTATTCATTCATAGTTTACAAGATTATTCTACTGAAACATGAATCACTAGTATTTCCAACTGCACCACCCCTGCTGATCACTAGCATTTATCATATATCCTCATTCTTCTTGACATATCCACAGCATTTGGCACTGTTGGTTGTGCTTTTTCATAGTACCATTGCCACCCATAGTTATTACATCTGCCCTGGATTTCTTCTTCCTGTACCTCTCAAATCATTCTTTCATTGAGTTTAGTGGTCTTCACTCTCCCTCCCACAGACTACAAATGAGAGCCCCTCTTTGGTTGCATCAGGGGTCCCCTCCTCTTCACCTTGTACACAACGTTTTAAGGTGACGTCACACTCTCACTCACACACACTACCTGCATCCACAAAAGCAAAACTGGAGGTTGCTCATTCTGCTACATTGCGCCCAAGATATGGAACGACCTCCCTCAACACATCAAAGCCTCCTCCTCACTTCTTGAGTTTTTCCTGAAGCCAAATACCTGCCTCTTTATATAAGCAACGTAGGGATCACACCCACACACCTGCCCAAGCACCTGGATACCATTTAATTTGATTAGTGCACTATACAAATCACCATAACATAATATCTTCATTTGTCTCCCCTCAATGGGTTTTTGCTAAGAATATTTTGATATTTCTGTCTTCCATTGTTTTCTCTCTTGAACCCACAAGAATGTTTAAATATACCAAGCTGTGAAACAGTGAAGGTATTGGATCCTACATCTAACCAGCCCGGATCTCAACAAGTGGGAAAACAGAACAGGTTGGCTGGACTGGATGATTAAGACAAAAAAATTCTGGAACCACGCAGCCAAAATGTACTACGTGACCACTGGAATTGTATTCCAAGAAAATTTATTTTCTTTTAAACTTAGACTTCATGAGTTTCAAAAAACAACAGACACAAACGGGAGACTGTCAGTACAGTTATTTCAACAACATGCAAACATGTATACACTATCTACAAATATACAAATTTACAAATTTACAAACAGTTAAGGCGAAGAATCAAACAAAGCACATATTATCACACCAAAAACAATAAAACACATAATATTCCAAATTAATTGCAAAGTAAAGATTGCTACTAGACACAGTGCATTATTCGTGCATGGAAAAAGAAAGGGGGAATCCAGTCCTTAGAACTAAAAACCACAAGACAGGCGGAACTAAGATGGGAAAAAAAAGGTGCCTGCCTGTCTAACAAAACCTGTGGTCGAATGTTTTTGTAGGGTTACACTGCTAGAGCCCAATGAAGTGGTATGGTTTACATCCTAGCTGCACCCTTTGGACTTGCCACAGGTTGGGGGCGTCAACGCGTTTCGAACCTTTGATGTTATAGGTTCTCCTCAGGACAGGGACTGGGAACGGTTTAGTCTGCACAGCGGGCACAGGAGTTGCCGTAGTGGAGGTATACCGCAGTTCAAAATGAAGGTCTGTACTTCACAGAGTAAAAGACTGAAGACACGGTGCCCGCAACGCGGTACACACTCAGGTAGAGGGGCAGCTCACGTGTTTTTGTGCAGATGTTGATGGCTGCTTTTTGGAAAAGATAATTAGTGACGTTTACAGACTGAACTTTCCTTGGAGCGGCAGAGCTACTTCATTTACACGACGGGTTGCGGTTGAATGGTCCCCGCTTGCTGGCCTGAATTCGGTCCATTGACCAGACGTCCCTAATTATCTTTTCTAAAAAGCAGCCATCAACATCTGCGCAAAAACATGTGAGCTGCCCCCCTACCTGAGTGTGTACCGCATTGCGGGCACCGTGTCTTCAGTCTTTTACTCTGTGAAGTACAGACCTTCATTTTGAACTGCGGTATACCTCCACTACGGCAACTCCTGTGCCCGCTGTGCAGACTAAACCGTTCCCAGTCCCTGTCCTGAGGAGAACCTATAACATCAAAGGTTCGAAACGCGTTGATGCCCCCAACCTGTGGCAAGTCCAAAGGGTGCAGCTAGGATGTAAACCATACCACTTCATTGGGCTCTAGCAGTGTAACCCTACAAAAACATTCGACCACAGGTTTTGTTAGACAGGCAGGCACCTTTTTTTCCCATCTTAGTTCCGCCTGTCTTGTGGTTTTTAGTTCTAAGGACTGGATTCCCCCTTTCTTTTTCCATGCACGAATAATGCACTGTGTCTAGTAGCAATCTTTACTTTGCAATTAATTTGGAATATTATGTGTTTTATTGTTTTTGGTGTGATAATATGTGCTTTGTTTGATTCTTCGCCTTAAGTGTTTGTACATTTGTAAATTTGTATATTTGTAGATAGTGTATACATGTTTGCATGTTGTTGAACTAACTGTACTGACAGTCTCCCGTTTGTGTCTGTTGTTTTTTGAAACTCATGAAGTCTAAGTTTAAAAGAAAATAAATTTTCTAAATATACCAAGATCAGCTCCTTACCTGGAACTACAAGTGCTACTCTACATGGATCCATCCACATCCTACCATGGGCGGCTCCTCTATGTGGGCGGATGAGCGTCACCCCATTGCTGTCTCGCAGTTCGAGAAGCAGAAGCATAAAATGGTATTGTATACCATTACCATTTATGTTTCTGCTTCTCACACTGCGATAAAGCAGAAGGGTATGCCTGGTTGGGGGCGGGCGAGTGGGTTCCCGAATGGAGTCTAGGGAAGGAGTGGCTTTCCCACTCTGAGTGCGCTGACAGTTTGGTCTGCCCCAGGGCCGACCAAACTAGTCAAATGCACTAGGCATTTATCTATGTTGGCTGCATGCAGCCTACATAGAGTAAAGCCCCCCCCCCCCCCGAGACACCTGTGCGGTCAGCGTCCCAGCCAATCATAATGCTGCCATTGTTTGTCTTTAACTCCTGCTTGTGGATCAAATCGTAAAATCCCGGAGTATAGTAATTGTCTCCGTGTCAGTCTGCTAAAGAACTCACTCACCCATCTCCAAATAAGCTCATAAATGTCCACATGCACTTCTCTTCACTTTCTCAGACACATGTCTTTCCCTTTTTATCACCTCCGAGCTTGATGACAGCCCATGAAGAGCGTTTTACAAATTCCTCATTCTAGTCTGAGAGACAATTCATCGAACAACTCCGAAAATGCTTCGCACATGATACACTATTATCAAGAACTTGCTTTCTGACATTCTACACCTTTTCTCAAGACACTTTGTATCGCACCAAACTTGTATCACTCTCCCTACACTGACCCTCTCATTTGAATGGTCACCTGGCCCACTACCTCTTGCACCGTTAACGTTAGCACAAAAGCCCTAACCTACTGTAATTCGAATCTACTTGAACTCAATGACATATATTCTTGTACCATAATGCCACTGTCCTTGGTACCCACATTTTTTATAGATTATAATTTAATTGTTTTTAGATGTGCTCACTATGTGTCCCCCATGTCTCAACTATTCATTCACTCCATAGCCTTATGATGTATCCCTCCACAGAGAGTGCATGCACCGTTTATTACCTTATGTACCGATTTTCAATTTGGAACTGTAACTAAAGAAATTAAACTTGAAATGTGGCCTTAAGCATGCTACGATTTTTTGTGCAAGCTAAGGTAGATTAGTTCTATTTAAGTAGTACCTCCACTTATCTTTTGAGAGTAAATGATGCTAAGTCATCCCATCAATGGTAATAAAAATCTAATTATGGCAAGATATGGTAAAGTGGTAATTGGTAAAAAATTAATGTGTTGTGGCACATTTTAAATAACATCATAAAGTGATGAGGAAAGTTAAATGATTTAATGGACACGAAATACGTCAGGGAAAAACTGTAGAGCATCGATATTGCCTTTGCTTCCCAAACTCATTTGGAATAAGTGTAATACTTTTAAAAAGTTATACTGCTGTAGTGTTCTTGTGTGTACGTGTTTGCTGTGGCAATGATGCTTCCTGAATTGCAGCATTGAAGCACACAGCTATAATATTGCGTTTAGATACAAATACAGTTGTGCACATCGGATATATTGGCAATGCAGTAACCACCACATGACCCCTGGCGCGCAGCAGCTCCGCCGTGGACTGTCCACCGGAAGTAAAGCGAAACAATCATTTTTTATTTCAATACAATCATGGGTTATTCTACTGAGGATGCCTAAAGGGAAGATGGCAATGTCAATTGCTACCACGTCAATTTTCAGAAAGTGGTCACCTGCCCCCTGGCAGATGAATTGAGGCCCCAAAATTGATACATCATCCGAAGACTGCAGCGAAAATACTGCAATGGCATTTGATTGCTACTTTAAAAAGAAAATTGACAAATAGGTTAAATGGTCTCTAGCAATCATCCAGAACATGGAGAAATTCTTCTGCATAGAGGTTTGTGACTTACTATTAGATAGCACTTCGATACCCCAATTGTGTTCAACATAACTGCACTTTAAACTTCATAGTTGATAGCAAAATAGAAGAAAGCGACTAGTGCTGTTGCCTGGAAAATCAGCTTTGCGTAGAGCGGACGACTTTAAAAAAAGCTTCTAGACTAGAAACATTACTAATCAGCCATACATTTCGGCCCATCATACAAGTAGAAGTGTTATATTTTACCATGTAATCATATGTTATGGGATGACTTGTTTTATGTTATGTAATGTTATGGTAAGTGTTATGTCATCAATATTTACATATATGTGTTCCATCTACCATTTCGGTAGTTTTGTAGTGCTTCCAGAATCTGGGTAACTTTTCTTTTATAAACCAGATTTTATTGCATTTATAACATACATACAATTTTTTTTAGCGAAGTAGGCTAGGTATAAGAACAATACATAATGTTTAAACTTTTCAAGAACGCCAATTAACCAATCCATACTAGTTCCACCAGCAATGCCATATTTTCATATGTTCATGAGGCTCCCTCTCCCCTGTCGATGGATCCTTCAATTTTTTGCACAACAGTCCATTGCTTTGTGCTAGGTCTCGATGTGGGGTGTATTCGCAGAGACCTAGACCCAGGCGTTTGTAACTAGATTACCCAGGCCAACCAAGGCTCTGTCACTGCTATTGCCCATCCAAATCTTACATTCAGTCCACCAGTGCAATCCATGGTGTGGGGTTAATAGGGCTATTCAACACGCGAGACAAGGACAAAAAATACGATACCTCAATAGGTGGTGATTGAAGTGCATGACCAGGTCATGTGAAAGTAGCCTACCTGATCTTCCCAGCATCTGGGAAAAGCAGGTGAGGGGCACTTTCGAGCCTTCTACAGCCACAATGGCATCAAATAGGTAATATGTAAATATCTAAATTGGATTAATTGGAGCCTAACTCATGTGACTTGTGCCATTGGCACCATGAGTGCATCTCCTCCTCTCACTGTCTTCCATGGGTCCACCCAGGACTCCCATCTGGAGCTCCGCGGGGTATGCAAGTCAGGGGAGTAAATAACAAACAATTTATAGATTTGAGGGTTACCCCTCTGCCCAGTGATCCCATGAATATTTTATCCTCCATAGGCCTGAAGTCTGGCAGCCTTTGGAATGATTCTGCATAGCAAGTTAGAGCATGCCAAAGTTGCAATAATTTGTAAAATTGGGACTGATGAATGTGAAAATCTGCCTTGAGTTCTTGGAAAGACTACATTGCAAACCCTGCCACATGTCTCCAAGTGTTGAGATCCTTATAACGTCCCATCTAGAAATGCCCTCCAGACCAGCCACTTCGCCCAACAATCTTCCACTCCAGAGAGTGCTATGCTTAGGGAGTTTCATATCCCACCTTGTCCAAGGCAGTGCTGCTCTCCATATCATCAGGTCTAAGTGAGAGAACACTGGTATGAACTGAGGTATCATAACTCCGTACAGCATGTCCATTATTTTCTAGCATGGCGCGTGGGATAGCTCAACCTTTGTAGTCAGGATCCGCTCAGCCTCCTTGCAACCAATCATTCAGAGCCACTAGTTGGAAGGCCCATTAACACAGGCGTATATCAGCAGTGGCCAATCCTCTGTCAAATGTGGATTGAATGCATTTCCCAAAGGCAACGCACTGAACCTTGTGGGTCCAAAGGAAAGCACATGTCTTTGCTTGCATTGCTGTGAATCACTGGCTCTGGATCATCTGAGGAAAGTTTTGGAAAATATATAAAAACCACAGCAGGATCAACAACATTATAAACAAGGCTACCCACCCTTGGATGCTGAGGGGCAGGTATTGCCATTTGTCCAGATCTCTTCACAAATTAACAACCACCATAGTAAGGTTCAAAGACCAGGATCGAGAGTAGGGCGGAGTGAATTCCCAAATATTGAAAACTCAGTCGGCAGATCGGAATATGCCCACTCCATACCAGGTCTCCCACAATGTGAGTCAGGAGGACCAGTGAAGACTTGCCTCAGTTTAACTGCAAGCCCAATGCTTGCCCCTATAGGTCCAATGTCTGTAGTAGCCATGGCTCCCTGGACTCTGGCTAGGAAACTGACAAGAGGACATCATCGCATATAGGGTAATGCGGTCTTCCAGGTTACTTCCCCACCAGAATCCACTCACCTGGGCAATGCATCTAACCAAGGCAAACATGGTCAGGGCGAATAGAAAGGAGGCAAGATGGCAGCCCTGACTCGTTCCCCACTATGTGAGGTAAGAGTTCTACAAGACTCCGTTGACCCGTACCAGCGCCCTATGAGAGTCGTATACCACCTTCACATTGGAGATAAATAGGGGCCTGATGCCCATACAGTTATGAACTTCCTGAAAGTTGAAATCCAGGGAATACTCAAAGTGGATAAGGAGGAAGGCAATAGAGCTCTTCAATGGGTGTTGGTATTCTACTGCTGAGAGAACTCTGCATGTATAATGCTTTGTACTCCATTGGGGCATGAAGCTGCATTGATTGGGGTTCACCAGGTTTGGTGTAACACTTGAGTTCACTATCGTTTAAAGATATCAGGCGATAGGAGGCACAGTCATCAGGGGTATGGAGCACCACTACTGTTACCGAGTCCAGGCCCCCAGGGAATTGTCCCTTTGTTATAGGACCTATTAGTTCCCAGTACCCTACCAGACTTCATCTCATTAGGTGCTGCCTCCGGTTCATTTAGTTCTATAGGGCGGGCCAGGTCTGCTCTCCCAGCTATCAACTGAGTGGACAGTGGCACGTCTGATATCAGGGAGTTTGAAAATTCTCACACTGGTATATCCTTTTTAGCATATTGTATTTCGTAATATTTTGCGAAGGCATTTGCTGTGTTGCAGATGTCTGTTATTCTACCATGGGTCAAGCTTGTGATATGTGGTACAACCCTCTCTGACCCGTCATGAGTTGCCAGCCAGTACAATTCCTTCCTGGATTTTTTACTCCACTCGTAGACGCAGCTTTGAGATAAAATTCAGCTTTGGCACAACTCATCTATATTCAGCTGTTTGAGGGATGCCCTGTTGATTGTCACTTTACAGACTTTCCTATTTTGACCCTCTGCATACTGCTGCAGTCGGGTGATCTGGCCTTCTAGCTCCACTACTTGGTGTAATGCCTGGTGGGTTCATGCTCTGAGATATAATTGTGCCATTCTCACATGTAGGCCTTCCTGCCACCCAGAGGATTCCCAGAGAATGAACAAAAACCTTGTTCAGCTCATAGAAGGTACTTAGCTCTTGTGTTAGGCATTCCACATGTTGAACCTCCAGATCAGTTGATGATTAGCATGGGATCCTTCTACGTGGATCACAATGAGTGAGTGATCTGAAATACCCTTAGGTAGAATGCACATGTCTGTTATGCGGGTCAGGTCTGTGGTGGGCAGGAAACTTGTCAATATGAGGTCTGGTTTTGTGGGACACTGACCTGTGGGTGTATTCCAATCCCATGGGATGCCATCCTCACCAGCCACACCATACATCACATAGGCTGAGTTCTTAGATTTTGAGCTGCCCTGATAAGATGGCATTACCATATTGAAATCACCCCCTATGACTGTATGGCCGTGCGAGAGCCGTAGTAACACCGCCCTCAACATGTCGAGCATTGATCTTAGAAATTGTGGAGGGATATAGAACCTAATGAATTTGCAAATCCTACCCAGATTTGTGACAAGTTCTGTCTAATAAATTGTGCTGGATGATGTGTTACACTGTGGTAAACAAAAAACAAATTACAAAAAATATGTGACTTACCAACTTATCCAGAGATTAAGTGCCACTACTGAACCATTGCCAGAGCCTATGATTCCTTGTTAGCTCATTAGATAAAGGACACTACTCTTGGTTAGGACCAAGATTTCATTATTTAACATGGTAAAGAAACATGTTGAAGGGATATGCTGCTGTGCAAGTCAAGAGTTTCCACATACGTCGATTGATAAGTTCTAAGTCCTTCATTTTCTACAGTAAACTATGGGTATTATCTGATTCAATGGTGGGGGCCAAGGTCCTTGACTGTCTACATCTTCTGTCAACTGAAAGTAGGTGGACTGGGCACCTCCCTTTCTATTCCCTACATACCCAAAATGCCAAGAGATTTGTGGGGACAGGCAGTGCACATTTTACTCCTGATTTCATTTGAGAAGGATTCAGGTGCTATTGTGTTGAATGTCTTGGGTACCTAGCATACAAGTTCAATTTGTTCACATTTGTCATTACTGTGGGAGGCAGTTTCCACCTCCTTGCAAGAAGCAGTGAATAATAAATGAGTGGATCTTGCAACTCATTTATAATTGTTTTCTTTATATTTGGGTGTCTCTGTGCCCACCAATGACACCCATATCTTTATATTTTGTTGGGGATGTGAGGGGAGCTTCAGGGCTCTTGTGCCCCTCAGCTCACCTGTCAGCCCCCATCCTGGGTACTGGTGGGGTCCGGCAATTATTTATTTATTTATTTATTTTAATACTGGAGAAGGCAAGATGTGCCCCTCACCAAGCCAAGTACGCCATCCCCTGGAGCCATATTCATTATTAGGGTAGGGGTTGTGCACCCTCCCTAAGCCAAAACACTGGCCCTGGAACCCCATTCCCCATGGTCATATTCCTTATTAAGGGGAGGGGGCACATGGCCGCTCTCCCTGAGCCAACATTGTTCTCAGGTACCCCATTCCCCAAGGTATAGGGTGGGCAGCCCAATGCACATCCATGGCACCCGTAGCACACAACTTTGGGGGCCTCGGGCCTTAGGGCCCGAGGCCCCTTCGGCTCCCTGCATGCACCCATCCTCGGTACAGTAGGAGACCACTATGTTCCCACCCGGTGGGAGCAGGTTATTTTCTCTACACCTCTGTTTCCCTACTTGCAAGAGCACTGGCAGGGACAAAAATGTTTAGTGTCACCTTGCAGGAGCATTCTTTTAGTTCCCACCAGGTAAGAATTTACATTGATGTCTCTGTCCACGTTCTTGCTCCCAGGGATGCCACAGTGGAGCCGGCGAGGGGATACCCTTGGAACAAATATTGAGTCTGGGTATGGAGGCCAAATGCCCCCTCTTTTTATTTTGAAATGGACCAGGATTATGCTGTCCCCTGGCCTCAGAGAGGCTATGAGAGGTGAGCCACATGCTCCCCTCCACTATTCAACTGCGTGATCCACCCTAGGTACCTGGCCCACCCTGGGGCATTAACATTTTTAAAGTGTATTTAAAAAGAATGTTGGCACAGATTCGATATCCTGCCCTGTTATATCAGGACTGAGTCCCAAGATGGCCCCTGCCACATCATTTTTGATGTGTTAACAGTCAATCAGATTTTGTCCAGAGATCTGTCAGCTCTGTGGATCTTCTGAAGTGTGAAATATACAAAGTTTTTGAGCCTTAATTGCACATAAATTACAGAACAGATTTACACTAAATCACAAACAGCACATTTTCTGGACCAAGATCTAGATTTCTTCCTAATTTGGTTTCAATCCATTCCGACGTTTGGGCTGGAGCTGCATCTAAATTTGTTAGGGAAAATTAATCGGGGGGGAAAAACCCTATTACTTGGCCCCCGCTCGACGGATCACACCAAAACTTTCCAGGAAGGAGCTGAGGTCGATGTGATTTATTTTGGCAAGTTTTGTGAAGATTTGTCAATGGTGCAGAAGCTATAAGCAAACCAAAAATGATTTCCTATGGAAACATGGTCCTTAGTATAACTATCCAGTGGCAACCGCCGCAGGGTAACATATATATATGTAGGATATTGGGTCACCGGTTGAGAGGGTTGAAACCCTTTTCAAGAATCAACCACAATCTCTCTTAGGGTGAAACACAAGCAAACACAAAATTAACTTGTGCCTAACACCCTGTTAGCTCAGCACAAAAGCAGTCAGGCTTAACTTGGAGGTAATGTGTTAAGTATTTACACTTCAAACAGTAATAAAGTGAAAACCAACACAAGAAAAATGCCACAACAATTTCGAAAAATAGAGTAAAAGTTAGTAAATTATTTGAGACCAGTCCATAATGCCAAAAACCCAATCAGTAGAACCGTAGATATTCAATTTTGAAGATTGAACTGAAAATAGCACCTAGAAGTAGAGGTGGGTGGAACAAGCCATGTTGTACTCTGTGGAATCCTGCTCACTTTAATAAAAGCTCAGTGAAGTTCTGGGGAGTTTTGCCCACCCCGGGACTCTATAAAAAATACCATCATGGGTTTGGTGAGGTGGATGGACCGCTTGTCATAGGCAAGTACACAGGACGGGTACCCAATTCGCAGTCTGCAAAGAGCGTGCATCGAAAACAAGGCGCACTAGAGTAGCAGAGGAGCATAGGAGAGGCAGAGAGAGAGAGCAGTGAGAGGTAGCACTGCAGTAAGATCACAGGTATGCCTCATGCCTGGGCCCCACTTTAATCCCTCAACATAAGTTTAGGAGGGTTTTAAAAATTATAAGACTTCTCTATGTTCAATGCCAGTGTCAAGATTAAATTGGGCTTGGTTACTTCCTTGGATTTCACGTACTGCACTGAAGTTTGAACAGACTACAGGAGTGCACCTGTGATGGCAGAAATGATATGATTTTAAATAATTTCAAAATCAGCACTTGAATTCCTTTCCCTTTCTTACTGTACTTTTACACCACTGCATAGATACAGAGATATCCCCAAGACATCTGATCCTGTGGCAAAAGTAGCCTATTCTCACAAGAAATTAGAACTGCCACCAAGAGCAGAGGCAAAAGGCAAGCAGGATGCTGTCATGGAAAAAAATACAAATTGTACCAATTTATGCACCTGCCACACCATAAACCATTGTTTTCTCTTTTCCTTTGAACCTGCTCCATGCCTCCCGCCAACACAATCTCACATAATAGCGCTGTGTAAAAACAGACCATTTACACCCATTACAGGTTCAGAACTGCATGCAGCGCTCCCCTTCGGGATGTTCGGGACGTGTACTAAAATGCTTTCTTCAATGAAAGCAGCCTTAAAAGATGGGCGTGTACTCAACATATGTTCTTGATATGGCAACTCTTTTTACATTTGCCATAGTAAGGACATTAGGATGAATTGTGTCTGTTATTAAGAACGTTGAAGGCATCCTCTGTATTGTCAAACACCCCCTCTCCCTCCACTTCACACCGCCACCCATCTGGCTTTTGACAGCACCCCCCCTGTTCAAGTTGGTCATTGTGTATTGTGTATTGGCCCTAGGCAGCACTTAGCTCACAACCTCCACTCTCCAGGGCACTCCCCAGGAGTAGTTCATCCCGGAATGGCGGCTGCCATGAGTGCTGTCCTCCATGGGCCATTGCTTGCTGTGCCTAAGCCTGTCACTGGAGATCCCTGGTGACTTTGTGGAGAACAAGAGACTGTGGTCCCGGTATGCGGGCAGGTGGAGAACTGATTAGACTCACTTCAGTGATGCTCTGCTCCAGAGCCATACATCCAGGATCTAAGGAAGGCAAGCTCAACATTAGCTTTCCCAAATCAGGGCAGTGTGTTGTTTTTCCTTGGTAAGCATATTACAGGAGATTCACTTGCATATCTCTAACTGCACATGTGGGTGAGTCAATGTCTGCGCGCTGGTGCATTCTTTTAATTGGTAAAATGGCTTTGATTATCCTGTTTTCAAAACATTTCATGAACCAGGTGGGTGGTAAATTATCGCAGTTTACAAAGTTTTTGCTGAACTCCGCCCTTCACGGAGAACACAGCCCCATGAACTCCGATGGAGGAATCGAGTGTCCCACCGTCCTGTACTTAGAAGCACAAAGTTCCAACTGTGCTTATCTGGTCGCACTGGACTGAGACAAAGACACAAGTTCAGGCTGGCCACAATGGAGCGCTGGCTAGATGCAGGGAACAAATTGGCCCATATTGATGTATTGTGGTTTTATTTTGTTAAAGAAAAAACCACCAGTGGGGTGACATGGCAGCGGTTGAAGGGGGAGTCCCAGTAATGGCAGGGACAGGCAGTGGTAATTCACATTGCTTGCCTACTGACAATTAGTAATAAACTCACTGCAAGGGCTTTGACTCATGAACAACCCACTTTAGCAGATACAGTGGGAGTGGAGTAGTTAAGAACCTCTTATATCTGCAACTCAGCAGACAAAAGTTGATAATGAACACTAACAACAATGGGTTGATGGAAAAGGGAAAAAGGTAGGAAAGGATAAAGGATGTATGAAATGTAATATGCGTGAAAGGATGCATGGGTGAAAGGATACATAGGTGGATGACAGAATGCATGGGTGGGTAAAGGATGGATAATGGAAAGGGGCGACCAATCGGTCCCCCCGAACGTATGGCAGAGTACCACGATCCCCCCGGGAAGCCATCTTGGGCGGGAGGCGAGTCTCGGCTGGTATGCCCGAAGCGGCGTAGCCGGGGCGCGCCTTTTCCCGCCCTCGAGTGGGTTGGCCTAGACACTAACGCGGCTGGCCACGCCCTTGGGGCAGGCAGGGGCGGGTTTACGCCCGCCCTGAAGACGGATAAAAGGAGAAACAAGACCGGAAGGCATCCTCTTGTTCCTGTGCTCTGAAGCTGCACCTCCTCGCTGCACGTGAGCTCGAGACGGAACGAAGAGCCAATTTTGAGCGTTGTAATCCTCTTGTTTGTTTTCTAGATACTCTGCTGGAGAATGCCGAAGAAGGCGGGAAAGCGGATGACTACCGAACAGATGCTGCGTGTTCTCATGAAAGAGGTGACCGACCTAAAGAGGCGAATGGATAAAGACGAGGAAGGGGGGCCGAAACGTCCTTTGGAGGGAACAGCCCCGGGAGGAAAAGGCAAGAGGCCCAGGAGGGGAGCAGCTGGGGGAGATATCCCGGGTCCCAGTGTCCCGCTCGAAGCACCCACTCCCGTGCCGGAGGAAGGGAATCCGATTCCCGTTGTGGTCACCCCCGTGTCCGGGGAAGATATGCCGCCCGAGCTGGCAGCACAATTGGCAGCGTGGTTGGGTAAAGGTAGCGAGGGCGCCACGGCTGTCGACGCGCAGGTGTTGATGAAGCAACTGCGTGAAACTCGGGAAGCAGCGAGGGTATCCACGCCGGCTGCGGCCGTAGAGAAGCCACAGGGGACGGTTGTAGTCGCTGAGACGGCGTCCGGTTCAGGTAAGCGGCCATTGCCGATTGCGAGGGAAGAATCGGCACCCTCTCGAAGGGAGAAGTTGGGTCAGCATGTCCCTTTAGCGATTAAAGAAAAGATATGGGCAGGGGAATATGTAAACATCTTCTCGTTGCTTACTGATCATTATGAGATGGAGCATGTTAAAAGTCAGAAGGACCTCATGCACCCGAGTGTTTGGCGCGCAAAGATGGCCGCCTTTAAGGTAAATGAAAACATTGGCAATTGGGGCAAGGCGTGGGGGGTTTTCACATCGATCTTGGGAGAACGAAGGCCCGAATTGCTACCCGAATTGCCGATTTATCAGTCACGGATCATGGGGTACTCGGTATCACACGAGGGTAATCATTGGTTCTGCTATGATAACCTTTTCAGAAAAGCAAAAGAGCATGATAAAAACTTAACTTGGGATTGTTATGATTCTGTGTCCTGGTCCAAAATGAAGGTTACTGGTATGTTGAAATTGCCATTAGTAGGGAGTAACGTGGGCGAATCCTCCCGTCAGTATGCGGGGACGCCCTTTCGATCAGGTACGGGTACCGACAATCACTCGAGGCCTACCGGTAATGCAGGTAAAAAAGGGGTTTGTTGGAACTTTAACAGGGGTAAATGTACTAGGCCCCAGGGGTCGTGCAAATTTAGACACGAATGTAGTGGGTGTGGGCAATCATCCCATCCTGAGTCCACATGCAGAGCCAAAACGGGTGATAACGGGGGTAGAGGAGGTGCCAAACAGGTCTAACATAGGCCGAGGGGCGCCTTTACCTACCCCGATTGATACCTTGGCAATGATTCCCTGGCTCAGTGAATACCCGGATCGTGCTTCCGCTGGGGTGGTGCGGAACGGGTTTTCGTATGGTTTCCGCATCCCAGTGGGGGACTTTCAGGGTGTGGAAAAATGCAAAAATCAGATATCGGTCTTGCAGCATACGACCGTGGTACAGGAAAAGATCCGGAAGGAGGTTACTCGAGGTCGAGTCGCCGGTCCGTTTAGTGTGCCCCCGGTTGCTAACTTTGTTTGTTCGCCTTTAGGAGTGGTCCCCAAGAAGGACCCGGGTGAGTTTCGGCTGATACATAATTTGTCAGCCCCACGTGGTCTTTCCGTAAACGAAGCGATAGACCCGGAAATGTGTTCGGTGCGGTACGCATCCTTCGATGAGGCCGTAGCCATTTTGAATCGCCTGGGGCCCGGTGCGCTGATGGCAAAATCTGATATCGAGTTAGCGTTCCGGTTGCTCCCGGTACACCCAGACGATCAGCGTCTCCTGGGTTTCATGTTTCAGGGTCAGTACTACATGGATAGGTGTATGCCGATGGGATGCTCTATTTCTTGTGCCTATTTTGAGAAATTCAGTAGTTTCCTACAATGGGTCTTCACTAAGAAGACGGGTTTCCAACATTTGATGCATTATCTCGATGATTTTTTGTTCCTGGGGGCAGCCGGGGATCCGGAATGTGGGCAAGCTTTGGCTGCATTTTGTGTTTTAATGAATCAGTTTGGCGTGCCATTGGCACCAGGTAAGACGGTGGGTCCTTCGACTTGCCTCGAGTTTCTGGGGATCGAGTTAGACTCCGGAGAAGGTTGTTTCCGTTTACCAAGTGATAAAGTGTTAAAGTTCAGGGCATCCCTACAAATGTGTATGAGTGAATCTAAGGTTAAGCTGCATCAATTACAGCAGTTAGTGGGACAGTTGAATTTTGCCCTAAGAGTTATACCAACGGCCCGCCCTTTTTCCCGTTCGATCGCTCAAGCCATGGTCGGACTGAAGGAAGGCCATCATCGCACAAGGCTCTCGGCAGAGGTCCGCCAGGACATGCGCATTTGGTTGGCATTTCTGGCGGATTTCAATGGTCGAGTCGTCTGGAACAAACCGGCTGTGTCCTCTGAGGAGCTGGGGCTGTGGGCAGATTCGGCAGGGAGTATAGGTTTTGGTGCCATTTTCGGTACTTGATGGTCTGCACAAAGATGGCCGGCATGGTGGCGTGACAGGGGACTGACAAGTAACATTGCTTTCTTGGAACTCTTCCCCATTTTGGTGGCCCTGAGAACGTGGCCTGAAGGGTTCAGAGATCACTCTGTGGTATTCTGGTCTGACAATATGACCGTGGTTGAGTGTATCAATAGCCAGGCAGCACGTTGCAAATGGATTTTGAGACTGCTCAAAGAAATCGTATTACTGTGTATGCAATTGAATGTGCTATTCAAAGCGAGACATGTCCCGGGGATAATGAACCAGGCGGCTGATGCCCTTTCTCGTTTCCGTATGCAGGCCTTCTGGGGTTTTCTTCCCACAGCGGACCCGGAGCCAGCACCCTTTCCCGAAGCTCTCTGGTCTCTCTGTGCCCCGAACTTCGTAACCTCGTGGGAGAGAGTTTAGCACCCAGGACAAGGAAGGCATACGAAGGGGCGTTTCAGTCCTATTTAACCTTTTTGGGGACTGCTAGAGAGGAGCTTTGGGGTCAGGAGGAATGGGTAGTGAACTTTCTGATGTCATTACATCTGGCAGGGAAATCGGTGGCCACGGCCCAGAAGCATCGGGCTGCCATTTCCTTTGTTGCTAGGGCTCATGGGATCCAGGACCCGACAGCGTCTTTCGTTGTGCAAAAAGCGCTACGTGGGTGGCAACGCCTTGAGGGTCGCAGAGTAGATGACAGGCGCCCGATAGGTTTGGATAGGTTGGCCCAGTTATTATCCAGACTCCCTACAACATGTTCATCTCAGTTTGAGACAGTGCTGTTCCGAGCCGCTTTTACGCTGGCATTTCACGGGGCTATGCGGGTAAGCGAATTAGTGGCAAGGAACAAGCAGGATGTGACGGGAGGGCTGTGCGCAGAGCACGTGCAGATCAGAGGGGAGACGATGACTGTCTCGTTTGTGAGGTCCAAGACCGATCAATGTGGGATGGGTGACTGCATAATTATGAGCAGGATTCCCGGGTCATCCATGTGCCCAGTGAAGTGTTTAGAGGATTATTTAACACGAAGGATGGCATCATGGGGGGGGACCTTGTTGAGACACGCGGACGCCACCCCACTGACAAGGTTTCAGTTTCAGCGGGTGCTTGCGATGTCAATTACAGCTGCGGGCTTGAACCCGGGCGAGTTCGGGACCCATTCCTTTCGGATAGGGGCTGCTACAGAGGCTACAGCCAGGGGTCTGAATGTAGAACAGGTTAAACGTGTGGGGCGTTGGTCCTCCAATTGTTATAAAAGGTATGTGCGTCTGCACATGTTGTGAAGCTGTAATGATGTACTCACGCTTCTTGTTTTGTTTGGTTTTCAGTTACGCAAGCCTACGAGGCGGGGCGGACTATGCAGTCGATCCAACACCGGGACAGCGGTCAGACATCACCGGCTGTGAAAAAGGAGGTGTGGGTCGTGGGCCACTCATACGTGAGGCGTGCCGCGGACGTATTCAAGGCAGGTGACATGGTGCACGTGGCTGGGGAATACGGGTACAGTGTGTCCTTCTACGGAATGGGCGGTCTCTGTATTGACCAGTTTCAATCATTTTTCGAGGGTTTGCTAGGGCGGACGAGGTCACCGCCGTCTGTAGTCATAGTACATCTTGGGGGCAATGATTTGGTCACCACTGGTAGACGACTTCTCCTGGAGGCGATGCATTCCACTGTAAGTTGGTTAGCGAGGAGAGTTCCAGGGTGCACCATTGCGTGGTCCCATATGATCCCACGAAAAGTGTGGCGGGGGGCTATTTCTGTTTCTGCTTTAAATCACTCGGTGAGAAAAATTAATAACAAAGTGAGTAGGTTGTTCCGGTCCAATGCACTGCCTTCTATTTCGCATGGGTGTATTAATGATGACAGTATGTATTTGGGGGACGGTGTTCATTTGTCTCGGTTGGGGAATGAGTTACTCATAGGAGACTTCATAGCTTGGCTAAAGATGTTAAAACATGACCTTTAGATAGGAGTTTGGTGGGGGGTCCGGATAGCCGGTCAACTATCCGGACCTGTGGCGGTAAGGTCATGATCGGTGAGCACTAATTGGAAGATCCCTATGAGTGGGCGTTACTCATTACGGATGGGGGCGCTCGGGGGAGGTGGCCATTGGCCCCTCAACGGGGAGGCGGTCCCTTCTAAGGATGGGTCGCCGAAAGGAAAGGGAAGGCGGTCAAGGCCCCTTCATGGGTAGGAGGGGTTACAGCCCCCTCCTGGTGAATTTCCCGGGGCCAGGACGTCTGCGACGGCAGATGTGGTAAGTTGTGTGGGGTGTGGGGGGGGGTCTACGCTACCTTCTAGATACCTCACACGAGCCTCGTACGACCTTTAAGTGGCGTCGAGTTTTACTGGGGCCCCCGTCAAGTCAAGGGAAATTGGTAGTTGCACTTGAGGTATGCCTCCGTGCCGCCCCTCACAAGGGAGGGGGATATGTCTGGGTTAGGGATCTTGACACCGGTTACGACCTTGCCGTTGGCCCTTAAACGTTAGGATGTACAATTTCAAAATTTCAAGTAAATGTTTTGTAGGATGTTAGTTCGGCTAGGAGAACCTTTGTATTAGAGGATATGTTAAGGTTAGCCAAACATCGCAATGTGGTAATGAAATTGTACATAATATGAAACTGTTAATTTCAATGTTTTAATTTTGTTTCATATTTTAATAAATACGGCCGGGAAGGGTAACTCCCTTCCCGACTTCCAAAAGTTCAAGAACGGTTTCCGGTTTCCCATCCTTGGGGAGTGTGTTGAGAGGGGGTGGCGGGTATCTCAGCCATATGGAAAGGGGCGACCAATCGGTCCCCCCGAACGTATGGCAGAGTACCACGATCCCCCCGGGAAGCCATCTTGGGCGGGAGGCGAGTCTCGGCTGGTATGCCCGAAGCGGCGTAGCCGGGGCGCGCCTTTTCCCACCCTCGAGTGGGTTGGCCTAGACACTAACGCGGCTGGCCATGCCCTTGGGGCAGGCAGGGGCGGGTTTACGCCCGCCCTGAAGACGGATAAAAGGAGAAACAAGACCGGAAGGCATCCTCTTGTTCCTGTGCTCTGAAGCTGCACCTCCTCGCTGCACGTGAGCTCGAGACGGAACGAAGAGCCAATTTTGACCCACCCACCAGCCCCTGAAGACAGCGAGTGGTTTTAATAAAGTTTGATGGATAACTGTGATTTTCGTTTACAGGTTGTGGTATTATCGTGAAGATTTTGAGTATGCAATAAAGAATGGTTGATTTGTGTTATGTTTTGCAAATAAAGTAATTCTGCTTTAGTGTTCATCAGTACGCATGCGTTTGAATAAAGTTGTTGTTGCTACTGTTGGTTAGATGTAGTCATTTAGTATTTAGTTAGCATTGTCGTATTTATTTTGGTCGGGCGGTAAGGTCATGATCGGTGAGCACTAATTGGAAGATCCCTATGAGTGGGCGTTACCCATTACGGATGGGGGCGCTCGGGGGAGGTGGCCATTGGCCCCTCAACGGGGAGGCGGTCCCTTCTAAGGATGGGTCGCCGAAAGGAAAGGGAAGGCGGTCAAGGCCCCTTCATGGGTAGGAGGGGTTACAGCCCCCTCCTGGTGAATTTCCCGGGGCCAGGACGTCTGCGACGGCAGATGTGGTAAGTTGTGTGGGGTGTGGGGGGGGTCTACGCTACCTTCTAGATACCTCACACGAGCCTCGTACGACCTTTAAGTGGCGTCGAGTTTTACTGGGGCCCCCGTCAAGTCAAGGGAAATTGGTAGTTGCACTTGAGGTATGCCTCCGTGCCGCCCCTCACAAGGGAGGGGGATATGTCTGGGTTAGGGATCTTGACACCGGTTACGACCTTGCCGTTGGCCCTTAAACGTTAGGATGTACAATTTCAAAATTTCAAGTAAATGTTTTGTAGGATGTTAGTTCGGCTAGGAGAACCTTTGTATTAGAGGATATGTTAAGGTTAGCCAAACATCGCAATGTGGTAATGAAATTGTACATAATATGAAACTGTTAATTTCAATGTTTTAATTTTGTTTCATATTTTAATAAATACGGCCGGGAAGGGTAACTCCCTTCCCGACTTCCAAAAGTTCAAGAACGGTTTCCGGTTTCCCCTCCTTGGGGAGTGTGTTGAGAGGGGGTGGCGGGTATCTCAGCCATACAGGTTATATGGGTGTAAAGATGCCTGCCTGGATGAGTGAAAGCCATTACAAACAAGGGGTAACCCAATACCAGTTCTCGCACCTGGGTGCAATTCGATATACTAAACAATTGGCCTCGAACCAATCCTTCGGTAAGTCTAAATCAATTATGTTAATCCAATTCAATCTTTCAGAGCTTATGGATGAGTGAAAGGGTATATGTTTATGGGTGAAAGCCGGGATGCCTACCTGGGTGGGTGAAAGGGTATATGGGTAAAAGGATGCCTGCCTGGGTGGGAGAAATTGAATGCTAGGGTAGTTTAAAGCAGTATGAGTAAATGGGTGAAAGGATGCGTGAGTGGATAAATGGATGTTGGCATAAGGTTCATTGAGAGCTTTGTTTGGATGGATGGATATATATGGATGGGTGGTTTTCAATGTTGAAAGTGAGGATGAGAGAATATAAAGCTTAAATGGTGTTATCAGAGACAAGGGGAAAGAATACTAGAACAATGAAATGATGAATGGAAATTTGCTTGGATGAAGAAGCAAGGGAGATCTTCTAGGTTGTGCTCACCAACTTTGCTTGCTTGGAATGGTTTTATCAAAGCTTTGATTTAATGAGTTGGATGTTATTACACATGAGCGAGACAGATATTATGTATCCTATCCATCATCAATCTTCACCAATTTCCCCACCCATGTCATTTTGCCAGTGCCAGACATGATGACCTCTCTGCTGCAAGGTTCAATTCAGTACTGCGGGATTGGCTGTGAAATTTGCATTTGCACCAGTTAATGAGGCATTTACAAAGTTTTCAATGCATGGCAATGCAAAAACAAGGTGTGTTTCCTTTCCCTCCCAGTGCCCAGTCAGTCACTTCCTAGAATTTCACTCATTTATTCTTTTCTAAGGTCTGTCCCAGCCTTCCTAAAAATGTGAGAAACCCATTCTTGCAGTGAACCACATTTTTCTGTCCAAGTGATATACTTGATAATGGCTTCCATAGCATATTTACGCCTTTTCAAAATTTTCCCTTTCAAGTTCAACATTTGTCAACCACATTGACTCACTACTAACCAAAGTTTAGGCACATTATGATAATCAGTGGCACCCCACTATTCTGTATTAATGCGTCTACTACTTATCCATCCTAATCCATCTAACTTACCCTGCAGTAGAGTAAGGTAAATTTCCTTTCCTTACTGTCAAACTCATATACTTGTTGGAAATAATGAAAAAGTGTGGTGGAGGGTGAGGCCAAGAAGCGGTCGCTCCCCACGCTGCTCCCTGCTTTGCCTGGTATCGTAGCGCTTACCGCCACACTGCTGAGTGCTTATCTCGCCTTGCTCCCACAACTGCTTTAGCCTGATTAATTATTAATTTGAGATCGTAGCGCTAGATTGCCCCGCCTGTTTATTATTTATTAATTGCTTATGTCAATTAGATCGTAGCGCTTGATTGCCAAGGTGCGCTTTGACGATAATTTGAAATTGTGCTGTGCTGCCTGTAGACTCATTTGTGCCTGATTGTGCCGGTGCCACTGCCATTTGGATCGCGCTATTTCCGATTGTGCCCCAATCATGTTTCGATATTGGCTTGCTGCCATTTTTGTTGTTGTTGTTGTGCCTCCCTGCCTTGATCTCCACCCGCTCCCGCCTCCCAGCTGCTCCTCCCTCGCCCCTCCCCTTCCACTATCCACATATGGCAGATGCCTACGCGCGCAGCGGTCGCGCCCTATGCGCGCCAAAGGTGCGCCAAAGGTAAGCCCGTCTACGCCCGTCCGCACCTGGACCGTGCCCAGCGTCAGACCCCCTGGTCCACGCAAATCCCACTCCACCCGCATAATATACGACGATGATGCCCTCTCTGCGCTTAACCCCGGCCGGCTCCCTACCTGCATCCAAGCCGTCCCAGGCCACACCCATGGACCCTTCACCTGCTACTCCTGCAAGTTCGACTGCATCAGAACCCACACCAAATTCACTAACTCCAAACAGAGCTCCAACACCAACCACCTAAAGTGCCTCCTGCTCAACACCCGCTCAATCCACAGACACTCCATCGAACTCTGGAACCTACTTGACACTACATCACCGGATGTCGCCTTCCTTACAGAAACATGGATGAACGCCTCATCAGCCCCCGACTTCGCCATGGCCATCCCGGACACCTACAAGATCATCCGAAAGGACCGCATCAACCAAACAGGAGGAGGCAATGCCATCGTCCATAAGCACACCATCCGCATCACGACCAGCTCCGACGACAACCTCGCTACCGCCGAACACCTTCACTTTCAGATTCACACCGACCCCAATACCACACTCAGAGGCACCCTTATCTACAGACCCCCAGGACCCCGCTCACAATTCAGTGAAGACATCGCTGACTTCATCAGCCCACATGCCCTCCCATCCGAGAACTACATTCTACTGGGAGACCTCAACTTCCACCTGGATAAGAAAAACGACAACAACACCACCACCCTTCTGGACAACCTGGCCAATCTCAGACTCAAACAACTCGTTGACACCCCCACCCACTATGCCCGACACACGTTTGACCCTATCTTCACCTCCAGCAAGCACATCTCCTTCTATCACACCACAGCTCTCCATTGGACGGACCACAGCTGCGCTCACTTCCACTACAAAAAATCCACCACCCATAACCCCCCAAAACCTATTCCCTGAAGAAACTGGAACAAAATCACCACCGACCAACTCTTCACGGAGCTTCAACAAAACCCCCCTGCCAATTCATCGGACCCAAACCAAGCAGCCACCAACCTCACACAATGGATCACCCACAGCGCAGACGAACTAGCACCCTTGAAAAAACATCTAATCAAGCAAGGTAACAAAAAAGCCCCCTGGTTCAACGATGACCTTAAGAAATCCAAGAAGTTCTGTTGGACTCTCGAGAAAACCTGGAGAAAAAACCATACCACTGACAACCTAGCCACCTTCAAGAACGCCACCCGCAAACACCACCAACTGATCCGATCCACCAAGAAATCAGCATTCAAGGATCGACTTGACAACAATACCCAAAACAGCAAGGAACTATTCAACATCGTCAAAGAATTCAATAACCCCTCCGCAGACACTAACGACATCACCCCCTCCCAAGACCTCTGCGACTCTCTATCATCATTCTTCCACAACAAAATTGCCGAAATACATAACAGCTTTCAAAACCAGTCCAAAGATCAGCCCACTCTACCCACCTCTGAACCAAAACACCCCTCTAACAACCTTTACGCTTGGAACCCAATCACCACTGAAGACACCATCCGCCTGATGAATTCCATCCACTCAGGATCGCCAACCGACCCATGTCCCCACCACATCTTCAACAAAGCTGACTCCATCATCGCACCCCATCTCCGAGACGTCATCAACTGCTCCCTCAACTCCGCCACCTTCTCGGAAAACTGGAAACATGCCGAACTCAGCGCCCTTCTGAAGAAACCCACGGCTGACCCAACCAAACTTAAGAACTACCGCCCCATCTCGCTCCTCCCATTCCCCGCCAAAGTCATCGAGAAAGCCATCAACAGTCAGCTCGCCGCCTTCCTCGAATCCAACAAATCCCTTGACTCCTCTCAATCTGGCTTCCGAGCCAAACACAGCACCGAAACCGCCCTCATCGCAGCAACAGATGACATCTGAACACTACTGGACAACGGAGAAACAGTTGCTCTCATCTTACTTGACCTCTCCGCAGCCTTCGACACAGTCTGTCATAGCACCCTCATACAACGCCTCAGCAACATCGGAGTACAAGGAAAGGCATTGGACTGGATCATATCGTTCCTCACCGGAAGAACCCAGAGATTCCGCCTCCCCCCTTTCAAATCAGAGGCCATTGAAGTCATCTGCGGCGTGCCACAAGGTTCATCACTCAGTCCCACCCTCTTCAACGTATACATGAGTCCCCTCGCTTCCATCGCACGCCAACACAACCTCAACATCATCTCCTACGCAGACGACACCCAGCTGATCCTCTCCCTAACCAAAGACCCAAACACCGCCAAAACCAACTTACACGAAGGAATGAAAGAAGTAGCCGAGTGGATGAAGAACAGCCATTTAAAACTAAACTCGGACAAAACAGAAGTCCTTTTCTTAGGGCCATCCCCCTCTGCCTGGGACGACTCATGGTGGCCACCGGCCCTCGGAACCGCACCCATACCTACAGACCACGCACGTAACCTGGGCTTCATCCTGGACTCCTCCCTCTCGATGACCAGACAAGTCAACGCCGACTCATCATCTTGCTTCAACATTCTACGAATGCTCAAAAAAATCTTCCGTTGGATCCCCACCGAAACAAGAAAGATGGTCACCCACACACTGGTCACAAGCCGATTGGATTACGGCAACACCCTTTACGCCGGAACCACAGCCAAACTACAGAAAAAACTCCAACGCATCCAAAACGCCTCAGCCAGACTCATATTGGACATCCCTCGGCATGCTCAAATTTCTGACCACCTGAAAGACCTTCATTGGCTCCCTGTCAACAAGAGAATACCATTCCGTCTACTCACCCACGCACACAAAGCCCTCTACGACCTAGGACCCGAATGCCTCAACACGCGTCTATCCTTCTACACCCCCTCCCGCCAACTACGATCGTCCAATCAAGCCCTCGCCGCAATTCCGCGCATCCACAGATCCACCATGGGAGGAAGATCCTTCTCCTACTTAGCGGCCAAAACCTGGAACTCTCTCCCCACCCACCTCCGCCTCACTCAGAACCACCTCTCCTTCAGAAAGCAACTAAAAACCTGGATATTCGATAAGTAAATCACCTCCATCCCTCAAGCGCCTTGAGACCCTCTGGGTGAGTAGTGCGCTATACAAATTTTGGAACTTGAACTTGAACTGAGTGCCTTGACTTTTGTGGATGGTATAGTCTGTGATGAACATGCCAAATGCAATCTATATTCCATTCCTTAATCCTTTCATTGTACTGAACTGCTTCTTTTTGCCCACTGTCTACTTACTGCAAACAGGACATCTGCATAATTTTATGTGTGACATGTATCATTCATGGAGACAAGCAGGGCCATTGAACAAGAAAATTGTCCATTACAGCTGCCACAGCTGCAGACTGCAGAGAGTAGCAAAGAACAAATAACAACTAGGGTGCTAGCTACCATGCTTCCATTAATTCGGCATAACAAGAATACTTGTACAACATAGTGCATAATGCCTTACTCATTAATGAGATATTTCTTTTTATTTTTCCAATCAAATTGCCTGTTTTGTTTTTACTAGGCAAATCTTTCAAAAGAAAAAAAAACTGTTTTTTAAAGTGGTGTGCTGTTTAATCTAAGTTAATTCCTTTCTGACAGTTAGTGCATTTGACATTTGCCTTCAGTTTTATGTGAGGCATGTGTGAGTAATGGTTGTGACTTTAATCACATCAAAATTGAATGGCCCAAGGGGACCAGTAATGCACTGCTACTGTGCCACTATATAATTTTAAACAAGTGCTTTACACAGAGCATTGTTTACAATTTGTTTTTTTTCTTTCTTTATACAGCTGTTTCTGCTGGTCATCCTTCAAGGCAAGATGTAGCAGACAGGCTGCTGCAGCAGAAGCTAGTAGCTACCAGCGGCTTGTGGCCCTGTAGGAGTAAGAGGCAACTGCCAAGGGCCCCAGCCACCCACCAACACCTCCAGCTTCCCAACAACAATGCTGGCACCACAGTCCACTGGCAGCCGCCCCCAGCACCACCACTGCTTCCCCCTTGCTTACAGACAACACTTTTCATCACTGTGTCCTCCTGAGGCTGACACACATTGAAGGCAGGCAGGCACTGATGAAGGGGCACCTTAAAATGATTGGACCCATATCTAGTGCCCTCTTCTTTTCCCCCTTTTTTAACATTTGTTTTGGTGGGTTGGTCTTTTTGTGGGTTAGATCCAGGGAATGATGGGAGTTGGGATACAGAATGTTATTTGGACTTTTTTGTTAGACATTTTGGACATTGGTTGAGGAACGGGAACATTTGTTTGGGGTGAGAGGTGGGCCAGTTGTGGGTGGAAGTGGTGGGTTTTATTATATTGTTAAAAAGGGAAATAGCTTTTAATTTGTATTTATTTACGCCTCACATCTTTTTTGGGGTGTTTTACTTTGCACTGCTGCCTTTTTGCGCAGCCTGTTTTTAAAATCTGCTTAAAAAGTGTGTAACAATTAGTTACACCTTACCCTTGTGCTACTACTCTCTAGTCTGTTCAATCTAAGACTATATTGATCACTGAGGGGTTGCCATTGCATATATTGCCTACAACAACGCTCCACTGTTCTATTACCTGAAAAGATGCAGTGTTTTCCTAGGTGTCAACTTATGGTGCTAGTAGTAAAGTAGGATAGCGCACTAATAGTGTAGGAATCAGAAGTGAGGTCCCACTACCACCAAGGTGAACTCCAACTGTAGGATTAATCTGAAGGATTATGCGTTGCAAGCAACTAAATTGAAATAAAACACTGATGAAGTGGAATATTGTATCATAGCTTTACAAATAATTGAGACCAGACTACTACATAACAAAAAATAGCAATGGTAACTTCTTCTCAGCAATGGTTAGCTAGTATTTTAATTAAATCTAAAGATACGAAATCCTCAAGTCGTCAAGTGGGCTTAAAATCTGGAGTAGACAAGGTTAAGCGGTTACGCAACAAAATGCCTGAATGATGATGCTGACAAATATTGTTCTTCTATATCTAACATATGAGTCACTTTTTAGGCTATTGTTTAGGTAAAAGAAGATCCTGCACTAAGTTGGTGTTGATTGCACCACATCGGCCCCACCAAGTGTGTGATCAATTCATGGTGTAATTTAAATCACACATCCATTAATCACACAGCCTGGAGGAAGAGGGTTAGGGGATTCATGAATGGATGGGATAGGGGATTTGGGGAAAGGTGTGGCAAAGACAAACACTACACAAAGACAATATTCCTCTGTCGATGTGCAGCACACCATCATCAGTCTTTTGTGGAAGGAGATGAAGGAAATGAAGGAATGAGTATTTCACAGTTATGTTAATCTCAATGTTCTGTCACCTAGGTTTTAAAAGTAGTAAATACAAATTATGGAGAAGTGAAGTGAACCCACACAGTTCTATCAAATGGTTTTTAAAGAGAAAATGATACTGCATTGACAAATTGGACGGTTCATCTGCATTCTTCTTGGATTGTCCATCAATCTTGGATTCCTGGCTGAAGTGGTTCAGTAAGATAAGCATACGTGCTATGGTAGCGCACCAGGTAAAGAAGTCCAATCAAATGTCTTTTCACAAATTCTTTATTTTTCAAATGTCTTTTCATTATATTTATACCAGTAATCCAGCCTACTTGTGTGAATATAAAGAAAAGACATTTGAAAAATTAAGAATTTTAAAAAGACGTTTGATTGGACTTCTTTACCTGGTGCACTTTCATATGCTTCATATACCCAGGATCTGTTGAACAGTGACACTGAACAATGGCAGGTGCCCGAGGATTTGTGCACAGAACATTTTACTTTTGAAGTACTAAAGCTTGATTGGGCAGTCCGTCGTTGGGTCGTTTTTCGTATAATACGTGTTATGGTGCTTTTGCCTTTTGTGCAGGTGAAGAGCAGGCCTGCAGATTGTAAAACAGAAACAATATTGCAGAGTCAAGGAGAAAGACAGAAGGTGAGCTTCAAAAGGAGTATACCAAGAAGACTCAGAGGCAGAGCAAGAGCATAGCCTGAAGCAATAATTCATTTTTGTGATTCATGTGTGATCAATTAGGGGAGAACAATTGCAAAGTCAAGTGGCTGCATGTACTGGGCTGATCAAATTTGAAACTGTAATTTAGACTAGCATGTTCACAATGTGATGATGTGATATCATCACATGTCTGTCTGCAGTTAGTGCCAACAACAAGCCCCCACCCAGCCACATAGTTTCAAATTTGAGCCAGCTAGCACACACACTCAGCAGCATTACATTTCCCAAATTATCTCACCTCTCACAAGTCCACATAGTTGAATAGGCCTCTTAGAGTCATAGTAAACATGTTGGTTTTCCTAAAGTTGATAACTTCCTTCTGGCAGTTTTTGAGGTAATCAAACCCTGAGTTCTTCCATCATTCCTCCTGACTTCGAGTAACAAATATGCCCAACTCCTTTCCGACTACCGACCCAAATGAAAGAGATCAACCTGTAGTGTAATGCTGTGAAAAACGGAGTCATTATTGTGTGGATATGTGTTTTTTTTGCTAACCTGACTGGTCTGGTTGAGGAGTGTGAAGCAGAAAACAAAGCAGTGTGGATCTGGCAAACAAATCTCACTAAGTGTCATAGGTGTCATAGGTGAAGGAAAGAAATCACCTTCAGGTTTTAAATGACCACCCATTAGGCCACCAACATTTTAAATCATCACAAACACAGTCAAGCTCACAAATTATAGTTAAACACAGTCACCCACCATCACTGTCTGCCACCACAACACTCACAATCACTCATATCACTTATTGGTGCATTACTTACCTGTTCTAATTCAAGCATGGTGGTACATTGCCAAACCTCTTTGATTCACGCAACCCACATTGACCAAGTATGTAAATCAAATATTTTGGGGTGGTTCTGCTGGAGGATGAAAAAAAAGGATAGGCACAGGTTGAAGGCAGGCATGGGATCTCCAATGTCCTTGTAGGGAACATGGGGGAAGCTTCTTTGCTGCACACTGGGCCAACTCCACTCTGGCTATAAGTATCTAAAATGGTGGGGCTGCATTAGACAGTCAGACACAAACAATAAAATAATATAAATGCTTTATCCTTTTTGTTATCAAAGGAGAAAGTTCTATGGTGGCCCAGGCCTACTCAGTAATCAGGGAAGCGGAATTCATCCTCAAGCTAATGTGGTTTCCCCAGAAGTTGGTGAGCTAAAATACTACCATGACCGCAGTCTGACTAATCACTCACATCCTCCTCCTGTCATACTTCAGGTATAGTGTAATTCTGTGGTACAAAGTGCTGATTCATCATGATAAAGGTTAATCTCTCCACGTTTTGGGGAAAGAGACTGGTGTTACTCACTGTGACAAATGCCTAAGCTGCACTGAACACATGCTCAGCAGACACACTGCCTACTGGATAAGCCAGACACTTTATTGCCATCCTGCTGAGCACTGGCCATTGGTGCCTCTTCCCACACCAATTCACCAATGGGTTTTGATCCAAATAGAGCTCTGTTAGGTCATCCAGATAGGCATGGACCATCTCTCAAAAATCCTTGCTGCTACAACTTGCTCTACCTCTTTTGCCATCACCTCTGCACTGGACTTAAGCCCTGCCTTTAGAAACCAATCAAATGGAGACTTTGGTGCAGATGCTCCCTTTCCTGTTGTTGTTGTTGTTGCTGGTGTTATTATTGATGTTTGCTGCTGCTGTGAGCCAACAGCACTTCCCTCAGGCTCTATGGAAGTTGAAGGCTGCACCCCAGAACGTCTGCCTGGGTGTTGCACCTTAATTCCCAGCTGTTCTTTTTCTAGGTCACTCAGCAATACTTATAATGTAGTTTGAATCATCTCAGTTTGAAAAAGAAATGATAGTGGCCAGTAATTGTTTGTACCGTGGATCAAGAGTTATTGCATAGATTTAATGTTTGGATGGCATAATGTCTCTTTGTAGCCTTGTATTAACAGCCAAGCGAAGTATTAAGCTGTCCACCAACGCATGCACTTCTTTTTGTTGTGTTGTCCACTCCAGTGTATCTATCAGACACCTTCTTCAGCTGCAACAACAGAATAGCATGGCACATGGCACTGTCCTCCTTGCTGACTTTCTGTGTGAAAACCTGAAAAGGAAACATCATCTCTGTCAAGCATTTAACCAGACCCCATTGGTCCATCTCATTGAAAATTTCTTTCCCAGTTACATCACCCCTTTGTGTGACATATTCATTAATTGGTCTGTAATGCTCAAACAGACATTGCAACATTCAATTAGTCGCGGTCTAACATGTTGGTACCTCCAGTATGAGGGCTTTAATTTGCATTGTATTATCATGCTGAATGATCCTCAACCACTTCCAGGCTTTATAAGAATGGCTGAAATGAGTGCAGAGTCTTCTGCAGGTGGACAGTACGTTTTTGACTCAGTCATATTTTTTTAGAAAGTCCTAAATAATGATGTTGCTGCAGTACACTAAACACATGACCCTGAAATATCCACCATCTGCAATGGCTGTAACTATAGCAGTACCATTCAAAGCCCAGGTTGTTAATTCATCCAAGATGTTTGCAGCTATATGGGATTTCCCCATGGTGGACATGGCTACTGTTGCATGCTTCCAAGCATCTTTTAAAAATGTTAGCAGTGTAAAAACCTGCAGATATAATGTATCTAACCCCCACAAAAGAGATCTAGTGTGCAGTGATGCACATGTAATCAGTGGCTTGGCAACTGGTCCACATGTCTGTCATTAGGTGGATAGTGTGAACATCTCTCTGCTGCAAAGCTTGTCATACAAATTATGGCACATCATGATGTAGCACTGGAACGGCAACTCTGGCAAAATAGATTAAGCTATAAACCTTCCATTTTGGGCAGGTGGCTGTCACAAAACCCACTCCTTCCACAAAAGAAAAAGGGAGGAGGCCCAGTGTTAACATTTTAAACTACTTCCCATTGTACAAATGTGCCGTTGGGTGGTTGCTTTCATACTGCCCCTCCTGCCTAAACATGCCAGGAATAGTAGCCTAGGTTATTTTCTTTTATGGTGCTACTGATGCAGGTGGCTTCTTAATAAAAGTAGGTGGTAGACTCAATGTGCTTCTCAGCGGGGCAGTCACTGTATGCTCTTACCTTGGTGTCTCAACCTGTCATTGCAATGTTGCTGATGTGGGCAAGACTACTGCACTTCCAGGGACAGGGATGATTTGTGTAACCAAAATGTCATCTTCTTCTTCACCTTCACGTTCCAGTGTGATCGGAGCATATTCAGATTCCCTGCTCTTACCACCTTCACCAAAACCACTTGCAGTTTCTTTGCTAAGGTGCACCTCCCTGTGGATTTCATGGTGTTTTCTCAAATGGCTTATTTGGCCCCCTGTACTGTAGTTTGTAACAAGCTTCCCACAACAAATACTTGCGCTGCAAAAGGAGCATATGGCAATGTTTGCCTCCTGCTTGTTAACCGTAAAGAAGTTCCAAACTGAGGAGGTCCACTTTCTGATACTTGTGCCACTCACTTCCAATGTACGAACAAGTGGTGGTAGGTGGGTGGTTCAACATTTGCCTCTCTGCAGTACTTACATCTACTGAGGTGGTGTGTACAGGTTGCAGGGGCCTTGCAAATATGGATGGTGGTATCGTGCCACATCCCTCAGAGCAGGTTGAAATGGGGGTAACGTCAGTTTCCTCTGGGGCTGGACTAACATCCATGATGACTGGGTCATCATCATCCACTGCTTCATCCATAACTCTGAGGCTTTCAGGAAGCTTCCTTTTCCCTTGCCTCTGCTGGTGTGTCTCAGATTGAGGTAGGATCCAAGTGGAGTCTTGATCATGAGAAGGGGTGCTTTGAGAAGACCATGGTAGAGTGAACTTGTTTTTTCTTGCTGGGAATATGGAAAACAATGGATCTTCTGAAAGAGGGGCTTTGCCTACTTCCTTAGCATGAAGTGCTCCTAATTCAGTAAGAACTACAATTGCTGGCTGCGGCTGTTATTGTCCACTTGGCTGAGTTTCTGGCAACAATTGGGTACTACTTTGCGAAAGAGAACTCCAATTCAACTTCATTACTTGCCGGCATTATTGTGATTAGATTGGCTGCCTCTGTGACAGACAAGGGCTTGGGCTTAGATTGGGGTGGGGCCATTGATGCGGGAGTGCTGTTTCCAGCTTGCTCCCCAGAGGCTGGTGCAGCAGGCACATGACATTGCCCAAAAAAGATCTGTGGTGACATGCCAGTGGTGGCAAGCTCCTTCTTATCACTAGCCACTTTCTTGGTAGTACATTTCTTTAGGGCCATCTTCAAGCTGTCAGTTGGCAGTGGCACTTAGCTTTAGAAGCTGAAGAGATGTCTGACGGCATGTGTTGTGTAGTCACATTCACAGATCTTCTGTCTGGCAGTACTGTGGGTGATTTCTCTTCTCTTGTGCACCTAAAAACAAAGAAGCAAGAAAAACATTAGTGAAACGTTGCATTGTTGCGTATATCCATTCAAAAGTAAAGCCACACCAACATTAAGTTTGATTTACAATCAGGAAGCATAAGAAAGAGCAACAACATACAGATGTAACTGATTGTTTTTGTTTAGCAAGTTGGGATATGGCACTCAGGGAGGTGCAGATGACAATGGAATAATCCTTACAAAGTAAATGCCGTTGTGAGGCTGTGCGCCTATCGCAGACAGGGGGTTAATAGATGTTGGGAAAATGTGAAACTGAGATCATCAATTTAAAAAAAATTTTTTTTTAAAAATGAAAAACATTTTTTATTATTATTTTTTCAATTGAAAAAAGAAAATTAACAAAAAAATAAACAAACATCTGAAAAATTTGAAAAAAAATAAAATTGCGTATCTGCTAGGGAACTACCATGAGAAACCCATTTCAATTTGGGAAACAAGAAGTGGTGCAAGTGAAAAATGCAAAAAAGTGTTTAATGATATAAAACACTGTTCATGCAGTACATTTACTAGGAGCATTGAGCAGCAACTAGGTCTCAAGCATATTATTAAACTGATATCAGAGAAAAGTTTCTAAAAAAAAATGAGTACAAAAGAAAAAGGCATAGACCTCTACAAACAAAATGGCTTTGAAAACTTAAAAAAAGAATGGTTGCACCAAAAGGCCATATGGTTAAACAACAATAAAGAATGGGAGGGGCCTTACCAAAGAACACATGCAGGCCTATGGCAAAAGCACAGCGGCTGCCTACACAAAATGGCCACCAGCCACATGGTCAAACAATGACAAAGAGCAAATAGGCATGGAAAACAAAGAACACATGCAGAAATATGGCAAATTCACACGGGGTAACTATACAAAATGGCTGCCAGCCACATGGTCAGACAAAAACCAGCAAGGAGGCATGGCCACAACAAAGAACACATGCACACCTATGGCAAAAGCACACTGGCTTGTAGTGATTACATAAAATGGCCACCAGCCACATGGTCAAAAAACAATCATGGAGCATGGGAAACAAAGAACTCATGCAGGCCTATGGACACTGACTATAAAAAATGCCCCCTAGCCACATGGCCTGGGGAGCAAAGTCAAATGTTGGCCTATTGCAGACACACTCACACACTGGCCAGACAAAGGAAGCATGCCAAAACGAAATGTAACTGGGCTATAAAATTTACAACACACATCCTCCAAAGGCATCAAATATATTACCCCACATATACACTGTTTGCCGAAAAAACATGAATAAATGCAAAAACACATTTTGTAATTTAATCCAATGTGGTATATGGCCTAAATGATGTTTCAATTCAATAGGCACCACAGAAACAGTTGGTTCATGCACCCATGACTATTACTGGGCCTCCTGGCTGGAAAGAACTTTTCAATACTAGGCCATATAGTGAATTAAAATAATATTGCAAATTTATCAAACACATGGAGAAACTGCACAGAACTCTGCAACATTTTTCCTTTACAGGAGAAAAAAATTTACATGCATAAAAATAACTAGTCCTCTACTGAATCTGCAAGCCACCCACCACAAAAAATGTTAAAAAAACAGTAAAAGTACAAATAAATCCAGGTGCATGCCCTCAATCCAACAAACAACACCCTTATACACCAGATGTTTTACTTACTTGTGATAGCACAAAAACAAAGTCCTCAAATTCAATTGTATATCAGCATCAGATAAACAGAGAAATATTTCCAGCTCCAAATCCAAATGAAAGGTGACCAGGAGGAAGACATAGCACTGGGAAGAGCCGACTGGACAGGAATAGGAAGTTGGAGTCTCTGGGGCATTTCCTCGTTGTTGCAAAAAAAGGTAAAATAAAAAATGGTTTCTCGTACGAAAACAACAATGTGAACGGTCCATTTTATTTTTTTTCAATTCCAAATTGTCTTTTAATGAGATTTAGCTACTCCTCCAGGAGACAATCTTCTCCAGGTTGCAGCTGTGGTCAGTCATTCTCGCCTACAGCACAAAAGAAGCACAATAACTAGATGGCTGAGCCTAAAGCTGCGTTACTGGGCATAAAATCTCGCTGGTGCTCACAGGCAGCTAGCAAATCTCATGGGCGCTCACGAGCGCCCATCAAGTCTTGTTACTCTCCCAATACACATGAAATGATGTGATGAGCACACCTACGAAAAAACAATTCCACTCTGTTACAGAGTGCAGAGTTTATCGATAACTTTTCATTCTCCATGGAACATGGAGTTGCCGAATTCAGCAAACTCTGCGAGCAGAGCAGATTTTTTCACCCAGGACTAATTAAATGCAAAAGCATAGCCTATGGGAGAGGTGGGCCTTGCAGTAGTAACAAACAAATGTAGGAGATTTTTATTACCAGAACATGTAAAACTTAAAAGCAATTGTCCAACTTTCTAAATGCACTTCATCCTGCCCTCCGGGATGATTAAAACAGTTAAACCTGGCAAAAGGTTTATTTCGGCAAGTTGAAATGGCAGTTTGAACTGCACACATAGGCTGCAATGGCAGGCTTGAGACATGTTTACATGGCTTTGTAACTAGGTGGCACAAACAGTGCTGCAGGCCCAATAGTAGTATTTAGTTTACAGGCCCTGGGTACATGTATTACCACATAACCAGAGACTTACAAGTAAAATATCCCCTGGGGCCTGGCCAAAGTTGAAAAGACGGGGCACGTGGCCCCCCTCTCCAGACTAATTTGAGCCCTGGGGACCCCTTACCCAGGTTCCTCTCATAATTTTAATAGGGAGGAGGGCCGTACAGCTCTCCTCCTGGATCCACTAATGGCCCTGGGGACCCTATCCCCAAGGCCAGATTCTGCTATGTCCCTTGCACAGACCGGAACACCTCTGCTTGCTTTTGCTTGGCGTAAGCAATTTCAAATCTCCCACCAAGCGAGATCAAATATGAAGTCCACTCCCCGCTGGCAGGAGGCTTAAAAGTTCTCCACCAGCTGTGAGAATATTTCATATCTGTTTCTCTGACTGCAGTAATGCGGGCAGGGAAACAAATCTGAACATTGCTCCCAGCCGCAGGGAGAAGCATTTTTAGCTGCTTCCTGTGGGCTGGAGGGCTTCCAGCTATTTCTGAATGTGGGGAGCTGGCTGGGGCTCGGGGGCCTTTGGGCTTTCCCAACAGCCCCAGCAAGGGTATGGTAGTTGACTTGGTTGGGCACCAGGGCTTCCACCCTTCATTGGCCCACCCAGGTCAGCTGCCTTTGAGGGCCACAGTGCCTGGCCACAGAGCAGGCCTTGTGGCCAGCGACCCCACTGCCCTCGGCCAAAGGCCATGCATGGTGTAGGGTTGCCTGTGTACATGGGGTTGGCCTCAGGGCCTGACCACAGGCCAGGCACTGCGGCCAACTCCCTATTGTGTACGACAGATGGCTGTGCATGGCATTGGCTGCATGCGAGGGGTTGGCTGTCCAGGTCTAGCAGCCAACCTCTCACTACACACGGCCTAGCTGAATGCAGGGTGGTTAGCCGCATGCAGGATGTTGGCAGCAGGGCCTGTGGACACCCCCTACCACATACAGCAGAAAGTCATACAAGGCAGCAGTTGGATTAACATATGGTAATTAAATATTCCTTTACATTTAAAAAACCTAGAAATTCAGTGAAAAAATCAAAGGTTGCAGGGACATTATAGTTCGGAAATAGTATTAAAAAACGGTAGAAATTCATTGAAAAAGCCAAGAGTTACAAGGACATTATATAAGGAAATTGAAATAAAGCTTAGCAATTAATTAAAAGACAACAGGTTACAGGGACGTTATAGTTAGGCACAGGTTTTACACACAAAAAACAGAAATTCCACAGTTATAGGTAGCGTTATCTTAAGTAACTATAATTTATACCCTCAGGTAACTATAACTCATGCCCTTGCCATGCACTGCTAATGACATCACTCATGACATCTTCTCTGACTTCATGGATAATATCACTGCAACATTTGTTGTAAATATATTGATGAGAAAACTGTGCATGGTGAGGGTACGAGTTATAATTACCTTAGGGCACCTTAAAAATTCAGCAATTATAGTTTGAGTTAACTCAATAAACTAAAACCTGTGCCCTAAGAAAACTATAACTCACACCCAAGCCATGCACAGTTTTCTCATTTAAAATTTTACTGCAAACGTTGCAGTGATATTATTAGTTCATAAAAGATGTCAAGAGTGATGTAATATGTGGGGTAAGTAGCAATGCATGGCAAGGGCGTGAGTTATAGTTACCTTAGGGCACGAGGTATAGCTTCTTAAGATTACTCCAAGTATAACTGATGAATTTCTATGGCTTTGTGTGTAAATTCTGAACCTGACTACAGTGTCCTTATTGGGGGCATGGCTTTACAAGATGGCCAACAAGTACACTCCGAAGAGGCTCCCGACTGACCCAATAACATCCTGCAGTATCCTGCCTTAATTACACTAATGCATGACAACTTGTAACTGCATACCTTGTTGCCCAGCTGTTGAGTCCTATAATCCTATTCAGTGGGCCGTGGGATAGATCTGGGGGTGGCAATGGGAGTGGCTTGAGCTGGGTCAGCAGGCTTCTGTTGGATGTGCTTGTGGGCTGAAAGAGCCACAGCCACGGAGATTGTCAGGGTTTCTGCCATAGCGGGCTTGTCTCCTGCCCTGGCCCACTTCCCCATATTTTCTGGTGCTGGGGGGCTGGTGCAGGTAGTGGCTGCTGCATCAAGGTATATACTGGTGGAGTGCTCAGGTGATTGGCACTGAGATCTACACATGGCTCCACTAAAGGTTCAGGGGGTGGGCAGCACACATTTTCTTGAGGCCAAGTCTGACGGTGCCCCCTGGTTGCCTCTGTGGAAGCAACAGTTCCTGCATTTTGGTGAGAATCAGCCCAATCGTATCTGCAGGCTCATCTGGACCTGGATTGACGGGGTGGACATGGGCCTGGGAGGTGCCCAGAGGTCACTCCCCTTCCCTTATGACCGGCGACTGGGGGTAGCACTGTAGGACTGTCCTCATGTGTCCTGGAGGCTGCTGGTTGAGGGTGTACTGGCTCCAGGGGGATTATATATTTGAAATTGCCGGTGGAGGGAAGCCTGGCAGCTGTATTTTCTTGAGCTGGCAATCCTGACAGTGGCTGACAGGAGGCAGTGTGGACATCTCCTGCAGAAGATTTGCGGAGGTTGGCTGGGCCTGATTTGGGAGTCCCTTCATCTGCCCTCTACCCACTGTGAGCCAGTGCTGGACTCAAGGGATAGACTCCCTCATGGGGGCTATATTGATTATTCTTGTTTCACCAATTCAGTGACTATCTCTGCTGGATTCTGCTCTTTATATATCTATGTGTGGCATTGCCCTCTGGTGGCTTGCTGAGGGCTCTGTGGTGCCACACTGTAAGTGACTATAGGATTCGGTATCCCCTGGTCCTGGTGGGTCGTGTGCTGTCAGATATGGCACCCTCGGGTCACAGTGTTTAGCTACTGGTGGGGAGACCACCAGTAGCACACCCCAACTTTTGGGGTGTGCCTAACTGGCATAAGCTGTGCTGTCTGGTCTCCCTGGGGCAGCACACGGGAAGGCCTTGCTCTCAATGCACTAACGGGGAGGAATAAACAACCTGTGGCTACCAAGGGGGGCTACCAAGGGGAACACCAGGGAATATTACATTACATCGACTCCCACCTCACAGCGTACCATGGGTCATGCCTCTGGGTGGGAAAATCGAGAACATGGGACATGGATCACTGACATAATATCGATTACAAAAATATCACAATACACAGATATCAACACATAAATATCGATGTAAAAAATAGCGACATCCTATCTTTATAATGTAAAGTACAAAAATATCGAAAAAAGAATATTTATGTAAAAAATATTAATGTACAAAATATCAGTTTTTTCTATAAAAAAATAATGTGAAATAAAATAAATAATAAAATTAAGTTTTAAATAATTATTTAGAAGTAATGTACACTTTAACAAAAAAACAAATACATTTAATTTAGACAATTTAAACATACATATATAAAATGTAATATACATATATGCATATATACTTACTAAAAATGTATAAACTTATAATTTTAATTTATTTTAAAATGTTATAAATATAGAAAAATGTACAAATGTATGATTGTCAAACTATGAACCTAATCTTGTTTAGACCAGCAGTATGTTTTCTATATCTATGCATTACCTTACTTTCGGGACAACTGGGACTCAGCAACCTCTAACCTGATCGTGTGGGACGCCATGAAGGCTGTGATAAGGGGAGCGGTCATTGGTCAGGTGGTGGGCGCCCGGCAGGAGATCCATAGGAAGCTGTGTGATGTAGAGACTCGCCTACAGGCGCTAGAATCGGCGATGGGTGAGAACCCGGATCGCGCTGGAGAGTTACGACTGTGCAATATTGAGCACGCCGAACTCTTGGAAACTTTGCGAGTTATAGATTACAAAGATTACCTGAGACGGCAACAGGCCGACTCAGTCAGATCGGGGGCTTTACTGGCCCGGCTGGTGCGAGACAGCCCCGAGATACCAATGATCACGCGGATTAGAGATAGCGCGGGCGAGCTGATAACTACACAATTGGCCATTAATGACGCTTTTAGAGATCACCTTAGCACGCTCTATGTCGCCCCCCATGGAGGACCGTGCAGCGATGATGGACTTTCTGAGAGACTTGCCTTTCCCGGTCTTGTCCAGAGCGGAGCAGACGGGGATAGACGGACCCATCACGCAGCAAGAAATAAAAATAGCCATCCGATCCCTTAACCGGGGTAAGACTCCCGGACAGGACGGTCTGCCGGTAGAGTTTTATCAGTCATATTCTGAGACCCTTTTCCCTGTCTTGGAGAATATCTATAAAGAATCATATGAACTTGGTCACCTGCCAGGAATGACAATGCAGGCCTCAGTTATCTCAATCCCCAAGCCCGGCCAGGACGCCCTTGACCTCACCAATTACAGACTCCTCTCAATGCTCTCTACGGAGTATAAAATACTCAGTAAAGCCTTAGCTCTGCGGATACAGTCCCACCTTCCGACCTTGATTCATTCGGATCAGTGCGGATTCCTGCCGGGGAGAAGTACGTCTCAGAACACGAGAAGACTCCATGCTCTTATGGCTGCGACGCCGGCGACTCTACCTCGGGCCGGCTGTGTGGCTCTGGACCTCTGCCAGGCTTTCGACTCACTGTCTTGGGGGTTTATGTTTGAGGTCCTGCATCGTTTTGGCTTCCCTGATTCCTTGATACGATGGATCCGGCTGTTGTACACACGCCCGACGGCTCGAGCGCGCACGGGTCGTCACGTCTCCTCTAGTTATAACATATACCACGGCACTCGACAGGGCTGCCCACTGTCGCCCCTTCTGTTTGTCTTGACCCTCGAACCTCTGGCGATTGCCCTCCGGACCGGGATGGCTGAGCAGGGCATCCTCCTCGGCGGCACACCAAATTTGTTATCAATTTTCGCCGACGATATCCTTCTGTATTTCCAAGATCTGGAGGAGGATCATTCGGCCTTAGCGACCATTTTTACCCGGTTCGCAGAAGTGTCGGGACTGGCGGTCAACACGGCGAAGTCGGTGGGGTTCTACTTCCAGGAGGGACAACGGCCAACCCACTTACTACTTGGCACTTCCCAAATTCCGATAGCGCAGGAAACGTTTAAATATTTAGGCATACGGGTCTACAGGCGGCCGGAGGACCAGATCGATGGCAACATTAGGCGGGCCATTGCTGGCCTTCGGAGCAGCGTGCAATTCTGGACATCTCTGCCACTGTCCGTCATGGGTAGGATTGCTATATCTAAAATGGTCATGCTTCCCCGATTGCTTTATTATTTTGTAAACCTACCGGTTCTCCTCCCACAGTCCATTTTTAACAATTTGAATACACTCTTGACCACCCTCGTCTGGGGCTCTGGCAGGCGGAGGATAAGCCTCAAAAAACTTCAACTGGGAACCAGGCGTGGAGGCCTGGGTGTACCAGACTTTCGCGGTTACTATTACGCAAGCCAATTACAATGGCTATCAAGATGGGTGGCGGGTCGAAATTCACACGAAATCGGCTTCACTGATGAGCGGCTTGCGCGTGGAGAATTGCACTCCTTACTACTTCCCGGGGCCAAAGTGCCCCGAAACTGCCACCCTCTTCTGTATACCGCCCTGACATGTTGGCGGAAAGCTTTGGCGTACACGTCCTCAGCCCCATCGTACGCCGACAACATCCCCCTCTTGGGAATCCCAACACTACAAGGTCGGTTGACGCACAATAGATTACAGCCTTGGACGGATGCGGGGGTAGACAGAGTAGGCGACTTGTTTGGCGATGACGCATTGTTAGACCACGCTTCCTTTGTGCAGACCACGGGAGCCTCTCCACGACTGTACCTTCTACATGCCACGATCACACACTACATACGTACTACATGGGCCCCGCAGCGTAGCAGACCAGAGCAACATGAGCTAGTGCACCTACTATATTACATGGGAACTGGGGTCATCTTGTGAGGTGGTTGTACAGTGGCATTAGGGAACACGCTGCTATGTCCCTTACTCCCCTCAGGACTACCTGGACGTTAGACACAGGGTAGGATATGACTGATGGGGCATGGAAGGTTGTCACGGAACACACTAGAAGAGTGTCCAGAAATGTGAAGTTTAAATTTATCCAAGCCATGTTACTACATCGAGCATACCTTACCCCACAAAGGCTGCACAGTATGTTCCCTGCCTCTTCCCATTGCTGCCCCCGGTGTCATGCGGAGGAGGCTGGCCTTCTCCACATGTTATGGTCCTGCCCGCGTATAGAGGGTTATTGGGGTCAGGTACGACACATCCTACACACTGCCACGGGCATGCAGATACCAGAGGGGGCGCTGCCGTGCTTGCTGGGACACAGGAAAAGACCTAAAGGTCGTAGGGCCCCACTGAAGTTCCTGGACTTAGCATTGCTACTGGCGGTCAGGACACTGACTATGAGGTGGAAATCCGCACGACCCCGACTGTAGGGGCCTGGCGGTCCGAAGTGCTGAAGGTGGGTAGGGCTGAAGGTAAAACACTCAGGAAGGAGGAGGAACGAGGGCTACGGAAACACCCAATAGCGCAGGAGACGTACGAAACGGGGTGGGAGGTTGGGAGGGATAGAGTCTGGCGACGCCATCACTTATGAAGTCATGGATGTATACATGCTGAGAACTGATCAGGCATCCACAGCTCGAATTCACTTGTGAAGAATTACCACTTGTATATAGAGTTGCCCGGGCTGATGTGGACGATTTGTATAGATCAAGTGTTATGAAGGCATTGAGTCAGATGTTTCCAGTTGTCGGGGGGGTAAAAATAGAAAAGACTGTATGAGTGGTGTAGAAACTATATGTCTGATGTAATACCTGAAGCAGTCGACAATAAACAGTTTAAAAAAAAACAAAAAAAAACGTTCCTCTTTAAATATGTAAGAGGAGAGTGTCGACTTTCTAGCCAGCTTTTACAGCTGCTGTGCACTTAATATATTAAGAATAACAACCAGGCACTTGTGGAAGACTGATTTTCATTTTAGGAGAATATATATATGCCTATAAATTAGTTTCTTTAAAATAAATCAATGTATGCTTGCAGGGCCTATCTTCTGTGATCTGTTATCCTGGAAGTTTTAGGTTTAAATACAAATTTTGGTTTGTTTTTTGCTTGATCTAGAACTTTATCTATGATCACAATGAGACTTTCAGTGTGTTAATAAAGATTTGAGGGGACACTCCAAAAAAAAAAATCTATGCATTACCTTGCACAACTATAGGCACTTGTCACTTTAAATGGAAAATGAATGAAAAAAAGTTGAAATAAAGAAATAAAAGTAGTAAAAAATGGTATATAAACCAGCCATGTGCCGTGAAGAGCGTCATGTGATCAAGATCCTCCGGAGTTTAAATGCGTCAGGCAGTTGGTGTTTGCTCGAACTTAAATAAAAATGAAATGTGCACTCACTTGGGTGGTCTGTGCTCCTGTACCTGAGAGACCGGGGGAAAGGCGGAGTGCTTCAGATTTATATATTACCTACTGGCGCTCGCCAGTAGGTAGTTATAGTTAGGAACTATTTTCCATAGGAAATACGCAACATTCTATTTGGAGTAACTTTGGCACCGGTTCACGAATCTTCGCAAAATTTTCAAAACTAATGGCCAGCTCCTATCCTGAAAGTCTCGGGGTGATTTGTGAAACGGGGGCCGAGAAAAAAGGGGGGTCCCAAAACGTCTTTTTCGCATGCAATTTACATAGAAACCGTTCATCGGAGGAATTTCAATGGTTTTGTACGAGTGAAATGTCCAGCTAAATATTACACCCCTGAAACTTATGTTTTTTTCAGTATATATATATATATATATATATATATATACATATATATATATATATATATGTATATATATATATATATATATATATATATATATATATATATATATATATATATATATATATATATATATATATATATATATATATATATATATATATATATATATATATATATATGTATAACAATGTTCCTGCTCACCACTCCACTCTTCACTCCTGAGGCGGAAAGCCGGGAGCATACTCTGTAATTGCCAAGTTTTTTAAAATTTTAACCTTTGAGTGTTATTTTTGATACTGTGTTGAGAAACAATCTGCCTACCTGTCAAAACTATTTTCACTCGCCCTGGGAGCCTGCTGAATGCGAGCAGCGCCCCCCAAACGCCGACATACGCCCCCTGGTCGCCGCCATGGACGGCGTGCAGCGAGGCCACGCCCCCTCTCTGGCCACGCCCCCCGTCCAGTTCAAATAGCGCTGAATGAGAGCGCGCTTTGAAATACTCTTCACTCCTGAGGCGGAAAGCCGGGAGCATACTCTGTAATTGCCGAGTTTTTTAAAATTTTAACCTTTGAGTGTTATTTTTGATACTGTGTTGAGAAACAATCTGCCTACCTGGCAAAACTATTTTCACTCGCCATGGGAGCCTGCTGAATGCGAGCAGCGCCCCCCAAACGCCGACATACGCCCCCTGGTCGCCGCCATTGACTGCGTGTAGCGAGGCCACGCCCCCTCTCTGGCCACGCCCCGCCGCCCAGTTCAAATAGCGCTGAATGAGAGCGCGCTTTGAAATACTCTTCACTCCTGAGGCAGAAAGCCGGGAGCATACTCTGTAATTGCCGAGTTTTTTAAAATTTTAACCTTTGAGTGTTATTTTTGATACTGTGTTGAGAAACAATCTGCCTACCTGGCATAACTATTTTCACTCGCCCTGGGAGCCTGCTGAATGCGAGCAGCGCCCCCCAAACGCCGACATACGCCCCCTGGTCGCCGCCATTACCGGCGTGCAGAGAGGCCACGCCCCCTCTCTGGCCACGCCCCTCCCACCCAGTTCAAATAGCGCTGAATGAGAGCGGGCTTTGAAATACTCTTCACTCCTGAGGCGGAAAGCCGGGAGCATACTCTGTAATTGCCGAGTTTTTTTAAATTTTAACCTTTGAGTGTTATTTTTGATACTGTGTTGAGAAACAATCTGCCTACCTGGCAAAACTATTTTCACTCACCCTGGGAGCCTGCTGAATGCGAGCAGTGCCCCCCAAACGCTGATATACGCCCCCTAGCCGCCGCCATTGACGGCGTGCAGCGAGGCCACGCCCCCTCTCTGGCCACGCCCCCCCGCCCAGTTCAAATAGTGCTGAATGAGAGCGCGCTTTGAAATACTCTTCACTCCTGAGGCGGAAAGCCGGGAGCATAGTCTGTAATTGCCGAGTTTTTTTAAATTTTAACCTTTGAGTGTTATTTTTGATACTGTGTTGAGAAACAATCTGCCTACCTGGCAAAACTATTTTCACTCTCCCTGGGAGCCTGCTGAATGCGAGCAGCGCCCCCCAAACGACGATATACGCCCCCTAGTCGCCGCCATTGACGGCGTGCAGCGAGGCCACGCCCCATCTCTGGCCATGCCCCCCCGCCCAGTTCAAATAGCGCTGAATGAGAGCGCGCTTTGAAATACTCTTCACTCCTGAGGCGGAAAGCCGGGAGCATACTCTGTAATTGCCGAGTTTTTTAAAATTTTAACCTTTGAGTGTTATTTTTGATACTGTGTTGAGAAACAATCTGCCTACCTGGCAAAACTATTTTCACTCGCCCTGGGAGCCTGCTGAATGCGAGCAGCGCCCCCCAAACGCCTACATACGCCCCCTGGTCGCCGCCATTGATGGCGTGCAGCGAGGCCACGCCCCCTCTCTGGCCACGCCCCCCCGCCCAGTTCAAATAGCGCTGAATGAGAGCGCGCTTTGAAATACTCTTCACTCCTGAGGCGGAAAGCCGGGAGCATACTCTGTAATTGCCGAGTTTTTTAAAATTCTAACCTTTGAGTGTTATTTTTGATACTGTGTTGAGAAACAATCTGCCTACCTGGCAAAACTATTTTCACTCACCCTGGGAGCCTGCTGAATGCGAGCAGCGCCCCCCAAACGCCGACATACGCCCCCTGGTCGCCGCCATTGACGGCATGCAGCGAGGCCACGCCCCCTCTCTGGCCACGCCCCCCCCCCGCCCAGTTCAAATAGCGCTGAATGAGAGCGCGCTTTGAAATACTCTTCACTCCTGAGGTGGAAAGCCGGGAGCATACTCTGTAATTGCCAAGTTTTTTTAAAATTTTAACCTTTGAGTGTTATTTTTGATACTGTGTTGAGAAACAATCTGCCTACCTGGCAAAACTATTTTCACTCGCCCTGGGAGCCTGCTGAATGCGAGCAGCGCCCCCCAAACGCCGACATACGCCGCCTGGTCACCGCCATTGACGGCGTGCAGTGAGGCCACACCCCCTCTCTGGCCACGCCCCCCGCCTCTCCCTCACTATAAAATGTGCCACTGGAGGAAGCGCAGCGGACAAGCGCAGCGGGAGCGCCGTTTGCACGCCGAAGGCGCGCTTAAGGCAAGCTCGTCTGCACTCGTCCGCAACGAGGACGCGACCAGCGCAGACAACTCTGCTTAAATTTGCTTGCAGCCCCCACGTTATACTCGGGAAACCCTGATTAACCTGCGAGAATTCGCTCACGAAGGTAAGCTCATCTTTGATGACACCGCCTTCCCACTGCTTGACTTCACACATAAGGGTCTGCTCCTGGGAGGCCTTCTGAACGTCAGATCACTGCCAAAGCATGCTAACGAAATTCATCTCCTCATAGAATCCCACCACTTGGACGTCCTCTTCCTAACCGAAACGTGGACTCACGCAGACTGCGACATTGAATTAGCATGGGCTTGCCCTCAAGACTTCAAAATTTTGCACCTTCCCAGACCCAAAGGCCGTGGTGGCGGAGTAGGCATTATATACAGAGCCTCCTGGCACATTAACACCATAGACATGGACTCAGTTGCCGGGACTGAACTCTTCGGCCTTTCCATAAACTGCCACGTATCTTCACGACAATTATTTGCTACCGACCTCCAGGGTCTTTCACCTCCCAACAACAGCAAGCGCTACTCACCACCTTCACGGACATGGCAACCTAGTCTAGACACTGGTCTAGGAAACCTCCTGCTCTCCTGCGAAAGTGTGGGACTCTACCAACTGGTTAAGCAACCTACCCACTCAGCAGGCCACCGACTTGACCTCATCTTCTCCAGTCATGGTTTAATGCATTTGGACGACATTCTGCCCATGAGCTGGACAGATCATGCTCTAATCAAATTCTACATTACCAGCACAAAAACTATAAAGCTGAATAATAGCGCCCTATCTGAATTTAACTATAGAGACTGGAAAGCTCTGGAAAAACTGAGTTCCACCACCACCGTCTTCAACGTAGAAGATAGCTTCTCCCCAATCAACCCGGTTGAAGACAACTATAGAGCCTTTTGTACGAGGATAGCATCCACCACGGACTCTATTGCTCCACTAAAAAGATGCAAACCTAAAGGCAGAGCACCAGCCCCATGGTATAACGACTCCCTGAAAACCTTCAAATTAGCCTGTAAACAGGCCGAGAGGAAGTGGAGACAAGGCTACTGCGACTCAAACAAAAAAACCATCCCCCCTCACAGACCCTCTGCGATAATCTCGCACAGTTCTTTACGAAAAAAATTGAGACAATCATTCAGAATCTTGCAATTCCCCCATTGCAAGATAATCTAAACTCCCCCGGAGCCGCCACTACCAACCTTGATCCGCCGAGCCCAGGACACCTACCAAGGGAATGTCTACAGGCTCTCCTCCCTATCCCCGAAGCAGATTTCGAGAGACTGGCACACGGAATCACTTCTGGGTCCCCCCTCGACCCACTGCCCCCTAAAACCTGGAAAGCGTGCGGAACTGAACTATTCCACACCCTCCGTAGGATCTGTAACCAATCTCTGTGCTGTGGATTTGTCCCCACCCCCTGGAAGCAAGCACTCATCACCCCGCTGCTGAAAAAACCCTCCTTGAACCCTGAGTGTCTATCCAACTTTCGACCTATATCGCTTCTACCCTTTCCAGCCAAAGTGGTGGAACGCTGGGTTAGCTCCAATCTTTCGACACATCTTGAGCAGAATCACATCCTGGACGACTTCCAATTCGGTTTTCGCCCAGCCCATGGACCGAAACGGCTGTGCTTACAGCCATGGAAGAACTTCAGATGCGTGCAGACAGGGGCCACGCAGTGGCCTTGATCTTATTGGACCTGTCTGCCGCATTCGATACGGTTAACCATGTGATTCTGCTAAAGAGGCTCAGAGAGGCAGGGGTCGACGGCACCGCCCTGCTCTGGTTCCATTCATACCTGAGAGATAGGAAACAGGCAGTGTCCCTCCCCCCTTTTCAATCCGCTTTTTCCCCAGTACCTCACGGTGTACCCCAGGGCTCGTCCATTAGCCCGATCCTTTTTAACGTTTATCTAAAACCACTGGTCACTTTAATCAAATCCCACAGATTGAAAACTGTAAACTACGCCGACGACACCCAGCTCATCCTCTCCTGGGAGGGGGAAGACTCAATCCCCATGGAATCGTTCCATGACTGCTTAAGAGACACAGCCGGCTGGCTGCACATGAATTCCCTGCAATTCAATTCCTCCAAGACCGAGGTCCTGTTCTGCTCTGGGAGCCGGATTCCTCGCCTATTTCCTACAGAATTCTGGCCCCCGGAAAACCCAGAAAAACCACAGCCGGTCACTAGTGTCCGCAATCTGGGTGTTATGCTTAACAACAACCTCAGCATGGAAACGCAGGTAACCAAAACAGTCTCTACCTGCTCAGCCCTACTGCGTTCTTTATGTAAAATCATGCCACTACTCCCCGCCCAGGCCCGAGCACTAATAGTCAGGTGCACTATCCTTAGTCGCCTTGACTATTGTAATGCTCTTTTGCTCGAGTCCCCAGCTGTTCTACTGGACAGACTCCAAAGAGTCCAGTCGGCTGCAGCCAAACTGGCCCTTGGTTGGACCAGGAGATCCTTGGCCACAGCAGCCTTAACCGAGCTACATTGGCTCCCTTTGAAGCAGCGAATAGCTTTTAAAGCACTCTGCCTTGTCTTCAAGGCACTACACGAAACGGGCCCCAGATCCCTACAAAAAATGTTTTCCTGGTACACCCCCACCAGAACTCTCCGATCCACCTCAGCCTGCCTTGTGTTGGTACCCAGATTTAACAAGGTAAGGACCGGGGGAAGATCCTTCAGAGTGGCCGCCGCCAAACTTTGGAACAGTTTGCCGGTCGACATTCGCCAAATTCCACAACTCCTGCCATTCAGAAAGCGAATCAAAACTTGGCTCTTCCCCAATCCCGTTCACCTCTAATTCCCTAATTAGCCTCCCATCTCTTTCCATCTTAGGAGTAAGCTTTCAGCGCCAGGATACCTGTCAGGTGACAGTTGCACTTTACAAGTGTTTTAAATAATTTTAAATAAATAAACAGCCACTCCACGGTGAGAACAGCCAGGTAAGCACCTCTTCCGAATGACTTTAAAAAATCACAGCATCAAAAGGCAAAGAAAGGCAGCAAGTCTTTTTCGAGTGAAAAGGCAGGATATTCATTCCACACAACAGAAAGTGAAGAACATAATGTCATCCATGACGCGTTTCGCTCCGCGAAGGAGCTTGTTCACATGACGCGCCCCGAATTGTAACACCAATTTATAGGTCGTACACAGGTGATTTCAATTGACACATGCCTGAATAAAAATAAAAAACAGACTACAACAGTCGCCATATTGAGTGAGTCACAAATATTCAGTGCTAAACATCAATGCCAGTAGTTGAATAGACCTTGCTATGTAATGATTGCCTAACGCCGAGACATTACTAAAAATGTGGTTTTATATATATATATGATTCATAATATATACAATGTAAATATATAGAAATATAGAAAATAATTGACAAGTGTCTAATAAATACATTGTTAATAAATGAAGAGCAGAAAATGGCAAGTGTCCCAATCTGGTCCATAGTTGGAGCTGTCCTTCATTATAAATTTCAAATGAATCGGAATTTGACAAGGTCGACAGAATTCAATTCATAATTCAGTTGTTAATTGGCAGAGTTGAAACATGTGATGAAAATATGGCCTGAAAATAAAACAAATTGTGTGTATAAAGTGCATAGTTTAGCGTGATGAGTTATACAAAAACGTGTATTAAAAACATTACCAAAGCAACAGCGGAAGCAGTTAATGAAAACCAAAATAGCATTAGAGAGAAGTGTGGCTCAGGGGTTAGAGGCGGCAGACCCGGAAGCTGAGATCAGTCCTGGACCAGGGTTCAATTCCCCGCCACGGCAGGTCTTGGGCTAAAAATTCCACGGACTCGATAATTCTCGCTCCGGTGCCTTCTCGACTCACGGGTTCACACTCTGCGACTCTGGGCAATAGCTTGCTTAATCTCCACACGGCCCCTCGCGGCGGGATGCCTGGCTTTCACCTTGTGGATACCCTGCTGGGGCTATCTCACAGGGGAATACCAGGACGGGTTCCCTAAGCAAGCGCCGGGAAACCCACTGCGGGTAGCTGTGCGCTATATAAGCTCAAATACATTTACATTTACATTACAAATGGCAACAGGTAAAAGGATGCCTAATGCAGCTTGGAGATAGAGTAAGCACAGTGCAATTTTCAAATACTGATATGATTAAAAGCTTAATGAAAAGCTGCAAGTAGAGTCACAAATTTGTTTGTCAAACATAAGCTCTTCATTCATAAAAAGTGACTTATTGCAGCTTTAAAGATACAACTGAAGGGAATCACCATAAGGATATTAATGGAATAAACCAACATTAGGTGGATTACAAAAAAACATGCAAATCTTCCGTAAGATTTAAACCATTAGGGGCTCTAGTATCGAGAGATAAAATGAAATGGGATTCTTTTTGTCTTAATATTCTCTCCCGATCACCTCCCCGGCCGGGCACTGGTACAGAACACAAGACAGTATATTCTAAATCTTGTAATTGGTTATTGTGAACAGCTTTAAAATGTCTAGCGACCGGATAGTCGCTATTGCTGTTCACAATAGCACGTATGTGTTGTAGGATGCGCTTATGCACAGGGAGTTTTGTGCTCCCAATATATTCCAAATTACAGGTGCACTTGAGTTTGTAAACTGCAAATTCCGACCTGCAGGTTAAGTGCTCCTTTATTGGAATTTTGGTGTCACTGAAAGCTGTAGTATAGTGTGTACAGTTCCGGGCAAAAGTGCAAGCGCGACACGAAGTGCATTTAAAGAAACCAGTCTTACTGAGCCATGATTTTTTGGGAAAAACCTCCAGCATCGGTTTATCCAAAGCATCCCGCATAGGTGCTCTCCTAGTGGCAGGCTAGGAAGAATTGAGCCTAAAATATTATCTGTTAGGACAATTGGCCATTCTGAACAGATGATGTGGCGGATCGTTCTCTCTTGTGAACTGAAAGTAGTGATCAGTCTGATAGAACATTCCGACTGACACTCTGGATTTTGAGATTTTGGTGCTAACTTGTTTCTATCAAGTGATTTAACCTTGACTAGGGCTTGATCCAATACTCTCCTAGAATACCCCCTATTTAGAAATCTTTGCATAGAGGAATCTAGACAAGCAGCAGCTATTCCCACATCACTATAAATTCGACTTATTCGAATAAATTCCCCATCGGGGATGCTATTAATTGTGTGTATGGGGTGAGCGCTTTGAGCGTGGAGTATGGAATTGCCCGCGGTGGATTTGCAGAAAAGCTTAGTTTCCAAATTGTCATTATCCACATATAGCTGGACATCCAAAAATTCAGCCATCTCGTTGTTGACAGTTGCTGTAAATTTTAAATTTAGGTCGTTGATGTTGATCTCATTAACAAACAACATAGCCTCAGCTACAGTACCATTCCAGATATTGCACACATCGTCAATATAACGCCAATAATGGGAAATTGTGGCAACCACTTAGCATGTGTGACCTTGAGAACGCGCTCCTCCCTCCAGCCAACATGTAAACATGAATAGCTGGGGGAGAAGCACGAACCCGTGGCCACCCCACGCAACTGCTGGTAGATATTACTCTGAAATTTAAAATAATTGGAGGTTAGACAAATTCTATTCATTTCCATCAACATAGTGTTATGCCCTCGCAACAGAATATCACGTTTGTTTAGATAATATTCTGTAGCATTCATCCCTTGTGAATGAATGATCGAAGTATATAATGACTCAATGTCCATTATCAAAAATTAGGTAGTTAGAATGCCATTGCACATATTTTACCTTATTTAAAAAGTCAGTTGTATCTATTAGATAAGATGGTAAATTAATCATATGAGGTTGAAGAAAATAGTCTCAATATTTGGATATATTTTCATTAATACTACCTATGGCAGCGATAATGGGACGACCAGGTACCGGGCATACCAGCTTATGAATTTTAGGAAGAAAATACAGAAAAGGGACAATGGGGTGTTCCACATGCAAAAACCTGAATTCATCTTTTGAAAGTAAACCTAATTTATGCCAGATAAGCTGCTTTTTGCGGATGATTGCATCACTTTTCAACATTTCATTTTGGGTAGACAAAGCATAACATGACAAATCAGAAAGATGTCAGTTGGCCTCAATTAGATAATCGGAACGTGCACAGAGTACCGTATTGCCCCCTTTGTCTGAGTTTTTGATTATGACATCACAATTGTTTTGTAGTTTTTTGTAGTTTTCTGACCAATTGATGGTATTGGCTACTGATGTACTTCGTGTGTCTAGTTTTGCTCAAAACTTTTCGATTTAAATTCTTAAGCTCGGTAGCAACCCTGTCGCTGAATACGTCCACTGCGTCCCTAGCCATAAGAGGAAGGAAAGTCGACTTTGGTTTAAAAGGACTGGGAGCAGGTGAATTTACCGTGAAGATCTCACTGACTGTAGGGCCCGGTTGAGAATCATCCTCATGTGCCAGATCGTATAGGTCTTGAAGTCCACTCAAATCACATATATATATATATCGTTGTAATTAGAAACATTGACAGTATTTTTTCTGTTTCTAATACCATGTGATGGCACATTGCACTTTAAAAGGGTGATCAGCCCTCGTGACGGTGTCATGTGATCAAGGCTATCTCTAGCCGAAACGCGTCATGGCGGACTGGTGCTGGGCCACTATCTAAAATAAAAAAGATTTGCACCAAACTACGGGTCTTGCTGGTTCCTGTGTCCACTGATCGGCTGATTGGCTGTGTGTTGTTCAAGGAGCGCCACGTACCTCGTATCCTAGCTGGGAAGCTTCACCGGCTTGTTGCGAGACCCCTCCTCGCTTTGGGCGAAGTTGCAGCGAGAAGCAACTTTCCTGCTTGGAAATTTTTAAAAGCTCCGTGTACGGAGAAAGCTGCCACGCCCCAGGGTTCATCGGATCTAACTGCCGCGTTCGTGAGGAAAACCCGGAAGTGGTTCGGAGGTTACGGATCGACGTCGGTTGGTCCGGACATCCTGAGCCTGCTGAGCGAGTACCAGGAGTGGCAGGCAAACGGACCGTGATATTTCCCTGTGAGGAGTTCCAAAAACGCTATCCGAGGACTACCGGTAGGACGCGTTTTTGAGTGTGCTTGTTGTTTGCATTTGCCCAATATCACCATGTCCGCAGACACGTTAAGGGGGCGCATGGAGGCGTCTAAGGGTATGTTTACGGACCCCCCGGCTGGGGAGTCCGTTGCTCATCCCAGTTTAAAAGCTGCACCGGAGCAGAGCTCTGGATTAAAAGAACTGTTCAAGAAGTTGGAAAAGTGCAGCAAGAGTGAACAGTCGAAATGGTGGGAGCATACATCATTATCTGGTTACCTAGAGGTGGGTCGCGTGCCTAGGGGTCTGAGAATTTTACTGGCTCCATCATATGAAAAACCAGACCCCCAAATGTTAGCTGACTGGGCACAATGTAACCTAGAAAACTCCAAACGCTTGATGGGAATCCTAATACAATACGCTGAAAGCGATAGGATAAAGTTACTTGCGGAGATTGAAGTTATTAACACTGAAATAGAGAAATTTCCTCCTTCTGCGGAAATAACCAAATATAGAGAGGATATGGCTGCAAGACTCAAGCGGGAGGAAGATATTATAAAGAAGAGGAAGGCATACAAATTCCAGCGTGACCGGCTGGATTATGAGAATGGCCAAATTTTCACGTTTGCTAAGCGTTACGACAAAATTAAACAGCGGCATGGTAAAGAGATTTTGAATACAACTCCCTCCACAAATACTGATAAGAATACATCTGTGACAACTCAATTAATGGAAGTATCCTCTGTATCGGGAGAAAGCTCACAATATGAGAGTGAATCCGAAACGGAAGTTAGACGCCAACAGATGTCGGGGTTTTGCAGATTTACCCCAGGGCAAGAGATGGAAATGGTGACCCAAGATCGAAAGCTCACCCTCCGCTCTGGGACACAATCAGCCGCCGCCGGTGCAAGAACAGGAAACGCGCAGAAAGGCGGGTCTGCAACAAACGACGCAAACACAAATGGCAAGCCGCGAAAACAGCGCACCAGAAAACAATGGAACAAAACACAGGTAGCGCAACAGTAACAATATCAGCTACCTCAGAGGTTGTCCAAGCAAATGCGCAAGCGGTCATCAATCTGTCGGATGTCAACTTGACTCCCAAGGAAATTACAATACTCTCACTGGGACTTTCGTACAGTCCGAAGGAAAATTTTGACTATGCGACCACGAAAATCGATGTTTTTAAATTTGTTCGCAAGCTGAAGTTAAGGAAGCACTTTGCTTCGCGCAGTAGCTCCAATGACGATACTGGTAATATCAGTGAAGTGAGTGCTCCAACTACAATCTTATCTGGCAGTGAAGGTGAACCCACGGTGCTGGGAGCAGCGCTAACACAGGAGCTATTCGAACTACATCGAGAGGAGTTTGGTCCCACGACTGAGAGTCAGGACGCATTGGGGGGTGAACCATTACCAACATCATGTGCAACGAATTTCAGGTTAAAATCGAAATTCTGCCCCCTAATGTTAAAAGACAATATTGACATCTTCCACGAACGCGTTGTCACACAACTCAAGGAACTTCAAATTAAAACGGCAAACCAAATCAAACGATATGACCACAAAGATAAGGAATACCACATGTTAATTAAAAAACTGAGAGCCAACAAGAACCTGGTGATAAGACAATCCGACAAGGGGGGCAACGTGGTCCTTTGGCCACGCAAAATGTACCTAGAAGAGGCCCACAAGCAACTTAACGATAGAGAGTGCTATCGTCGAATCTCCATGCAAGAGGCGTTAAACTCAAGGAATGAAATCTACCTCAGATTATCAGCGTGGAGGAGTAAGGGCCTCATTTCAATGGATGAATACAAGTTTTTGAAAAAAGACTACCCGGTTACTCCGGTAATATATTTCATCCCTAAAGTACATAAATGTATAAATCAACCCCCTGGAAGGCCCATAATATCTGCCTGTAACAGCTTACTTGAGAACATGAGCAGATATATTGACTATTTCCTACAGGATTTTGTGAGGGGCCTTCCTTCATTTATATTAGACACCAGTGACTTGTTGAGAAAGATTCAGGATTTTCAATGGTGCCCTAATTATGTCCTGGTATCCATGGACGTTACATCGCTGTACACCAGCATATTCCATATAGATGGTTTAAGGGCTGTGCAACACTTTTTAGAGAAAAGAAATTTGTGCTTCCATGAGCATTCGAAAATGTTGTTGGACATGATTAATATTTGCCTAGAAAATAACATCTTTCTCTTTGCTAATCAGTTATTCATACAGACCAGGGGGGTGGCAATGGGGGCCTGCTTCTCTCCCAGTTACGCCTGCCTACACATGGGGTACTGGGAGGAGCAGGTCCTGAGGAAACAATTTGCTATTGTCATGGATACCAAAGTCAAACTTTGGCTAAGGTATATTGACGACCTGGTGTTTGTGTGGGATGGATCGGAGTCAGAGGTAACTCTTTTCATTGAGGAATTGAACTGTAACAACTTGAACATACAATTCACCAGTACCCTGAGCAGAGAATCTATAGTATTCCTAGACGTGGAATTGTTCGTTTGTGACAACAACTTACATACCAGACTTTATCGTAAACCCACTGCTGGGAACACACTGTTGCATGCTGGAAGCCATCACCCAGCACATCTGATACGTAGCATCCCTTATGGGGAGATGCTGCGTATCAGAAGGATTTGCAGCAGTGAGGAGGAATGCCGGCTGGCACAAGCAGCATGTAGGGCCAGATTTGTTGAGCGTGGCTACAAAACAAACACGATAGATAATGCTGTTAACAAAGCCAATAGGATTGATAGAACTGCACTCCTGGGCTCAGGTAGTGTACCAACCAGCTCTATCACTGTTAAAACTGATGGTGAGACTAGACTCATTATGGCGTACAATATACAACACAAAAGTATCCATAAGATAATTAAAGACAACTGGTCTTTAGTCTCATATGATCCTGTAATTGGATCTACCATCAGCAAAAATCCTAGCATTACCTACCGCAAAGCACACTCAATGAAAGATAGTCTGGTATCGAGTAGCCCAGAGGTAGTTTCAGGAACATGGCTGAATGATAGCAAAGGTTTTTTAAGATGCTCAAGCTGCAAAGCATGTAAACATGGCATCAGTAAGACTGAGATTTTTACTCCTCTTTCACCCTTTCCAGTTAAAATCCAACAAAAACTTAATTGTAAATCTGAATACGTTGTATACGTTTTGGAGTGCCCATGTGGTCTAAGATATGTTGGAAGCACCAGGCCGCAGGTGCATAAGCGCATACTGCAGCATCTGCGTGCGATCAACAATGCAGATGCAACATATCCAGTGGCCAGGCATTTCAACAGTAAACATGGAAAGGATGCATCCTTACTCAGATACTTCGTGATAGATTGTGTTCCTCCCCAAAGGAGAGGCGGTGATAGGGAGTCACTTCTAAGAAAACTAGAGACTCGCTATATAATCTTGCTAGATACTAAGACACCGTTTGGCCTTAACACAGGGGAGGACTGCCACACCTATCTCTGAGTATATCTGCTTTAGCCTTGGTGAGTCAGTCATTCATGCCGTTCTGTTTCTGTCTGCTATACTTGAGTTTTGCATTGAAGTAATCAGTAACTGTTAACTGTGAACTGTGGACTATACATTCTGTTTAAATACACTACATCCCTTTCACCCTCCATGACCAACAGTTATCTTATATAATTTTATTTAATTCACATATTTAAGTTAATATCACGCACTTGGTAGCACTTTTGCCATCAGCTAGAGTTGCACAATTAGCATATTTTGCACATACGCATTGTTTACATGTTAGGCTTTGGGATTTGCCCACTTGGGCATTATTGTAATACAGTGATCAAGGGTTTTAACATTCCACACCTGGATTCACAGTGTGTATATATATTAAATGATGTTTTAGTTATATTTTAATATTTATATAACTATTTATATGTCCCTTTTAACTTTTATAAGAATTTTTTAAAAGTTTATTACTGCCTAAGCCTTGCGAAGTTTCATGTATTGTATATTTATTCTACATGTGTATACTCAATACATACTGTATATAGTGTACAGTTTTATTGTTCATCAATTACAACATGAATTTACGATGTTTATTGTGCAACTACGTTAACAGGATACGGGCATTTATGCCGTAATCGTTGTAATTAGAAACATTGACAGTATTTTTTCTGTTTCTAATACCATGTGATGGCACATTGCACTTTAAAAGGGTGATCAGCCCTCGTGACGGTGTCATGTGATCAAGGCTATCTCTAGCCGAAACGCGTCATGGCGGACTGGTGCTGGGCCACTATCTAAAATAAAAAAGATTTGCACCAAACTACGGGTCTTGCTGGTTCCTGTGTCCACTGATCGGCTGATTGGCTGTGTGTTGTTCAAGGAGCGCCACGTACCTCATATATATATATATATATATATATATATATATATTCATAGATACACCTATAACATACCATCTAATTACCTACTGGCGGTCGCCAGTAGGTAGTTATAGTTAGGACCTACTTACCATAGGAAAATTGCAACATTCTATTCCCAATAACGTTGGTGCCAATTTTCAAAACTCGTGGGGCGCTCCGGTCTGCTCCTATCTTGAAAGTTTTGGGGTGATTCAGAAAGCTGGGGCCGAGAAAAAAGGGGGGTCCCAAACCCTGTTTTCTCCATGTTATTTTCTATAGGAAACTTTAGACACGGCTACAACCCGAACTGCTGAACGGAATTACACCAAATTTGGCAAAAAGGTAGCCCTTGGTTCAGAAAGAACTGTTTTTGTTAAATGATCTAAATCCGTTCAGTACTTGTTGAGAAAATCAAAATTATAAAAATATCGATATACAGAGGCGCACAGGATCTGCACACCCTGCAGATCAGGATCCGCGCACCCTGACTATCACGAGCTGCCCTCTAATTGGCTGTCAACACTCCAAAGCAGGAACTGTTGGCAGCCATCTAGTGTCTCGGTAGAACTGAGGCTCAAGAACACAGTAAAATAAAGGTGCCAAACAATAAAATAGGGTAGGGTTGAAACACCCTAACCCCCTAGGCTTGCTTAGGGTGTCCCACAAGGACCATCAAGGCGAAAAAAAGCATTTTTGTTTTGTAAATTGCCGATATGCGTGCAGGGTTCAAAAATGAAGCGCGGGCTCCTGTGCTTCATTTAAATAAAACTCCCTGGTGGACGTGTTCCCGGGGGCAGAAAAAAAATGTGTTGGGGCACCAATCCTCTCACACTGCCTAAGGGACCGCCAACCCCTGGGGATTTGCATAAAGATTTGTGGGGGCACACATCCCCCCACAGCCCCGGGGACCGCCACCTCCCGGGGCTTTGATTTTTTATGTGGGGGCGTTCAACCCCCCCTCTAGCCCCAGAGACCGCCACCTCCCCAGGGCTTTTTAAATGTTGTGAGGGGGCCACAGGGCCCCCCACCTGGAGCCTTTGATGGCCTTGGGGACCAGCACCCCCCAGCTCCTGCAGTATCCCGGGGTGCACACCCCCAGGACACTGCTGTTTGCTACGATAGGGTAGGAGCACGTCTCCCATCCTACAGTAGCAAACACTGCTTTGGATTTTGGAACAGAAAAATCCAAAGCAGAATTGCTTTTCCACACGGGAAGCTGCATGTCAGCAGTTCCCCATGTGGAAAAGCAATTGTGGCTCTTGCAGGACCCGGGGAGCCAGTGGGACTGTGGGGGCATTGGGGCTCCCCCCACGGTCCCCATCTAAGTGCATAGGCCCCGGGAGATGGGGTGCACAAGGCGGATAGAAATTAGTCGTAGGAGGCAGGTTTTTTTTACGAAAAAATTTGTAGACGCAACCCCAGCTCGGTTCTCAGCATGGCCCCCTGGTGTGAACACACTGGGAGCGCGACTCCCAGTGCGGCCCCCTGGTGTGAAAGTGCTGAGTGGGCGACTCCCAGCATGGCCCCCTGGTGTGAATGCGTTGGGTGCACAACTCCAAAATGCTCTGGGTGCGCAACTCAAAGCAAAAAAAAATCATATTTTTTTAATATAAATCTAGGTTATATGTTTGGATCTTGGGTGGTTCTAAAAAGAGCCTTTGAGTTTATTGGGAGATTTTACTACCTACAAGTAAGTGCCTATGCAGAGTCTAAAGATGTTGAGAAAGAATCTGTGAAATGTACACCATCTCTCCTGTAGATGCCATCCAAATTAAAACGCAAATTGTTGTTGTATATGGACCCCATACTATAATCTCTGAGAGAAGCAGAAACAGCTTTATTGACATGTTTCCCAGCTTTCTCAATCCGTGGACAAAATTGATTGGACCAGTTCCATTTCTGTCTTTGGCATATGTTAGAGTAGACAAAGGCAGTTTGGGGAAAAAGTAACATCAATTCTGCAAAGGTGTCCTTCATTAGCATTTCCAGACCTACCCCAGTCAAAGTGCCAAGGTCATTGCCACCACAGTACACAATTATGAGATCAGGGTGTTGTAGATGCAAAAAGGATTTAACCAATGGTATCAATTGGTGCCACTTTAACACCTTGGCTGCTAGGTGTTTTCCCCCTCCTGTGCTGGATTTTGCCATTTTGCTGTTCCCATGACGAGCTCAGCTCGTCATCAGCACACGACACCCGTGGGTGATGACGAGCTGAGCTCGTCATCAACATCGAAGGGGTTAATCCTCTCTGTCCTAATCCATTTAATGTCTACATTTTTCAAAGCAAGGTCTTTGTTAATACCTCTGCTTTTAGCATACCTTTTGCACCAGAAAATATAACTGTGTCCCACAATCCACACTCAAAGCATCTTGAAGGGAAGTCTGGATGCACTCAGAAGATGTCTGTATTTGAAGTAGGCAGTTTGTAAAATACGATGTCTCTAAAATGGTAGACAAGATGCAGTTTTAAAAACGAATAGAAATGATTGGCTGATTGAGAACATTATAGACTCAAAAATCGGGTTCATGTTTCTGTGTTTAAAAAGCATGTTTCTTATTAGTTTGTAAAAACTGTTTGAAAGGTACATTAGATAAGATAAGCTTGTACTTTGGAAAGTCAAGCACACTTGCTGTTTGAATTTGCAACATTGTGTGCTGAACTTGTGACCTTTGTGTTCAGTTGAGTGTTCCATGAACTGTTACTATGGTAACAGGCATTAAGCAGAATGGGGGTAGAGTTGAAAGTTATATGTGGCATTAAAATGTGTATTTCCTATTGATATTACAGTAATATGTAATTGCAGTGAAATTTCCCAAGTCACTGGTATAGTTAAAAGTAGTGTGGTATGAAAAAATACTGGCAAAACTATTTGTAATATACATTTGAAGTCTCGTCTGGGTCCGCAGTTCCATTGCTTACGGTGCACGTACCAGGTGTGACTCTAGAAAATTCCAGAAGCAATTTTGGTTCAGTTAGAGGTCAGTTGGCAAGGGTTGAAATGTGTAACCAATAGAAATGTGTCATAGAATTTTAATTATTCTGGGAAGCAATGTGATTTGATATTTACATGTACATGTGTGCAGAATGAGAGGGAAAGTTTGCCATTTTTGGATTTTGCTAAGAGCAGTGCACTATATTCATTTTGCACATAAGAAAATCTGGTGTGCGATTCAGATATTTCATAATCTACAAATCAATTTAAAAGGTGAGTTATTCATTTGTGATGTGTTCTATGTGGTGACTTTGTTTTTAAACATAAAATATAATTAATACAATTTGGAGTTTGTGATATATTTTCTAATGAAGAAATATTTATTGGATTTTTTGTAATGTGTTAAAATGTTGTTTAATATACAGTTTGTATACTATTATGTGTGTTTTGGAATAGTGATTGCTGATTATGGCTGATTGTTTTAATGTCTGCATATGTACATTGTTATTATAGTGCATCATTTTAGGTGTTGAATTCAAATTGGAAAGGTATATGTTGAGTTAAGGTATTAGCTATGAGAGTAGTTTTTATAAGTGTCTACAGAGGAATAGTAAAAATATGGGACATCATTTGGTTTCAAATTGAAGCTTGTATTGTGAATTTATATGGTGTAGATAGAGTTCTGTATAGACATACTCATTTATGTTTTTCAGTGACATGGTGAGAGTTATAGTACATAAATGTGAAAGGTTTCTGATGTGTTTTGGCTACATGTTATATTAAAAGTAGTTGTAGAAAGGTAATGTAGCAGTAGATATTTATGCAGTAGTTTTATGCTATAAAGAGTTTGTTTGATGAGCAGTTATTGCCTTGTAAGTACTGAGACACTCCTCCAATCATCCATTGAGCACCATACACTAATTCATTCAGTGTAGTAAAACATATGTACTTAAACTTCTCTATGCACTGTGTTTGGTACAGTCAAATGTGCACAATGTATGCAGTCCCCTAACCTCTTGCAGACTACTGAGTCAGTCCTGCAAAAGTCCAGGGAATAGTCATGCTTGTCAGGAATCATACTGTGAGTCTGTGTCCACTCCTAAAATCATCCTGACAGAAGCATGACCTTATTTCATCTCTCTGCTGACACATAAGCGCTTATAAACTTATTCTGTTGTCAACTACTAGCACTCTGAGAACCCAGTCACTGTCTATGCACTTGGAGAATGAATCAGGCATTCAGACTAGCAGTGGTACAGTCAAATATGCACAATGTATGTGGTCCCCTAACCCATTGCAGACTACATAGTCACTCCTGCAAAACTCCAGGGAATAGTCATGCTTGTCTGGAATCACACTGTGAGTCTACGTTTACTCCTACAATCATCCTGACAGAAGAATGCCCTTATTTATTCTTTCTGCTGACAGGTAAGCGCTTATAAACTTATCCTGTTGTCCACTACTAGCAGTCTGAGAACCCAGTCCCAGTCCATGCACTTGGAGAATGAGTCAGGCATTCAGACAAGCAGTGGTACACTCAAATGTTCACAATGTTTGTGTTCACCTAACTCCTTCCCGACTACTGAGTCAGTACTGCAAAAGTCCAGGAAATAGTCATGCTTGTCTGGAATCACACTGTGAGTCTGTGTCCACTCCTACAATCATCCTGACAGAAGCATGGCTTATTTAATCTCTCTGCTGACACATAAGCGCTTATAAACATTTCCTGCTGTCAAGTACAAGCACGATTCAGAAAAGGGGGGTGGTGATGAACAGAGTGTCTGAATTAAGCAGACCACTCTTACCCAGTCCAAAGATCATGGCTTGATCCATCACCGTTTTTTAGCTCACTGCACCATCCCAGCTCAGAACTTGGCTATATGCAAATTAGTCTGACCCTGGCCCAGTGCATCATGGGAACAGGGCAGACCAAACTACCAAGCCAATTCTAATACTGGGAAGGAAACAAGCTACCGGGGACCGGTTTCTGGCATTTCAGCCGTCTTCGGCCCGGCTTGCTTGAATCCTGATGGTGCAGTGAGAAAGGGACTCATGTCTGAGTATACCCTGCCACACCTATAGTGGCCAAAAACGATTCAGAAAAGGGTGTGGTGATGAACAGAGTGTCTGAATTAAGCAGACCACTCTTACCCAGTCCAAAGATCAGGGCTTGATCCATCACCGTTATTTATCTCACTGCAGCATCCCAGCTCAGAACCTGGCTATATGCAAATCAGTCTGTCCCTGGCCCAGTGCATCATGGGAACAGGGCAGACTAAACTACCAAGCCAATTCTTCACCAGAAAGGAGACAAGCTACCGGGGACCGGTTTCTGGCATTTCAGCCGTCTTCGGCCCGGCTTGCTTGAATCCTGATGGTGCAGTGAGAAAGGGACTCATGTCTGAGTATACCCTGCCACACCTATAGTGGCCAAAAACGATTCAGAAAAGGGGGTGGTGATGAACAGAGTGTCTGAATTAAGCAGACCACTCTTACCCAGTCCAAAGATCAGGGCTTGATCCATCACCGTTATTTATCTCACTGCACCATCCCAGCTCAGAACCTGGCTATATGCAAATCAGTCTGTCCCTGGCCCAGTGCATCATGGGAACAGGGCAGACTAAACTACCAAGCCAATTCTTCACCAGAAAGGAGACAAGCTACCGGGGACCGGTTTCTGGCATTTCAGCCGTCTTCGGCCCGGCTTGCTTGAATCCTGATGGTGCAGTGAGAAAGGGAATCATGTCTGAGTATACCCTGCCACACCTATAGTGGCCAAAAACGATTCAGAAAAGGGGTGGTGATGAACAGAGTGTCTGAATTAGGCAGACCACTCTTACCCAGTCCAAAGATCAGGGCTTGATCCATCACCGTTATTTATCTCACTGCACCATCCCAGCTCAGAACCTTGCTATATGCAAATCAGTCTGTCCCTGGCCCAGTGCATCATGGGAACAGGGCAGACTAAACTACCAAGCCAATTCTTCACCAGAAAGGTGACAAGCTACCGGGGACCGGTTTCTGGCATTTCAGCCGTCTTCGGCCCGGCTTGCTTGAATCCTGATGGTGCATTGAGAAAGGGACTCATGTCTGAGTATACCCTGCCACACCTATAGTGGCCAAAAACGATTCAGAAAAGGGGGTGGTGATGAACAGAGTGTCTGAATTAAGCAGACCACTCTTACCCAGTCCAAAGATCAGGGCTTGATCCATCACCGTTATTTATCTCACTGCACCATCCCAGCTCAGAACCTGGCTATATGCAAATCAGTCTGTCCCTGGCCCAGTGCATCATGGGAACAGGGCAGACTAAACTACCAAGCCAATTCTTCACCAGAAAGGAGACAAGCTACCGGGGACCGGTTTCTGGCATTTCAGCCGTCTTCGGCCCGGCTTGCTTGAATCCTGATGGTGCAGTGAGAAAGGGACTCATGTCTGAGTATACCCTGCCACACCTATAGTGGCCAAAAACGATTCAGAAAAGGGGGTGGTGATGAACAGAGTGTCTGAATTAAGCAGACCACTCTTACCCAGTCCAAAGATCAGGGCTTGATCCATCACCGTTATTTATCTCACTGCACCATCCCAGCTCAGAAACGGTGATGGATCAAGCCCTGATCTTTGGACTGGGTAAGAGCGGTCTGCTTAATTCAGACACTCTGTTCATCACCACCCCCTTTTCTGAATCATTTTTGTCCACCATAAGCGTGGAAGGGTATACTCAGATGTGAGTCCCTAGCTCATTGCACCATCAGGATTCAAGCAAGCCGGGCCGAAGACGGCTGAAATGCCAGAAACCGGTCCCCGGTAGCTTGTTTCCTTCCCAGTATTAGAATTGGCTTGGTAGTTTGGTCTGCCCTGTTCCCATGATGCACTGGGCCAGGGTCAGACTAATTTGCATATAGCCAAGTTCTGAGCTGGGATGGTGCAGTGAGCTAAAAAACGGTGATGGATCAAGCCATGATCTTTGGACTGGGTAAGAGTGGTCTGCTTAATTCAGACACTCTGTTCATCACCACCCCCTTTTCTGAATCATTTTTGTCCACCATAAGCGTGGAAGGGTATACTCAGATGTGAGTCCCTAGCTCATTGCACCATCAGGATTCAAGCAAGCCGGGCCGAAGACGGCTGAAATGCCAGAAACCGGTCCCCGGTAGCTTGTTTCCTTCCCAGTATAAGAATTGGCTTGGTAGTTTGATCTGCCCTGTTCCCATGATGCACTGGGCCAGGGTCAGACTAATTTGCATATAGCCAAGTTCTGAGCTGGGATGGTGCAGTGAGCTAAAAAACGGTGATGGATCAAGCCCTGATCTTTGGACTGGGTAAGAGTGGTCTGCTTAATTCAGACACTCTGTTCATCACCACCCCCTTTTCTGAATCATTTTTGTCCACCATAAGCGTGGAAGGGTATACTCAGATGTGAGTCCCTAGCTCATTGCACCATCAGGATTCAAGCAAGCCGGGCCGAAGACGGCTGAAATGCCAGAAACCGGTCCCCGGTAGCTTGTTTCCTTCCCAGTATAAGAATTGGCTTGGTAGTTTGGTCTGCCCTGTTCCCATGATGCACTGGGCCAGGGTCAGACTAATTCGCATATAGCCAAGTTCTGAGCTGGGATGGTGCAGTGAGCTAAAAAACGGTGATGGATCAAGCCCTGATCTTTGGACTGGGTAAGAGTGGTCTGCTTAATTCAGACACTCTGTTCATCACCACCCCCTTTTCTGAATCATTTTTGTCCACCATAAGCGTGGAAGGGTATACTCAGATGTGAGTCCCTAGCTCATTGCACCATCAGGATTCAAGCAAGCCGGGCCGAAGACGGCTGAAATGCTAGAAACCGGTCCCCGGTAGCTTGTTTCCTTCCCAGTATAAGAATTGGCTTGGTAGTTTGGTCTGCCCTGTTCCCATGATGCACTGGGCCAGGGTCAGACTAATTTGCATTTAGCCAAGTTCTGAGCTGGGATGGTGCAGTGAGCTAAAAAACGGTGATGGATCAAGCCCTGATCTTTGGACTGGGTAAGAGTGGTCTGCTTAATTCAGACACTCTGTTCATCACCACCCCCTTTTCTGCGTCAAGTACAAGCAGGCTGAGTACCCAGTCACTGATATGCACTGGGAGAATGAGTCAGGCATTCATACAAGCAGTGGTACAGTCAAATGTGTACAATGTATGCAGTCCCCTAACCCCTTGCAGACTACTGAGTCAGTCCTGCAAAAGTCCAGGGAATAATCGTGCTTGTCTGGAATCACAGTGTGAGTCTGTGTCCCTTCCTAAACCAGCCTGACAGAAGCATGTCCCTATTTAATCTCTCTGTTGACTCATAAGCGATTATAAACTCACCCTGCTTTCAACTACCAGCAGTCTGAGTACCCAGTCACTGATATGCACTAGGAGAATGAGTCAGGCATTCAGACAAGCAGTGGTACAGTCGAATGTGCACTATGTATGTGGTCACCTAATCCCTTGCAGACTACTGAGTCAGTCCTACAAAAGTCCAGGGAATTGTCATGCTTTTCTGGAATCACAGTGTGAGTCTATGTCCACTGCTACAATCATCCTGACAGAAGCATGTCCTTATTTAACCTCTCTGTTGACACATAAGTGCTTATAAAGTCATCTTTTTTTAACTATTAGCAGTCTGAGAACCCCGTCACTGTATATGCACTTGGAGGATGAGTCAGGCATTCATACAAGCAGTGGTACAGTCAAATGTGCACAATGTATGCAGTCCCTTAACCCCTTGCAGACTACTGAGTATGTCCTACAAAAGTCCAGGAAATAGTCATGCTTGTTTGGAATCACACTGTGAGTCTACGTTCACTCCTACAATCATCCTGACGGAAGAATGTCCTTATTTAATCTCTCTGCTGACACGTAAGCGCTTGTAAACCTATCCTGTTGTCCACTACTAGAAGTCTGAGAACCCAGTCCCTGTCCATGCACTTGGAGAATGAGTCAGGCATTTAGACAAGCAGTGGTACAGTCAAATGTTCACAATGTATGTGTTCCCCTAACCCCTTCCTGACTACTGAGTCAGTCCTAAAAAAGTCCAGGAAATAGGCATGCTTGTCTGGAATCACACTGTGAGTCTGTGTCCACTCCTACAATCATCCTGACAGAAGCATGTCTTATTGAATCTCTCTGCTGACATATAAACGCTTATACACGTATCCTGCTGTCAACTAGTAGCAGTTTGAGAACCTAATCATTGTCTATGCACTTTGAAAATGAGTCAGACATTCAGACAAGCAGTGGTACAGTGAAATGTGCACAATGCATGCGGTCCCCTAACCCCTTGCAGACTACTGAGTCAGTACTGTAAAAGTCCAGTAAATACTCATGCTTGTCTGGAATCACATTGTGAGTCTGTGTCGACTCCTAAAATCATCCTGACAGAAGCATATCCTTATTTAATCTTTTTGCTGACACATAAGCGCTTATAAACTTATCTTGCTGTCAACTACTAGCAGTCTGAGAACCCAGACACTGTCTATGCTCTTGGAAAAGGAGTCAGGTATTCAGACAAGCAGTGGTACAGTAAAATATGCACAATGTATGCAGTCCCCTAACCCCTTGCAGACTATTCCTTGGGAATAGTCATGCTTGTCTGAAATCATAGTGTGAGTCTTTGTCCACGCCTAAAATCATCCTGACAGAAGCATGTCCTTATTTAATCTCTCTGCTGACACATAAGCACTTATAAATGTATCCTTCTGTCAACTACTAGCAGTCTGAGAACCCAGTCACTATCTATGCTCTTGGAGATTGAGTACAGCATTCAGACAAGCAGTGGTACAGTCAAATGTGCACAATGTATGCAGTCCTTGGAGAAATCAATATTTAAGACAGGGGAAGTTCCCTAACAGCTTAAGCTGGTTTTCCAAGAAATCGTTGTGACATTTGGTGAACGGCTGGAAGTAGCCATGCCTGTATTTGGGTAGCATGGATTATGCCGAAATCACTCTGCTGAAACAAAAGTACGTATAAAGTCACCTTGCTGTGAACTACTAACAATCTAGGTACTCATTCACTGTCTATGCATTTGTATAACACTTATTCATTCCAATAATTATTTAACTACATGTGTACTTTAGTAAATTAATTGTGATTTCAAAAGGGAGTGTTTAAATGGTTTTTATGTAGAATGTGTTTGTTTAGTAATACAATAGTATATTTTAGATTCATTTAAATAATATCATATATTTTTTCAGATATTGTTTATCATCATTAAAAGAAACTTATTATGGCTAGACAAATGAAAAAGAAGAAACAACAGAAAAAGGACTATTATTTGAAGAAAATTCAACAGGAAGTATTGGATGAAACACAATATGTGGGGAAAAAGAAAAAGTCTTGCGGTAAGAGAACAAAAAAATGTATTAAATAAATTTCAAAGCCTAGAAACAGTGTGCAGATTGTGGAAAGTATAAAGAATGTTTCATCAACAAAAAGGAATAAGAAGGACAAAAATGTAAAAAATGGGAATATACATTCAAAAGACACAATGTATGGTAAAAGGAGGCAGCGTCAGTATAAAGAAAAAGGAAAGATGTTTTGCAATTGAGTCGTCTGGAATTTGTTGAAAGATGTGAAGAAATACAAAAGAAGAGAACCATTTTATAAAAAGAAAAAGGAAATTGAAATTATTGTTGAGAAGGCTTTTGAATAAAAATGAAATTATTAATTTTAGTTTTAAACAGAATTCGATCACTAGATAAACCAATACATTTTATGACGGCCAAAAGTAAGAAGAAAAGAGTAAATAATAAAACTAATTTTTGTGATTTTTTTGGGGTGAATGGAAACACAGTTCAAGTTCAGAGCCTTTTTTTATGAAGAGAGTTATTTTCAGACCAATACCAATACATTATTGCTTGCAATTGATACCAGTGGGCGAGCTTATGAGGTTAGAAATGGTTGTCCTATTGAGAAAGAGAAGATGGTTTCTAAAAATGTAGAAGAACTAATAGCTGATGAAGTTCTAGGGAAACATCCTAAAGCCCCAGTGTATACTTGGGATTTCAGTAGTATTTGTAGAGTATGACAGGAATCTATTGATATTTTACAAAATTTCTTACAAGAGTATAGTAAAAAAAAGTGTTAAATAAAAGATTAAGATGTTGCATGGACTAGATCCTTGCAGAGTAAGAAAAATATTGGTTTGCAAGGTCATTCTCTGACTTATCTTTCTAGGAAAGTATGTGAAAGTGTTTTTTATCTTTCAGAATGTTAGCAGTACATCATTCTCAAATGCGGAAGTTAGTCAGAAGATGTTATTACGCAAAAAGTCCAGCAATAGTTTTAAATGAGTTGAACAGTGCTTTTTTGCGTGTCAGTATCAGATGTGAAAAAGGTTTGTGAGGAAATATAGTTTTGTTACTTTGGTCCTGAACAAGAGAGTGCAAAATGTGAGACATTAATAGAAGTAGATGTTGAAGAGAATGTGGAACATACTACTACAAAAAATGCTGAAGAACAAATTACAGAGTTTAAGGTGATTTCATGTAAAAGGCCAAATTATTCTTGTATTTGTTGTCAACGAACTCACTATAAAAATCAGATCAGGACTGTTGATCTATATTTAGAAGGTGAAAGAGAAAATAATGATAAGTGAAAGGAATTTTCAACGTATTTGTTGGTAGAGGATTGCTTGGGTTCTGATCAGCATATTTGTAAATATTGTTATAACAAATTAGACGAGACTAAAATGCCTGCTAGAGCTGTTCCTAATAATCTAGAGTTGGTAACTATTCCTCCAGAACTGATAGATTTAAATACATCTGAGTCTATTCTGATTCAATGTGTGCACCTATTTCAGGCTATTGTTCTTACAGAGCCTAAAACAGGTAAATTGCCTCCTACCGATTTACAGAGAGGATTAAAAGGAAGAGTTGTATATTTACCTCTAGATTTAAAGAAAAATATTGAAACTATTGCTGTAGAGAATGTAGAAAGTGAACCACTAGTTATTCTAGTTAATGGTGTTCCTGCTAAGATTAAGAAAATCTGGCCGGAATTAGCGGATGTCAGGAAAGTGCAAAAGGCAACATTATATCTTATAAAAAACAATGATTACTACAAAAATGTGTATGTGGAAGAAGAAGAAATACTTTTAGGAGATGATAGTGAAACGTCAAGTGGTCAAATTGAAAAAGTGGACATGTCCAAAAGTGCAGAAATGTATGAACATGATAGTGTACATCCACTTCATTCAAAAGAAGTGATGGGGGATACTATTGAATTATTCCAAATGAAGAAAGCAAAGGAGACTCACATAAGTGCATGGGAAAAAAGTTCAGAAGCTCGTTGTTTTCCGCAGCTGCTCCCAACTGGAATAGGTGGGCGATATGACGAACTATCAGTGCAGATTCCTGCATCAGAATATCGGACAACTAGATTATGTGCAGAAGAGCCAAGATTTCAACAATATATCCCATATATATTTAATCTTTTGTTTGAGAGTGACTTGTCTGGACTTTCATATGCAGTCAACCACATATTAAAAACAGGAGTACATCTTCAAATTGTTTCTGCAAAGGAATTTATGGATAAAGTACATCAGAGTGATGATCATTTAGAATCTCAGCTGATTAGTTTGATGCCATGTCAGTGTGGTACTAATGAGTATTGGTACCATCGTCTTGGAGAACTTAAATGTATGGTAAGGAACTTAGGAACTCCTACATGGTTTGTTACCCTAATCTGTGCTGAATACGCTTGGGATGATTTACTTGAATTTCTTCAAGAAGCAAATTCAAATATAAAAATATTACATGCAAGACACCTCGAGAATTGTGCTCTTTGGATCCTGTTAATGTATGCAGATATTTCAATCCTAGATTTCAAGCTATGATGTCTTTTATCTGCAATAAAAAGCATCCCCCTCTTGGAGAAGGTGTGCATTTCCTTTGCAGTAAGGAGTATCAAGCTAGAGGTGCTCCTCATATACATATGCTGTTATGGATCAAGGATGCACCCAAATTTGTAACTGATTCGGATGACACTGTTTTGTCTTTTATTGAAGAATATGTCACATGTGCTATACCAAAAAGAACAGAAGAAAAAACCTTAAGGCAACAAGTGTTACGATTCCAAAGTCATCGATGTGGCAAATACTGTCGACGAAAGTACAGGTCTAAGGAAAAGTTTCATGCCAAATGTTGTTTTGGATTTTCACGTCCATTAATATCCAAAGGAAGAGTAAACCGTTTCATGTCAGCTGTAAGACATACCATCATTAGAAAATCTCCTAAAAATACGTACAGTTTGAGAAGAAGTGAAGAATCAAAGTATATCAATAATTATAATTCAGTTCTTCTCTCAATGTGGAATGTTCCTATGGATATCCAGTATGTTGCTGATCATTCCATTGCTGTTGCCCGGTATGTGACATCTTACATAACAAAATCAGAAAAGATGGAGTTGAAAGAAATATGGGAAGACATTTCTCACTAGAAGAGTCTCAGTAAGAAATTGTACAGTTTCAGTTTGAAGATGTTATCCCATCTAGAAATTGGAGCCTATGAATGCTTAGATCGTTTATCATCTCCAAATATATACTTAAAGTCTAGAAGAATCATTTGGGTGAGTCTAGGTCTTGCTGCAATGTTAAATTGAGTACTTAAATCTGTACAAGAAATCAGATCTTTAGCGGAAAATGAACCAGAAAGTACAGATATTGTCAAAACAAATATGTCGGGCACATATTATCCATATATAGTCATCATCTTGAAAACGTATGTTTCTATGAATTGCTGCAATATTACACTTTTAAAAGGAATACTACAGAAAACATAAATGAAGGACAATATGCAGTGATTGGTTCAGAAGGATGTTTGGTGAAACAAAGGAAATGAAATCTGATTAATCACAGAAAACTGACTTATGATACTCCTGATATAAGAGAATTTTTTACAATTTAGCACTTATGCAACTCTTCAAACCATGGCGTACAGAATTGGAATTACTTGGAGATTTTCAGTGCTATGAAGATTCTTTCAATGCTTGTAAAGATAGCATAGAATGGACAGTTTTTGCAAATTATCTCAAAATGTTGAATGATGAAATTGATCAAGAAGCTACTATTGCAGCTGAGATTGGAAAGGGGCGACCACTCGGTCCCCCCGAACGTATGGCGGAGTGCCTCGATCCCCCCGGGAAGCCATTTTTGGGCGGGAGGCGCGTCTCGGCTGGTATGCCCGAAGCGGCGTAGCCGGGGCGCGCTTTTTCCCGCCCTAGAGTGGGCTGGCCTAGACACTGACGCAGCCAGCCACGCCCTCGGGGCAGGCAGGGGCGGGTTTACGCCCGCCCTGAAGACGGATAAAAAGGGACGCAAGACCGGAAGACATCCTCTTGTTCTTGTGCTCTGAAGCTGCACCTCCTCGCTGCACGTGAGCTCGGGACAGAACGAAGAGCCAATTTTGAGCGTTTTGATCTTTCTTTTTGTCTTCCAGATACTTTGTCGGAAAGATGCCCAAGAAAGGCGCGAAGAGAATGACGACCGACCAGATGGTTCGGGTCCTCGTGAAGGAGATGTCCGAACTAAAGAAGCGGGTGGCGGAGCGAGACGGGGAGGGGGGATCGGGGCGTCCATCGGCTGGAGCAGCTCCTGGAGGGAAAACCAAGAGGCCAAGAAGGGGACCAGCCGGGGGAGACGTCCCGGTTCCCTGTACCCCGCTCGAGGCGCCAACCCCGGTACCGGTGGAGGGGAATCCGATTCCCGTCGTGGTCACCCCGACATCCACTGAGGATATGCCCCCCGAGCTGGCGGCACAGCTAGCAGCGTGGTTGGGCGACAGTAGCGAGGGCGCCACGGCTGTCGAGGCACAGGCGCTGATAAAAGAGTTGCGCGAGAAACGAGGTGCAGCCAAGGTGCCCGCGCCGGCTGCAGTGATAGACAAGCCGCAAGTGGCGGAAGCAGCGTCCGGTGCAGGTAAGCGGCCATTGCCGATCGCGAGGGATGAGTCAGCACCCTCTCGTAGAGAAAAATTGGGGCAACATGTTCCTTTGGCAATAAAGGAAAAGATTTGGGCGGGGGAGTATGTGAACATTTTCTCCTTGCTTGTCGATCATTATGAGGTGGAGCATGTTAAGGGTCAGAAGGATCTAATGCATCCGAGTGTTTGGCGCGCAAAAATGGCCGCCTTTAAAGTGAATGAGAATATTGGCAATTGGGGCAATGCATGGGGAATTTTTACGTCAATTTTGGGGGAACGTAGGCCTGAGTTGCTTCCTGAGTTTCCAATCTATCAGTCACAAATTATGGGATACTCGACATCGCACCAAGGTAACCATTGGTTCTGTTATGATAACCTCTTCAGGAAGGCGAAGGAGCATAACAAAAGTTTAACCTGGGACTGTTATGATTCTTTGACATGGGATAAAATGAAAGAGTCAGGAATGTTGAAAATGCCGTTGGTGGGGAGCAATGTTGGCGAGTCCTCCCGCCAATATGCGGGGACGCCCTTTCGGTCAGGTACGGGTACCGACGATTACTCGAGACCTGCCGGCAATACAGGGAAAAGGGGTTTCTGCTTCAAATTCAACAGAGGTAAATGTACTAGGCCCCAGGGATCGTGTAAGTTCAAGCACGAATGTAGTGGTTGCGGGTCGTCCCATCCTGAGTCCTCGTGCAGAGCCAGAACGGGTGAACATGGGGGTAGAGGAGGCGCCAAACAGGTCTAATGTAGTCCGAGGGGCGCCTTTACCAACCCCGATTGATACCTTGGCGATGATTCCCTTGCTCAGTGAATACCCAGATCGTACTTCTGCTGGGGTGCTGCGGAACGGTTTTTCATATGGTTTCCGCATCCCGGTAGGGGACTTTCGGGGTGTCGGGACGTGCAAAAATCAACTTTCCGTCCTGCAGCATACGACCGTAGTGCAGGATAAGATCCGGAAAGAGGTTATCCGAGGTCGGGTCGCCGGCCCGTTTAGTGTGCCCCCGGTACAGAATTTTGTCTGTTCTCCATTAGGGGTGGTCCCCAAGAAGGACCCAGGTGAGTTTCGATTGATTCATAATTTGTCAGCTCCACATGGTCTTTCTGTAAACGATGCAATTGATCCAGAGGTATGTTCGGTGCGCTACGCATCATTTGATGAAGCCGTAGCCATTTTGAATCGCCTGGGGCCCGGGACGCTGATGGCGAAATCAGATATCGAGTCAGCGTTCCGATTGCTCCCGGTACACCCAGACGACCAGCGTCTTCTGGGATTCATGTTTCAAGGTTCATATTACATGGATAGGTGTATGCCGATGGGGTGCTCTATATCTTGTGCATATTTCGAGAAATTCAGTAGTTTTCTACAATGGGTCTTCACGAAGAAAACGGGTTTCCAAAATGTAATGCATTACCTTGATGACTTTCTGTTCCTTGGGGCCGCCGGGAATCACGAATGCGGCCGGGCCTTGGCCGAATTTTGTGTGTTAATGAGTCAATTTGGTGTGCCATTGGCACCAGGTAAAACTGTGGGTCCCACGACTTGCCTCGAGTTTCTGGGGATTGAGTTGGACTCTAGTGAGGGTTGTTTTCGTTTACCAGCTGCCAAAGTGTCAAAATTCAGGGCAGCCCTGCAAGTGTGTATAAATGCATCTAAAGTTACGCTGCATCAATTGCAGCAATTGGTGGGGAAGTTGAATTTTGCCTTGAGGGTGATCCCAATGGCCCGCCCCTTTTCCCGTTCAATTGCCCAAGCGATGGTTGGCCTAAAGGAGGGTCATCATCGCACGAGACTATCGGCTGAGGTCCGCCAGGACATGCGTATTTGGTTAGCATTTTTGGCGGACTTCAATGGTCGAGTCGTCTGGAACAAACCAGCCGTGTCCTCTGATGAGCTTGGTCTATGGACAGATTCAGCAGGAAGCATGGGCTTTGGCGCCATCTTCGGCACAAAATGGTCGGCACAAAGGTGGCCAACATGGTGGCATAAAGATGGTCTGACGAGTAATATTGCTTTCCTTGAACTGTTTCCCATTTTGGTGGCCCTCAGAACCTGGCCCGAAGGGTTCAAAGATCATTCTGTCATATTTTGGTCTGACAATATGACCGTTGTAGAATGCATCAATAGTCAGGCAGCACGTTGTAAACTGATTTTAAGGCTGCTCAAAGAAATTGTCTTACTGTGTATGCAACTGAACGTGATATTCAGAGCAAAACATGTCCCAGGGGTGATGAATCAGGCGGCTGACGCACTGTCTCGTTTTCAAATGCAGGCTTTCTCGGGTTTCCTTCCCTCAGCGGACCCAGAGCCGGCACCCTTTCCCGAAGCTCTCTGGTCTCTCGGTGCCCCGAACTTCGTCACCTCGTGGGAGAGAATCTAGCACCGAGGACGAGGAAGGCATATGAAGGGGCGTTTCGGGCCTATTTAGCCTTTTTGGGGACTGAGAGAGAGGGGCTTTGGGGCCATGAGGAATGGGTAGTACATTTTCTAATGTTCTTGCGTAGGGCTGGGAAGTCGGTGGCTACGGCCCAGAGGCATCGTGCTGCCATTTCCTTTGTTGCCAGGGCTCATAATATCCACGACCCGACAGCGTCTTTCGTGGTACAGAAAGCGCTGCGTGGGTGGCAACGCCTTGAGGGTCGCAGAGTAGATGAGAGGCGCCCGATAGGTCTGGATAGGTTGTCCCAGTTGCTGGCCACACTCCCTGCCACATGCTCGTCTCAGTTCGAGACGGTTTTGTTCCGAGCTGCTTTTACGCTTGCATTTCACGGGGCGATGAGGATAAGTGAGCTGGTGGCGAGGAACAAACGGGATGTGGTGGGGGGTTTGTGCCAGGAACACGTTCAGATCAGGGGTGAGACGATGACTGTCTCCTTTGTCAGGTCCAAGACCGATCAAGATGGGATGGGTGACTGCATAATCATTCGCAGGATTCCCGGGTCCTCCATGTGTCCGGTAAAGTGTTTAGAAGACTACCTAGCACGAAGGGTGGCATCATGGGGAGGGACATTGTTGAGACACGCGGACGCCACCCCACTGACCAAATTTCAGTTTCAGCGGGTGCTTGCGATGTCAATTGCCGCAGCGGGCTTGAACCCGGGCGAGTTTGGGACCCATTCCTTTCGGATAGGGGCTGCCACTGAAGCTACAGCCAGGGGTCTTAATGTTGAACAAGTAAAACGAGTGGGGCGTTGGTCCTCCAATTGTTATAAGAGATATGTGCGGTTGCACATGTTGTGAAGCTGTAATAATATACTCACGCTTCTTGTCTTTTGTTTGGTTTTCAGTTGCGCAAGCCTACGAGGCGGGGCGGACTATGCAGTCGACCCAACACCGGGCCAGCGGTCAGACATCACCGGCTGTGAGAAAAGAGGTGTGGGTCGTGGGCCACTCATACGTGAGGCGTGCCGCAGACGTATTCGAAGCAGGTGACATGATTCACGTAGCTGGGGAATACGGGTACAGGGTGTCCTTCTACGGAAGAGGCGGTCTCTGTATTGACCAGTGTCAAGCATTCTTTGAGGGTTTGTTAGGGCGGACGAGGTCACCGCCGTCTATAGTCATAGTACATTTAGGGGGCAATGATTTGGTCACCACCAGTAGACGACTTCTCCTAGAGGCAATGCTTTCCACTGTAAGTTGGTTGGCGAGGAAAGTTCCGGGGTGCACAATTGCATGGTCCCATATGATCCCACGAAAGGTGTGGCGGGGGGCTATTTCGATTCCTGCTTTGAACCATTCTGTTAGAAAACTTAATAACAAAGTGAGTAGGTTGTTCCGTTCCAAGACATTGCATTCTATCTCGCATGGTTGTATTAATGATGACAGTATGTATTTGGGGGATGGTGTGCATTTGTCTCGGGTGGGGAATGAGTTACTCATAGGAGACTTCTTAGCATGGTTAAAAACGTTGAAACATGACCTTTAGGTAGGAGTTTTGTGGGGGGTCCGGATAGCCGGTCAACTATCCGGCCTGTGGCGGTAAGGTCATGATCGGTGAGCACTAATTAGAAGATCCCTATGAGTGGGCGTCACCCAACACGGATGGGAGCGCTCGGGAGAGGTGGCCATTGGCCCCTCAATGGGGAGGCGGTCCCTTCTAAGGATGGGTCGCCGGAAGTAAAGGAAAGGCGGTCAAGGCCCCTTCCTTTGTAGGAGGGGTTACAGCCCCCTCCTGGGGAATTTCCCGGGGCCAGTGACATCTGCGACGGCAGATGCGGTAAGTTGTGTGGGGTTGGGGGGAGGACTACGATACCTTCTAGATACCTCACACGAGTCTTCGAACGACCTTTAACTGGCGTCGAGTTTTTAGGTGCCCCCGTCAAGTCAAGGGAAATTGGTAGTAGTTGCACTTGAGGTACGCCTCCGTGCTGTCGCCCCTCCCAAGTGGGAGGGGTAAGTCTGGTTAGGGATCTTGACACCGGTTACGACCTTGCCGTTGGCCCTTAAACGTTAGGATGTACAATTTCAATATTTCAAGAAAATGTTTTTGTAGGATGTGAGATCGGCTAGGAGAACCTCTGTATTAGAGAATCTGTTAAGGTTAGCCAAACATCGCAATGTGGTAATGAAATTGTACATAACATGAAACGTTTAATGTTTTAATTTTTGTTTTAATAAATACGGCCGGGAGGGTCACTCCCTCCCACTTCCAAAAAACTTCAAGAACTGTTTCCGGTTTCCCTCCTTTTGGGGATTGTGTTGAGAGGGGGTGGCGGGTATCTCAGCCATATGGAAAGGGGCGACCACTCGGTCCCCCCGAACGTATGGCGGAGTGCCTCGATCCCCCCGGGAAGCCATTTTTGGGCGGGAGGCGCGTCTCGGCTGGTATGCCCGAAGCGGCGTAGCCGGGGCGCGCTTTTTCCCGCCCTAGAGTGGGCTGGCCTAGACACTGACGCAGCCAGCCACGCCCTCGGGGCAGGCAGGGGCGGGTTTACGCCCGCCCTGAAGACGGATAAAAAGGGACGCAAGACCGGAAGACATCCTCTTGTTCTTGTGCTCTGAAGCTGCACCTCCTCGCTGCACGTGAGCTCGGGACAGAACGAAGAGCCAATTTTGACCCACCCACCAGCCCCTGAAGACAGCCAGTTGTTTGTAATAAAGTTGATCAATAATTCTGTTTCTGTTTATTTACAGGTTGTGATAGTATCATGTTGATGTTGAGTATAATAAAGAATTGTATATTTTGTGTAGGTTTTGTGATTAAAGAGATTCGGATATAGTGTCGATTTTTAAGCATGCTCTTTCGGTCATAGTGGCCAATGTATTTTTAGGTTAGTTAGCATTGTCGTATTTATTTTGGTAGGCGGTACGGTCATGATCGGTGAGCACTAATTAGAAGATCCCTATGAGTGGGTGTCACCCAACACGGATGGGAGCGCTCGGGAGAGGTGGCCATTGGCCCCTCAATGGGGAGGCGGTCCCTTCTAAGGATGGGTCGCCGGAAGTAAAGGAAAGGCGGTCAAGGCCCCTTCCTTTGTAGGAGGGGTTACAGCCCCCTCCTGGGGAATTTCCCGGGGCCAGTGACATCTGCGACAGCAGATGCGGTAAGTTGTGTGGGGTTGGGGGGAGGACTACGATACCTTCTAGATACCTCACACGAGTCTTCGAACGACCTTTAACTGGCGTAGAGTTTTTAGGTGCCCCCGTCAAGTCAAGGGAAATTGGTAGTAGTTGCACTTGAGGTACGCCTCCGTGCTGTCGCCCCTCCCAAGTGGGAGGGGTAAGTCTGGTTAGGGATCTTGACACCGGTTACGACCTTGCCGTTGGCCCTTAAACGTTAGGATGTACAATTTCAATATTTCAAGAAAATGTTTTTGTAGGATGTGAGATCGGCTAGGAGAACCTCTGTATTAGAGAATCTGTTAAGGTTAGCCAAACATCGCAATGTGGTAATGAAATTGTACATAACATGAAACGTTTAATGTTTTAATTTTTGTTTTAATAAATACGGCCGGGAGGGTCACTCCCTCCCACTTCCAAAAAACTTCAAGAACTGTTTCCGGTTTCCCTCCTTTTGGGGATTGTGTTGAGAGGGGGTGGCGGGTATCTCAGCCATATGCTAGAGACAGTTCTCAAGATAATCAAAGTTCTGCTCCACTGAGTCAAGATCCACTAGGGCAACCAATTCTTGAAAATGAAGCGACAATCACCATGAATGAAGTGGAAACAGCAATGCATCAAGCTCAAGAAGATATTATGGACTTAGGAAACTTGGAAGAACAACTAAATGCCGAACAGAAAGACATATATCATCAAGTGAGACAACAGATTGACCATGGTTTTCTTCATGAAAAGAAAGCATGCCTATGCACTTCATTTCAACCTATCCTAATGTATGTCAGTGGTCAAGCTGGAACAGGAAAAAGTTTCTTATTTAAAGTATTGACCAGCTATCTACAGAAAACAACTGACTCACATTTGTCTTGTGTTGCAACTGCTCCAACTGGTTTGGTAGCACTCACCATTAAAGGAATTATATTACATAGTTTACTTATGCTACCTGTAGAGCATGAAAATAAATTGGAATATAGCAGACTATCTGGAGAAGCTTGCTATGAAGTTTCAAGAGTGCTGAAGAAAATGAAACTTCTGATTATTGATGAGGTGAGCATGGTCTCAAACGTAATTCTTGCCTTTGTGCATTTAAGAATGCAGCAAATTCTTAAAACAGAATGGGGGGCCATATTATCAAGAACAGGCAATAGAATTATTGCCGCTTTATTGGCAGGAAACTGCTGATAAAGCGGCAATAATGGGCTTGATATTATGTCCTTTTGAATTCCCATAGCAGCCCAATTTCTGGTGTTAACCTGGGCTGCTATGGGAATTCACAAGGGCATATTATCAAGCCCATTATTGCCGCTTTAGCGGCAGTTTCCTGATGATAAAGCAGCAATAATTGTGTCGCCTGTTCTTGATAATATGCCCCGTGATATCTTATTTGAAGGAAAAAATGTGATAGTTTTTGGAGATCTACAGCAACTCACTCCCTAAAAGGACAACCAGTATTTAAAACACTTGTACATGAAAACACCAACAGGTCTTTGGGAAGTGTTGGTAATGTTAACATTTGGTCATATTTTGAATACAAAGAACTCATAAAAAATATGCGACAGGCAAATTTTGTTGATTATGGAACTATTCTTCAAGATATAAGAATAGGAGTATTGACAGAACATGGCAAACACGCTTTGCAAAGTCGACTACTTACAAACTTGTTTCCAAATGAAAATATGTAAAACAAATTGCTGAAAATAAATCTATAATCTGCTTAATGCCAACACTGCGTGAGTGTTCTATATTCAATTAAGAACTTTTAAAGCTAGAAAATGAACAAATAATAAAAATGGAAGCCATTGATAAAATAGAGCATGATGGAATCACTATTTTTTTGACTGAAAAATTCAAAACAAAATTGGATTCTATTGGATTGATAGGTAAAACTGCTGGTTTAGAAAAGAATTTATATGTATGTGTAAACTGTCAGGTAATTTTACTGTGTAATTTGGATGTGAAAAAAATGGAGCAATGGGTAAAGTTGTTGATTTTGTTAATTATCAAAATAGCGATGGAATTGAATTTTTTAAATTCAAATTTGATCAGATTGAAGAACTAAAACAAAATGGTCGTTGTTTATTTCGTTTTTGCTTGTTAACCCCTTGCATGCTGATGACGGCCCCCAGCCGTCATGCACTACGGTGCTCGTATGCTGATGACGGCTGGGGGCCGTCATAAACCCGCCCACTCACGATTCTGCCGCACAGGCGCAGAATCGCGGCCGCATGGAAGGGGTTAAAGATTTATATGTTCATAGAAAACAGTTTCCTTTTTCTCTGGCATATGCAGTGACTATTCATAAGTCTCAAGGTTTAAGTGTAGATAATGCTTTGGTAAACATTGGAAATACAGTGTCCGGAATGCATTTGATCGATTTTGATGAGGGAAAGATTAGTGCAGATGCAAACTGTGTAAAAGAGTATAATCGATTAAGAAGAGTGTATGCTCCCAGATTAGGTGAATATCCTGTCTATGAAAAGCGTGCAGTAGGTCAAAAAAGAAGATATGAGAATATCTGTAGTGAAGTTATGAAGATGGAAAAAATTCAAGATAATGTTGAGATTGCAAGCAAAAAGAAAAAGGACACTATTGAAGAGATTGTCGGGTATCAGTTAGAAAATAGTTCAGGTATCAACTGTTATGCTAATGTAGTGGTCAATGTTGTTTTCTGTCTAGAAAGTCTGCATCAGCAAATTATAGAGAATCGTGAAAAAAGATTTTGTTCGTTGTTGCATTGTATTTATGAAAAATTGAGGACTGATACAAGGAAAATACAAAGTGTTTCTGATATTCTTAATTATCTGGATAGATGTTCTGGTTCTACACAATTTACGGAGAATGTTCAACAAGATGCTGAGGAATTTCTAATGTATATGCTTGCAGTATTGGAAAATGAAGGAATAGAAATTGAAAATCTTTTTGCCCTTCATTATAAATGGAAACATGAATGTGAAAATTGTATGTTTACTTCTACCACTAACATAGACACTGAAAGATTCATATATTTGACAATACCAGACTGTAAAACAGTGTCTTTCAACAAACTAGTTAAAGCAGCAAATCAAAACATGGAGTGTAGCCAATGCAAATCAGAAATTTTATCAACATTATTTATACAAAGAGTTGGACAATACATAATTTAGATGATACAACGTTGTACAGCGGCGGAAGAAAATTGAAAACTTTAATTAAAAATGTTGTAGAAAGTCAATGATCAGTATCAGGAAGAACTTTTGTAGCAGTAGCAATTATTTTCCATGATGGTCCTTCTACAACATCTGGACATTACACTGTCTACTCAAAATTCAATAAAGGATGGGCATATTGTAAGGATGCTCATTTGGTTTTTAAACATTGTTTGCCTTATGAATTACGAAATTCCTACCTAATATCTTTCAAGTCAAAGTTCTAAGAACATAATTCGGCCTATTGGGAATATCTTTATATGTATTAATACAATTCCTATTGGACAATTTCAGTATAAAGTATTTCAGGAATATCATTTGGCCTAGAGGAAAGATATATACATTAATTAAGGACTTTCTCTTGGCTATTCTGACAGCATATATTTGAAGGAACATCATTTAGAGTATATGGAAATTATAAACAATTGCAGCCATGCAGCCTACGAATCCTCCTGTCTCTCCCATGCACTTCTTCAATCATCCATCTAGCACTATTTACGTATGCTATCACCCCGCAATACCTAAGCACTTATAAATTCAACATGTACTCTCTTTGCAGCACTGAAACTATTCTAGTTACTAGTCATGTACGTAAGGAATGGCCTAACAGTAAAACTAGTTAGTTTAGTTTTTAAATTTATAGTGGGCAACAGATACCCAAGAAGGGTTTCCCGATGCATAGGACGAGACAGAACTGAGAGACAGATAGACAGGTCAGTTTACTGGTTGAATTGCTAAGTGTTTAATGACTTATGAAACTGTGTGTAATTAGCCTCATTGCGGAGTGTTGTGGGTAGAAAGTTCCAGATTGAGGGACAAATATAGGAAAAGGATTTGCCACTCATCCGGGCTAGTTTGAATTTAGGGACCATAAACTTCCCTTGGGTGGCAGAACAGAGATTTTGTGAGGGAAATTAAGGACTAACCAAGGACTGAAGATAGCGAGGAGCACAACAGGATTTAATTTTGTGCATATATCTCAGTGCCTTGAATTGATTTCTGTTTTCAATTTTAAGCCAGTGCAGCTTCGTCTGTAGGTCGCGATAGAAGCGGTTTTATGGACTCCGCACAGAAGTCTGTCTGCAGCATTTTGTACCATCTGAAGCAATCTGCTTTGCTTCATTGAAGCGAGAGCAGATTTCCCTGCTCTCGCTTCAATGAAGCAAAGCAGTTTGCAATGACAGGGTGGGAGTCACAAGGCTCCCGCCCTGTCATTGCAAACAGCAGTGTCCCAGGGGTGAGCACCCTGGGACTTTGCAGGAGCCAGCCCTGGGGGGTGGCAGTCCCCAGGGCCATCAAGGGCTCCAGGAAGGGGGCCGTGCGGCCCCCCTCCCACCTATTGCACAGCCCCGGGGTGGACGTCCCCGAGGTTTGGGGGTCCGTCACGGACACCCACATTTTAGTATTTAGAGCCCCAGGGAGGTGGCGGTCCCCGGACCGTGTGGGGGGTTTAGGCCCCCCCACACAGGGTATTTTTTTTAATATAAATATAAGCCCAGGGGTTGGCAGTGTGCCCCCATAATATCAATGAAGTGGAGCCCCGGGGAGTGGCGGTCCCCGGGGCTCGGGGGGACCTTAGAGGCCCCCTAACATTATAATATTAAGTGCCGGGGGTGGCGGTCCCAGTGGTTGCGGGGGCAGTGTGTCCCCGCAATATCAATTACATTGAGCCCTGGGCCCCCAAAATACACTATTAAGCCCTGAGGGTGGTGGTCCCCAGGGCTGCGGGGGGGGGCGTGTGCCTCCGGCAATCATACATGCTTTTGCCCCGGGAGGTGGCAGTCCCCGGGGCAGTGTGGGGGGGTTTGGATCCCCCACACTTTATTTTTATGAACATGCCCCCGGGATTTGGCGCCTCAGGGGCTAATTATTATCCAACCGCAGGAGTCCGTGCTTCGTTTTTTTATCATCAAGATCCGCGCACCCTGTGCAGATTTTGCAGATTTTCTTTAAAAAAAAATAAAGGAGCCCTGGGGGTCCTTGTGGGACCCCCTGAGCAGGCCTACGGGGTCAGGGTGTTTCTACCTTGCCCACTTTTAGAGTTTTTCACATTTTTTAATTGGGTTTCTTGTGCCTCGGTTCTACCGAGGCACAAGATGGCTGCCAACACTTCCTGGTTTGGAGTGTTGACAGCCAATTAGCATGCAGCTCGTGATCGGGAGGGTCCTCGGATCCTGCGTGGCCATAGATATATATGTACATTTAATTGTGATTTACTCAGGAACTACTGAACGGATTTAAACCATTTAAAGCAGAAGGCACGAGTCTGAACCAAGGACTACCTCTTTACCAATTTTGGTGCAATTCAGTACAGCAGTTCGTGCTATAGCTGCGATGAATGGTTCCTATGGAAAATTGCATGGGAAAAACACGTTTTGGGGCCCTCCTTTTTTCTAAACCCCTGCTTCACGAATCACCCATAGACTTTCATGATAGGAGCGGACTGGAGCGCCTCATCAGTTTTGATAATTTCGCAAAGATTCGTCAACCGGCGCCAAAGTTATTCCAAATAGAATGTTGCGGATTTCCTATGGATAATAGGTCCTAACTATAACTACCTACTGGCGACCGCAAGTATGTAATATATATACATATATATGTGTGTGTGTGTGTGTGTGTATATATATATATATATATATATATATATATATATATATATATATTACCTACTGGCGGTCACCAGTAGGTATATATAGTTAGGATTTTTTTCCTATGGGATTTCTGAAAATTCTATGTCGAATAACTTTGGCGTTTTTGGACGGAATTCGCTGAAATTTCCAGGAAAATGGCACAGTTTGTTTCTGAGTAGCCCCTGAAAATGTGGGGGGGTTTCGCCAAGGGGGGGCTGAGAAAAAAGGGGGGTCCCAAAACACTTTTTTCCCATTCATTTTTCCATAGGGCGGTTGGAATCACTTTTAGCTCGAACGGCTGAATGGATTTACACGAAACTTGGCAAAATTGTAGATATGGTTTGCCCGACGTGCCTTTGCTATATCTCAATATATGTGCTCCAGTGGATTTTGAGAAATGAACGTTTTTAAAAACAGATATATCTGTGACAGCGCTCCGGTTAGCGCTCCGGTTCGCGTACCTGACGCGTAACGGAACTTCGCGAAGCGAAGCTGATTGGCTCTCCGGTGTCTGTCAACATTCTACACAGTCCGGAACGGCCGCCATCTTGTCTCTCGGTAGGATCGAGAGACAAGAGATGGAGAAAAACGAAGGGGGAATTTAATGAAAGGGGTCAAGGTAGACCCCTCCTGACCCCCTAGGATTGATGAGGGGGGATATTAAAGTGCCCCGCGGGGCAAAAAATAAAAAAGAAATTTTTTTTGCGATTTTCCGCCGTAGAGGCGCGTCCCGGTACGCGAACCGGGTAGCTTACCGGTAGCGTAACGGGAGTTCGCCATTTTGTGTTTTAGTCGAATTTAATCACAAGATGGTGGAAAAACAATGTGGGGAAATGAGTATAAGGGGGCACGGGAGATGTATCCTGACCCCCTAGGTTTTCTGAGGGTGGCTGAGGAGGCTCATATATGTAAAAAAAAAACATTTTTTGAATTTTTCGCGCGGTTAGCTGCCGGTACGCGAACCGGGTAGCGAACCGGGAAGCGAACATAAGTGAAAATTTGTGAAAAAAGGTACATTCGAAATTTTAAAAGAGTAATTATAGTTAAGGTAGCTCTGAAAAGAGCTTTTGGGTTCTGTGTAAGTTCTAGGTACTTATAAGTAGGTACCAATACACAGTCTTAAATTTTGTATGAAAACTCTGTTGCCCTCATCTGAGAAGTGCACACCATCTCCTCTGTAGATATCTTGCATGTAATAACGCAAGTTATTGTTGTAGATGGCACCCATTCCATGGTCTCTCATATAAGCTGAAACAGACTTATTTGCATGCTTCCTCGCTTTCTCAATTTGTGGAGAAATTTGAATGGACCACCTCCATTTCTGTCTTTGGCATATATTGGAATATACCAAGGCAGTTTGAGGGAAAAGTGCCATTAATTGCTCAAAGGTGTCCTTTAAGAGCATTTCCAGACCTGCCCCAGTCAAAGTGCCCAAATTATTTCCTCCACAGTGCACTATTATGAGGTCAGGGTTTGGCAAATGTAAAAAGGTTTTCACCAATGGTATCAATTGGTGACATCTCAATCCTCTTTGGCCAATCCATTTGATTTCCACATTTTATAAATTGAGGTTGTGTAAATTTCTGTTTTCAGCATACCTGTGAGCCCAGTGAATGTAACTATGTCCAACCATCTAGACAGAAAACATGGCGAGAGGAGGTTCTGCTGCAGTCAGATGAAGTGTGGGAATGAAATGGCAGTTGAAACAGTAGGAGTTTGTAAAGAAAAAAAAATGTGGAGTTTGTGTGCTAATGCTTCAGTAGCTTGTGGGACACCCGCGCGCCGCACGGCCACCAGCTGCTGCGTGTGCCCCAGTGCCTGCCTTCTGCCTCAGCGCCGGCCTCGCTGCCGCCTTGAGCGCTCCCCTTTGGTTTTCACCGGTTTTTGACCGAAATTTGTGCTTGCTTTTTTGTATGCCGTATGATCGTTTGTTAACTGTTTTGCCTCCGTTTTGACCTGCATTGTTGCCTGTATTTTTTGTACCGTTTCTTCTTCATGTTTTGCCCTTTTGTGCATTTGTGCTTGTCTCCTTCCTGTTTGCCCGCCTACCTCGCCGCCCTCCGCTCTCCCTCCCCGCTCCCGCTTCCCGCCACCGCCATTAGCCCCGCCCCTTTTCTCTTCTGTTCCCTCCCCGCTCCCGCCTCCCAGCTGCTCCGCCCACCCGCGCACTTGGCCTTTAAATGGCGACCGTGCGACGCAGGTGAGTGTGACCCACTTGCGGGACACCCCCGCGCCGCACGGCCACCAGCTGCTGCGTGTGCCCCAGTGCCTGCCTTCTGCCTCAGCGCCGGCCTCGCTGCCGCCTTGAGCGCTCCCCTTTGGTTTTCGCCGGTTTTTGACCGAAATTTGTGCTTGCTTTTTTGTATGCCGTATGATCGTTTGTTAACTGTTTTGCCTCCGTTTTGACCTGCATTGTTGCCTGTATTTTTTGTACAGTTTCTTCTTCGTGTTTTGCCCTTTTGTGCATTTGTGCTTGTCTCCTTCCTGTTTGCCCGCCTACCTCGCCGCCCTCCGCTCTCCCTCCCCGCTCCCGCTTCCCGCCACCGCCATTAGCCCCGCCCCTTTTCTCTTCTGTTCCCTCCCCGCTCCCGCCTCCCAGCTGCTCCGCCCACCCGCGCACTTGGCCTTTAAATGGCGACCGTGCGACGCAGGTGGGTGTGACCCACTTGTGGGACACCCCCGCGCCGCACGGCCACCAGCTGCTGCGTGTGCCCCAGTGCCTGCCTTCTGCCTCAGCGCCGGCCTCGCTGCCGCCTTGAGCGCTCCCCTTTGGTTTTCGCCGGTTTTTGACCGAAATTTGTGCTTGCTTTTTTGTATGCCGTATGATCGTTTGTTAACTGTTTTGCCTCCGTTTTGACCTGCATTGTTGCCTGTATTTTTTGTACCGTTTCTTCTTCGTGTTTTGCCCTTTTGTGCATTTGTGCTTGTCTCCTTCCTGTTTGCCCGCCTTGTTCGCCGCCCTCCGCTCTCCCTCCCCGCTCCCGCTTCCCGCCACTGCCATTAGCCCCGCCCCTTTTCTCTTCTGTTCCCTCCCCGCTCCCGCCTCCCAGCTGCTCCGCCCACCCGCGCACTTCGCCTTTAAATGGCGACCGTGCGAACGCGCAGCGGTCACGCGCAGCGGTCACGCGCAGCGGGCGCGCCGATTGTGCGCCGAAGGCACGCCAAAGGTAAGCCCGTCTGCGCCCGTCCGTGACCGGACCGTGCCCAGCGCCAGGACCCCTGGCCCCCGAAGACCCCGACCGACCCACCTGACGTACTCCGCCGCCACCCTCACCGCACTCAACTCCGGCCGACTCCCAGAATGCCATCAAGCCACTCCACGACGTACCCACGGACCTTTCAGCTGCCACGCCTGCAAGTTCTCCTGCATCCAGACCAGCCTCGCACCAGCACCCGCCAAGTCGAACACCAGCAGCACCCACCTCAAGTGCATCCTGCTCAACACCCGCTCCGTCCACAGACACGCCATCGAACTCTGGAACCTTCTAGACGCCACAGCCCCTGACGTTGCCTTCCTCACGGAGACCTGGATGAACGCCTCTTCAGCTCCCGACATCGCCATCGCCATCCCAGAGGGCTACAAGATCGTCCGGAGGGACCGAAGCGCCAACCAGATGGGAGGAGGCATCGCCATCATCCACAGGAACACCATCCGTCTCACGACCAGCACCGACAACACCCTGACCAGCGCCGAACACCTGCATTTCCAGATCCACACCAACCCGAACACCACCCTCAGAGGCACCCTGATCTACCGACCCCCTGGACCACGCACACAATTCAGCGAGGACATCGCCGACTTCGTCAGCCCGCATGCCCTCCCCTCCGCTGACTACATCCTCCTGGGAGACCTCAACTTCCATCTAGAGAACAACAACGACCGCAACACCAGCACCCTGCTCGACAACCTCGCCAACCTGGGACTCAAGCAACTGGTGTCCACCCCCACCCACCTCGCCGGACACACACTCGACGCAGTCTTCTCTTCCAGCACAGACATCGACTTCAGCCACGCCACAGAGCTTCACTGGACGGACCACAGCTGCGTCCACTTCACCTTCAAGAGAACGACGACCCACCAACACCAGCAACAGGCCGCCCACAGAAGCTGGAACAAGATCACAGCAGACCAGCTCGCCACCTCCCTGAGCCAGCACCCTCCTGCCAGCTCAGCGAACCCCAGCCAGGCCGCCGACAACCTCACGAAGTGGATCAGCAACTGCGCGGACGAACTCGCCCCACTGAGGACCCCGCCTAGCAGGTGGCTGAGGAGGCTCATATATGTAAAAAAAAAAACATTTTTTGAATTTTTTGCGCGGTTAGCTGCCGGTACGCGAACCGGGTAGCGAACCGGGAAGCGAACATAAGTGAAAATTTGTGAAAAAAGGTACATTCGAAATTTTAAAAGAGTAATTATAGTTAAGGTAGCTCTGAAAAGAGCTTTTGGGTTCTGTGTAAGTTCTAGGTACTTATAAGTAGGTACCAATACACAGTCTTAAATTTTGTATGAAAACTCTGTTGCCCTCATCTGAGAAGTGCACACCATCTCCTCTGTAGATATCTTGCATGTAATAACGCAAGTTATTGTTGTAGATGGCACCCATTCCATGGTCTCTCATATAAGCTGAAACAGACTTATTTGCATGCTTCCTCACTTTCTCAATTTGTGGAGAAATTTGAATGGACCACCTCCATTTCTGTCTTTGGCATATATTGGAATATACCAAGGCAGTTTGAGGGAAAAGTGCCATTAATTGCTCAAAGGTGTCCTTTAAGAGCATTTCCAGACCTGCCCCAGTCAAAGTGCCCAAATTATTTCCTCCACAGTGCACTATTATGAGGTCAGGGTTTGGCAAATGTAAAAAGGTTTTCACCAATGGTATCAATTGGTGACATCTCAATCCTCTTTGGCCAATCCATTTGATTTCCACATTTTATAAATTGAGGTTGTGTAAATTTCTGTTTTCAGCATACCTGTGAGCCCAGTGAATGTAACTATGTCCAACCATCTAGACAGAAAACATGGCGAGAGGAGGTTCTGCTGCAGTCAGATGAAGTGTGGGAATGAAATGGCAGTTGAAACAGTAGGAGTTTGTAAAGAAAAAAAAATGTGGAGTTTGTGTGCTAATGCTTCAGTAGCTTGTGGGACACCCGCGCGCCGCACGGCCACCAGCTGCTGCGTGTGCCCCAGTGCCTGCCTTCTGCCTCAGCGCCGGCCTCGCTGCCGCCTTGAGCGCTCCCCTTTGGTTTTCACCGGTTTTTGACCGAAATTTGTGCTTGCTTTTTTGTATGCCGTATGATCGTTTGTTAACTGTTTTGCCTCCGTTTTGACCTGCATTGTTGCCTGTATTTTTTGTACCGTTTCTTCTTCATGTTTTGCCCTTTTGTGCATTTGTGCTTGTCTCCTTCCTGTTTGCCCGCCTACCTCGCCGCCCTCCGCTCTCCCTCCCCGCTCCCGCTTCCCGCCACCGCCATTAGCCCCGCCCCTTTTCTCTTCTGTTCCCTCCCCGCTCCCGCCTCCCAGCTGCTCCGCCCACCCGCGCACTTGGCCTTTAAATGGCGACCGTGCGACGCAGGTGAGTGTGACCCACTTGCGGGACACCCCCGCGCCGCACGGCCACCAGCTGCTGCGTGTGCCCCAGTGCCTGCCTTCTGCCTCAGCGCCGGCCTCGCTGCCGCCTTGAGCGCTCCCCTTTGGTTTTCGCCGGTTTTTGACCGAAATTTGTGCTTGCTTTTTTGTATGCCGTATGATCGTTTGTTAACTGTTTTGCCTCCGTTTTGACCTGCATTGTTGCCTGTATTTTTTGTACAGTTTCTTCTTCGTGTTTTGCCCTTTTGTGCATTTGTGCTTGTCTCCTTCCTGTTTGCCCGCCTACCTCGCCGCCCTCCGCTCTCCCTCCCCGCTCCCGCTTCCCGCCACCGCCATTAGCCCCGCCCCTTTTCTCTTCTGTTCCCTCCCCGCTCCCGCCTCCCAGCTGCTCCGCCCACCCGCGCACTTGGCCTTTAAATGGCGACCGTGCGACGCAGGTGGGTGTGACCCACTTGTGGGACACCCCCGCGCCGCACGGCCACCAGCTGCTGCGTGTGCCCCAGTGCCTGCCTTCTGCCTCAGCGCCGGCCTCGCTGCCGCCTTGAGCGCTCCCCTTTGGTTTTCGCCGGTTTTTGACCGAAATTTGTGCTTGCTTTTTTGTATGCCGTATGATCGTTTGTTAACTGTTTTGCCTCCGTTTTGACCTGCATTGTTGCCTGTATTTTTTGTACCGTTTCTTCTTCGTGTTTTGCCCTTTTGTGCATTTGTGCTTGTCTCCTTCCTGTTTGCCCGCCTTGTTCGCCGCCCTCCGCTCTCCCTCCCCGCTCCCGCTTCCCGCCACTGCCATTAGCCCCGCCCCTTTTCTCTTCTGTTCCCTCCCCGCTCCCGCCTCCCAGCTGCTCCGCCCACCCGCGCACTTCGCCTTTAAATGGCGACCGTGCGAACGCGCAGCGGTCACGCGCAGCGGTCACGCGCAGCGGGCGCGCCGATTGTGCGCCGAAGGCACGCCAAAGGTAAGCCCGTCTGCGCCCGTCCGTGACCGGACCGTGCCCAGCGCCAGGACCCCTGGCCCCCGAAGACCCCGACCGACCCACCTGACGTACTCCGCCGCCACCCTCACCGCACTCAACTCCGGCCGACTCCCAGAATGCCATCAAGCCACTCCACGACGTACCCACGGACCTTTCAGCTGCCACGCCTGCAAGTTCTCCTGCATCCGGACCAGCCTCGCACCAGCACCCGCCAAGTCGAACACCAGCAGCACCCACCTCAAGTGCATCCTGCTCAACACCCGCTCCGTCCACAGACACGCCATCGAACTCTGGAACCTTCTAGACGCCACAGCCCCTGACGTTGCCTTCCTCACGGAGACCTGGATGAACGCCTCTTCAGCTCCCGACATCGCCATCGCCATCCCAGAGGGCTACAAGATCGTCCGGAGGGACCGAAGCGCCAACCAGATGGGAGGAGGCATCGCCATCATCCACAGGAACACCATCCGTCTCACGACCAGCACCGACAACACCCTGACCAGCGCCGAACACCTGCATTTCCAGATCCACACCAACCCGAACACCACCCTCAGAGGCACCCTGATCTACCGACCCCCTGGACCACGCACACAATTCAGCGAGGACATCGCCGACTTCGTCAGCCCGCATGCCCTCCCCTCCGCTGACTACATCCTCCTGGGAGACCTCAACTTCCATCTAGAGAACAACAACGACCGCAACACCAGCACCCTGCTCGACAACCTCGCCAACCTGGGACTCAAGCAACTGGTGTCCACCCCCACCCACCTCGCCGGACACACACTCGACGCAGTCTTCTCTTCCAGCACAGACATCGACTTCAGCCACGCCACAGAGCTTCACTGGACGGACCACAGCTGCGTCCACTTCACCTTCAAGAGAACGACGACCCACCAACACCAGCAACAGGCCGCCCACAGAAGCTGGAACAAGATCACAGCAGACCAGCTCGCCACCTCCCTGAGCCAGCACCCTCCTGCCAGCTCAGCGAACCCCAGCCAGGCCGCCGACAACCTCACGAAGTGGATCAGCAACTGCGCGGACGAACTCGCCCCACTGAGGACCCCGCCTAGCAGGTGGCTGAGGAGGCTCATATATGTAAAAAAAAAAACATTTTTTGAATTTTTTGCGCGGTTAGCTGCCGGTACGCGAACCGGGTAGCGAACCGGGAAGCGAACATAAGTGAAAATTTGTGAAAAAAGGTACATTCGAAATTTTAAAAGAGTAATTATAGTTAAGGTAGCTCTGAAAAGAGCTTTTGGGTTCTGTGTAAGTTCTAGGTACTTATAAGTAGGTACCAATACACAGTCTTAAATTTTGTATGAAAACTCTGTTGCCCTCATCTGAGAAGTGCACACCATCTCCTCTGTAGATATCTTGCATGTAATAACGCAAGTTATTGTTGTAGATGGCACCCATTCCATGGTCTCTCATATAAGCTGAAACAGACTTATTTGCATGCTTCCTCGCTTTCTCAATTTGTGGAGAAATTTGAATGGACCACCTCCATTTCTGTCTTTGGCATATATTGGAATATACCAAGGCAGTTTGAGGGAAAAGTGCCATTAATTGCTCAAAGGTGTCCTTTAAGAGCATTTCCAGACCTGCCCCAGTCAAAGTGCCCAAATTATTTCCTCCACAGTGCACTATTATGAGGTCAGGGTTTGGCAAATGTAAAAAGGTTTTCACCAATGGTATCAATTGGTGACATCTCAATCCTCTTTGGCCAATCCATTTGATTTCCACATTTTATAAATTGAGGTTGTGTAAATTTCTGTTTTCAGCATACCTGTGAGCCCAGTGAATGTAACTATGTCCAACCATCTAGACAGAAAACATGGCGAGAGGAGGTTCTGCTGCAGTCAGATGAAGTGTGGGAATGAAATGGCAGTTGAAACAGTAGGAGTTTGTAAAGAAAAAAAAATGTGGAGTTTGTGTGCTAATGCTTCAGTAGCTTGTGGGACACCCGCGCGCCGCACGGCCACCAGCTGCTGCGTGTGCCCCAGTGCCTGCCTTCTGCCTCAGCGCCGGCCTCGCTGCCGCCTTGAGCGCTCCCCTTTGGTTTTCACCGGTTTTTGACCGAAATTTGTGCTTGCTTTTTTGTATGCCGTATGATCGTTTGTTAACTGTTTTGCCTCCGTTTTGACCTGCATTGTTGCCTGTATTTTTTGTACCGTTTCTTCTTCGTGTTTTGCCCTTTTGTGCATTTGTGCTTGTCTCCTTCCTGTTTGCCCGCCTACCTCGCCGCCCTTCGCTCTCCCTCCCCGCTCCCGCTTCCCGCCACCGCCATTAGCCCCGCCCCTTTTCTCTTCTGTTCCCTCCCCGCTCCCGCCTCCCAGCTGCTCCGCCCACCCGCGCACTTGGCCTTTAAATGGCGACCGTGCGACGCAGGTGAGTGTGACCCACTTGTGGGACACCCCCGCGCCGCACGGCCACCAGCTGCTGCGTGTGCCCCAGTGCCTGCCTTCTGCCTCAGCGCCGGCCTCGCTGCCGCCTTAAGCGCTCCCCTTTGGTTTTCGCCGGTTTTTGACCGAAATTTGTGCTTGCTTTTTTGTATGCCGTATGATCGTTTGTTAACTGTTTTGCCTCCGTTTTGACCTGCATTGTTGCCTGTATTTTTTGTACCGTTTCTTCTTCGTGTTTTGCCCTTTTGTGCATTTGTGCTTGTCTCCTTCCTGTTTGCCCGCCTTGTTCGCCGCCCTCCGCTCTCCCTCCCCGCTCCCGCTTCCCGCCACCGCCATTAGCCCCGCCCCTTTTCTCTTCTGTTCCCTCCCCGCTCCCGCCTCCCAGCTGCTCCGCCCACCCGCGCACTTCGCCTTTAAATGGCGACCGTGCGAACGCGCAGCGGTCACGCGCAGCGGGCGCGCCGATTGTGCGCTGAAGGCGCGCCAAAGGTAAGCCCGTCTGCGCCCGTCCGCGACCGGACCGTGCCCAGCGCCAGGACCCCTGGCCCCTGAAGACCCCGACCGACCCACCTGACGTACTCCGCCGCCACCCTCACCGCACTCAACTCCGGCCGACTCCCAGAATGCCATCAAGCCACTCCACGACGTACCCACGGACCTTTCAGCTGCCACGCCTGCAAGTTCTCCTGCATCCGGACCAGCCTCGCACCAGCACCCGCCAAGTCGAACACCAGCAGCACCCACCTCAAGTGCATCCTGCTCAACACCCGCTCCGTCCACAGACACGCCATCGAACTCTGGAACCTTCTAGACGCCACAGCCCCTGACGTTGCCTTCCTCACGGAGACCTGGATGAACGCCTCTTCAGCTCCCGACATCGCCATCGCCATCCCAGAGGGCTACAAGATCGTCCGGAGGGACCGAAGCGCCAACCAGATGGGAGGAGGCATCGCCATCATCCACAGGAACACCATCCGTCTCACGACCAGCACCGACAACACCCTGACCAGCGCCGAACACCTGCATTTCCAGATCCACACCAACCCGAACACCACCCTCAGAGGCACCCTGATCTACCGACCCCCTGGACCACGCACACAATTCAGCGAGGACATCGCCGACTTCGTCAGCCCGCATGCCCTCCCCTCCGCTGACTACATCCTCCTGGGAGACCTCAACTTCCATCTAGAGAACAACAACGACCGCAACACCAGCACCCTGCTCGACAACCTCGCCAACCTGGGACTCAAGCAACTGGTGTCCACCCCCACCCACCTCGCCGGACACACACTCGACGCAGTCTTCTCTTCCAGCACAGACATCGACTTCAGCCACGCCACAGAGCTTCACTGGACGGACCACAGCTGCGTCCACTTCACCTTCAAGAGAACGACAACCCACCAACACCAGCAACAGGCCGCCCACAGAAGCTGGAACAAGATCACAGCAGACCAGCTCGCCACCTCCCTGAGCCAGCACCCTCCTGCCAGCTCAGCGAACCCCAGCCAGGCCGCCGACAACCTCATGAAGTGGATCAGCAACTGCGCGGACGAACTCGCCCCACTGAGGACCCCGCCTAGCAGACCCGGCAGCAAGAAGGCCCCATGGTTCACCGACGAACTCAAGAGCTCCAAGAAGAACTGCCGAGCCCTCGAGAAAGTCTGGAGAAAGGAACCGACACCGGACAACAGGACCTCCTTCAAACTTGCCACCCGGAAACACCACCAGCTGATCCGCGCCGCCAAGAAAACAGCATTCAAGGACCGGTTGGACAACAACGCACACAACTGCAAGGAACTCTTCAACATCGTGAAAGAGCTTTCCAACCCCAGCGCAGGAAACAACGACATCACCCCATCGCAAGACCTCTGCAACTCCCTCGCTTCATACTTCCACAACAAGATCGCGGACATACACAACAGCTTCTACAACCAACCAACGCACACCATGACCGAACAACCACCCCCCACCACCACCCTCCACGCCTGGACCCCGATCAGCACCGAAGACACCATCCGCACGATGAACTCCATCCACTCCGGATCACCGACCGACCCCTGCCCTCACCACGTCTTCAACAAGGCCGACGCTGTCATCGCACCCCACCTGCGAGACATCATCAACACATCCTTCGACACCACCATCTTCCCTGAGAGCTGGAAACACGCCGAACTCAGCGCTCTACTCAAGAAACCAACAGCGGACCCCACCGACCTCAAGAACTACCGCCCCATCTCGCTCCTCCCGTTTCCAGCCAAAGTCATCGAGAAGACCGTCAACAAGCAGATGGCCGCCTTCCTCGAGACGAACGGATCCCTCGACCCCTCACAGTCAGCCTTCCGAGCCAATCACAGCACCGAGACCGCCCTCATCGCCGCCACCGATGACATCCGAGCCCTGATGGACAATGGAGAAACAGCGGCCCTCATCCTCCTAGACCTCTCCGCGGCATTCGACACGGTCTGCCACCGCACCCTAGTACGGCGCCTCAGCAACATCGGAATCCAGGACAAGGCGCTGGAATGGATCATCTCCTTCCTCGACGGAAGAACACAGAGAGTCCGCCTACCACCGTACAAGTCAGAGGCCTCCGAAGTCATCTGCGGCGTCCCTCAAGGATCTTCTCTGAGCCCCACCCTCTTCAACGTCTACATGAGCCCCCTTGCGGCCATCGTACGCAAACACAACCTCAGCATAATCTCCTACGCCGACGACACCCAGCTGATCCTCTCCCTGACCAACGACCCCACCGCCGCCAGAGCCAACCTGCATGAAGGGATGAAAGAGGTAGCCGAGTGGATGACGACCAGCCGCCTGAAACTGAACTCGGACTAGACGGAGGTCCTCATCCTGGGCCCCTCACCCTCCGCCTGGGACGACTCCTGGTGGCCCCCCGCCCTGGGCACCGCACCCAAACCGACAGACCATGCACGCAACCTGGGCTTCATCCTGGACTCCTCCCTCTCCATGACCAGGCAAGTCAACAACGTCTCCTCGGCGTGCTTCAACATCCTACGCATGCTACGGAAGATCTTCTGGTGGATCCCCACCGAGACCAGGAAGACCGTCACCCAGGCCCTCGTCACCAGCCGACTGGACTACGGCAACGCCCTCTACGCCGGTACCACCGCCAAGCTCCAGAAGAGACTCCAGCGGATCCAGAACGCCTCAGCCAGACTCATCCTCGACATCCCACGAACCAGCCACATCTCCGGACATCTGAGAGACCTTCACTGGCTCCCCGTCAACAAAAGAATCACCTTCCGCCTCCTCACCCACGCACACAAAGCCCTACACGACCAAGGCCCGAGCTACCTCAACAGCCGAGTCAACTTCTACGCTCCCAAACGCCACCTCCGATCAGCCAACCACGCCCTCGCCGCCGTCCCCCGCATCCGAAGAGCGACTACAGGAGGAAGGTCCTTCTCCTACCTAGCCGCCAAGACCTGGAACTCCCTCCCGACCGACCTGCGCCTGACCCAAGACCACCTCTCCTTCAGGAAGAAGCTGAAGACCTGGCTGTTCGAGCAGTAGCGGCACTCCCCCCCCCCCCCCCAGCGCCTTGAGACCCTACGGGTATGTAGCGCGCTTTATAAGTGTCATTGATTGATTGATTGATAGCAGTGATTGGTGGATTTCCATAGCTGAAAACAGAAAGTTAGGGTGCATGGATGTGTTCTTTGAAACATGTAATTTGAATGGTTAAGAAAACATGATTTTAAGAAACATTGCAGTGGATTAGCAGGTGTACTGAGAGTTCAGAGTTCATTTGAAACATTGTTGTGTGAACTTGTAAACATGAGAGGTCTGGCAGGAGGTAGTTGCTATGGAAAAAGGCCAGAAAGGGCAGAGGGGGGAAGGGTGTTGATTTGAAAAAAGTGAGGGAAGAGTTTTGATTGGGTCACATGAGAGATATGTGTGATGAATTTCAGCATTTCAGTGCCTTTGTTGGTTCCAGCCTCTGGAGTGCATACCTTTTGTTCTGCTAAAGAAAAATTGGTGTGTTTCTGAGGCTGTTTTGAAATTCAAAAAGCATTTGCTAAGGTAAAAAAAAAATCATTTAATTAGATAGAGAGTAGTGTAGTATATTGAGAAAATAAGGAAGTTAGCTGTACATTTAAAATGTTGTTTTGTGTCAAGTGTTTTCATTATTTTTTTTTTAAAGATTTTGCTTCTTTGACAAATTATAATTATAGATAATGTGAAGTATTAGTACTGACAGGGTGTGCTTGTACATAGGAGGTGTGCTGTGTTTTCAAATTATGACCCGAAAATCGTTTTTTAAGAAAAAGACATGCTTTTTCATTTATGAGAACGATAACATGGGGTGTGCTTTTTTAAATAAATATTTCACTTTCCAACATGAATATGGGAGAATTATTTGCTTGTTTCTTGGTTTAAAAACTCGTTTCTTGAAGTCATTTAGGTTTCACAATATGTTTTGCAAGAGTTACATAGTCAACATGGGGGCATATTTACAAGGCTTATGAGACACATTCACGTCATTTTCTCCATTTTAAAAGTGACTTTAAAGGTGGTGCAAGGTTCTTGTAAATACACCCTCATGAGTGCTTTGCAAATTTAAGTCATTTTCCCTTGGTGCATGTGCCTTGTAAATACGCCTCTATGTGTGCTAGACAATTTCCAGGAATCTGGGATACTAATTTCCTTACATGATGTGTTTAAAAATCGTGCTAAGGTGAGAAAAGATTCCTTTAATTTAGAAGGAGATTAGTATGCTTATTGGAGAAAATAAGGAAGCCAGCTAGGGTGTGCTTGTACTTAGGAGCTGTTTTGTGTTTTGAAATTATGACCAGAAAATCGTTTTTTAAAAAAAAGAAATACTTTTCACATTTATGAGAAGGACAACAAGGGGTTTGCTTTTTTAAATAAATATATTATTTTTCAACATAAATATGGGAGACTAATTTGCTTGTTTGATGGTTTAAAAAGTCGTTTCTTGAAGTCATTTAGGTTTCACAATATGTACTGGTAGAGTTTCATAGTCACTATGATAATTATGATATACATTTAGGACTGTTTAGGGGGAATGGATATGCTAAGGCTTCTGTAATTATCATTGGAGGAGAATTATGTACATTGCACTGCTGCATACAGTCCTCACCTTCTGCGTACTCTTGGATATGTTAGACTATATCTGCTCAATGAGATACCTAAGCTGAGGAAACACAGGTGATGTGATTATGAAATGAGCAAAAATATTTGCACGTTTTTCAATTACATCACCTGTGTTTCCTAACATTACTAATCACATTGTGCTGATGAGGTTTAGGCCTGTCCAGGGAGACAGAGGAGGTCTGGTCTTTGTTGAAGTGTGCAGTGGACATGACTCACTTCATCTGTTGGCCTGCACATGTATTATGTCTTCTGTACTCTTCAATAAGCCAAAATTTCATCTGCAACGCTGAGTAGGCCTCACCTCAAACAAACTTTTGTGTCTGCCAGACCTGCCTTTTTGCTCCTAGATATTTCTTGGTTTTACCATGGCAGACAGACAATCCAGCATACTTCTGCATAGGCCACACCTTATGGTGGTGCAAGGGCCTTGTAAATACGCCCTCATGTGTGCTTGGTAATTTTAAGTCACTTCCCCCTGATGCAAGGGTCTTGTAAATACACCCTCATGTGTGCTTGGCCATTTCAAGTCACTTCTTTCTGGTGCAAGGGCCTTGTAAATACGTCTTCATGTGTGCTTGGCAATTTTAACTCACTTCCCCCTGGTGCATGGGTGTGGTAAATACGCCCTCATGTCTGCTTGGAAATTTTAAGTCACTTCTCCCTGGTGCATGGGTGTGGTAAATACGCCGTCATGTCTGCTTGTCAATTTTAAGTCACTTTCTGCTGGTGTAAGGGCCTTTTAAATACGCCCTCATGTGTGCTTGGCAATTTTAACTCACTTCCTCCTGGTGCATGGGTGTGGTAAATATGCCCTCATGTCTGCTTGGTAATTTTAAGTCATTTCCCCCTGGTGCAAGGGTGCACGTTTTTCAATTACATCACCTGTGTTTCCTAACATTACTAATCACATTGTGCTGATGAGGTTTAGGCCTGTCCAGGGAGACAGAGGAGGCCTGGTCTTTGTTGAAGTGTGCACTGGACATGACTCACTTCATCTGTTGGCCTGCACATGTATTATGTCTTTTGTACTCTTCAATAAGCCAGAATTTCATCTGTAACGCTGAGTAGGCCTCACCTCAAGCAAACTTTTGTGACTGCCAGACCTGCCTCTTTGCTCCTAGATATTTCTTGGCTTTACCATGGCAGACAGACAATCCAGCATACTTCTGCATAGGCCACACCTTATTGTGGTGCAAGGGCCTTGTAAATACGCCCTCATGTGTGCTTGGTAATTGTAAGTCACTTCCCCCTGATGCAAGGGTCTTGTAAATACACCCTCATGTGTGCTTGGCCATTTCAAGTCACTTCTTTCTGGTGCAAGGGCCTTGTAAATGCGACCCTATGTGTTCTTGGAATTTTAACTTATTTCCCCCATGGTGCAAGTGCCTTGTAAATATGCCCCCTTTGTCTATGTTGTTAAATTACTGTAGATGGAATTGACATCTAGTGTGTTAATTGTTTGCCTTCTGTTATTGGTTTACTGTTTGGTAATAGTGGTTAATATCAATTTTTTAAATATTTTTCCACAGATTTAACTGAAGATCTTTAGAAAACTTTAAAAATGCCCTCAAGGCAGCGAAAACTAAAAGAAGCAAAGCGACTTACACTCCATCGTGGTAAAGATTTGGAACAGTCCTGTAATATAAAATCGTATCAAGTTGCCAAAAAAGCTCCGGGTAAGAAAATAAAATCATTTTTAAAAACAATTTTCAGACAAAAAAATACCAGTATTGAACATGTTTTAGTGCATAAGAAGAGAGACAATTTAAAGGAAAAGGAAAGGCCCGTAAAAAAAGTTTCTGCAAGAGCAGGAGATAAGTCTGTGCATGGCAGTAGAAGGGATATTCAATTCAGGGACATTCGTAGGCGAATGTTCCGCAACAGGATAATTGTCAATTTGTTAAAAATTTTTAAGAAAGGCCAACAGAAAGTGACATTTTATATGAAAAAGAAAAATGTAGAGAAAATTATTGATCAGGCTTTCGAAATTAAGCGAAAGTTATTTATTTTGGTAATCAATAGAATTAGGAAACTAAACAAGGTAATTTCTGATTTCAAATCAAATAGTAGATGGAAGAGAGTAGTTAATCGTACAAATTTTTGTGAAGTATTCTCAGGAGAATGGATGCATAGTTCAAGTTGTGAGGCATTTTTTAATGAGGAGAGTTACTTTCAAGACAATGATTTGGTGCATGCGGTTGACACCAGTGGTCGAGCATATGAGGTAAAAGATGGTTGTCCGGTTGAAAAAGAAAAACTTGTGTCTGCAGATGCAGAAGAGGTGTTAGGTGATGAGATTTTAGGAAGACATCCTAAGGGACCAGTCTACACCTGGAAATGTAGTAGCATTTGTAGTGTGCAACAGGATTCCATCAATTTGTTTTGTGATTTTGTACGTACATTTAATAAGAAAAGTTTAAAACAGAAAATGAAGTTGTTGCAAGAATTAGATCCTTGCAGAGTGAGAAAAGTAACAGGTTTCCATGGGCATTCCATGGCTTGTCTTTCCAGAAGAGTATGCCAGAGTGTTTTTCATCATTTCAGTATGCTAGCAGTGCATCATAATAAAGTGAGGAAATTAGTGAGAATGTTGTATTATGCTAAGAGTCCAGCAATTATGCTTAAACAATTGAGCAGTGCTCTTTTGCATGGTTCAGAACTACATGTGAAGAATATTTGTGAAGAAATTGAGTTCTGTTACTTTGCTAGTAAAGAGAACAATGTTGAAATTGACCCAGTAGAAGAAGGTAATGTGGAAGAGAGTGTACAGATTTCTAATATAGATAAGTTTCACAAGGAAATTTCCATCTTTCAGGTGAAATCAAGTGAGAGGCCTAATTTCACTTGTGTGTGTTGTCGACTGACTTATTATAAGAATCAGACTAAGTGAGTGGATTTATATGCAAAAAGTGAAATGGAAAACAATAGTGAATGGAAGGATTTTGCTACATACTTGATGGTAGAAAATTGTTTTGATTTGGGATCGGACCAACGTATGTGTACTTATTGTTTTAACAAATTAAACCAAAACCGGATGCCTGCTAGAGCGGTTCATAATAATCTGGAATTGGTTGACATTCCTTCTGAATTGAAGGATTTAAATACTTATGAATCTATTTTAATTCAAAGTGTGCATCCCTTTCAGGCTATTGTACGAATGGAGCCAAAGACAGGGAAATTGCCTCCATCAGATTTACAGAGAGGATTAAAGGGAAGAGTTGTTTATTTGCCTTTAGATTTGAAGAAAAACATTAATACAATTGGAGTAGAGAAAGTGGAAGAGGAACCTCTGGTTATCCTAGTTAATGGTGTTCCGACAAAGAGTAAGAAAATCTGGCAAGATTTAGTGGATGTTAGGAAAGTCAAAAAAGCAACATTGTATTTGATAAAAAACAATGAGTACTACAATTTATTTATTTATTTATTAAGCAATTTGTAATGCGCGGACTAAACCCGAAGGTATCAAGGCGCCTATCAAAATCAAAAAACAGAAAATATACAGAATATAGAGTGCCACTAATGCAGAATGCCACTAGGGGTATGCAAGTATGAAAAGATGGGTCTTGAGCGCAGATCTAAACGTTTGCAGAGAGGGGCTAGATTTTACTTCTAGAGGGAGGGCATTCCACCACTTGGGTGCCAAAAAGGAAAAGGCCCTACCTCCCCATGAGGCCGGAGATGCGCTTGACTCCGCCACGGCGCGCCAGGCGGCGAATGGCCGGCTTGGTGATGCCCTGGATGTTGTCCCGGAGCACCTTGCGGTGCCTCTTGGCGCCGCCTTTGCCGAGCCCCTTCCCTCCTTTGCCGCGTCCAGACATGTTCTCTTCTCGGTATGTGTAGCAGAAGAGGAAGTAAGTGAAGACGAAGACAGTGAATTGTGTGCTGGACAAATTGAGAAAGTAGAAGCCTCTAAAAATGAAGAAATATATGAACATTATAGTGTTCATCCTTTGCATTCCAAGGAAGTCATGGGGAATGCTATTGAGTTGTTTCAAATGAAACAAGCCAAAGGGAGTCCCATTAGTGTTTGGGAGGAAAGTTTGGAAGCTTTGTGTTTTCTACAGTTATTTCCCACAGGTCGAGAAGGACGATATGATGAGCAACCTGATCAAATTCCTGCTTCTGAATACCGGACTTTACGATTGTATGCAGAAGATCCTAGGTTTCGTCAATGCATTCCCTATTTGTTTCATCTACTGTTTGAAAGTGATCTGTCGGACTGTCTTATGCAGTGAACCACATCCTGAAAAGTGGTTTACAACTGCGAAATATCTCAGTAAGGGACTTTATGGATAAAGTCAATGTGCAAGACAGTATTTTGGATTCTCACCTGATTAATCTGATGGCATGTCAGCGTGGTACTAATGAGTATTGGTACCGTCGTCATGGTGACTTAAAATGTATGCTGAGGAACTTAGGAACTCCCACATGGTTCCTCACTCTCAGCTGTGCTGAGTATGGCTGGGAAGACTTACTTGAATTTCTACGAGAGGCAAATGGAAACATTGAAAATATTGAATTCAAGACATCCGGAGAACTGTGCTCTTTGGATCCAGTGAATGTAAGCAGGTACTTCAATCATAGATTTGAAGCTATGATGTCTTTCATCACGAACAAGAAAAATCCACCTCTTGGAGAGGTGTTGGATTTCTTCTGGAGAAAGGAGTATCAAGCACAAGGTGCTCCTCATATACATATGCTGCTATGGATAAAAGATGCACCCAAATTTGGAACAGATCCGGATGACTTAGTGATGAATTTCATAGAACAGTATTCTACATGTGCTGTTCCAAAGACAAAGGAAGACAAAAGTCTAAGAGAACAAGTTTTACGGTTTCAAAGCCATCGTTGTGGAAAGTACTGTTGTCGTAAATTCAGAAACAAGAACAAGTACTACACAAAATGTCGTTTTGGATTTCCACGATTGGTGATATCTAAAGGAAGAGTGAACAATTTGATGTCTTCGCTGTAACATAATGTGACAAGGAAATCACCCAAAAATACATACAATTTGAAGAGAAACGAAGAGTCCAAGAACATCAATAACTACAACCCAGTGATTTTGTCCATGTGGAATGCTAACATGGATATACAGTTTGTGGCTGACAACTGTATGGCTGTGGCTCGGTATGTGAATTCTTACATCACAAAAAAAGAAAAGACAGAACTCAAGGATATGTGGGAGGACATTTCCCATGAAAAGAGCCTCAGTAAGAAGTTGTACAGTTTCAGTCTGAAGATGTTGTCGCATCGAGAAATCAGAGCTTATGAATGTTCTGACCGGTTATCTTCAGCAAGTCTCTATGCCAAATCTAGGAGTATCATTTGGGCAAGTCTTGGTCTTGCTGCAACGCGTAATAAGTTCTCAAACCTGTACGGGAAATTGAGTATTTGGCGGAGAAGGAGCCAAGCAGTACAGATATTTTGAAGACCAACATGTTGGATACATATTATCCAAATAGAAGCAGTCACTTGGAGAATGTTTGTCTGTATGAGGTTCTGCAAAATTACATTTTCAAGAGGAACATCACAGAAGATATTGATAAAGGAGTGTATGCTGTAATTGGAAGTGAGGGATGTCTGGTCAAGCAAAAAAAATGTCTATTGGTAAATCATCGAAAATTGGATTGCGAATCTCCAGAAAGAAAAGAGTTTTTCTATTTAGCTCTTTTGCAACTTTTCAAGCCTTGGCGTGCACAAGAGGAACTGCTTGGAGATTTCCTCTGTTACGAAGACTCTTTCAATGCAGCCAAGGAGTCCATAGAATGTCCTGTTTTCCCAAAATATCTAGAAATGTTGAATGCAGAAATCGAGCAGGAAGCAACAATAGCAGCCGAGATTGCTAGAGACAGTTCTCAGGACAGTCAGAGTTCTGTTTCATTGAGTAAGGATCCACTAGGAGGACCAGTTATTGAAAATGAAGCTGCCACTGCCATGATTGAAGTGGAAAGAGCCATGGCACATGCTCAGGAGGATGTGGTTAACTTGGAAGATTTAGAAAGACAACTTAACGTTGAGCAGAGGAAAATATATGATGAAGTTACCAACCAAATTGATCATGGATTAAGTCATGAGAAGAAACAGTGCTCATGTACGTCGCTGAACCCTATCCAATTGTACGTGAGTGGAGAAGCAGGAACTGGAAAAAGTTTCCTCATTAAAGCAATTTCATGTTATTTGCAGAAAAGGACTGAGTCATCGCTGTCTTGTGTTGTCACCGCTCCAACTGGTCTGGCAGCACATAACATTAAAGGTATTACTTTGCATCGGCTACTGATGCTGCCAGTGGAGCATGATAACAAATTACAATATCACAAGTTATCGGGAGATGCTTGTTGTGAAGTATCTAGAGTCCTGAAGAAGATGAAACTTCTTATCATTGACAAAGTAAGCATGGTTTCCAATGTCATGCTTGCCTTTGTGCATTTGAGAATGCAGGAAGTTCTTAAAACAGAGTATGATGTGTTATTTGGTGGCAAACACATCATTGTTTTCGGTGATCTTCTGCAACTGACACCAGTGAAAGAACAACCAGTGTTTAAACTGCTTACGCATGAAGATACCAGGAAGTGCCTAGGGAGCATTGGCAACGTTAGCATATGGTTAAACTTCAGTTATACTGAGCTTCGTGAAAATATGCGTCAGGCGAAGGATGAAGATTACAAGAATATTCTACAAGATGTTAGAATCGGTAAAGTGACTGAGCGTGGGAAAGAAGCTTTACATGCACGATTACTGTCAAATTTGTTTCCAGAAGAAGACGTTCTGCCAGAGAATATTTTTCATAAAATTACTGAGAAGAAATCTGGAATATGTTTGATGCCAACTCTTGCAGAATGTTGCATCTTCAACAACAAAATGTTGAATTTAGAGAACCAAGAGATTGTGAAACTGGAAGCTATTGACAGAATAGAGCATATGGGTGCAACAATTGTTTTGTCTGAGAATTTGAAATCTAAATTGGATTCATTAGAGAAGACTATATCTAAAACTGCTGGTTTTGAAAAGACTCTGAATGTGTGTTTAAATTGCCGTATCATTTTGAGAAGGAATTTACATGTTGAAAGAGGTCTGGTAAATGGATCAATGGGTAATGTTGTTGATTTTGAGAAATACAGAAATAGGGATGGAATTGAATTTTTAAAAATTAAATTTGATGGCATTGAGGAAGTACAGCTAATTGGTCGTTGCACAGCTAGGTTTCTGCTTGTAAAAGACTTATATGTTGGCCGTAAGCAATTTCCTGTTTGCTTGACATATGCGGTGACAATCCATAAATCACAAGGTTTAAGTGAAGACAGTGCTTTGGTGAATATTGGCAGTTCTGTGTTCAAGGAGGGTATGGCTTATGTAGCATTGTCACGAGTCAGAACTTTATCGGGTTTGTACTTGATTGAGTGTGATGTCACAAACATTTGTGCGGATCTAGATTGTGTTATGGAATACAATAGGTTCAGAAGAGAGTATGCGCCACATTTGCCTCAATATCCTTTGTTTGAGAAACATGTGGTAGGCCGGAAACGAAGAAATGTCACTAATAGTAGGGAGGTTGTAGAAAAAAGACCAAAAGTCGATGAACCAAAAATTGTAAGCAGAAAGAAAATGAATTCTGTTGAAGACGTTGTTGGTTTTCAATTTGAAAATAGCTCTGGTGTGAACTGCTATGCTAATGTAGTGGTTAATGTTGTCTTTTCTCTAGAAACTTTAAAAGAACAGATTGTGATCAATTTGGATCAAAGTTTTTGCTGTTTGTTGAATTCTGTGTTAGAGAAATGTAGTGCTGATAGAACAAGAGTAGAAAGTGTGTCTGAAATTCGAAATCTGTTAGACGAATGTTCAGGTCAAACACAATTCTCTCAAAATATTCAGCAAGATTGTCAGGAGTTTTTAATGTATATGCTTAATGTATTGCAAGATGAAGGTGTAGATGTAGATCATCTGTTTGGCCTTTCTTATCAATGGCAGCATGACTGCAAGAATTGTACGTTATCAAGTATTACTAGTGTAGACTCAGAAAGATTTATATATTTAACTTTGCCAGACACTAAATCAGTATCCTTTAATAAGCTAGTAAAAACAGCCGATCAAAACATGGAGTGTAGCCAATGTAAGTCTGCAATGCTGTCCACATTATTTATACGAAGATATGGCCAGTATGTCATTTTAATGTTCCAACGATGTAGGCCTGATGGAACAAAATTGACAACTTTAATTAAAAATGTTGTGGCTTCTCAGTTGTCAATATCAGGAAGGACTTTTCTAACTGCAGCAATTATATATCATGAGGTTCCTTCAACAACATCAGGACATTACACAACTTATTTGAAGTCTGGAAATGGCTGGTCATTCTGCAATGATTCTGTTTTAACTTTCAAAAAAAGATTGCCTTTTCACCTTCAAAATTCTTACCTGGTATTCTTACAACCAAAATTTTAGGAAAGGAATCTCGGGATTTGTTCTGAGGAATTTCAAGAGGTTCTAATAGCTCCTACACTATATAGCACTGTGGATAAGTGTAGAACAGAGCGAAAATTGTTTTTTTTAATAAGCTAATTCAAGCAGCAGATCAAAAGAAGGAGTAGAGGTGATGTAAGTCTGTAATGCTGTCTACATTATTTATAGAAACTTATTGGTGAAATATCATTTTACAATTCCAACTATATAAACCGGATGTAAATAAGTTGTCAAGTCTAATTAAAAATGTTTTGGCTGCACAGTCGTCGATTTCAGGAAGAACATTTGTAACTGCAGCTATTATATGACATGATGGTCCTTTAACAACTTCAAGATATTACACAGTTTATTCGAAATTTAAAAAAGGCTGGTCTTTCGGCAATGATTTGAATTTGACTATGAAGCAATGTTGCCGTTTGACTTGTTTTCAGAAGTGAGAATTTAGGGTAGGTAACTGGATTATAATGATTCTAGGTGTTGCTATAATTTAGTGTGCTGTTTTAAATTGCTTTGTATGTCACATTTTTCTTAAAACAATGGAGCTTATCTTTCAGAAAGTGGCGGGCAGAAAATAATAACAGCACAACAGAGTATAAGCTGTTCATAGGACAGCCTTTGACGTCATGGAAAGTAAGTTACTTTTGAAGAGTTCTGATTTCTGATTGATTATATTATATGGGTTTTTTAAACACAATCATTTTGATTGTGTTTTTTTTCCCACGCTGTTATATGATGAATACCTTTAACTCACTGTTTTCAGTGAAATTTGATATATTCTGAGAACAGCAAAAATAAACCATTTAATATGTATAATTAATTCTGTACTTTGAATTGTGATTTTTAATATGTACTCATATTGTCTCATGCTCACTCATCTTTTACTACTTTCTATCAATTTTAAAATTGTTGTTCTCTCATTCACAGATTGAAAGTATAAAAATAACTCGTGACTAAGTTAACGATAATTATAAGGTAAGTGTTTAGTACTCATTCTGTTACATCTCTTTTACATTTAACTTTTATTAGTTCCACTGCTTCATTACTTTAACCCTCAGTTTCCTGCCTTTGCTACTTCCCTCATTCCTTTTTGTATTATTTTTTTACTCTACTCTTTCCACTCCTGTTCTCAGTCCCTCTTTAAACAGTATCTCTGTGTTACTCCCTCTATTTGTCTTTCTTTTAACATTACTCTCTGTTTACTTTTTTTTTATTATTTTTTTTTTTAGTTCGCTTCCCGGTTCGGGTACCGGAGCGCGAACCGGGAAGCGAACCAAAAGAAATAGAGGTTGTCAGAGTGCTAAACATTCTAGCAAATTCTTATAAAGGGGAGGTAGTTCTGAAAATAACTTTTTTTTAATTATTTTTGTTGTTTTATATTTTTTTTATTATTTTTCTGAACATTTTTTTGTATTTTTTGAACGGTTTTATATTTTTTTTGTTTTTTTGATGGGAGGGGAGAAACAAAAATGATTCATTATGAAGGGCTCAACAGGAGCAACAAAAAAAAAGATGCTTTATTTTCTGGGGCGTTTTGCACATTTGTGATTGTCAATTGCTTTATTAATTAAATTTATGTTGCTCTCTCTGAAGCAAATAAGTTGGCCACAAAAAATGCATGCGTGCTTCAGATTGCCAAATTTCATTTGGATATTTGGGACCATCTCCCTCGCCTCTGGTCCCGTCACTGCCTCTTCATTGGTGGATGTACTGGCCACAGGTCGGGGATTATCCACCAGATCACGTACTTGTGCAGCACTGTAATTTATAGGGTGCCAACTTTCCATTTGCGATGCATGGTATAATTACCATAACTGTATTTCTTTTCTGTTCCTCTGGACAGTTCATTTTTACAAATCAGGCAGGTAACATACCGGGCATTTACCTTTTTTTTGTTCTGGGGGAAATGAAAAAAATTGCCAAATATAACTTTCTTTAACATGGGACCTCCTTGGCTGTTCAGGTAAAAACCTCCCTGTCCCTTGCTCCTCTTCCTCTTCTTCCTCATAGTCATAGTGAGGAAAAAAGGTGGGGCTTTCATCATTTGAGAAAAAAAAATGTTTTTAACCAATGAAAAGTGTTATTTTTAGGTCATATGACCAAGCCTTCCATCATTAGGAAACCAAAAGTAAAATGAACCAATGACCTGTTATGCTTACGTTACGTGCTCCGCGCCGCGGTTTGCGTTCCAGATCGCTTCCGGGTGCGCTAACGCGGCACATTATAAGACGCATTACGCGGTAACGCGATACATCGCGCTTACGCGACGCGTCACGATGTTGCTTTCTAATGCAGTAGTTGCGCTAACGGAATGATTACCGGTTCGTGGACCGGGTCGCGGAACAAAATGAAGCTAACGGGAAGCTGCCCGGTTCGCGGACCGGCAGCGAAACAAAATTTTTTTTTTTTTAAATATATAAATAAAAAAATTATATTACAAAAATATAAAATTATTTTTGAATTAGAATAAGAATACATTTTGCAGCTTTTGATATTTGCTATTAAAAAACCATTGAAATTCACTGAAAAAACCATAGGTTATAGACCATATATAGTTAGGAATTAGCATTTACAAAACCTTAAAAATTCACTGAAAAAACCATAGGTTATAGACCATATATAGTTAGGGATTAGCATTTACAACACCTTATTTTACTCGCACAAAACCATTAAAATTCGCATATATAGTTAGTTGCACTAACTATATATCGCGCACCCGCAATCCACTGCTGATCATGTCACATATTACATAATTCATGACATGGTCAGTGACATCACTGATGACAATATCCAGTGACTGTATGTTTCTGTAAAGTTAAAATATGTCTTACATATTGAGGAATGAGTGGATGTATAAGTGTCTGGATGAAGGATTTAGTAGGTGCATGACTGACTGTATGAGTGAGTGATTAAATGTGTCTCACTGAGTGATTGGGTTAGTGACTAAACTGTCTTAATTTGTGCATCATTATGTCTGTTGTTCTGTAAACTGCTGCATGTGTTGATCTGTTGATCAGAAGCTATATGAGTAACTATATGGGTTATTGATTGGTTGCCCAAGTATTTGTATGGGAGACTGAGTGTGTGTGTGGGTGGCTGGGAGGTGTATGACTCTGTGCATAGATGTGTGAGCAGTTGATTCACTAGATGTATGGGTTCAAAAGTGCATGTGGAAACAGCTGTATGGGTGGTTGACTGTGTGCATGAGTGTATTGGTCAGTGAATGGATATCTCAGTGCTACAGTCAAAGTAAATGCATATGTATAACACAGTACATGTGAGAGTTGAGATATATAAATAATTGTGCATAAGAGCCAGTGAATTTGTGAGTGGCTGTATGGATCATTGTGAACTTGTATCAGGGATTGTATAAGAGAGTAAATATGTGTTAGTATATGTTTGAATAAGTAAGGTGTGTATAACTGTATAGTTGAGGAAATGGAGGTGTGATTGATTCTTTGCATGACTGACTAGGTGTGTGAGTAACTCCATGGATGAGTGACAGTCTGTGAGTGTCTGTTTACACTGATTGTATCTAAAGTTATATTAGAGTCTGAAGAGGTTCATCGTATTATCACATAAATGATATCATCAGTGATGTGATCAGTAATGTCAAATGAGATGTCATCAGTGATGTCATCAGTAATGTCATTTTAGATGTCATCAGTGATGTCATCAGTGATGTCATTTGAGATGTCATCAGTGATGTCATTTGAGATGTCATCAGTGATGTCATCAGTGATGTCACTGACCATGTCATGAATGATGTAATATGTGACATGATCAGCAGTGGATTGCGGGTGCACGATATATAGTTAGTGCAACTAACTATATATGCGAATTTCAATGGTTTTGTGCGAGTGGAATAAGGTTTTGTAAATGCTAATCCCTAACTATATATGGTCTATTACCTATGGTTTTTTCAGTGAATATATATATGTATATGTATATATATATATATATATATATATATATTGGCGGTAGGTATATATAGTTAGGATTTTTTCTCTATGGAACTTTTGAAAATTCTATGTCTAATAACTTTGGCGTTTGTGGACGGAATCGGCTGAAAATTTCAGGAAAATGGCACATTTTGTTTTCGAGCAGCCCCTGAAAATTTGGGGGGGTTTCGTCAAGGGGAGGCTGAGAAAAAAGGGGGGTCCCAAAAAGCATTTTTCCCATTCATTTTTCCATAGGGCGTTTGGCCTCACTTTTAGCTCGAACGGCTGAATGGATTTACACTAAACTTGGCAAAATTGTAGGGACTGTTAGCCCGATGTGCCTTTGCTGGGTCTCAATATATGTGCTCCAGTGGATTTTGAGAAATTAACGTTTAAAAAAACAGATATATCTGTGACAGCGTCCCGGATAGCGCTCCAGATCGCGTACTTTTCGCGTAACGGAGCTTTGCGAAGCGAAGCTGATTGGCTCTCTGGTGTCTGTCAACATTCTAAACAGTCCGGTGCGGCCGCCATCTTGTCTCTCGGTAGGATCGAGAGACAAGAGGAGGAGAAAAACGAAGGGGGAATTTAATGGAAGGGGGCATGGTAGACCCCTCTTGACCCCCTAGGAATGATGTTGGGGTTATTAAAGGGTCCCGTGGGGCAAATAAAAAAAATTTGATTTTTCGCGGTAGAAGCACTTCCCGGTTCGCAAACCGGGTCGTAAACTGTTAGCGAAACGGGAATTCGCCATTTTGTGTTTCGATTTAATTAAATAACAAGATGGAGGAAAAATAATGTGAGAAATGGGTATAAGGGGGTACGGGAGACGTATCCTGACCCCCTATGTTTTCTGAGGGTGGTTGAGGAGGCTCATATATGTTGATACTTGTCTTCCAGCGGCTGCGCGTGAGCGTTTTCTTTTTTTTTTGCTGCGTGACGTCTGTTAACGTTCGATTCGAAGGAAATCAGGAAGTGTTGACCGCCATTTTGACACTGCAAGTAAATATATTGTTAAAAATAATTGTTATAAATTAATCCGTATTGATAAACATTGTCTGCGCCATCTAGCTTTTTTAACAATGCCACACTTTTGTCGTGTACGTCAGCCATTTTAGATGCCTTGACCAGACCCACTTTCTGCACGCCGCCGATCCCATCTTGAACGGTTACAAAATAAAGAGACAGCGCTGGAAGCAGGAACACAAGAACCGAGTTTTATTCCTCATGAGGAGAGCCTGTCATTTCAAAACATATATACATGCACACAAACTCGGGCGGGGGGAGACAGTACATGTATTATATACACAAATCCAAGACAAAACATAGAACAGTTGTTGGCCAAAAAGATCTCTTCCTGCATGCTACGCATCCTTAGCATCCTACTTAATTCATCTGTGGGCTGAGCTCTTTTTACCTTTTTCTTCTCTCTTATCGTCGGCTGCCTTCGCTGGTGGCTTTGGTTGCAAATTCTTACACCTTTGACAATTGGTCGGGAACTAACCTGGTCGGGCTAATACTCAGGGGGGATCTTCGAATCATTTTTAGCGAATGGGTTTCCAGGCTGAGGCAACGGTAGGTGTCAGTCGGGAGAACAATGGGGCAGCTTTGAGTTTCATGTCTATGAGGTTGCGAGAAGGAGGTGGTACATCTTAAACATTGGCAACATTCCTAGTCCTCCAGACGGAGGGTACTTGGGTAAACCTCACCTCGGAATATTCCTTAAACTTTCCCTATTTAGTTAAATGTAGGAATTTATTCATTGTTGCACGTCATTCTTGGTTGTATTATTCGGGGTGCCAAGCGAAGTCATATTTTGTCATCCTGTAATAACCCGTCAAGTTTCTGCTTCAGGCTGCCCTCCCAAGCGCTGGATTCAGAGAGAGGACATAGTCATTGTTTGCTCGTCGTGTATAGGCACCATATTCAAACCCTTTTTCTCATCCCATCGGCCGTTAAGTCACCATTTTTCCGCACTATAATCGACGTTCCGAAGTGACCTGCAGAAAAGAGGGAAAAAGAAGGGGCGGGGGCAGCGTTTAAAACACATCAGCGCGCATAAACCCGAAAAGGCTTTTACTTACTACATACTCGGCCTATCTCCACGGGATGCAGTCCCTACCATCTCGGCGTTTAAGCCCAGGGGGACCGGTAATGTGGGAGAGATAATTATCGGAGGCCTGTGGATAGCATAGGTCGCCCAAGTGTGGCATTACGGATGGTGTGCAGGGGAGGGTCAAAACAAAGGGCAGTCGGTGTAAAGTGGGGGCAAGCTCGTGCTCTCCTTTGAGGAAGAGAGATAACCTACAGTGGTATGGGGTCGTTTTCGTTCGTACTAGGGGGGCCAGGTGACATTCCTTCGGGGTGGCTTAGGGGCATTTAAAACAACTTCCCTGATACAGGTAGCATATAAAGTAGAGGCTAAATACCAGGATCTTTATCGATTGCTTTATGCTGTACAAAAATGAAAAACACATACAACAAACCTGGACCATTCATATTTGCAATGTTTCTGCATACTATACTTTTTAACCTTAACTAATCGAGCTGCTTCATTTCATCTGCTTTTTTTTTTTTTTTTAATCGGAAACAGTGGCCATTTATTCGAAACTTACCAATCTACGTGTTACAACTACGTTTGCTTTTTCAAAAACCTTTAAGAAAAATGTTGGTGCACAAATACAGGCCTACAACCCCGTGGGCCGGCCACGGAGCAGGCTGGAACTGTAAATGGGGGGGGGGGGGTATTTATTTGTGGAAAAAATAACAGAGTCAGTGGTCGTTGATTTCATAGTAAAAAGTGCGACAAGTGCAACAAAATCATATCGATAATTCATTGTGAGCAAGTACCAAAAGTGTCGACAATTCGAACCTTCAATAAATACAGTAATCAATGATGCATTAGAACCTAATATCAATTCATTGTCTGAACGTGTAATCAGTACCGGTCCCATGTCAATTCATTGTTCGAACGTATAATCAATACCCATCCCGGATCAATTCATTGTCCGAACATATAATCAGTCTTATCCCATATCAATTCATGTGCTAAAAACTGCATACATATCTCATGATATCAAGGCTGAGCAATTGGGGCACAACAAGGAGTTGAGAGTTTCATTTGTACCGGCGCCATTTTGGGTGAGGTCAGGAAGGTCCAAGTATAGTCAAAATGTCTCCACCAACTTGTGGTTGGACCGGGACCTCTTTCGGCAGTCCAAAAGTTTTCGTTGAAGGGTAGCAGAGGGGACTGGCGACATGAACCATTAGTCAAAGTGGGGTGGGAGGCAACAATCTCTCCTACCGGGTCATACTGGTGTCCCACCGGAACTGATCAAGTTGGTAGTCTTGCAGGATTTTGGTCATTTCAAGACTGAGGCCGGCGCCGGCATGAGCGCGCCGACGTCCCGCGGCTACTTTGTGGTCGTTCCGTGGGTGATCATGGCAGTCATTCCCCATTGGGGGTGTCTGCGGGGGTCGGGGGCCCCCGTGGCTCTTATAGAATCTTCAAAGTTGAGGAGAATGTTTCTGGACGCAGGACTCATTTTCTAGCTGAACTGAAAAGCGTTGTTGTACCGCAAAAGTAAACGAGACCCCCGCTGGGTGAGCGGAGCATCATTGCCTCGCAATAGTGGACGAGACCTTTTGTTGGGTGAGTGGAGCGTTAGGGGTGCAGCTGAGGGGTGGGAGAGGCTCGTTTGCGCCGCCTCTCCCTCCCAGCGCACCCCATGCCGACACCTGGCGTTGATATCCGTGATGTCCGGACCAGGCGATAAGAGGGGGGGGGTCGGAGGCAACAGAGGCAAGACATCCCCCTGTGGCCTGCAGGGTGCCGCTTCAGGACCTTTTGTTGGGTGAGTGGAGCGTTGGGGATGCAGCTGAGGGGCCCCTACCTGGGGGGGTGGGAGATGCTCATTCGCGCCGCCTCTCCCTCCCAGCGCACCCCACGCCGACACCTGGCGTTGATATCCATGATGTCCGGACCAGGCGATAAGAGGGGGGGGTCGGAGGCAGAGGCAAGACATCCCCCCCAGTGGCCTGCAGGGCACCGCTTCAGGACCGAACGGGGAGCTCATACCAAGCCGGGGCCAGACCAGGAGATACGAGGGGAGGGGGGGGGTCGGTGGCATGTGCAAGACATCCCCCCCGTTGTCGCAGCCATTATTGAAGAAAGAAGAGGGATCCCGTCGGCCTCGGCTCCTCTCCTGGCCCAAGGGGGGGGGGGTCGGTGGCATGTGCAAGACATCCCCCCCCGTTGTCACAGAAATTATTGAAGAAAGAAGAGGGATCCCGTTGGCCTCGGCTCCTCTCCTGGCCCACCTTACGCGACGACCTCCCCGGCCGACGGCTGCCAGCAGGACCCACCCTACACGTGCCGAAGGCCTCGTCTTCCGGATGGGCGTAGCCGCGAACCTGTTGCACTTCGGGAGTTTCCGGAATGGGGGTAGGTATCTGCTGATTTGTATGTATTTCATGTTACCGTTATTGGGCGTGGCGGGCGGTGAGACAGACATGCTTGGAGCAGTGGGGGGGTGGCGGAGGTTAGCTACCTCGTGGCTGCCGTAACGTCAAGCTTGGCTTCTCTCACCACTTTCATGTTTCTTATTTCTAGCAAAGTCAAAAACTCATCAGTGGCCTACTGATTTTGTTCGATTTCTTTCCCTTCCTTTTCAAGTGTGTTTCATGCTAAAGTTTCTGTTTAACAGGATACAGTGATTACTTCGTATTTTACATATGTCTTCTTTATTAGGGGTACCCTCCGGCTGAGCCAGATGATGTACCTCTAATAAATGGTCCGGGTGGAACTAGTTTGTCAATCAGTAGGGAGTAGATGGGCATGACAGATTACAACGGGGGACAAAGGTCCGCATTACCCACCCTTCACTACTTGCAAAGACTAGACAGAATATTTCTATTCCACGTTATTTGCAAACAGAGAATACCTCGAAAGAACTATTCCTTGAAGAATAAATGTCCAGCCAATCAATCAATCAGTGGGGAGAAAAACAGGCATGACGGATTACAACGGGGGACAAAAGTCAGCATTACCTATCCTTCACTATCTGCAAAGGGAGACAGAATATTCCTATTCTTCTCTGTTTGTAGACAGGGAATATCTCAAAGAGCAATAATCGATAAAAATATTAGTAGGATTATAACACTTTAATAACTTATAAATATATACATCTCAACAAAAACAGTAAACACCTTAAAACATCTTTTATTAAAACAGAAGCAACAATGACAACTAACAGTAGTGATATCCTGGGCGGGTGATGGACCTGGGATTGTTAATGGAAAAACATCTACAGAGAAAGCTATTGGTGAATTATACTTCTCCGGAAATTTAAAACTCACAAATGTTTCATTTGTGTAATCGTTTCATAAACATGTACATTAAAAAACTAAATACGCTCCACTGTTTTAGAAAATCTTTACAGCTTGCTAGATCACCCTTTAAAGTTACAACTACGAAAACCTACTTACTTAAGCTGTTGAATTCGGCTTCAAATGTAATGCATAAGTTCAAGCTAGCATATCATATGTCTAAAAGGTTTAACATAATTGATATGCAAATTTAAATACTACCCTTTCTTAATGGTGACACCTTATCTCTCCTATATCCCAAAATTTCCATGAGCAAAGCAAAAGAAATTCTGAGGCCCTGAAGAAATAAGGCTTACTGTGGGGTTGAACTCAATCTGGTGTTTGGGAGATTCCATGTTTTAGGGTGATATTCTGTGACAGGGTGCAGGCACCAGAAGAATTTTAGCCTAGTTCATCACATTGGAGAATGAGGGTCTGGGAAAATATCTAATCTGGTGAAAAACCATCCCTTCTTTAAACCCCATGGTGACCAACTATAGTTTATTCTCTATTTTGTTCCCTTGCCATAACAAAATAAAAGTCTTGGGTTATTTATGGAAGGGAATACTTTTTGTTTCTTCAAATTTTTAAAGAAAAGAGGAGGGGGGCGGGGCAGCGTTCAAAGCACATCAGCGTGCATAAATACGAAAATGTTTTTACCTACCACGTACTTGACATTTTACAGCTTTTCATATTTGCTATTAAAAAACCATTGAAATTCACTGAAAAAACCATAGGTTATAGACTATATATAGTTAGGAATTAGCATTTACAAAACCTTAATTTACTCGCACAAAACCAAAGAAATTCGCATATATAGTTAGTTGCAATAACTATATATCGCGCACCCGCAATCCACTGCTGATGATGTCACATATTACATCATTCATGACATGGTCAGTGACATCACTGATGACATCTCAAATGACATCACTGATGACATCACTGATGACATCTCAAATGATATCACTGATGACATCACTGATGACATCTCATTTGACATTACTGATCACATCACTGATGATATAATTTATGTGATAATACAAAGAACATCTTCAGACTCTAATATAACTTTAGATACAAGCAGTATAAACAGACACTTACAGACTGTAACTCATCCATGGAGTTACTCACACACCTAGTCAGTCATGCAAAGAATCAATCACACCTCCATTTCCTCAACTAAACAGTTATACACACCTTACTTATTCAAACATATACTAACACATATTTACTCTCTTATACAATCCCTGATACAAGTTTACAATGATCCATACAGCCACTCACACATTCACTGGCTCTTATGCACAGTTATTTATATATGTCAACTCTCACATGTACTGTGTTTTACATATGACATTACTTTCACATGTAGCACTGAGATATCCATTCACTCACCAATACACTCATGCACACAGTAAACCGCCCATACAGCTGTTTCCACATGCACTTTTGAACCCATACTTCTAGTGAATCAACTGCTCACACATCTATGTACAGAGACATACACCTCCCAGCCACCCACACACATACTCAGTCTCCCATACAAATACTTGGGCAACCAATCAATAACCCATATAGTTACTCATATAGCTACTGATCAACACATGCAGCAGTTTACAGAACAACAGACATAATGATGCAAAAATTAAGACAGTTTAGTCACTAACCCATGCACTCAGTGAGACACATTTAATCACTCTCTCATACAGTCAGTCATGCACCTACTAAATCCTTCATCCAGACACTTATACATCCACTCATTCTTCAATATGTAAGACATATTTTAACTTTACAGAAACATACAGTAACTGGATGTTGTCATCAGTGATGTCATCAGTTATGTCATCAGTGATGTCACTGACCATGTCATGAATGATGTAATATGTGACATCATCAGCAGAGGATTGCGTGTGCGCGATATATAGTTATTGCAACGGAAGATTCCAGGGATGCCTTTTTGTACATCAAAGTCTTCACAATTATGTGTCACATTAAAAATATATAGCACTCCAACAAAGTAGTAGGATTATAACACTTTAATAACTTATAAATATATACAAAGCACCAAAAACAGTAAACACGTAAAAAAAAAAAATTAAACAAAAGCAACAATGGTCAGTAGCAGTCTGTTGTGCGAATAGTCCGAAGGCAGCACAACGCGCCGAGATCTGGACGGCACCCAGGTGATGTCCTTTACTTGCCGCACTAGTCTTGGCATCCTACAATGCTGCACCGAAAAACGGCGTGGGGCATCCGGGTGGGGGGAGGGGGGAGGCGGCGTGAACGGGCCTCCCCAGGTGGAGGTTCGTCTGCTGTAGTGGGGCGCCCCTTTAGCGTTTCACTTGCCATTCAGCGGTTTTCCGCCCGCTTTTGCTGCACTGTGTCTCGTCAGTAGCGGTCTGTTGTGCGAATAGTCCGAAGGCAGAACAACGCGCCGAGATCTGGACGGCACCCAGGTGATGTCCCTTACTTGCCGCACTGGTCTTGGCATCCTACAATGCTGCACCGAAAAACGGCGTGGGGCGCCCAGGGGGGAGAGGGGGGGCGGCGTGAACGGGTCTCCCCAGGTGGAGGCTCGTCTGCTGTAGTGGGGCGCCCTTTTACCGTTTCAGTCACCAATCAGCAGTTTTTATCCCGCTTTTGCTGCACTGTGCCTCATCCGCCATTCAGCTGTTTACCGCCCGCTCTTGCGGCTACAGCGTCTCGTCCACCATCCAGTAGAATTGCGCCCACTCTTGCGGTGCAGCGATAGGTGGCTACCACAGGACTCTTAAAATGGCGGCCGGCTCTTCGGATTTGGGCCTGGTCCACTAAAATGGCCCTTTGAACTCGGACATTTGGCTGCTGGGGCTTGGGCCCCATTCTCGAAAGCGTCCCCTCAGCCTTGAAGATTCTACAAAAGTCATTGGGGCCCCCGACTCCCGCAGGCTTCCGGTGGGGGCGGCTGCCATGATTGCTTGCGGAATGGCCACGACGAAGCTACGAGATGGTGGTGCTCTCATGCTGACGCCAGCTTCAGTCTGAAACATCCAGAAACACTGTAGACTATCAATTCGATGAGTTCCGGTGGAGCCCCAACGTGACCCGGTAGGGAAGAACTTGCCCTCCCCTTTTTTGAGTGATGGTTCTTGTTGCCTGTCCCCTCTGTTGTCATCTAACGGAACCTTTTTGGATTGCCGAGTGAGAAAAAAAAGGTGGGGCTTTCATCGTTTGGGAAAAAAAAATGTTTCAATCCAATGAAAAGTGTTATTTTTAGGTCATATGATCAAGCATTTCATCATTAGGAAACCAAAAGTAAAATGAACCAATGAAAAGTTTTATAAACAAGTCACATGACCTGTTATGCGGCTTTGGGCTATAAAAAGCCTACAAAATCTGTTGGCCTGTGAGGCGGCGTCAGTAGCGGACCGATGTGCGAATAGGCCGAAGGCAGCACAACGCGTCGAGATCCGGATGGCACCGAGGTGGTGTCCAGCAAGTTGCCACACTGGTGTGGCTATCCTACAATGCTGTGCCAAAAGACGGCGTGGGGTGCCCGGGGGGGGGGCGAACTGGCCTCTCCCCCCTCCCTAGGTGGAGGCACCCCATGTGTACAGCGACTCACCCGCCATCCAGCTGAATTTCTCCCACTCTTGCGGTACAGCGACTCACCCGCCATCCAGCTGAGTTTCGGCTACTCTTGCGGTACAGTGACTCGAACGCGCCGAGATCCGGGTGGCACCGAGGTGGTGTCCAGCAAGTTGCCGCACTGGTGTGGCTATCCTACAATGCTGCGCCGAAAGACGGCGTGGGGTGCCCGGGGGGCGGGGGGGGAGGCGGCGCAAACGGCCCTCTCCCGCCTCCCCAGGTGGAGGCACCTCATGTGCAGTGCGGCGCCCTTTGCCGTTTCACTCGCCGTTCAGCAGAGTTGCGGCCGCACTTGCTGCTACAGTAGGCCGAAGGCAGCACAACGCGTCGAGATCCGGATGGCACTGAGGTGGTGTCCAGCAAGTTTCACTGGTGTGGCCATCCTACAATGCTGTGCCGAAAGACGGCGTGGGGTGCCCGGGGGGGGGAGGCTTAAACGGGCCTCTCCCGCCTCCCCAGGTGGGGGCACCTCATCTGCAGTGGGGCGCCTTTTAGCGTTTCACTAGCCTTCCAGCTGAGTTCCGCCCGCTCTTGCGGCACAGTGCCTCACCCCCCATCCAGCTGAGTTCCGCCCGCTCTTGCAGTACAGTGACTCACCCGCCATCCAGCTGAATTGCGGTTACTCTTGTGGTGCAGCGACAGCCGGCTGCAACAGGACTCTCAAAATGGTGGCCAGCTCTTTGGATTTGGGCCTGGTCCACTAAAATGGCCCTGGGACACCTTGGAACTCGGACGCTTGCCTGCTAGGGTATGGGCCCCATTCACGAAAGCGTCCCCTCTTTTGACTGATTGATCTTGTTGCCTATTTCTTCTGTTGTCATTTAACGGAACCTTTTTGGACTGCCGAAAGGTGTTCGGTCCGACCGCTGGTTGGTAGAGACATTTTGACTATATCCTGGACCTGCCCGGCCTCGCACAAAATGGCGCCGGTATAAATGGGACTCGTAACTCCTTGTTGTGTACTGGTTTCCCAACCTTGATATCACGAGATACGTATGCAGTTTTGAAGCACATGGCGGGCGGGGATGAGAATTGATTGAACATTTGGACATCCCTATTGATATTAAGTTCTGATGTGTTATTGATTACTGTACTATTGAAAGTTCGAATTAACGTCACCCATGATACTTACCCGCAAATGTATATCTAGATAATTTTATTGGAACTGACACTGTCGTATTTTAATTATAAAATGTACGTCCACCGATTCCGCTACTGTTAGACACCTTAGTTCTTGCAACCTAATGGCCCGCCTGTTACGTTCTTCTACAGTGTAAATGTCCCCTCATCATATACGATTCCAGTTTGCTCCGTGGCCGGCCCACGTGGTTATAGGCCCGTATTTGTATACTGACATTTTCACAATAAAGGTTTTTCAAACAAAACATGGAAGTAGTACCTTTTTTGGTATAGTTTTGAATAATAGCCACTGTTTTCGAATGAGTAAAAGGCAAGTGAAATAAAGCAGCCCGATTACATGACTGTTAAAAGGTATAATACGCATGAACGCAGTAAAGATAAATGGTCAAGGGCTGTTGTGTTTTCCACTCCTGCAACATAAAGTGATCGATAAGAATCCAATATTCATGCCTATCAGCGACTAAGACAGCAGGCCGAGCCTCTTTTGCTCAACGGCTCCCTCATGGGACGAAGAAACGCCCTTTTTCTCGAAAAAGGAATATTTTACTCGCAGGACAGTTGTAAATTTCCCGGGAAAATACATTAGCCTGGAACATTGTTAGTGATAAACTGTAAATGCATCTGGGTCCTTTGCTTTACAGTCAGAGTGAGAAAAAAAAAGGTGAGGCTTTCATCATTTGGGAAAAAAAAATGTTCGAAAGCAATGAAAAGTGTTATTTTTAGGTCATATTACCAAGCCTTTCATCATTAGAATAACAAAAGTAAAATGAACCAATGAAAAGTTTTATTAACAAGTCACATGACCTGTTATGCTTACGTTACGCGCTGCGCGCCGCGCTCTGGATCGTTTCCGGGAAGCTGCGCCTCGCGCACCGGAGCACTTCCGGGTGCGCTAACGCGGCGCGTCATATGACGTATTACGCGACAACGCAGGTCCAGAATATAGTCAAAATGTCTCCACCAACCAGCGGTCGGAACACAACCCCTTTCAGCAGACCAAAAAGTTCTGTTAAATGACAAGAGAAGGGACAGGCAACAAGAACTATCAATCAAAGAGGGGAGGGCAAGTTCTCTACCGGGTCACGTTGAGGCTCCACCGGAACTGATCGAATTGGTAGTCTACAGTGTTTCTGGATGTTTCAGACTGAAGCTGGCGTCAGCATGAGAGCACCACCATCTCGTGGCTACGTTGTGGCCATTCCGCGAGCAATCATGGCAGTTGCTCCCCATCGGTAGTCTACGGGAGTCGGGGGTCCCGGTGACTGTTGTAGAATCTTCAAGGCTGAGGGGACTCTTTTGGGAATGGGGCCCATGCCCTAGCAGTCAAGCGTCCAAGTTCCACGGTTGCCCAGAGCCATCTTTGCAGGCCAGGCCCAAGTCTGTGGAACCGACCGCCATTTCGTGAGCTCCGTAGCAGCCGCCTGTCGCTGTACTGCAAGATTGGGTGCAATTCCGTTGGATGGCGGGTGAGACGTTGTAATAGCAAGAGCAAGCGCAATTCAGCTGGCCGAGCGAGGCACTGTGTCGCAAGAGCGGGCGCAAGTCAGCTGGTCGAGTGAAGCGCTGGGGTGTAGCTGAGAAACCTCCACTTGGGGAGGTGGAGAGGCTCGTTCGCGCCGCCTCTCCCTTCTACTGCACCCCACGCCGTCTCCTGGCGCAGGTATATGTGATGGTCGGACCAGGGCACCGCAGGACTTGTCTTCAGGTCAAACGGATTGTGGGATGAGGGGTGGAGCAGGCGCAATTATCTCGGGGCCTCCGTCAAGCGGTTCAGGGAGGCACCGCATCACATTGTTTTCCAAAGCAGTCAGGTCCACAAACAGCCCCCACTTACTTTGAGAATAGTGAAGCTGCAGCAGGTGCAAATAAGCTTCAGACAGTGTTACAAGCGCTGCTCCGAACCCTCAACTATGGCACCCAACATCCAGGACTTATGCCATTTGTGCAAGGCAGTGACTTCGAAGCATCTCAGGGACCAAGCAACATACCATATCCAGAGTAACCCTGGGCGGAGTTCGCGGAGTGGGGCTTCGCGGAGCTACGCGAAGTGGGCGAGAAACTACGCCCACCTCCGCACTCCGCGTAGCCCCACTCCGCAAACACCACTGGCCGCCAGCCCCGCCACCCGCCTCCCTCCCGCCCTCCCTAAATACTTTGAAATACAATAATCAAATAATTTAAAAGCACTTACCTTGCCGCCGCTGCCCGCCGCGTCCCCGGGGCTCGCGATCTTCCGTCTTCCGTACTAATGCGCATGCGCGGGCGGCCGCGCATGCGCATTTTCTCGTGAAAATGCGCATGCGCGGCCGCCCGCGCATGCGCATTAGTACGGAAGACGGAAGACGGAAGTAAGTGAGCCCCGGGGACGCGGCGGGCAGCGGCGGCAAGGTAAGTGCTTTTTAAATTATTTCATTTCTTTCTTTCAAAGTATTTAGGGAGGGCGGGAGGGAGGCGGGTGGCGGCCAGCTACGCTCCGTCTGCGGAGTGCCGCCTGGCTCCGCCAGCTCCGCAAAAGGCGGAGTAGGCGGCGCTACGCACACTCCGCAGACGGAGCGTAGCTGGCCGCCCACCCCTAATCCAGAGTCCTTCCCAAAACCTCTGCCTTCCTTCTTACCTAGTTATTGTTCTTTCACTCCCACTCCAGGCTTTTAGTCTGTGGATGGAAAACCATGAACCTACACTCACCTATGAAAATCTTACTATTGATGGTTTATTTTGAGCCCAAAATACAAAGGTTTGTTTGGATCGATGTTGCAGCAGGCTGCCATGTAAATAGTTATTTAATAAAACGTTTTACCCTGTTATTTTGCTGGTATGTTGTATATATTTATAATATTTGCATAGTGTTTGTCGTTATTTTGGGTGGGGTGGGCGGCGGAGCCGAGCTGTCTTGCAGCCATCAGGGTGTCGAGCTCAGTTCCTCTCACTAGTTTCGTATTTGTCATGAGGGGTTGTTCATAATGTTTCTATTTTAGCGAGGGCAAAAAGAGATCCCATTAGTGGCCTACTGATTTTGCTTGATTCCTTTTGTTTTTTAACGATTTTTCACTATCTGCAAAGACTAAACAGAGTATTGCGACTCTGTGCTTGTTTGTAAATAGAGAATGAACCAAAGAGAACCAATTCCAAAACAATAAATGCTAGGATAACAATCAATCAAATGGAGAGGGAAGCAGGCACGACGGATTACAACGGGGGCAAAGGCCTGTGTTACCTACCCTTCACTATCTGCAAAGAGAGAATATTCCTAAAAGAAAAGAGGGGGGCAGCGTTCAAAGCACATCAGCGTGCATAAATACGAAAATGTTTTTACCTACCACGTACTTGACATTTTACAGCTTTTGATATTTGCTATTAAAAAACCATTGAAATTCACTGAAAAAAACATAGGTTATAGACCATATATAGTTAGGGATTAGCATTTACAAAACCTTAATTTACTCGCACAAAACCATTGAAATTCGCATATATAGTTAGTTGCACTAACTATATATCGCGCACCCGCAATCCACTGCTGATGATGTCACATATTACATCATTCATGACATGGTCAGTGACATCACTGATGACATCACTGATGACATCATCCAGTGACTGTCTGTTTCTGTAAAGTATGTTTTACATATTGACGAATGAGTGGATGTATAAGTGTCTGGATGAAGGATTTAGTAGGTGCATGACTGACTGTATGAGTGAGTGAGTGATTAAATGTGTCTCACTGAGTGCATGGGTTAGTGACTAAACTGTCTTACTTTGTGCATCATTATGTCTGTTGTTCTGTAAACTGCTGCATGTGTTGATCAGTAGCTATATGAGTAACTATATGGGTTATTGATTGATTGTCCAAGTATTTGTATGGGAGACTGAGTGTGTGTGTGGCTGGCTGGGAGATGTGTGACTGTGCAGATCAATGTGTTCTTGTATCAATGATTGTATAAGAGAGTAAGTATGTGTTAGTATATGTTTGAAAATGTAAGGTACTCTATGTTTAACTGTATTGATTAGAAAATGGAAGTGTGATTGATTCTTTACAGGACTGACTAGGTGTGTGAGTAACTCCATGGATGAGTGGCAGAGTGTGAGTGTCTGTATAGGTGTATGAGTGCATATGATAGTGTTGTAAAGATGAGTGATTGTATGTATGAATGATTGTATGGGTGAATGAGTGAATGTGTGTGTAGACATAGGAATCAGTGAGTGCGTATGTAGTAACTAGTATTGGTGTGTCAATGGTTTAAAAAATTATATTCTGTATTTTACACTGGATATATTAAAGTGTGAGGAGATGCATTGTATTGTCACATGGATGATATTATCAGTGATGTGACCATTGATATCAAATGAGATGTCATCAGTGATGTCATTTGTGATGTCATCAGTGATGTCTTCAGTGATGTCATTTGAGATGTCATCAGTGATGTTATTAGTGATGTCATTTGAGATGTCATCAGTGATGTCATTTGAGATGTCATCAGTGATGTCATCAGTGATGTCATTTGAGATGTCATCAGTGATGTCATCAGTGATGTCACTGACCATGTCATGAATGATGTAATATGTGACATCATCAGCAGTGGATTGCGGGTGCGCGATATATAGTTAGTGCAACTAACTATATATGCGAATTTCAATGGTTTTGTGTGAGTAAAATAAGGTTTTGTAAATGCTAATTCCTAACTATATATGGTCTATAACCTATGGTTTTTTCAGTGAATATATATATGTAGATAGATAGATATATGACACTAACTTCCAAGCCCAACAATAAATCCCACAACAATACATTAACACATAATAAACGAAATTATTATTTACGAACAATTAAAGTAAAATTCCACATAAAACCAATATTGAAATAAAAGCTAGACATAATACAATCAACGATTATAATCCAAAATATTGTTGTATACTATATTTTAAACTTGGATATTATAATATATAAAACATATACTTGATTTCGATATTTTAGTCTGTAATATTTTTGCAGTCCTTATATTTAGCTAACAACATTATGGTCGCACTATATTTTGAGTCGATATTTAGTGGGAGCAGACTAGCTGTCTCTCATTGTAACTCTATTTACCTCACTATTTCTACCTCACGTCACTGCTTTGTTTCATCTCACCTCTTGTATTTTTAAACCATCTCCCTTGCCTCTCTAATATTCCCCATCTCTGCACCACACTACCCTCTCTCTCTCTCAAGCCATTTTTATCTCACTGCTCTCTACTACACTACTCCCCAGCTCACATGTCTATTATCTCTCTCTCTTATCCATGTCGCCCTCTCTCTCTCTGTATTTCACCACCTAACCTCTCATTTTACCTCACTACTCTTGTGACCTTGCCTTTTCATCACTCCATATCCCCTCTTCAGCTATCTACTTCTGATCTCTTTATTCGATGCTTCACTACTTTACTCCATTCTGGTTCCCTCTCAGTCTCATTCTCTCTTTCCTTAGTTCTATCATTAACTATCTCTCTCATCTTTCTCGGTACCTCCCTCTCCCTTTGCCACTCACCCTCTCCACCTCACCTCTGTCTATGCACATCTCTACCTTGCCTTACTCTATGTCCATCTCTTTCTAACCCACTGCTCTCTATACCATTGTATCAACCTCGCCTCTCTTTCTCTATCTCATCTATATCCCTTTACGTCACCTCATTTCCTTTTGCGCCTCCTCTCTTTCTACCATTCACCCACCTCTCTCTCTCTCTCTCTCTCTCTCTCTCTCTCTCTCTCTCTCTCTCTCTCTCTCATTCCGGCTCCCTTCTTTCTTTATTTGATGTATTTCTATACCTCACTTCTCATTTTTCCCTCTCACTATCTCATCAAACTCTCACATCCTTACATCTCTCTATACTTTTCTTACAATCTCGCATCTCTAATAGTGTACCTTTTCCTCTCTCTGTCTTTACGTATCTGACTCACATCCCCTTTCAGTGTCATCTATTTACATTACCCCTTGGTGTACCCTACCCCGTCTCTCTCTCTCCATATATATTTCCTTTGCCATCTCTCAAGTATCTCCCAAGACCCATCAGTTCAAGGAAACTGTTCCAGAACAACGTTCTCATGCTGAAGGGCAGGTCCCTACTATCTTCAAGCGGTTTCTTGCATGGCGTAAAAGTTATTCAATCTAGCTCGCCAGAGACAACAGTTTCTGTTGTAAATCCTCATTCAAGAGTCCTGAATAAATAAATAAATAAATACTTCAATAACTAAACTCAAAAATACATTTTCAATATCTCAAACACTGAAAAAAAATGAAAAACAAGAGATACCCATACATCCCCTCTTTGTCAACAGGCCCGCTGCACATTCTATTTTCATTCTGTCACGTTTGGTTCTTTTACTGTCGCTCCTGAGAGGATGGTGACAGCCTAGGTCAATCTCGCCTGCATTAAAACCCGTATTAGACAGATTTACTCCTTATTCCATTGAAAACAAAGTCGTTCTCAAAGGCCACACCGTGCTCCTGTCACAGCTTGATTTATGACTAACACTGAACACGTGCACATATTTAAATTAGGAAATAGATTTGTGTACCTTGGGTCACACTATGCATATATTACGACAATGCGTTGCAACGTCCTTTCTAAATCCACTTTGAAATGTCACCTTACCTTGCTCCTAGGTGCACACACGGAACTGACTCGAAATGGAAAGCCACACTAAATTCGGGCAGTGGAATCACCTCTGGGGTAACACACCTGACCCAATCTCGAATCACAAGTCTGCTTTCAGCCTCCTCGGTCGTGTTGATCTTACTCACCTCAGCCTTCCACACTGTGGCATTTAAAGCTGACAGTAACCAAATAGTCATCTTTATTTAAATATATTGCAAAATAGAATTTTCACAATGTATTTAGTCTCTTGACGTCTGTTAGGCAGCAATTGCCTGGCCCAGAGTAAATACATCACAAACAACGTACACAGAAACACCCACAGGAATATATTCTTTTAAAATGTAGGCATGCCCCCTGTGTTTTTATCTAGGCAATACGGCTGACAATTGCAGATAACCCGCGACACCACTGGGGACTTCATGACTTTACACCATGGGGTGGCATACTATCAGAAATCCCAATCTGACGGAGCCTTTTAGCTTTGATTTCACTGGATAAATGTGAACACAGAGGTTCACGCCGAGAAACAAGGCGGGAAAAGATAAGCGAAGCAGATACATATTTCAGAGCAACCTCAATGTTTGCAATGCGAAGCAGCAATGGTCTGCAATCAGTATTCAGGGTACCTTTAAAGTAAACATTTTTCATTTATGCAAATGGGATTTTCCCAGAAGATGAGCATCTCTTGTTTCATGGTACTGCCTTATCTTACGAAAGCCAGGCATGTTGAAATTACCTGTACGATTTAACATATCTATTTTGAATAATGCTTGCTGCTCGTGAATATTTCCGACTTTCATTCAAATGTCATTGTTTTCACCACTTCAGTCGCAGCTAAATACAAAATGTATGTTCAGGCACCGTATCAATATGTTGTGTAAGGCCTGATGCTAAATGTGCTGCTAGCCCACAAGAATTCTTGTAAATCAATGTTATGAAAAATATTTGAACCTGCATTTATTTGGGAAACATGAACAGCATACCTGGATGCACATGTTTGCCAAATCTGATTCAACAAGCATGGGATAAAGCATGGAAACAGGCATTCAATAGTGCGTGTTTGTGCATGCCTATTGAGGTTCCGTGACAAATGTAAGTGGTGTTTTCGACTCGCACGAATATGGTCGAGTCTGGTATCTACGAACCGCAAATGACGAGTTTAGTGGGTGTACGCGTTTGCGCTGTGCTAACCTGAACCGTTCGTTTGTTTCGTGGGTCTCTTCATCTGAACCCACGGGTTCCATCTTAGATAAGGCATCCATTTTGTTTCTTGCCCTCAAGTAGTCAGCGAACGGACGTTGTCTGCTTCGCGACTCTGGGATTCCCAAACACTTGCGGAAGACACATTTCCTTTGGAGGTGTCTTTATGATGAGGGGGATGACACTGCAAGGCAGATGGCCTCGCTTGAGGCTCATCTTGCCGTGCCGCTCTATTGTCTCAGTTGTGCATTCATTAAGCACGTCCCCTTTGATGCCTGCAACCCGTGTTTCCTGACGCCACCCCTTTTACACCCTTTTCGATCTGTTCACTGTTCTCATCTTCCTCTGCACCTGTTTCTGTCTCTTCCTCGATTCGTTTACTGCTGATTGGAATGTACTAATGGTGGGAAGATGTACTTTTACAGTTGGGAACCGCCAAATGTTACTGTAATTATGTTACGGGCCCTGAATACATGAAAGCGACCCCTTATGACTTTTACGATGGGAACCAAGTTGTAAACCTTTGTGCACCATGTTATCCTATGCTTGAAAACTGTATAAGAAGAGCGACCCACAGATAGAATTTGAAGCAGTCTCCTCGAACCTACACATGTTGTACTTCTTGTGACTTCTGTGTTCCCTGCAGTAATAAACCTCGAATCTTTGACGCCGAAGGAAGTGTCCCGTGTCTCTGTCATTTGTACGCCGGAACAGGTTACCCACGAAGGTTTTAGGTGTTATCCCTGGCACCGCTGGGTCTTAGCAAAAACCCAGTCCTTCAGTTGGCGCCCAACGTGGGGCTGCATCAGTGGTACCGGTCCAAGCCCGACGATCGTGAGGAACTTCGTGTGAAATCTCCGAGGGAAGGTGCACCCCGCTTCATCAATCCTGTTGTCGAAACAAGTGGTCCGACGACTTTTCCCGCGAAGATCCCCGCCTCCTGACGGCTACGACGGACTGCTGCCCTGACTGTAGACCTGTTTTGGCGCCTGGCGTAGACCTTGGTACAGCGAGACAATTGACGGGCCTTCCTGGTGACGCCATTGATCTTTGAGTTAAGTATTTGTGGGTCGCTCCCAGAGTCTTTTGTTGTGGGTGCTTAGTTGTTGCATGGTTCCATTGCATTTGTGGTTCTTGGTACTTTGTTCTTTGTTGTGATATTTGACGTCTGCAGTCGCCAAAAACCGAGGGTTTTTCTCTTTGTAGGGACATTGTGATCCTATAACCCTTGACGTTTGTGAAACTCGGTTAGTGTGCACAATGCCTGGCCGTAGTACTTTGTTCAGTTGCTTTAGAAGTTGTGGTGCGGATTCCCGATTGGAGGACTCGTGTCCGATACCTCCGATTGGAACTCCAACTTATGAGTTGTACAGCCGACACGGTTTAGGTCCAATTACATTCAATGAGTGTTGGGTTCGATACACTAAGAAAGACGGTGTCCTTAGTTGGCCACCTCATGGTAGTTTTGAGACTCCGATTTTAGATAATCTTGAAGCTAAATTATTCCAAAGAAAAGCAAGGCCGGTCATGTTTGATTCCTTTCGGTTGTGGCGTAAAGAAGCCAAGCAGAAAGAAATCAAACAGATCAAACGTAATAAGAGAGAAGGTATTGTTACTACGGTAAGAAACGCGGAGCAGTTCCAACGAGATAAGGAGGAAAAGCAAAAGGAAGTTTTCGATAGATTGCAGCGCATGACTATAGATAAGTGCTACCCCGCTTTACCGACGGGTACGGATAAGAAGGAGGACGTAGCAGAGGACCCCTTGTTGTCCTATCTCTTGAAATCACCGCCTCCGTATGCGCAGGGTACCGCAGTTCCTGTGGTTCCCCCTGTTCCTGTTCCCCAACCTGCTCCTGTTCCTCCAACTGTTCCTGCTCCTCTGCCTACTTCTGTCCCTACTGCTCCTCCGCTTGTACTTCCTCACACTCCTGTTCCCGCTGCTCCTGCTGTTCTGGTTACTCCTGCTGTTCCCTCTGTTTCTGATACTTCTCTTGTTACCCCGTTGTGTTACCCTAATACCCCATCTACTGGACGTCGTGTCCCTTCTGTTGCTGCTAACTTTTTCAATTCTCTTGGACCGATTCTTGAGTCCGCTGGTTCTGATGGTCCCCAAAGACGAAGCCAGCTTCCCGGTAGTAGGGAACGTGACTGTCTATATGACATGGCGATGGCTTGGATGAAATATCCCCTTAGGAATCCTCCACGTGTGGTGCTTGATACGTTCTCTAAGTTCAACGTACCGACACAGAGGTTCGTGTTTGAGGAGATGTGCAAGGTTTTGCGTGACCAAATATCGGTTGATGCGTCTGATGATACATTGACTGCTCTAACTAATCTCCAGCTTCAGTTTGCGAGCGGAATGATAGTGGGTAGCAATGTTCGACGTGCTGTCGAGCAGTTGCTATCTTTCCGTCCTTCTATAATGCCTCGAGCATTGTTTGTAGAAGATATTGAGGGACCGCCAGCAGCGCCTGGTCAGTATCCCATGCACGAGGTTCCACCAGTATGGATGCCAGGTAATCCTGGTGATAATCCTGCTGTCTTGCCACACTTTCAGAGAGTGTGGATACATCTTCCGTGGAAACGATTGGAAGTTTTACAGGTAAAGCAATCTTTGCCTGACCCTCGCAAAAACCCTGCAGGGTACTATAAAGAATTGTCGCAGCTTGTGGATGCTACGATAATGAATCTTGCCGACATTGATATGGTGTTTGGCAACGTCGTAGTACAACCGGTGTGGGCAAAGATTCGTCAAGAAGATCATGCGGCAGAATTAGGCGGTGACTGGGCTGCACTTCTTGCTGCGGATGCCTTGCAAGTTGGTGGGGCTAAGCCCGAACAGCTGATTGCTAATCTCCCTCAGAGAATAATCACTCTTATGAAAACGCTTATGCCAGCTATGAAGGTGAATTGGGACAAGTTGTCCGCTTGCAAGCAAAAGAAAGACGAGAGTGTCTCTGATTTCTTTACGAGATTTGAGGAGGCATTCATCGATCATAGTGGTCAGGATATGGGTACTGAGGGAGGTCAGAGGTTGTTCGTGGACAAATTTGTGTCTAATTTGTTGCCGGACTTAAGCAATAAATTAAGAAATTTTGAAAGTGCGTGGGCTGTTTCCACTTCTGCTCAGATATTGGCTACGGCCCAATATTATGAGAATAGAGAGAAAGAGGAAAATGATTGTGCCGATAAGAAGACGAAAGAGCTCAAAACGAAAGTGTTGTTGCAACAAGCGTATCCTCCACGTTCGAATCAGAATGATTCGCAACAGCGGAATCGATCGCAGTCTCAGCCGAATAGGTCGCAAACACGAAATGACTCCTCTTCGCAGAGATCTATGTTAGGGTACAATCAGTGTGCCTATTGTAGGAATGAGGGTCATTTGAAATTTGATTGTCCAGTTTTGCGTGATCGAAACAGTGGTATCTCATCTAGAGGAGGTCGTAGCGGTCCCCAACAAGCATCACGTGGTAGAGGTGTGGTGTTCAAAATGATCGTTCCAATAATTCTTCCTATTTTAATAATTGTTTCGATCAGCGTGGGTCATCGCAAAACAGATCTGCTCAGTACAATGTAGACGATTATTACATCGATCAGAGCACTGACGACGGTAATTACTAGGACAGCCATAGACAAGGAGAGGGAGTAGTATCAGTTCCGGTTGATCAGAGAGGGCCTTACGTCGCAGTTGCCACCTCGGGTGTCGTTGAGCCTTTTCTGTTGGACACTGGTGCAGCGAAAAGTTCCATCATGCATTCAAAACTCCCTGGCGCACCTTTGTCTGGCTTAACAAATGTTTCCGTTGGATTCTCTGGCGCCCCTGTTAGCAATCCGGTTTCGTGCCCTTTGACCCTTGCAATTGTGCCTCGTGAGCTGAAAGCTCCTTTGATTTTGACTACTGGTTGTGGTGAGAATCTTTTGGGCCTGGATTTGCTGAAACGTCTGTATGCGACTTTGTATTGCTCTCCTGCGGGAGTAAAGCTTACATTGGGTGAGAAAGTGATCTCTCCTATGTATTTGTCCATCGACAAGCTCCCACCGGAATTGAGTTCTCTTCCTGCATCTTTGTGGGCAACAGGTCCCATTGACGTGGGCCTGCTTGATATCTCCCCTTATGTTGTTCATCTGAAATATAATGTGCGTTTGCCACGTATTCCCCAGTATCGTATCTCTCTTGATGGTGAGCGAGCGCTGTTAGCAATCATCTACGATTTGATTGAGAAAGATGTTATTGAGGAGACTCGGGGAAACGTGTGCAATAGCCCTGTGCTGCCCATTCTGAAACGCACTGATCCATCGAAACCCCCTGTTTATCGTTTTGTTATCGATTTGCGGGAGGTGAATAAAATTGTGATTCCTCAGTTCCCTGTGGTGCCTGACATGACGGCTCTACTGACTCTGATTCCAGCCTCTGCATCTTGGTTCTCAGTGATCGATCTGAAGAATACTTTCTTCAGCATTCCGATTGCTGAAGAGAGTAGGGACCTTTTCGGTTTCTCTCTTGGTGGCCGCAGCTTTAGGTTTAAACGCGCTCCTCAGGGCTACTGTGAGAGTCCATCGATATACAGCCAAGCCTTGAAGAGCCAACTTGATGCGTTTGTGTTGCCGGCTGGTGCGGCCTTGATCCAATATGTCGATGACTTATTGGTGGCTGCGGATACTCAGGACATTTGCAGAATTGCCACGGTGTCGTTGTTGCAGCTCTTTGTGACTTACATCACAAAGTGTCACCTTCTAAACTGCAATATTGTTGTTAAGAAGTAACCTATCTAGGTCACTTATTGTCAAAGGAGGGAAGAAGGTTGACCCCAGAGAGAATTGCAGCGATTGCTCGAATGACTGTGCCAACAACTCAGAGAGATGTGCGTGCCTTTTTAGGTATCACGTCATACTGCAGGCAATGGATTCCAAATTTTTCATTGCTAGCGAAACCATTGGTGGCTCTTACGTGCAAGGATGTTCCAACTCCTTTACCATGGACGGAAGAATGTCAGAAAAGTTTTTCTGAACTGCGTGACGCGTTGTGTTCGGCCCCTGTGTTAGGTACCCCTAACTACAGTAAGCCGTTTACACTATACGTTCACGAGAGGGAAGGTTGTGCGTTGAGTGTTTTAACGCAACAATTCGGCGGTAAGCAATGTCCATGTGCATATTTTTCCTCGACCTTGGACCCAGTAGCTAGAGCATTGCCGAGTTGTTTGAGAGCAACAGCGGCAGCTGCGGTGTCCATCCGACAATCTGCAGGATTGGTCATGGATAATATGCTTACAGTGATGGTTCCGCATGCAGTTGACACTCTCTTGAATCGTACGAAAACCCAACACCTGACGAGTGCAAGGTTGTCTGGGTACGAGTTGACGCTTCTGGCAAGTCACATTCAGATAAAGTGCTGTAATGTCCTGAATCCAGCGACGCTGTTGCCGATCAGTATGGAGTCAGACGAAGTAGCGCCTCACGACTGCCACTTACGAACTGAGGAGGAAACAAAAGGTCGTGTTGATTTGAAAAATGCTCCATTGGAAGATCCCGATGGGACCCTGTATGTGGATGGGTCGTGTTTTAAGTTGCCGAATGGTGATGTGATGACTGCGTATGCTGTGGTGACGTTGAGCACGGTTGTGGAGACTGCGAGATTGAATCAGAATTCTGCACAAGCGGCAGAGCTGATTGCCTTGACTAGAGCATGTGTGTTGTCGAAAGGGAAACGGGTGAATGTGTTTACTGATAGTCAATATGCGTTTGGTGTTGCGCACATTTTTGGACACTTGTGGAGAGAGAGAGGTTTCATGACATCTCATGGCACGAAGATTCAGCACGAACAGCTCGTGAATGATCTTTTGGATGCACTTACATTGCCCAAGCAGGTGGCGATTATTAAATGTAGTGCACACCGTAAGGTGACGGATGATGTTGGTTGTGGCAATGCGTTTGCGGATGAGATTGCTAAGGAGACTGCCCGGAACCTTAGCACTAAAATGTATGTGACGAGTTCGGTAAGGTGGCCTGCAGAAACTGGTATGTGTGAGGACACTATTGAGAGTGTGAAAGCGATTCAGAACGAGGCCACCGAGACTGAAAAGACAAAGTGGAAAGAGAGTATGGGAAAGTTGGATGCGAATGGCTGCTGGATTGATTTGTCGGAACATAAGAGGTGGATGTTGCCGGATGCGTATGTGCTAGCTGTTGTGACGATGGCACATGGTCTGGCACATATTAGTGCGAAAGGTATCTGCAAGTTGTTGTCCCCTATATGGAAGAATGATTGTATTACTAAGTGTGCTGAGAGATTGGTTAAGAATTGTATGATATGTATGTTGTACAATCCTGGTAAGGGAACTCCTACACCCCCTGGCCATTTTGCTCCCCCTTCATGTCCCTTTGAGGTGATTCAGCTAGACTTCATCCATATGGAGCGATGCAATAACCTGAAGTACGTTTTAGTGGTGGTTTGCGCATTCTCCCGATGGATCGAAGCCTACCCTCTCAAAGACAACACTGCTCTGTCCACTGCAAAAATCCTACTGAAGGAATACTTTCCTCGGTATGGAATGCCTCGAATTGTATGGTCTGACAACGGAAGTGAGTTTGTGGGGAGTGTGATGAAGAATGTGTGTAAGGGCCTTGGAATTACACAAAAATTCCATAGCGCCAATCATCCTCAGTCAGCAGGTTTGGTTGAAGGGTACAATGGCACCCTTAAACTGAAATTAGCAAAGATTCAGGCTACGACTGGTCTCTCGTGGCCTGACGCTTTGCCTTTAGCTCTTCTGTCAACTAGGGCGACTGTACACTCCCGAGTAGGGCTCAGCCCCTAGGAGATTGTGTTTGGCCGCCCTGCAAATGTTTGGGGGTCCCTAGACCCAGTGTGTTCTCTGATCTTGAGTACCCAATGTTGATCGATTATCTTCATGATCTGACTGCTAAACTGAGGTTAATTCACCAACAGGTCTTTGAAGCACTGCCGACGCAGACGGAGGGTCCAGGCCACCAGCTCCAGCCTGGAGACTGGGTTGTGACGAGGAATTTCAGCCGGAAGCACAACCTTGAGCCTCGTTTTACTGGACCCCACCAAGTTCTTCTTGCCACAAGGACTGCTGTTTGTTTGGAAGGGCGCAAGAACTGGGTGCATGCCACCCATACTAAAAAGGTACCTATACCTTTACCAGCAGACTCGTGGGTGAAGAAGGGCATTGCATCGTCTGAAACCGAAACTGCTTCGAACTTTGTCCCTTTTAGCGACGCTCAGCCTGTCGGAGATACCTCCATGCAGCAGAATGATATTGTTGAACATTTGTCATCACAAAACTCGAGATCTGAACAATTGACTGATCAACAGAACTCTGTCTCATCATCGGACCAACTGTTTGACGAACAGACACGTCCTGGGAGAAGCCGATATTTTCTCCGCTCCAACCCTAAAGACTAATAAAATAAGAATATTTGCTTTCCCCCTGACATCTACGTTACCCCATTGCCATTACAGAGTTTGAACACACTTGCATAATTGTGATTTTGAAAATTTTGAGTCTTTTTCCATATATGTGTTTTTGCTTCCACAGCTTGCAGGTTTTGTATATATATTATTGATTAAAGATACCTTACATCCGGGTGGACCGGAGGGCCGCCCGGGTACTTCCTTCTGGTTAGTAGGTCTTGACACTAGGTCGGAGACCGTCGATTCCTAGGAACTCCTGGGGATTGACTACTGCTACACAGAACGAAGTGCGTCAAGAACGTAGCGGACGGTTTTAGAGGATGGCTTTCTCGAAGCTGTTGGACATGGAAACGGCTCAGGCTAAAAGACTCGAGTTGCGCAGAATTGCACACACAAAATGCTTCATGTTTCAGGTGTTCCTTCTATTCTTAACTGTTTCTTCGTTATTGGTGGGTGGGGTCTATTACATGATACAGTCATTGTTGCCTTCTGCTTCACCTACCCCTTCCCCTGAACCTAAACTTACCACCACTGTTTCTCCTCATTCCTTCCACATCTTACCCCAACACGAGCAGGCAAGACGTGCGGAATTCATGAATAATTCCTTCATTCAGCTCCTTCATCAACATCAGTTGGTGATAAACACTACCAATTGTTGGGTGTGTGGGTTAATGCCACAAACCACCGATAAGGGAATTTCGTACTTGGTCCTTCCTTATAGTTCCCAGGGTTCGGCTCGAGCATTGCAAACAATGTTTCGAAGTGCATTAGATTCCTACCCCAATAGAGAGCCACGTTCTCCACACTTTGGTCCTGGTCCGTACCATAAGCCTTTGGCAATAGCGATCGCTGATTTAGATAGGGATATCTATGAGCCGTCGCTCATCCCAGAGGAAGAGGTGCGAGCCTATAGGGATCTCAGTGAGGTTGAGTATAGTGCGCTCGTTGGCGAAAGATAGCTTAGGAGCTCGTCTCCAATATGGGTCGTACCCCACCTTGGTAATTTCTGTTTAAAAGGCCGTGGCCGAAATCAGAGGGCTCACCTTGGAGAGAGTGCTTGTTCTGAGACGTATGTCTTACCAATGCTCTCTTCCCCTGTTCTCCTGACTGCCAAGGTTACGTACTTTGTCTGTTACGACCGTGCATATACATGGTTGCCCCTTGACTTTGCGGGCACCTGTTATATTGCAAACTTGTTGCCACCGACTTTTACAGTCGCCTCCGATTACCACAAGACCAGAGTTGTGAGGGGCGTGATTAGCAAAGAGGACACTGCCGGTCAAGAGGCAGGAGACTTTTTCAAGGGTTTCTTGCCGTTTTGGGGGCCTATAATCAAAAGTAGGAACCTGAGACAATTGACTTGAGTGGTGGAATCGACAGCTAACATCACTGCCAGTGCCCTTGGTAATATTACAGCAGAGCTTCAGGCGGATAGGTTGATGACGTTACAAAATCGTATGGTTTTAGACGTTGTCTTAGCAGATCGTGGTGGAGTATGTAGAGTGATCCATTCGAGTTGTTGTGTATTCATTCCAGACAACGCTCCGACTGTCTATCAAGCCATCTCGAAGTTGCATAAGATCTCTGAGTCCATACACGTGGACGTAGGGGATTGGACGCTACTTGGGTGGTTTTGGGGCCTGATGTCGACCTGGGGTTGGAAGATTCTGATGATCATCGGGGTTGTTGTAGCATTCCTGTTCACGTGTTGCCTTTGTGTGCAGTGTGGTCCTGCTTTATGTGGCCTCTGTGCTACGACGTGTATAAGGCAGCCGCCTGTTACCAAAGGGACTCTGATGGATAGAATTATGTTGCAGCAGCATCTAGATGGTCTGATGAATATCGAGATCGATTATGATTCCGACTAGTGCTTGCATACATGAGGGCAAAAGGAGCGTCTGAGGTTCCGTGACAAATGTTAGCACTAAAATGTATGTGACGAGTTCGGTAAGGTGGCCTGCAGAAACTGGTATGTGTGAGGACACTATTGAGAGTGTGAAAGCGATTCAGAACGAGGCCACCGAGACTGAAAAGACAAAGTGGAAAGAGAGTATGGGAAAGTTGGATGCGAATGGCTGCTGGATTGATTTGTCGGAACATAAGAGGTGGATGTTGCCGGATGCGTATGTGCTAGCTGTTGTGACGATGGCACATGGTCTGGCACATATTAGTGCGAAAGGTATCTGCAAGTTGTTGTCCCCTATATGGAAGAATGATTGTATTACTAAGTGTGCTGAGAGATTGGTTAAGAATTGTATGATATGTATGTTGTACAATCCTGGTAAGGGAACTCCTACACCCCCTGGCCATTTTGCTCCCCCTTCATGTCCCTTTGAGGTGATTCAGCTAGACTTCATCCATATGGAGCGATGCAATAACCTGAAGTACGTTTTAGTGGTGGTTTGCGCATTCTCCCGATGGATCGAAGCCTACCCTCTCAAAGACAACACTGCTCTGTCCACTGCAAAAATCCTACTGAAGGAATACTTTCCTCGGTATGGAATGCCTCGAATTGTATGGTCTGACAACGGAAGTGAGTTTGTGGGGAGTGTGATGAAGAATGTGTGTAAGGGCCTTGGAATTACACAAAAATTCCATAGCGCCAATCATCCTCAGTCAGCAGGTTTGGTTGAAGGGTACAATGGCACCCTTAAACTGAAATTAGCAAAGATTCAGGCTACGACTGGTCTCTCGTGGCCTGACGCTTTGCCTTTAGCTCTTCTGTCAACTAGGGCGACTGTACACTCCCGAGTAGGGCTCAGCCCCTAGGAGATTGTGTTTGGCCGCCCTGCAAATGTTTGGGGGTCCCTAGACCCAGTGTGTTCTCTGATCTTGAGTACCCAATGTTGATCGATTATCTTCATGATCTGACTGCTAAACTGAGGTTAATTCACCAACAGGTCTTTGAAGCACTGCCGACGCAGACGGAGGGTCCAGGCCACCAGCTCCAGCCTGGAGACTGGGTTGTGACGAGGAATTTCAGCCGGAAGCACAACCTTGAGCCTCGTTTTACTGGACCCCACCAAGTTCTTCTTGCCACAAGGACTGCTGTTTGTTTGGAAGGGCGCAAGAACTGGGTGCATGCCACCCATACTAAAAAGGTACCTATACCTTTACCAGCAGACTCGTGGGTGAAGAAGGGCATTGCATCGTCTGAAACCGAAACTGCTTCGAACTTTGTCCCTTTTAGCGACGCTCAGCCTGTCGGAGATACCTCCATGCAGCAGAATGATATTGTTGAACATTTGTCATCACAAAACTCGAGATCTGAACAATTGACTGATCAACAGAACTCTGTCTCATCATCGGACCAACTGTTTGACGAACAGACACGTCCTGGGAGAAGCCGATATTTTCTCCGCTCCAACCCTAAAGACTAATAAAATAAGAATATTTGCTTTCCCCCTGACATCTACGTTACCCCATTGCCATTACAGAGTTTGAACACACTTGCATAATTGTGATTTTGAAAATTTTGAGTCTTTTTCCATATATGTGTTTTTGCTTCCACAGCTTGCAGGTTTTGTATATATATTATTGATTAAAGATACCTTACATCCGGGTGGACCGGAGGGCCGCCCGGGTACTTCCTTCTGGTTAGTAGGTCTTGACACTAGGTCGGAGACCGTCGATTCCTAGGAACTCCTGGGGATTGACTACTGCTACACAGAACGAAGTGCGTCAAGAACGTAGCGGACGGTTTTAGAGGATGGCTTTCTCGAAGCTGTTGGACATGGAAACGGCTCAGGCTAAAAGACTCGAGTTGCGCAGAATTGCACACACAAAATGCTTCATGTTTCAGGTGTTCCTTCTATTCTTAACTGTTTCTTCGTTATTGGTGGGTGGGGTCTATTACATGATACAGTCATTGTTGCCTTCTGCTTCACCTACCCCTTCCCCTGAACCTAAACTTACCACCACTGTTTCTCCTCATTCCTTCCACATCTTACCCCAACACGAGCAGGCAAGACGTGCGGAATTCATGAATAATTCCTTCATTCAGCTCCTTCATCAACATCAGTTGGTGATAAACACTACCAATTGTTGGGTGTGTGGGTTAATGCCACAAACCACCGATAAGGGAATTTCGTACTTGGTCCTTCCTTATAGTTCCCAGGGTTCGGCTCGAGCATTGCAAACAATGTTTCGAAGTGCATTAGATTCCTACCCCAATAGAGAGCCACGTTCTCCACACTTTGGTCCTGGTCCGTACCATAAGCCTTTGGCAATAGCGATCGCTGATTTAGATAGGGATATCTATGAGCCGTCGCTCATCCCAGAGGAAGAGGTGCGAGCCTATAGGGATCTCAGTGAGGTTGAGTATAGTGCGCTCGTTGGCGAAAGATAGCTTAGGAGCTCGTCTCCAATATGGGTCGTACCCCACCTTGGTAATTTCTGTTTAAAAGGCCGTGGCCGAAATCAGAGGGCTCACCTTGGAGAGAGTGCTTGTTCTGAGACGTATGTCTTACCAATGCTCTCTTCCCCTGTTCTCCTGACTGCCAAGGTTACGTACTTTGTCTGTTACGACCGTGCATATACATGGTTGCCCCTTGACTTTGCGGGCACCTGTTATATTGCAAACTTGTTGCCACCGACTTTTACAGTCGCCTCCGATTACCACAAGACCAGAGTTGTGAGGGGCGTGATTAGCAAAGAGGACACTGCCGGTCAAGAGGCAGGAGACTTTTTCAAGGGTTTCTTGCCGTTTTGGGGGCCTATAATCAATAGTAGGAACCTGAGACAATTGACTTGAGTGGTGGAATCGACAGCTAACATCACTGCCAGTGCCCTTGGTAATATTACAGCAGAGCTTCAGGCGGATAGGTTGATGACGTTACAAAATCGTATGGTTTTAGACGTTGTCTTAGCAGATCGTGGTGGAGTATGTAGAGTGATCCATTCGAGTTGTTGTGTATTCATTCCAGACAACGCTCCGACTGTCTATCAAGCCATCTCGAAGTTGCATAAGATCTCTGAGTCCATACACGTGGACGTAGGGGATTGGACGCTACTTGGGTGGTTTTGGGGCCTGATGTCGACCTGGGGTTGGAAGATTCTGATGATCATCGGGGTTGTTGTAGCATTCCTGTTCACGTGTTGCCTTTGTGTGCAGTGTGGTCCTGCTTTATGTGGCCTCTGTGCTACGACGTGTATAAGGCAGCCGCCTGTTACCAAAGGGACTCTGATGGATAGAATTATGTTGCAGCAGCATCTAGATGGTCTGATGAATATCGAGATCGATTATGATTCCGACTAGTGCTTGCATACATGAGGGCAAAAGGAGCGTCTGAGGTTCCGTGACAAATGTAAGTGGTGTTCTCGACTCGCACGAATATGGTCGAGTCTGGTATCTACGAACCGCAAATGACGAGTTTAGTGGGTGTACGCTTTTACACTGTGCTAACCTGAACCGTTCGTTTGTTTCGTGGGTCTCTTCATCTGAACCCACGGGTTCCATCTTAGATACGGCATCCATTTTGTTTCTTGCCCTCAAGTAGTCAGCGAACGGACGTTGTCCGCTTCGCGACCCTGGGATTCCCAAACACTTGCGGAAGACACATTTCCTTTGGAGGTGTCTTTATGATGAGGGGGATGACACTGCAAGGCAGATGGCCTCGCTTGAGGCTCATCTTGCCGTGCCGCTCTATTGTCTCAGTTGTGCATTCATTAAGCACGTCCCCTTTGATGCCTGCAACTCGTGTTTCCTGACGCCACCCCTTTTACACCCTTTTCGATCTGTTCACTGTTCTCATCTTCCTCTGCACCTGTTTCTGTCTCTTCCTCGATTCGTTTACTGCTGATTGGAATGTACTAATGGTGGGAAGATGTACTTTTACAGTTGGGAACCGCCAAATGTTACTGTAATTATGTTACGGGCCCTGAATACATGAAAGCGACCCCTTGTGACTTTTACGATGGGAACCAAGTTGTAAACCTTTGTGCACCATGTTATCCTATGCTTGAAAACTGTATAAGAAGAGCGACCCACAGATAGAATTTGAAGCAGTCTCCTCGAACCTACACATGTTGTACTTCTTGTGACTTCTGTGTTCCCTGCAGTAATAAACCTCGAATCTTTGACGCCGAAGGAAGTGTCCCGTGTCTCTGTCATTTGTACGCCGGAACAGGTTACCCACGAAGGTTTTAGGTGTTATCCCTGGCACCGCTGGGTCTTAGCAAAAACCCAGTCCTTCACTATGTTTGCATGTGTTATCTTCAAACAGTCAGGCCTATTTGTTATTGACAAAGCTTGTTAATACTTTAGCCATATTAACTTAATTTAATACAGGTTCATCGTAAAGGGACATATCCCTACAAGTTGTCTTCCAGTCGAGTACAGCATGAGAAGTTTGATTGCACAATGTTTCTTAGATTAAGCAAAATGCTCTAACTTTGTAATGTTTATGGTTCAAATTATTTGTCCAGTCATTTCAACTTTAACATTTGTCAGCTTCACTACTCTATAAACATTGGGCATGATTCACACAGTTAAACTTACACTTTTGCTTACGTTTACTATTGCTTACTATTTATTTTGCTATTCACAAAGTACGAGTTAATAGTACGTTTTCGACTTTGAAAGACTCTGCAGTCAGGGTAGAGAACTATGCACATAAAATATAGGACAGGCCTATTCATGTGCATAGTTTTACGCAGTCATAAACTTACTATTAAATCCTAGCTTGTGGATAACGAAAACAATGGTAAACTTACACTAAAAAGTACATTTACCTTTGTGAATCAGGCCCATTGGCTTTAATTGACAATCACTTGCTTTAGTATTTTTTGCTTTTATAGAAGGTTTTAAAATACATTGGAAGATTTTGCATTTTATCCACATGGGGGTTGAGGGAAGGGGTGAAAAGTGAATAGACAGGAAGACCACTGTATGATCTCTCCATCTAGCTATGCCCCTGCCTCACAGTGTAGTGCGGGTCCAAGAAAGCAGCCCAACTATGAACGTGCCACGCTGCCTGGGAAAGACCTTAATGAGCCTCAGACAGAGCTGCAGTAAAATCTAAGCTGTTGTTGCTGTCGGAAATACTAGTTATGATTTCTGACAGCCGCTTAGCCACTTGTCCCCTTGGCAGGAGCAGTGACTCTTGATGTACGCAGAGGCCGGATGGTGCTTCGTGCACTGCTCGTTCCGCAGCCATGCATTGCCAAATACAGCACTACCACTATGACTGGCTGTTGGTGACAGGTTGGTTTTACTCCCTCCTTATGCCTTAGTCTTTGGAGTAATTGCCTGTCATAGGCCACGTCTGGCTGTTTTAAGACTGGCTCCATACTGGGAGAGAAATAGATAAGAACATAGATTTTAATTATAGTTAAGTCTGTTTTTCTGGGACTTAAACCACCAACCTGCTGGCGATAAACAGTTAGGGGGGGTCAAGAGCTTAACTTGCAGAGCTTTGTTACCCTCGCTTTACTTTTTCTCTTGTACTCAAAAGGGTGGTGGCTTAGAGCTAATTGTGCAGTCCCTGCATGAGATGCTGTGCAATATTAATGCATTGTTTGAAAAAGCTCTTGGTAGCAGCTGCAAAACAACACAGGAACTGCTTTCACCGTGCAAACATCTTAAAGAACAAGCATTTGCAATGCAATAGTATTATATTTGGGGGTCTCTAGTTGGCACAGGTAGGCACTTGTGACAAATAGGGACCCTTGCCTCTAGTCAGGCTAAGGGGATTACACTCCTAAATAACCCCTGCTCACCCCCTTGGTAGCTTGGCACAAGCAGACAGGCTTATCTCAGAAGCAGTGTGTAAAGCACCTGTGACCACATACAGTATCCCAGTGACAACACTACAGATGGACACCACACAAGGTTTTTATATAAAAAATAAGTATACTTTATATAGATTTACCACAAGACCATAAACGAAAAAAATACACAATACTGTTACTTTAAAAGGATAGTTTCAGCTTAGTTCAGTTCAGTTCCTAAGATGGAACACTTTGCGGCAATGTACATTACGATGCGTTGCGCTTCCACGGCAAGCAATGTTGCAGCGAGGGAAACGCAGCAAAGTTCCGGTGCAAAGAAATAAAGACGTTAAAGATCTTCCAGATGCGGCACGCTTCTCTGGGGATGTGAGATGTTCTCGGTTTGATGCGTGGAAAGCAGCGGCGACACCCTTGTTCAGAAGTGCGATGGCAACAGTTTCAGCTGCAACACTCTTCTCCCACGTTTGCGTGAAGCTTCCGCACGATGCAACAACTACAGCGGCAACATCCTTGTTCAGAAATGCAACGGCAGCAGCTCCGACGGCGGCGCGCATCTCAGGGATGCAAGGCGTTTTCCTAGATGCAGTGGAATTCCACAGTTCCAGCGGCTACACCCTTGTTTAGAAGTGCGATGGCAGCAGCATCGATGGCGACACGCTTCTTCCTTGTTGCAAGACTCTTCTCATGATGCGGTGCAGTGTGACAACTCCAGTGACGACACCCTTGTTCAGAAGTGCGACAGTAGCGGAAGCGACGGCGACACGCTTCCTCTTTATTGCGTCGCCCTTCCAGCTCCTTGCAACACGCAGTTCCTCAGAAGGCCCAAAACAGCAACAGACACTTCCAAAAGAACTATGGGGAGCCGGGGATGAAGTATGTTGTCCCAGAGTCTTCAGCAGGAGGCAAGCTCTCTTCCAAGCCCTTGGAGATCCTTCACAAGTTGAAAGCAAAGTACACAACATCCCTTTCTCCTCTCTTTGACAGTAAGGCAACCACTGCAGAGAAATCCCCTAAGCAGCACTTCAGCTTAGGAATAGTCTCTCCTCAGTTTCTTCAGGTTCCTCTCCTCAGCAGAGCTTTCTTCTTGTTTGTCCAAAAGTGATTTAATTTCCTGGTATCAGGGTCTCAATGTTTATACCCCAAAATCCTTTGTCCTCTGAGGGGTGAGGGGCCTTTGCCTTCTCCAAACCAGTTCTGAAGTACTCTGTTTACCAGAATTCTCCTTTCCTTTCACAGTGCAGCGCAGAAACACCAGACTCCCCACAGGAGGTGGAACCAGCATTGTGGAAGGTAAGTACATCCCTGGAGCACTTTGTTGACAGGATTCCTTCTCTTCTTTCAGTGTGCAGGGCAGAGACATCAGCCGCACCCCAGAAGGTGGAGCCAGCATGGTGGAAGGCAGGCACAGCCCTATTCAAGGTTCAGGTGCAAATCCTCTCTCCCATCTAGATGCAGATCTCTCTATTAACTTCTGAGCTGACTCATCCTGTCTCTAGGAATCCCCCAGCCCCGTCATTCACAAACTTCAGACAAGGAATACACAACCTAGCAGAGGCTAAAAGTGATATTTTCAAACACACAATGTTAAAAGCAACTTCACTAAAAGATGCATTTCATCATTCTGAGTCCAGGCATACTAAACTCGAATTTCTGCCATGTTCTCTGAGTCAGTTAGGAGTATAAAATGCAATAATTCTAACAGCCCATTCTGGCCTATGGAGAACAGGTAGCCTTGCAATAGTGAAAAACGGAAATGGCTGTAATTCACTATTAGGACCGGCCACACACACCAGGGCATGTCCTACTTTATACTTACAATGCACCCTGCCCTTGGGCCTACTATAGGGGGGGACTGATATAAAGAAAAGGGAAGGTTTAGGGACTGGCAAGTGGGTGCACTTGCCCAGTCAGTATGACAGTACCAGACTGCATGCAGACTCTGCAATGGCAGACCTTATACACATTTTACAAGGCTGCTTCTGTGGGTGGCACAACCAGTGCTGCAAGCCCACCAGCAGCATTTGGATTTACAAGCCCCGGGCACACTCAGTGCACGGTACTAGGGTCTGACAAGTAAACCAAATAGCCAACAAAGGAATCAACAAGTAATACATTCATTTTACAGTAGGGAGCACTTGAACTGTGGCGCTGGACAGCAGTGGCACAGCGCCGAGAGCATCTAACACCAGCAAAAATACATGAGGCAACAGCAAAAATGGAAGGGAGACCCACGCCAATGGTGCCATTCACCTGAGTTTGAGCTATTGGCATCGTAAATGACAATGCCTTTTATTTATGTTTTGGGTTTTAAAACATAAATAAAAGGCATTGTCATTTACAATACTAATAGCTTAAACTCTTTCAAATGCGAGACCTACTGCATTGCAATAAAGGGCCTTGTCAACCTCTTGTGAGATTGTAAATATCAAAGTAAGAGACCGGCCTGTGAAGTCTTCAAAGTAGTGATAAATAGTGCAGTGAAGAAGATGTATAAGTGTTGTAAATTACACAGACACAAAGTGTAAAGGTAGAGTTACGTATGATCCGAGCTATAAACACTAACAAAGTTCTCCAGCACCTTTCGCTCTGTGATTACACTGTTGTGGCTCAGGAGGAAGAGTGTGGGGGGCTATTTCCTGCCCTCTCCGTGATTTTAGTGTGCAGTGTGGCATGGAGTAATGCCATTGCTGTCTTTGTCCTAATAAAAAAGGGGAAACAACCGTTACAACGCAGTAGTTACAACACACTACTTTTACAACGCAGTCATTACAATGCAATATCCTTTACATCGCATGCCATTACAACACAGCCATTACAACGCATGTCACTACAACGCATGCCATTACAACACATGCCACTACAACGCATGCCATTACAACGCATTCAAAGTTAAGTAATGGGAAATAGTAATTTGTACCCCTACACTATCCAACACCTACTCAACTGTTTCACTCACTGGAGTGGGAATAGTAATTTTTACCCCTACACTATCCAACACTTACCCTATTGTTGCACTCACTGAAGTTGGATTAGTAATTTTTACCCCTACACTATCCAACTATTACACTACTGTTGCCCTAAAAGTATTATGCACTGTAATGGTATGTATTGCAATGGTATGTATAGTAATGGCATGTGTTGTAAAAGTTTGCGTTGTAATGTGTCATATTCATTAAAAAAAACACTTCAGCTAGTAGGGCACTGGTGTCACCTCCTGGTACAGGGTGGGCTTTGCTTTATTGCAGCATGGGGAGAGGAAGGGATGGACTTAGCTGCAGTTCCGCCTCATACAGTGCCCCTGCTATTACTAGTGAGTGAGAGACGCTGATGTGGTGTTATTGGTGGTGGTTGTATTGGTGGTAATGGTATGGTGGTATTGGTGGTGGTGGTATTGGAGATATTGGTGGTGGTATTATTGGTGGTGGAGGTGGTGGTATTGGTGGTGGTATTGGTGGTGATGGTATTGGTGGTGGTATTGGTGGTGGTAGTATTGATGGTGGTGGTATTGGTGGTAGTGGTGCTATTGGTGGTGGTGGTAGTGGTATCAGTGAAGATATTGGTGGTGTTTATGGTGGCGGTGTTGGTGGTAGTAGTGGTGGTGGTGGTGGTATTGGTGGTGGTATTGGTGGTGTTGGTGGTGTTGATGTTATTGGTGGTGGTGATATTGGTGGAGGTGGTGGTATTGGTGGTAGTGGTATTGGTGGTGGTGGTGGTATTGGTGGTGGTATTGGTATTGGTGAGGGTGTTGATATTGGTGGTGGCATTGGTATTGGTACTGGTGGTGTTGGTATTGGTGTTGTTTTTGGTGGTGGTGTTGGTGGTGATGGTATTGGTGGCGTTATTGGTAGTGTTGATATCAGTGGTGGTGGTGGTGGTATTGGTGGTGGTATTGGTAGTGGTGGAAGTGGTGGTATTGATTGTGGTGGTTGTATTGGTGGTGGTGTTGGTACTGGTGGTAGTGGTATTGGTGGTATTAGTTGTGGTATCAGTGGTGGTGGTATTGGTGGTAGTGTTATTGGTGCTGGTGGTATTAGTGGTGGTGGTATTGGTGGTGGTGGTGGTATAGGTGGTGTTGGTGCTATTAAGGGTGGTGGTGGTAGTGTTATTGGTGGTGGTATTGTGAGTGATATTGGTGGTGTGAAGGTGGTGGTATTGATGGTGGTGGTGGTATTGGTGGTGGTATTGTTGTTGGTGGTGGTTGTAGTGGTATTGGTGGTGTTGATGGTGGTGGGGTGGTGATGGTGATGTTGGTGTTGGTATTGGTGGTGGTGATATTGGTATTGGCATGGTGGTGGTATTGTTGGTGGTATTGGCAGTGGTGGTGGTATTGGTGGTGGTGCTATTGGTGGTGGTGCTATTGGTGGAGGTGGTGGGATTGGCGGTGGTGGTATTGTTGGTGGTATTCCTGGTGGTGTTGGTATTGGTGGTGGCATTGGTACTAGTGGTGGTATTATTGGTATTGGTGGTGCTATTGGTGATGGTGGTGGTATTGGTGGTGTTGGTATTAGTGGTGTTGATGGTGGTGGTGTTGGTGGTGGTGTTGGTGGTGGTATTGGTGGTGGATTGTTGTTGTTGGTGGTGGTAGTATTGGTATTGGTGGTGGTATTGGTGGTGTTGATGGTGGTGGTGGTGGTGTTGATGGTGGTAGTGGTGGTGGTTGTAGTGGTATTGGTGGTGGTATTGTGAGTGGTATTGGTGGTGTTGATGATGGTGGTGTTGGTGATGGTATTGGTGGTGTGAAGGAGGTGGTTAAACTGGGGTGGCATGGTGAGAAAAAGAACAATGGATTTCACCCAGATCAACTGACTGGGGGTGAATGTTTGATTTAATCTGCATTCTGTCCATCATCTGTGTGTCTTTTGCTTTCAAACCTTTGGAAGCTTGGCAAAGAGCAGTCAGGCTTAGTTTACAGGAAATGTGTAAAGTATTTGTGGAAAAAATTAGCCAGCAAAAAAGTGAGATAACCACACAAAAAGATCTCACACCAGGTTAGGAAAATAGATTTTAATTTAATAACTAAAACAAGACCAAAATCAGAACATTCGAATTAGTAGAAATGGAGATATTAAATGTTAAAGTTTTTTGAGAAAACAGCAGTAAAAGACATGAATCGCCAACTGTGAATATCTGGTTTCACCTGATTGGGACAAAGTCACAAGTTCAGGTTGACGCAGGTTGGCTACAAAGACCTAGTTAGTACCGCTGAACAGATTTCCTTAAATCTCGGTTTACGGAGGATTGGGTGGATCCATGTAGAAGGTGCATCGTGCAGTCAAGGTGAATCATCAGTTCTGAGATGCGGAGATGATGCTGAGTGAGGGCCTGTTGCGTAAACGGGTCAGATCCCATCAAGTGGGCTTGTGATGCAAAGTCTAAAGTTGACGATGTGTCGTGCAGTCGGGGCAATGCATCAATTCTGAGGAGCCCGCATCCGACAATGCGGAGTTCAGCATCATCGTTGAGGCTGCCATCACTGAGAAATGTAAGTGCCTGTGCTGAGGATGCATTGCACAGCGGTGGTGGTGATGCAAGACTTTGCAATGGGTCCAATCCACACAGCTGTGGATATGCATCGGTTTGGCTCGGGGTTGGCTTTATTCATGAAGTAAAACAGTAGCAGGCCAAGCACACCTCAGAGCGAAATAAATGAATAATATGAATATTTTTTACAGAATCCTGTTCAAGTATTTTTCTGAGCAAACAGCGACGGATAACATCAGAATTCATATTGTCCTAAAAAAGGTAGGAGCTAGTACAAATCACCGATGATCCTAAACGAAACTAGCCTAGGTTATGATTTCTGAGAAGTGTCTTACCTTTTAATAGAAACCACATCAACTTGGTGAATCCAGTGGTTGCAATAAACTGATGAGAAGAACATTATTCTCCAGGGATAGCCAACCCTGTAAAGAGACACTGACATAATATTCAAATGTGTAATGGAAGAGAATAGGAGAGAGCCCCATAATTAACCCTAAATGTATTGTTTTGTACATCCATTACAGAAAATACCACCGCTTCTAAACTCAAGAGCCCTTACGAGAGTCCCTGTACTCATTGCCTGGGATTCGAAATGTGTTGGCATATGATATAAACACAGAGGAATGACAAATTGAATTCCAGTCTGTAAATTGAGAGGATTTTCCCTGTTATAGACATTGTAGTGTTCCCTGTGTGATTTTGGATACCTGATTTAGACATTTCAGAAAGTCTAGGATCAGTATTTTAGAACACCATTTAGGTTGGTGCGAGAGCATTAATGTATTGGATGTTTTCACTGTGACTTTATTTTGTATAGTACTGTTTTATATTTGTGTGTTCACAAAGTGTTGCAACGATTATCTTATAAATGTATAGAATTTGGATATGACTAGACTCTTGTCTTTTTCACGCTTTAATAAATAAGCAAAAAATGAAACTTTCTTAAATAAAAAGGTATGAATAAAATACCAGATCAAACAAAAGCAATATGTTTGACCATAACGTGAATTCAATAACGTTTACAAATATCGTAAGGCAAAGGCCCTCCCCCAATGTTGAGTATAATTCACCTGCCCTACCTGCGCCTTGTCCCTCGGGCCTAACTCCCATTGTTTTTAACTTTCAAAAAGTGTCATTTTCAGAATTGTGATTTAAAATCTTACTTCGCCATAAATTAGGATTTTAGATTTGAAGTCCAGAGACACTGAACATATCTCTTACCATTTGGAAATTATATGCATACAATGTATTAATGCAACTCCAATGTTATCGTATGGGAGAGATAGGCCTTGCAGTAGTGAAAAACTATTTGAAAAGTTTTTCTCTACAAAGATATGTAAAAGTTAAAAGTACATGTCCAACTTTTTAAATAACCAGCACCCTGTCATTGGGGCTGCCCAGGGTCTCCCTTAAGAGTGACTTGCATGTTTTGGACCTGGCTAAAGGTTTATTTGAGCAGAATAATATTATGAGTGGCACACACATTACTCTTTCTCTTAACCTCAGTTTTTCTCCTTAACCAAACTTTTCTTTGTGCACAGTAATCCAAACTATTGCGTGCGATGCAGGATTAGAGAGCAGCCTGTCTCCCTATTAAGTAACTGTAAATATGTTTCTGGTCAGAATTTACCTGGGAAACCTTCATGCACTGCATTGCGTGTGTGTAACATATAGAATACCTCAAAAAGAACCAGAAAATCAGTTATCCGCCACTTAATCTTAATATCGTTGACACAAATATTCTTTGACACAAAAATTCTTTGCACAAGGATGTTTTAATGTTCCATATACATATTCAGGCTGCTTTAAACATACTCACAAAATCAAAATCGATTTTATGACATCAAATTAACATATACATGTAACATCACAACATTCTATGAATGAATAATTAGTAGTTGTTTCTTCATTTGTGTATTCCACATCGATATTTGTCACTGTCCTATGCATTTCAGGACCCACAGTCCCTTCCTCAGTGGCCACTACTTTAAAACTTAGCAATAATCAGAATAACTTACCAAATATTCCTTCTAATTTACAAAAAGGCAAAGTGGACCAATATAATGGAAAGGGAAGACCACTCGGTCCCCCCGAACATATGGATGGGTGCCCCGATCCCCCCGGGAAACCGTTGTGGGCGGGGGGCGTGTCTCGGCTGGTATGCCCAAAGCAGCGTAGCCGGAGCATGCCCTTCCCGCCCAGAAGGGGTTGTCCTAGACACCCGCCCGGAAGTCCGCGCACGGATGGGCGTACCTGAGGTGGGGCCCCCGCCCTCCCGCAGATGGATGAATAGAGCGGGAATCCAATGAAGCTTCCTCTTGTTCCAGTACTCTGAAGGCTGCACCACTCGTCGCTCGTGAGCCCTCGAAGGAACAAGTGGCAATTTTGAGAACTTGTAATCTTTGTTGTTTCTCTTTCAGTGTCAGGCGTGTGGAAGATCTAGTACATTGTAGATCAAGTTGGACGGAGTAACCAAAGGCATGTCTGGCAAGAAAGCGGGAAAGAGCTCCGAGATGGAGAAGATGCTACGCACCTTGGTGAACCGAGTAGCGGTGATGGACCGGAAAATGGGTAAAGTGGATTCGATTGGTCGGGGCTTAGCGGGCATCAAAAAGCAGATGGCAGCCCAGAACACCCCCTCGGGGCGGCCTAAAAAAATCATAGGGCCGGCCTTGCCGAATGTCGCCCCAGAGGGTAAGGGTAAGAGGAATAAGGGGAGGGGGTCCCAGTACCAGAAGTGCCACCATCGAGCCCGGGTGCAGACAACCCAGTCGCGCCGGTAGATAGCCCGGTACCAGGTCCGGATGTGGGTTTACCAATCCCCGTAGTGATAATGCCAGTTGGGGATGACCAAATGCCCCCGGAACTGGCCCTTCAGTTAGCAGCAGTTTTACCTTGGCTAAAGAAGGGAGCAGGGGGATCAGTGGCTGCGGGCGATCCGGCTGAGTAAGCCAGACTAATTATTGAGCAGTTGCAGCAGTCAAGGGATGCCGGGACAGCGAATGTACCTTCTCTTCCCCCGCAGGTAACGACAGTGGTCACGGCGGATGGTCGAGCGAAGACAACGGACACGGCGGCTGAACCCGGTAAGAGACCATTGCCATTGGTGGGGGAGAGTTCAGTGCCTTCAAGGCGGGAAAGTTTGTCTCAGCACATTCCGGCCACGAAAGAAATGATATGGGGGGACAAATATATCAATATGTTTTCACTTTTGACTGACCATCGTGAGGTAGAATATGCAAAGACCCAGAAAGATTTGTGGCACCCCAGCGTATGGCGGGCCAAGATGGCGGAATTCAGGGTCGATGAGACCATGGTGAACTGGGTCAGAGCCTTTTCTATTTTTACGGCAGTAATGGGTGAGCGTAAACCTGAAGTGTTGCCCGACTTATCATGTTACCAGAACAGGATCATGAATTTCTATGCAATGTACGGGGGAAATGAATGGAAGGGTTATGATGTTAACTTTAGAAAAGCAAAAGAGTTTAATGAGGCTTTAACATGGGATTGTCTGGGCACGGTGTCGTGGCATAATCAGCTTTTGCCGGGACCGGCGGGTACGTCGGTGCCAAGCACGAGCGCTTCTGGGACATTCCAACAGAAACCGGCGCAACCCTTTCGAGCGAGCGCTGGAGGGGAGTCACATCCCAGATCCGGCGGGAATGGAGGCAAGCGAGGGGTTTGTTGGGGTTTCAACAAGGGAACCTGTAAAAGGCCTCAGGGAATGTGTAGGTTCCGGCATGCTTGTTCGGGCTGTGGGAATTCCTCACACCCAGAAGCTAGTTGTCGATCCAAGTCCAATGGCGCGGGAGGAAAGGGGGGATCCAAGCAGGATTGATGTGGTGCCTTGGAAGCAAACATCTTCGCCCATTGATATCTTGGCTTTGACCCCCTGGCTGAACCGGTACCCAGATCATGTATCCGCCGGGATTTTGAGGAATGGCTTTCTGGATGGCTTCAAAATCCCGGCGGGAAATTTTCGGGGGAGCCCCTTCTGTAAGAACCAACTGTCTATTCAACATAACCCGGCGGTGGCCGCCAAGAAAATTGCGAAAGAGGTCAGGTTGGGACGGGTAGCGGGGCCATTTGCCTGCCCGCCAGTTGCGGATTTTGTGTGTTCACCTCTAGGAGTGGTTCTGAAGAAGGACCCTGAGGTGTGCTCAGTTCGATACGCATCGTTCAATGATGCCGTCGTTCTGCTAAATCGCCTGGGCCCCGGTGCACTGTTGGCAAAATCAGACATCGAATTGGCATTCAGGTTGCTCCCGGTACACCCTCAGGACCAGCGCTTGCTGGGATTCACGTTCCAAGGGAAGTATTACATGGATAAATGTATGCCCATGGGTTGTTCAATTTCATGTGCCTATTTTGAAATGTTTAGCTCCTTTTTGGAATGGGCGTTCACCGAGGCCACAGGGCATAGGCAGGTGATGCACTATTTAGATGACTTCCTTTTTCTAGGTCCGGCAGATACTTCGGAATGTGCGCAAACACTGCAGGACTTCTGCACACTCATGCGGGAGTTTGGGGTCCCATTGGCGCCAGGTAAGACGGTGGGGCCATCTACCTTGCTGGAGTTTCTGGGGATTGAGCTCGACTCAGTGGAGGGGTGTTTCCGTCTGCCAATTGAGAAGGTGGCCAAGTTCAGGGCTTCCTTGATACAATGTCTCAGTAAGGAGAAGGTGACCCTACACCAGTTACTACAGACAGTGGGTCAGCTTAATTTTGCCTTAAAAGTGATACCGATGGCTCGCCCCTTCTCACGTTCCATTGCGCAAGCTATGGTAGGCCTCAAGGAAGGACACCACCGCACTAGACTGTCGGCAGAGGTTCGCCAGGACATGCGCATTTGGTTGGCATTCCTGGCAGATTTCAACGGTCGAGTGGCGTGGAACAAACCCCCAGCATCGTCTGACGAACTAGGTTTGTGGACCGACTCAGCTGGGAGTGTGGGATTTGGCGCAATCTTTGGTAACCGATGGTCGGCGCAAACATGGCCAGCGTGGTGGCACTCAAGTGGCGCAACAGGTAACATTGGGTTCTTGGAGCTATTTCCCATTTGGGTGGCTCTGTTGGCATGGCCGGAAGACTTTAGGAACCGCTCAGTGGTATTTTGGTCACACAACATAACGGTGGTCGAGTGTATTAATCACCAGGCAGCACGCTGCAAGTGGATCTTGAGACTGTTGAAGGAAATAGTATTGCGATGCATGAGATTGAATGTACAAGTCAGGGCAAAACATGTGCCAGGTGTACTGAATAATGCAGCTGATGCACTCTCTCGTTTACACATGCAGGCTTTCAGGGGTTATCTACCCACAGCGGAACTAGTGGCGGCACCGTTCCCGAAGCACTATGGCAGATCGATGCCCCAGATTACAAGACCTCGTGGCAGCCAGCTTAGCGCCCAGGACGAGGAAAGCTTATGAGGGAGCATTTCGTTCATACTGTGCCTTTTTAGGGCCGGTAGGGAGACATAGCTGGGGGCGGGAAGAATCCTTCCTCGGGTTTTTGGTGGCACTTCATAAGGAAGGCCGATCGGCGGCAACTGCCAACAGACATAGGGCAGCCATATCATTCATGGCACAGCTCCACGGGATACGGGACCCGACGGGTTACTTCTTAGTCAGGAAGGCGCTCCGCGGTTGGCAGCGCCTGGAAGGTCGCAGACAAGATACAAGGCACCCGATTGGGCTAGACAGATTGTCCTTGCTACTAGCAAAACTGGATGAGACATGCTCCTCGCCCACCGAGGTAATTCTGTTCCGAGCGGCTTTCGCATTGGCATTCCATGGGGCCATGCGGGTAAGTGAACTTGTAGCAAGGAACAAGAAGGATGTGGAGGGAGGTTTATGCAGGGATCATGTGCAAATACGGGGTGATTCGCTGTTGATCTCGATAGCCAGGTCCAAGACAGACCAGGAAGCTTTGGGGAATAGTGTGGTTTTGCAGCGCACACGAGGAAGCCCTAGTTGTCCCATAAGGTATTTAGAGGACTACCTGGCACAGAGGTCGACAACATGGGGGGGACCCTGCTTAGACACGAGGACGGCACCCCGTTGACGAGATTTCAGTTTCCGAGGGTGCTGGCAATTACGATTGCTGCGGCGGGCTTGAACCCATGCGATTTTGGGACCCACTCATTCAGAATAGAGGCCGCTACTGAGGCTATGGCTCGGGGTCTGGGTGTGGGTGTGGAAGAAGTGAAACAGTTAGGCCGTTGGTCCTCGAACTGTTTCAAGAAGTATGTGCGACTGCACATGTTGTAAACGACTGATGAATTGCACTCACGCTTGTTGTCTTTTGTTTGGATTACAGTTTCGCAAGCCTGTGACGCTGGCGGAATTTGGGATCAACCCAACACCAGAGGACCAGCGGTCAAGGATCACCGGCTGGAGATCAAGTGGTGTGGGTCACGGGCCACTCATACGTGATGCGTGCTGGGGACGTATTCGAGGCAGGTGACACGACTCACGCATCTGGGGAATACGGGTTCAGAGTGACCTTCCATGGGAAGGGAGGCCTCTGTTTTGACCAATTTCAAACCTTTGTGGAGTGACTCTTAGGGCGGCAAAGGTCACCGCCATCTGTAATCATAGTGCACCTGGGAGGCATTGACTTGGTAAGACTGGGAAGACAGGTGTTAGTTGAACACATATTGTCGGCAGTCAGCTGGTTGGCTAGGAGGCTCCAGGGGTGTACGATTGCCTGGTCCCACATAATCCCCAGGAGAATCTGGAGGGGGGGTATCTCTGTAACGGCGTTGAACCACTCGGTAAAGAGGGTCAACAACAAGATTGGGAAATTGTTTCGCTCCGCGCATTTGCAAAGCATTCCCCATGGGTGTATTCGGGGCGATCACTGTTATTTGAATGATGGGGTTCACCTGTCCAGGGCTGGAAATGATTTACTCATAGGAGACTTCATAGCATGGCTAGTGGGATTGAGGAGACATTACCTTTAGGAGGTGTGGGGGCCTCCACGACAAGGGAAGTTACAGTTGGCAGCGAGGGTAAAGTCCTCTGCGCATGCGCCACTCACACCGTGAGGGCGGGAATTTGGTAGTAGGGATCTGACACCGGTTAAGACCTTGCCGTTGGCCCTTAATGCTAGGATGTACAATTTTATTGTAGAATGTTATGCATTTTCAGGATGCTAGACTCGGCTAGGAAACCTTTGTATTAGAGATTTGTTAAGGTTAGCGAAAGAACTTGTCTTCATCAAAATGTAATGGAAGTAAAATTGTACATGATTCATGAAACGTTTTAATTTAAAGCTTTAAATTTTGTTTCATATTTTAATAAATACGGCCGGGGGGGTAACCCCCCCCGCCTTCCAAAAGTTCAAACTCGTGTCTGTCTCCTCCCATGGGGAATTGGTGTTGGGAGGGGGTGGCGGGCATCCCGGCCCATATGGAAAGGAAAGACCACTCGGTCCCCCCGAACGTATGGATGGGTGCCCCGACACCCCCGGGAAACCGTTGTGGGCGGGGGGCATGTCTCGGCTGGTATGCCCAAAGCGGCGTAGCCGGAGCACGCCCTTCCCGCCCAGAAGGGGTTGTCCTAGACACCCGCCCGGAAGTCCGCACACGGATGGGCGTACCTGAGGTGGGGCCCCCGCCCTCCCGCAGATGGATAAATAGAGCGGGAATCCAACGAAGCTTCCTCTTGTTCCAGTACTCTGAAGGCTGCACCACTCGTCGCTCGTGAGCCCTCGAAGGAACAAGCAGCAATTTTGACCCAGCCACCAACCCCCTTTTGGCAATATTTTTTGAATAAAGTAATTGTAGGTGATTATTCGAATGTATTGAAAAGATGCAGTCATTTTGCATCATGGATGTATGCCTTTGATTGAGATGTGTGTAGGCCTTTTTTCCTTTGTAGAAACGTAGAGGAATGGATCAAATAAAAAATAAAATCATTTTCTTGTGCTTTAGGACTTTTTTCCCTTTGTAGCAATGTCAAAGTTGATGAACTGTCAAGCTGTTGCAGATTAGGCGTATTTTCTTTCCTTAGTAGGTAAAACAACTGTCGTATTTATTTTGGTCGGGCGGTAAGGTCATGATCGGTGAGCAGTGATTTCAAGGTCCCTAGGGGGGGCGCCACCCAGTACGGATGGGAGCGCCCGGGGGGAGGCGGCCATTGGCCCCTCCCACGGGGAGGCGGCACCCACTACGGATGGGTCGCCTAGGGGGAGACGGCCATAGGCCCCTCCCAGGGGGAGACGGCTATATGCCCCTCCTACGAATTTCCAGGGGGCTGGATATCTGCTAAGGCGGAAGAGAGTGTGGGGAAGGGGGGGAGTCCACACTGTACTTCTTACGGATACCTTGCACGAGAACTCGGGCGACCTTTAAGATGGCGTAGAGTGAAAGGGGGCCCCCACGACAAGGGAAGTTACAGTTGGCAGCGAGGATAAAGTCCTCTGTGCATGCGCCACTCACACCGTGAGGGCGGGAATTTGGTAGTAGGGATCTGACCCCGGTTAAGACCTTGCCGTTGGCCCTTAATGCTAGGATGTACAATTTTATTTTAGAATGTTATGCATTTTCAGGATGCTAGACTCGGCTAGGAAACCTTTGTATTAGAGATTTGTTAAGGTTAGCCAAAGAACTTGTCTATATCAAAATGTAATGGAAGTAAAATTGTACATGATTCATGAAACATTTTAATTTAAAGTTTTAAATTTTGTTTCATATTTTAACAAATACGGCCGGGGGGGTAACTCCCCCCCGCCTTCCAAAAGTTCAAACTTGTGTCTGTCTCCTCCCATGGGGAATTGGTGTTGGGAGGGGATGGCGGGCATCCCGGCCCATACACACAACAACCACTTCAGATGTGATTCACCATGAAAAGGCTGCAAAAGTTAAGTGCAATGAATGAATAAGCTGCATGCCTCATGCATACTAATTAGAAGACCTGTGATCTGAAGTATTAGCTGCTTTTACACCAAAGTAGTGAAAATCAACAAAATAGTTAAAACACAATAGTGGCCGTCCTATCACCTTCAAATTGCACAAACTAAATGTAAAAGCGAATCCTGTAACAATTACGTCATTTGGTTAATCTCATACGCCAAGCTATATCTTCTCATTACCCTCGTGTGCCGGAATGAACATCGATTGGGTAAGTGCCTACGCCATTGTGCCCTAACCTCTACTATTAATGAAAACATGCTGTAACTGTTATGAACATTCTATACCAAACCAACAAAAACCTCAGGGTTTTATTCAACTGATGATCACCCCATCCCTACAGATCTATTTCGTCCGGCTCCGCGACATCAGAGAAACCTACCCCCTGTTTGCCATCAAGATGCATAACTTTTCCTGCTCCGTTATATATATCGTATAGACAGCGTCTTCAGCACGTTGACAAAAACGACAGACTCACAACAAACCTACTTGCTTAGTTTCATATATCGGCTACCTTAAGAAGATCAATGGATCGACCCAATATGAAAAGACCAACTCCGGCAACCTTCCATAGTGTTCTCATCTTCCTAATTCCCTGATAGCAAAACCAAACGTCAAATACCGGTCACACAGTGTGCAGCACGTGATGCAAACATAATCTAATTTAAGTTTCTTATCTGAAGATCAATGTGCACCTCAATTGGTGCAAAAATACAAAAGACAATCCTAATATATTGTCATAAAAATCAAGGTAACATGAATTTCACATACAAGAAAACGTCATTAGTGCAATACATAGAGTTGCTCTCTTTGCATTCGGAAATTCAATCCCTTTATTACATCAATAACACATGGGGCAGATGTACAATCCTTTTTTGCATCCACAAATGGGAGAACCTCTCATTTGCAGCCGTACAAAAGGGTACTACCATGTACAAAAGATATTTCGCGAGTCACTGACTCAAAAAATAGCATTTGCGACTCTCGCTATTAGGAAGGGACGTCCCTTCCTAATAGCGAGTCAACATGCTATGTACTAGTGTTTTGCAACTGCATTTGAGACAGCAAAACACTCACAGTTTGCCACCTACTTCAAGTAGGTGGTAAACCACTCGCAAAGTGAGTACATAGGCATTTCTTTTAAGAGCAGGCAATGGTCCCCGAGACCACTGCCTGCCTTTAAAAAAATGAAACTGAAAAGTTGAATTTTCCTTTTTTAAATGCATCCCATTTCCTTTAAGGAAAACGGGCTGCATTTAAAAATCAAATAACTGATTTATTAAAAAAGCAGTCCCAAACATGGTGGTCTGCTGAGCCCAGCAAGCCACCATCCTTGGGGGGGTAGGTGGGGGGGGCATCTCATTCCCAATGGCTCGCAAATTGGAAGAGGCACATTAATATTCATGAGCTTTGCAATTTGCGACCCCATTGGGAATCTCAAACAGTGCTAAACACATTGCTTTACATACAAAATAGCGTCTCGCAAATTGCGAGTAGCAAATGACTCGTAATTTGCGAAGTGCTATTTTGCAGGTCGTACATATGGCCCACAATCTTTACACATGAAACTTTTACAATTGCTTTCCTAAATATATCTGTGTACCATGTGATAATCTGATACTCTGTTATAAATTGTGTTGTTCTATGATTTTGTGTATCAGTGATATGAGTGCTGGGCTATCTGAACTTAGACTGGATTTGTGTGAAAAAGCCATGATGCTATAGAAAGCATAAATCTTATCATTCAGACCCAAAGGAGTCATGGTGTTACATTTCTTTATCCAGAGAACTTCTCTTTGTGATAGGATCTTGCTGGGGTCTGACATGGCTTTAGGAGTGACAATTTCTAGCACCGGAATCCGTAAGTGTGCTATGTTATGGCCTTGATCTAATGAGTGTACTACTAGATTAGAATTGATGTCCTTGTGGCAGATCATGCTCTCATGTTCATTGATCCTTATTTTCACTTTTATTTCCATTTTGCAAATACAAAGCAAGCCAACTCGAAGGGCCTTACCAGGAACTGGAAGTTCCCTTTCTTGGATAGAAAACGCAGACCTCTCTTTGGCTCTCACGGTCGAGGCAATCTGCTCGTAATGGTGAATGCATTGAGCCCACTATAATCTATGCAGAACCTAAATTCTGGAGTGACACCTGGAGGGGCATCCTCAAGGACCAACACCATTGAGTTGGATCAAGGATTGTTTGGGGGCTCAATAACCCACAACTACTCCTTAATGCTGGTTCTCACCTTATCAAATAATCTGTAGACTTTACGCATCATAGGCATGCTGCCTCATTATCAATATCATTGGTACACCATGTAGTGATCCATGGGATAAGGGAGAAAAAAAAGGCAAACTGCTCCAACAACTGGTGGTAGTCACTCTAGGGTCAGTCTAGTGGAGAGTCTGACACCCACGACAGACCCCTCCTGCTCCTTGGAAGAAAGGAGGTCAGGGAGATGTTCACTCTCCTCTTTCACACCATTCTCCCTCACTAGGAGCATTGTTAACTCAGACCACTCCAAGTGGGGCTTGAGGCAATTGACATGTAGGACCCTTAAAGGGTTCGTTGAGTCTTGAGATTCACCAAGTAAGTGACATCTCTGTTGTACTCCTTGACCTCATAAGGCCCAGACTGTGAACTTGTAGGGCTTTGCGCTCCAAAGTCTTCATAACCCACACTGTTTGGCCAGGCCAAAACTCGACTAGAGTGACATTCTGTTTGGAACTCTGTTTCATGGCCTCCTGGCTGCCATCTAGATTTTTCTACACTTGCTTCCAAAAGCACTTCATCTGGTTACGGAGTGCCAGCATGTGGCTGACTACTTCCCGGGGGGCCTCCCTGAAAGCTTGCTCCTCGCCCTCCTTCACGCGACTGAGAGGTCCTCTCACAGGGTGCCTCTACAGACGTTCAAAGGACCTGAAGCCAACCCCCTTCTGCAGTACCTCCCTGTAGGTAAATAGAAGGCATGGCAGAAGGACATCCTACTTCTACCTCATGGGATCTGACAGGCCCATTATCATGCCTTTTAGAGTCCTGTTGAACTTCTAACAAGCTCATTAGTTTGAGGGTGATAAAGAGTGGAGAATGTATAGGTTACCCCACACTTCTTCCACATGGCCTTCATGTACCATGACGTAAAGTTGGTATCAAGGTCTGACAACACCTTCATAGGTAAGCCCACATGGGTAAAGTTCCCTATCAGTGCCCTGATCACTGCGGGTGCTGTCACTGAGAGAAAGCCTTCAGGTACCAGGTAGCATGATTCACCAAGGCCTGGATGAACCAGTTGCCCATGGCTGTCTTGGGGTCCAGCGAAGGCTTGTGCAGAGTTCTGCCATGCAAACTTCAATGCACTACGCCGAGTTCCGCGTCCAGGTGGAGTTTGCTGGGGGCCCGTTTATGTTGCCATGTGAAATGCAGAGTTTATCCTCGCCTTGCAAATCACGTGCGAACGGCACTATGCTATTATCATGTGCATTCTCGCATTGGAAATCAAACGCAAATGGCACCACGCGGTTCGCATGGCAGTGGCCATCTTGTTTTTCTACTCTCTATTAGGGTGCTGGGCCATTTTCTGAATCCCTCTTAATCTCTCTAATCCTTCCCAGTTAAGACTTATCTACCCCTCATTTTTATTTATTATATTACTGTGTGTCTTTGTGTTTGTGTATTTTAGTTTTGGGGGAAATTTGTTTGTTGTTTTTTGTGTCTTTTTGTATTTTGTTTTTGCTTACTTCTTCTTTCCTTTCCCTTCCTTTTCCTTCTTTTCTACTCCACCCAGTGCCATAGCAGAGGAGCAGGTTCTTGGCGGGCGGTGTCACTTTCCAGTTGTGGGCGATCATTAGCAAGAAGGAGGTGGCAGCACTCATTTTTTTGTGCACCACCACCTTCCCTGCATGCTGGTTGCAGATGGCAGGCCTGGCAACAGATACCCCCTGCTGGAGCATTGGCTGTGGTGGGTGAGGATGCACCATTGTGTGCAGCACACCAGCTATGTTTAGCGGACTGTCCAGCAGCTGACACACTACTGACAGATATCTTGGACCGAGAACGGGACCTGCTCGACCTGCTAGGCTTTAAGATTTCGGGGCTCAGTAAGTATTAATTATTTGTTGTGTTTGCTTTCTACAATGCTAACTTTTTTTCTGGATAGCATGCTGAACAAGTTATGTTTAATTTACGTTTGAAAATTATTAAACAATCTAGTTTTTAGTGTCTGCAAGGCAGGTGTTCAGAGCTACGTAATGGTTCTCAACATTGGCGCTCACTTTGGTTATTAATTATGAAGCCGTTGTAGACTGTCCTCCTGTCACTATGGAGAATCAGGGATATCAGCGAGTAGCACGTTCTCTCTGTGACTTTGTTTATGTAGCATCGTAGAGTTTCCAGATATTTCACAACAAAATGTGGTCTGTGTCTATGCATTGCAAAAAAGGGAGACTGAGTTGGTGTTGAGCTGGGGGTTGAGAAAAGAGAATAGAATCAAAGATCATTTACGGCGATGCATAAGTACAAAATTTAGTTTTTGTTAAAGAAATTTGGAATAGGGATTTTAGGATTAGTATGGACAACTCAATGATAGTCGATAGACTTGAAACTAGTATTATAGGCAAAGGTGAATTGTTTTAGAGAAGTAAAACGTGATAGCATTTGCCTTTCATAATAATTTTGTAGAGAATACGTGTATCACAATTTTTTTTTTTTATCTTTCTCATTTCTTACATCATTACCCAAGGGCAAGAAGAAGAACGTTGAGAAGGCGGGTCAGGAAGTAGCTGGTTAGCAGGAGGTGCCGACCACAAGCACTACTGCTGCTGAGGGCTCTGCTCAGCGTAGTAAGTCCTAATTTATATGATTATTATTTTGTGGGCTTAGGGTAGAATCTTGGGGTATTGCAAAGTTGGTGCTGGGTTCCAGGATGGGAGCGGCTGCCTGGAGAATGGTGTTGCTGGTGAGAAATAAACTTTCTATGACACCATTACCTTCCATCTTCCTTCCACGTGTTGCCGAGAACGGGATACAAACCCAATCGTGCAAAGCACATGGATTCAATTTTTGTTTAATTTCTGTTATCTCTGTATTATCTTTTTTTTCCTTACATTAAATGTTTGTTTTTCTGGCATCTGACGTTTTCTGGTCTCTACTCTAGTCTCTGGTTCACTTATCTTCTACTTTGTTGGTAATCTGTCACTCTCTCATGTATATCTTTTGGTACTGTAAGAGTGAGACTAAGAACATATTTTAATACTCTACTGTCTACCACAAAGATTGCAGGCCCTGGTAATCTAGTATTAGAAATAATATTCACCCATATATGTTTGTTGAGAAGGCTTTCTTTTTCCTGCTCATGCTCTAACATTTGAGCTCCCGAAAGAATGGCCATTGTCATCAGGACTCCCCCCTCCAATGTTGTGTCCTGTCTCATTCGTTTATAAGGTATATCAGCAGTTTTACATGGCAGTGCAGCATGGCTGGAAAAATATATTAGGTCCCACTCCCATTGTATTTGCCAACCAAAACCTTATGTTTTTCATTGACCACTATTCCACCCCTGGCTTGTCTAACTTTGTGAAAAAATCAAATGCCCAGAGTAATATTTTAGTTAGAAGATACAGCAGTGTTTACTGAAATGTAGTGATGGATTGCAGTTTATTTAAGAGATGGTGTATCTAGCATCTAAAATATGTATAAAGTTTCATTCTAGCCACACAGACCACCAGTAGTGATCTGTGTGTAGTGCCATTTCAGGAGGAGGAGAGTCATTTGGAGGGAGAGAAGCGACGGAAGGGACGGGCACTGGCAGGTCACATCATTTCTTGTAATTATACTCCTGCACAGGAGAACAGGAGAGAGATGAGAGGCAATATGAATTGAAGGCAGGTAAAACGGTGCAATGTATACAGGTTGAAAAACAATCAGTCATTTGCTGAAGTCTTTGTTTGTCTTTATTTCAGATGTGCCTGGTTTGCATTTTTAGAAACAGCCAACACGTTTCGCCCAGACATGTGCTTCTTCAGGGCTGAAATGGCATATAATGTACAAGTATTTAAGACATCTGTGGGGCAACGACAACAGTTTTTTGTGTGTGAATGGAGAGAGTGAGTGAGAGAGAGAACAGAAAAGGAAAGACAGAAGAAGGTTAAGAATTGGACAGTCATAGTACAAAGGAATAAGGACTGCTAAGATAAACTTATTGAGTGAGTACATGGTGAAAGAGAGAAAGCGCAAAGAGAAGCGAGAGTAAGGAGGGGAGCAGGGAAAAGGAAGTATCCGAGCCATTTGTTTCACAACTATCTATAGAAACCAAGGTTTAGTAAACGCTGAGGTTTCTGTGTGTGAGAAGATATTCTAAAAATCTCATAGTCAGCCAGCTTACCAATGAGTAAAGCTATGATGATCTTGTTGTGAATTTATCTGACTATCCATTGACTGCACATGAAAAAAAATTCTGAATAAAGGACTTAAATACCGTCCAGTATCCTGGAGTTTGTTTTTTAAATGTCACATTGATTGGTACAAATTTGTTAGAACAGCCAAACTCAAGTGCCACTTTGCCATTAACAGCTTTGAACATCCTACTACTGAGATTGCTGCATCCCTAACTGATGTCACAGTGTCACACATTAGAAATGTTACCACATTTTTGTCCCTGGACAACGACAAAGAGTCCTTACGTGAATATGTACTTGACAATATGAACATCACACAGGACTACACCTGTGAAAGTGGCTTGCATGCACGCAGCAAATTCACTCCTCAGGGCACACATCTCATCAGCACTGAGGTTTTTCTAGGGGTGGGCGGAATTTGTGTAATCGTGTTATGCAAATCTTCGCAAAAACACAAAAAGGTCTGTGAGCACGCAGAAATATCCCGAAGACGCGGAAGTGCTTGTCCCGCCTGTTCTCAATATTTTTCACGTTAGTACGTTGGAAATGTGTTGCCAATTTGCCCATGCAGTCACTAATGGGCGCGGCCATCCTGTTTTCACTTGTCGCGCCCTCTTGCGATGCTATTTCCTGTTCCGGGTCGTGCAATGCATGCTCGACCCGTTTGCAATAAGTATTTCCTGTTTGGGAACTCGTATTACGTGTTCGCAATGCTTTCTGTGTGCTCGGGGGGGGGGAAATATCGCGCGAACTTGCCCATGCGGTCGCAATGGGCGCTGCCATCTTGTTTTTCACTCTATTGCTATGGTTCTGTGGCCTGCTTTGCAATCCTCCCCCTATCTTTTCAATCCTTTGTTTCTGGGAACTTTTTTTTATTTTTTGTATTTATTTCCTGATTCTATATTTTTTGTTTTTGTCTACTTTTTGTGTGTTTTTAACTACTTTTTCACTCTTTTTCTGTTACCTGCTCTTTTCATTTCTTTTACTTACTTTTTAAATTGTTTTCCTTTTCTTTTCTTCCCCTGCCTACCCCAGAGCCATGGCAAAGAGCTGCGATCACCTTCCTTGCAGAAGGTGGCGCCCACAAGGGGTGCACACAAGGGCCTTATTTGGGGAGGTGGAGTTGGCCACACTGTGTTTTTTTCTGCAGGGCCATCTCCCCTTAACCCTGGCAGCAGGCCTGGGTCCGGGTACGGGCACCGGGAGTGTCTGCAGCGGTGGGGAATGGAGCGCTGGGCAGTGTTCCACTGCTCTGGTGTCCGGCGCACCCAGAACCAGTTGACGCACCAGTGGTCCGATATCCTGGACCGGGAGCTGGACCTGCTAGGAGTGGAGGTCCCGGGTCTTAGCGAGTAGCTATTTAATTATTACTACTTTGTGTCTGTTCTTCTGCTCTGTGTTATATATTGCAAATATATTGTTTTTACCGACCAGCTAGAATGCTGCTGCTTACATTACAGGTAAATTGTCTTCAACAGTCTTCTTTGATTTTTATGACACAGGTGCTCTGCGCTAGTAATCTTACTTATTTGCAACTTTGCGTTTGCGCTTGTTTTGCGTGATTTTGTAAGAGTTTATTTTAGAGGATTTAAGTTAGGTAATGCTAGAGTGACTCTGGTCCTTCCTTTGTCCTGTCACTAAGAGATAGGGGTGGATTGATACTTAGGTTTAGTTACTTATTATGAGTTTGTAATTGTTTTGTGGTTGGCATGACGCCCGCACCCTCTGTTACGTCACCTGCTGCTGAGTGCTACTAGTGCTTACCCCAGCCATTAGTAGAACCTTTTGTAGTTTGTTCAGTGAGTAGTAATAGGCTTAGCACTAGCAGAACATCAGCACCAACCAACAATTTTGGGTATACAAAAATGTAGGCATGTGCCCTCCATTTATGCATTTTTGAGGTCTAAAAGAAGTGGAAATGCTTAGTTAATGTACAGTTGGCACACCTGGAAGAGGTAGGCTGGGTCAGGTGGCACGTACTATTTAGGTTTAGCTAGTATTCTGGAATCAGAATGGAACACTGGATTAGTGTTGATAAATAATAACTAGTCGGTCCGCGAATCCCCCGATAGTACTTGTCGACCAGATTAGATAAGTCAATTTTATTGCAAATGTTGTTTACATAAATGTTTTTTTGACCGTCTTTTAAAAATATTTTATTTGTTTCACACCAATCATCAATGATTGTCTCTTTCTTTCTTATATCTTTCATGATCAGCACCCAGGGGCAAGAAGACGGGGTCAGAGTCGGCGGGAGCAGATGAACACCAGGGACAGGAGGACCAGGACGAGGGCTCTTCTGCTGGTCCCAGTAAGTCTTCCTGCTTTTAATATTAATAATTCTTATTCACTAACTTTTACTGCACCCTATTTTTTCCGAACTATTGTTTCCATTTCCTAATGCTATTTTTAACCAACAGTTATCCTTCGATCTGGACTATCTGTTTCTAAATTCTTGTTATCCCAGCCTCTAACTGCCTCTGCTATGACTCTCTGTACTACAACTACTAGTCTGTCAGTAGCTAAGCTTACCCAGTTGGCCACTCTTTATTTAAAAGGTTTTAAATAAAACTCGGATTCACCAGTAGCTCTAGCCATTGAGTCCAGTCTTAATCTTGAGGCTTTATTCATTTTGAGGCTTTTCGTCAATTCCCACAAACAAAATACCTAACCAAATGTTAATATTTTGATACGATAGGACATACTACTACTGTTGTAGGGATTTTGCACATACAGAACTTTGCCCAATAAAATAGGCTGTCGGTGATGGAAGGTTGGACCTTCCTCACAACTCAATCAGAACCCACCACAATCCCCTGCCCGACTAGATATAGTAGTGTCTCATAACTATTAGCTCTCTGAACCCCCCCAAGATACCCAATGAGTAGACAAACCAGAATATAACACTCCCTACCTCTTAGTCGTGGAAGCAATGCATATGCACACCCTTCCTTTCGCTCGCTCACTCATGTAAATCCGTCCACACCAAATACCACTGAGTATATGTAAGTTCAAATGTTTTATTTGCAACTGACAAGCTCTGTACGATGTTCTATAATGCAGCACCAACAGCAAAATGCATAAGATTAAAACAATAAACATTGTTACACTTAGTTACACTTACAACAACTACAAGTCCATAGAACAAAGAAAAAAAAGCAAAATTATGATAATAACTGAACAGTGGGGAAAGCACCACCATCCCCTTGGTAGGAATATAGTTCATATAAAATTATAAGTGAAGATCCCTGAGAAAATTCTGGGGAACCCTCACCTTGGAAAAACCTAGTACTGGTTACATCATAAGCTCTGCAAAGCTCTGGTTCGTAGAAGGGAATCTTCTGTCTGTTACGAGAAAAATTGTGCGTGTTAGTATATTGCAAGCATTTATCAGTTGTGCCTAAAAGTGTAGCATTTTTATGAATAAGCAATATGGACTAACACCAGAACTCCATAACAAAGTGGCTTGTTTTGGTTGACCTTGTACGCAGCACACGAAGCTCGTGGCGTGGCGTGGCAGTTCACCGCAGCTGCGAGAGAGACTTCACTGAGACTGAGGCTCGGAGCAGCGAGCACTAAGCAGGGCAGAGCACAGAGTTCACAAATGCCCCCTCTTGCCCCCTCTTGCTCCCGGCTCGAAAAACGACCCCAAAGACGGCTCCGGCGGACCACAGGAGGTTCTCACTTCCCTCGTAGGTTGTGTCCCGCACGCTGACAACTGACAGCTGCTCGTGGCTCAGCAGCACTTAGAAAGTAGCAGTATGAGCTCATGTGGGCTCAAAGGCGTCTTATACAACAAGCTGCGAGGTAACGTGTGCACAAATAAAAGACACAAAGGTGAAATGGTTGCATGGCTCGGGCTAATGAAGCAAAGACTAGAATGACCCTAGGGACCATTTAACTACTAGTGTCTACTCTACTACTACCTGATTTGTACTAGTGATGTACGTTGTATATATATGTATTACTATTAACTCATTTTTACAATCATGCAAGTGAAAAATAGGGGGAGGTGTATATAACACCTAAAAAATGTGTAATGTGTTTTTCTAGGTGCACTACCGTCCACCAGTGACGGGGCCAGCGGCGAAGGCGACGCGGCTGGTGATGGAGGAGAGGATGCAGCAGTTGCAGGAGGAGCTGCAGGGGGTGAGCCAGCAGCAGTGGCGGGCGGTGGTAATTTAGATTCCTAATCCTTACTTATTGACATTATACTCACTGCAAGGGTGTACTGTCTACTGTACTGTTGAGACTTACTAAGTAAGAAGTTGTTGTGAACAGTTTACTTAGCAATAGTAAAAGAATTAGCGGCGGGAGTGTTGAGTAACCAATGACCTCTTCTATCTGATTTCAAATCAGCTGTGAAAGTTTTATGGAGAAGACTAAAAGTCAGATCAGATGACCTTGATGGATGGGGGGAACAAAAAAGGAAAGAAGAGTGGAAGGACGAAGGACGGGCGAGATTTAATATTTATGACTGACAGAGAAGGATATGTGGGATACATGCATGCATAGGTGGCTGATAGGAAGCAGATGCATGGTTGGCTGAATGCCTGAAACTCCCAAAAATGTTAAAGGCCAAGGAAGTTGGAGGATAGATGCATACCACAAATGTTATATACTGTGCTTGCTAGTGCTACCGTGCCACTATGTGTAGAATTAATTTGTCTTACTGCTTTGCTAAGAGTATATTTTACAACAGTCTTGTTTTTTCTTCTTGATATATAGCTATTCCTGCCAAGGGGAAACCTGACAGGAAGGAGTTGGCAGCCAAGGCCTGGTGCCGGAAGCTGGCAGTCACACAGCGATAATATTGTCGGCTGGTGGTTCTGGAAGAGGGGGGAGGAGGCGGTAGAGCCTCCTCCAAAGCCCCGGGCCCAGGCACCGACCTCCAGTATTATGGCGCCACCATCTGGCAGCCGCCCGCCATCTCCCCTCTATTAACATCTCTGCTGCCCCCGTGGATGCAACTGCTGCATATTGAAGCGTCGTGTTACCCGCCTAGAGGAGCAAGTATGTGCCCTCCAGAGTAGAGGCAGCCGAGCATAAGACCCTGTTCATTGCCCCTTTTTTATTTATTCTTTTGGTGTGTGGGAATCAGGCGTTGGGGTTAGGGAGAGGGGTGGGTCAGGTGTTGTGGAATTTGTTACATAGTTTATTTTTGTTGGGGATTAAATTATATATTTCTACTTTACATACAATGTTGTTAATGTTTTGTGGGTGAGGTTACTGTTTTACATAACCCTGTTTCCTTTCTGGTGTAGGGCCGCCCACAGCCAGTGTTTGATTTAAATAATTGTCTGACTTTGTAAGAAACAAACAGATAGATGCAGCACCACTCACTGAGTGACTTGTCCGACAAGTACTGTCAGTCTCTTCTAGTCTATGCATTCTGCAACTGGACTCAAAGGGGTGTGTGAAATTGAATTAATGAAAACATGTCCATTATGCCTCCCCCAAACTTCTCTTACCTTTGTTTGATGTTTAACTTAGGCACTCAATGGCTGCATGGTGATGATGGTTTTCTTTTCTAACATGCCATGGTTGTGGTGGTAGTATTAGTAGTAGACACTGGCAGCAGCATTTGCAAAAATAAGAAAATGAGACAGTCAGTCGCCTGAGAGAGACTCTTCGAGGAGTAGTAGAATAAAGTACAGTACAGAACTTACTTCTAAACAATAATACGCAAAAATACAACAAAACATAATGGTGGTGGGGATAGCCTAGTACACAGAGTTACAAACTATAGTTGTGTTGAGTCATTGGACTAGGCCTACAGTACACTGGACACAAGCGTAACCTTTAGTGCTGTGTAGGAGGATGACAACAAATCCAATTGATGCTGGCAATTAATGTTGATGTATTAGGTTCCTTTGGTATAAAAATTACCTTACAAATATACATGGGTGGGCAAGCAGAAGAAGATCCTCACCCTGCCTTGAAATTGAAGTCCTGTTGCTTTTGCCACATCCGCCCCAGCAAGCGTGTGATAAATTATTAGTGTACATTTAATTTAGTCACACCTCCATAAGTCACACAGCCCTGGGGAAGAGGATTAGGGTCTGTTGAATGGTTGGGAAGGGGGTTTTGGGGAAAGGTTTGGCAAAGAGAAACAGTATGCATAGACAAAGAACAAACAACAGAATCTTTGTAGACAACCATATCCATATCAATATGTTAAGGGAGAAAAAGGAAATGCATTCATGATGATGATTGATAAGGAGACACGGATTACATACAGTTTGTATTCAGTTGTACCAGGCTTACTTTTACAGATAGCAAATACAAATTTAAAATATCTGTAGGGATGAATTATAAACAGAGAGCAAACCTAATGATAACAACAGGAACACACTGTTGTAATGATTGCAGACAAAAAAAAGGAATCTAATTATTTGAAAATTTATGAAAGTTGATACTGTTACTGTCTTATCCTGGTAAAAATGGGGATTTGCATCTCAGCATTCCTCTTGGTCCTCCCTTCCATGGATGCTCCGTCCATCAATCTTAGGTGACGCAGCTGTCTGCCTGGCAGATGGAGATTCATTGGTAAGGTAAGTGTGCATTGTTTTCCCAAGGGTAAGGCTCGGCTTGTAATTGTTGATGGAAAAACAAAAAGGGATATTGAGAGACCAAGTCGAAAAAAATACAAAAGTTATGTTGTAGTGCAACAAGAACACTTTCCGAGGCTGCATGGATGCATCTTCTCTACACTAGTGTCTTTACAGCATTAACCTATAACAACAACAGGACAGAGCAGGCCCACAGTGACGGCACCCTTTGTACATTCTCCATTTAGTGTACATTTTTTCAAAGAGTTGGACAAAGCACATATCCAGCAACATAGCATTTTATAATTTAAGTGACTAAATCAAGGCACTGCAGTCATACCACTGCTACACTCGACTTCACCACTACACAGACATTTAGGTCTGCTGTGGTTGTTGTTGACTTGTTTACCTTTTGTGCCACTCATGCAATGAGTCACTGTGAAGATACTCTGTCACTGTGGTCATCATGATGTTGTTGTTCAACTCAGTCTACAGTGTACCAAGTGAGTCCAGATTCTATATTAAAAAATGCAGTGGATCGGCCTGCAGTAGAAGTACAATTTTGTTATTAAACAAGAGTGGAAATATTTACTTGAGTCACTGTTAGTGTGTAGAGTAAATACTAGTACATTATGACTCCACGTCATGCACAACAAACAACAAAAACACAAACACCAATCATTCAGAGTCAGGTGTCCAATGAATGCTATTCATGACCTGTTCCTTCTCATCTTAAGTGAAGGGGCCGTCTCTCTCGCCATCATCATCACGGTGTTGTCCTACTCAGTGTGCAGTGTACAGATTGAGTCCCTTTCCTATATTTAAAAGCATATATTGGCCTGAAGTAGAAGTACAAATATCTTATAAAAATACAAGAAGGAATAAATTGCCTTGAGTTACTTTTAGTGTGTAGAATATTACATATAGTACACAATGAATTAACTTCATGCACAACAAACAACAGCAAAATCACTCAGTCATCGTCCAATGCATGGCATCATTTATTACCTGTTCCTTCTCATCTTAAGTTAATGGGCAGTCTCTCTTGGATCAGAAAGGAGGATAGCTATAGTAGTCATCATAATGTTCCACTTCTTTTGGAGGGACTAGGAAAGAGTTTCTTTTTTCTTCTATTTTGCATCATCCAATCATCATTTGTCTTGAGGGCAATGGATTTAGGGAGATTCAGGAGGATGGAGGATCAGGATTTGGAGGAGTGTACTGTGAAATGTAGACAGCTGAAACTCGTATATGGCAATAAAAAGAGTAGAAGACGGTGGTGATGGATTTGTTGTGATTCGTAGTTTCTAACCAGAAGAGACAGACACACAAATAAAATAAGGGAGGAAGACAGTAAGAAGTGCAAGCCTAGTTGTCAGGGAAGTAAAGCTCATCCTCAAACTCTGGGGGCTCAACCAGAAGTAGGTAATCATCATCTAACACACTACTTCAGTCACCTGAGCTGCTGTCCTCATCTTCCTCCCTTGATTCATGTATTGTGTAATTCGGTGGTATAAAGTGCTGATTAATTTTGATCATGGCTAACCTCTCCACGATTTTGGGCAAGAGACTGGTCCCTCTCACTGTTACAATGGAGCCAGCAGCACTGAAAACACATTCATAAGAGACACTTGCGACCGGGCAAGCCAGATAGTTTATCATCAGCCTGCTGAGCAGTGGATATTGGCCCCTTTTCCCATACACCTCTGTTGGGTCGTCCAGAAAGGCCTGAATCATCAGCTCAATGTTCATGGGTGCTAAACTTTTTTCGGGCTCTTTTCTCTTTGCATCAGCACTGGACCCACCAATGCCTAAATGTACATACCAATAGTTTAACAATTTTGCCGGGCCTAATGATCCAGTTCTTGCTGTTGTCCATAGTGTTGGTGAGTGTTCTGAGCCAAACACACTACACTCAGGCTCCGAAGTTGAACTTGACGCCTGATGCCTTGCTGCAGCACTAGTTGTGGGTTTATCTAGCGGACTTTTAATTAGCAGCCGTTCATTTTCCAACTTACTCATTGACTCATCTATCCATGTTTTGTACCGGGCAACAACAATTTCTGAAAAAGGAATTAATGTCTTCAGTGCCCATTTTGTTAGTGGATCCAGAATTGTGGCACAAATGTAATGCTCTTGTGACAAAATATTATTTTGCACCCTTGCATAATCAGCTAAGCGATGGGCTAAGCTTTCCACCAACTCATTTGCTTCTTTTTTTTCCTCTACACCTTTGTATGCTTCAAACACCTCCTTCAGCTGATTCTCTAGCATTTGCAACAATGTGATAGCTTGGCCCATAGTACAGTCCTCCTTGCTGACTTCACGTGTGAAGACCTCGAAAGGAAGAAGCATCTCAGTCAGGCATTTAACTAGGCACCATTGGTCCATTTGAAGGGTCATGCCTTTCACATTAGCATCCCCTCTTTGCATGACATATTCATTGATTGGTCTGCACTGCTTAAACAGACGGTCAAGCATGTAATAAGTTGAGTTCCATCGTGTTTCCACCTCCTGGATGAGTGCTTTGACTGGCATTCTATAGTCACGTTAAATGATCCTCAGTTGCTTCCGAGCTTTAAAAGAATGGCTAAATTGAGTGCATATTCTTCGGCAGGTGGTAAGTAAGTTGCTGACCATGGCTTCTTTTTTCAGAAAGTCTTGAACTTTAATGTTAATGCAGTGCGTCAAACACGGAACCCTGAAATAGGAACCAAGTTCCATGGCCTTAAGTACATTACTGCAATTAACTGTGGAAACAAAACCAATCTTAAGCCCTCTTGAGTGCAGCGATTCAAAAACCTTGCTGTGAAACTCTTTCAATATGTTTACAGCAGTATGAGATTTCTCCATGACGAACATGACTACAGATGCATGTTTCTGAGTAGCTTTAAAAATCTCAGCTGTGTCAACAGCACCTACTTTAGATAGCTTGTCTCTAACCCCCACAAAAGAGACCCAGTGTGCAGTGATGCACATGTAATCAGTGGCTTGGACACTGGTCCACATGTCTGTTGTCAGGTGGATATTGTGAACAGCACTCTGCTGCAAAGCTTGTCCAACCAATTTCAGCACATCATAATGTAGTGCTGGAACAGCAATTCCTGCAAAATAGGACCTGCTGGGAACCTCCCATTTAGGGCAGATGGCTAACACAAATTCAAGGAAACCCACCACTTCCACAAATGAAAAAGGGAGAAGGTCCAGCGCTAAAATTTTAACCAGCTTCGCATTGTACAACCGTGCCATTGGGTGGTTGCGTTGGTACTGCCCATCCAACCTAAGCATGATTTCGATGGTAGGCTGGATTATTTTCCTTTGTGGTGCAGTTTTTTTCTTTAACCCAGTTAGGCTCAACAACGCACTTTGTTACATTCCAGTACTCGGTCGCCTTGGTGTCTCAGCCTGACTCTGAGTATGGCTCTTACTACTTTGCCACTGAGATGTTCCGGAGGATGTGGGCACTACCACAACACTACTGGGGACAGAGCTAGAAATGTCTCCCTCTTGTTCACCTTCCATCGTGATAATATTGACCCCTGATTTTTCATGCCCAACAACAATAGGTTGAGTTTTACTTTATTCTAAGTAGGTGAGCCTCCCACACAATTGTGTGGTGTATTTTGAGATGACTTGTTTGGCCTCCAGTACCATAGATTGTACCAAGCTTACCCCGCCTAACAGCATGTCGACAAAGCATATAGTAATGTTCTCATCCTTACTGCTAACCGAAAAGAAGTCCCAAACTGGGGAGAAGAACTTTCTGGCGCTGCTGGATGTGTCACTTTCAATACCAGATGAACTGGAGGGTGTGCTTGGAATGTGACTCTGTGCAGCTACACTGTGACTTCTACCACCACCTACTGAGGTGGTGGTTGAGCTGGATGTAGGTCCCTGCTGGACCTTTGTAATTGCAAATATGGAAGCTGGAGGTCATGGCGGTGTTGCCTGTGTTGGTGGTAAACATGCTACATCCCTCACAGCCATTTTGAATAGGGTAATAAAATTAGTCTCCATCTCCTTTGGCCGGGAGTGATGTTCGTGATGACTGGCTCATCATCAGCACCCCCCTCTTGTACATCTACCTCCATAACTCTAAGGCTTTCTGGAACCTTCCTTTCTTACTAGCCTAATCTAGTGGCATGCTTCACTCTCAGACTGAGCTGGTGGCTTTCAAGTGGCATATTGATCATCAGAAGCGAGGCTTGAAGAAGAAGATGATGGACTAACCCTCCTTTTCCTTGCTGGGGGTCTGGAAAACAATGGATCTTCAGAAACAGTAGATTGCTCCACTTTGTCTGCAGGAAGCTTGATTTCCTGAAATGCCCCAACTTCAGGAGGAACAACTACTATTGTGGGCTAGTGGCTGCTTTTGTTCTTGTGGCTGCGCCTGCTGCTGCACACTTATCTGCTGAGTTTCCGCCTGTGTTGATTGTGTACTATTTTGCGATAATGACATTTCAACATCGCTGCTCGTTAGTAGACTGGCTACCTCTGTGACACTCATGGGCTTGGGCCTAGGTTGGTAGTGTTGGCCCGCTGGTGTGGAGGTGCTGCTCCCAGCTTGGTTCCCGGACAACGCTGCTGCAGGCGTAATTATATTCATCCCAAAAAACACATTGGCCGGGACACCAGTCGTGGTTAGTGCCACTTCCTTTTTCTGTTCCTTCTTCTTCTCACTGGCAACTTTCTTGGTACTGGAGGACCTGGTACCTTTCTTTGGGGCCATCTTTTTCAATTGTCAGGCAGGACGCAGGTGCACAAGTTGCAGAGATGTCTGTGGTCACACGTGAAAGTGATGTGGTGTGCAGTAGGACTTCTCTCTGGCAGTACAACGGGTGATGTTGTTACCTCCTCCTCTGTCTTTTTGTGCACCTAAAAGCAAATAAGCCAGGAGAAGAGCATAAGTGAAATGTTGCATTTGTTGTTGTGGTTTAATTACTACTAGTTCAAACAAACAAATAAAAGATACAGTGTAGCCATTTGTGAGACTTTGTCAACAAGGGCTATGGTATACTATTGTGTACACACTACACTCTCACGAAGGATAGGAAAGAGTAAGAACAACAACCAAAATACAAATGTAATGGAAGTAGAGTGGTCTCTGTTTGGCATTAAATTATTTGACCATCACATCATTCAGGGAGCAGCTGCTGGCAAAGGTGATGGATGGAAGCAGTAAGCCAATAGGACAACCATTCAGCCCTATATTGCAAAAGAAGCACACTAATAACTCCCACCAGAAATGGCCACCAGCCACATGGACACTCTCAAATCACAAGCAGCAAGCAGGATACCTGGGAAACCATGAACTGACAAAAGGCCTATAAATGCAAGGCAAAGGATGCATGCTAAACCACACTTCTTTGCCTTTTTAATGCAATAAAATCCCAAAACGCAAATCCACAGGGCAAAACAAGGTCTGCAGGGTGCACACCAACACACCAGAAATACACAACAAAGGCTTTTTTTAACACGCACCCACAAACAGAAATACCACCAAAAACACATTTTCCAACTCATTCTAATGCCATTCATGCCCTAGATGATGTTTGAAATACATTCAACAAGCACCAAAGGAACAGTTGCTTGATCGTGCACCCACCCATGACTAGCTCTGGGCCTACTGGCTACCCACAGCAATTTAAAAAAAAGAATGATGAGTTCCAAAATTGTAGTTGCAGCAACTGCAAAACCCCCAATCAAACAGACACAACACCAACTTACTTGTAAAATATCAAATTCAAAAGTCCTCAAATACAATGATAATGATGTAGCAGAGACAAAGAGTGATCCTTCCAGCTCAAAACCCAAAGACAGAATGAACAGGAGATGGAGACTCTGTGGCACTTCCTCCCTCTTCCTCCAAAAAGTTTTTTTTAAAAGGACTCCTTGTACAAAAAAGGACAGCCAAATGTCAATCTGAGGAGTTTTTTTCATCCAAATCACCATTTACAGAAGGTTTTATGTTGCTAGAGATAAAATTATTTTCCAAATTGAAACTTTTGTGTGTTCGAGATCGCAACGTTCACCACACTTCCGCATGATGTCGATGGTGCGTCCAAAATGATGTGCTAGCGATCTCACGCTCTCTGTCGCGGTTGAGATTGACGTGTTCGCAACCTCACACTCTCTCTCGCGGTGGAGAATGACATGTTCACGATCTCAGACTCTTACGGTGTCTAATGGCGAGGCGAATAACGTGATCGTGAGCGTGAACTCTCACGATATAGCGCAACCAGCTACCAACATCTTGTGGAGAACGCGAACTGATCAGAAAACTGGTCGGCGAATGCGGGGATCCGGGTAAGGGGATCGCGCGCGTGAGAATGCATTTTCAAAACACAAACATGAAAAAAATCTCTGTTACGCTGCGAATCGTGGAAATTTTGGCATTTTCGCTCTCTCCGCGGGACGCAAAAATGTCAAAATATCGCAATTTCGCGAGCGCAACGGAATTTGACGCCCACCCCTAGGTTTTTCACAACTTAGTGATGGAAGATTAACACGGTCTAGAAGACAGAGTCCATAAAAAAACAAAGAGGTACACATAGTGCAGTCTCCCATCTGAAGAGAGGAAAGTGATCGAAAGCTTAGGCACAAATGACTCAATAGTGATCAGGGAAGCAGACAAGAGGGGGAATGTAGTGGTGATGAATAGGAATTATTACAAGAGTGAGGTACTCAGGCAGCTTAGCAACTCAAGACACTATGCAAGACTCACTCACAACCCATGCACATCAGCCACCACTAAGATCAATACTAACCCCTCAAACTGGAAGGAAGTGGGCCTCTTGTCTGACACTGAACAAAATTTTCTTACAGTCCTAAATCCAAGATTTCCTTGCATTTATCTTCATTCGAAGATACACAAAAAGCAGCCTTTTCCTCCTGGGTGTCCGATCATCTCAGGCATTGGCTCCATGACAGAAACACTTTCCAAATTTGTTGACACTTTCTTACAACCATTAGTGATTAACCTGCCCTCCTATGTCAGGGATAGCACAGACATACTTAACAAGTTTGAAGATCTGGAATGGGATGAAAGGATGTGGTTTGCAACACTTGACATAGAATCACTCTACACATGTATTAGGAGAGACCTGGGCAAGAGGGCAGTAGACTTTTTTCTATCCAAGAGACAGGCGACCCTTTATGACCATAAGCTAATGCTGCTAGAAAGGATTGATCTCATCCTATATAACAACTTCTTCCTATATAATATGGCATGTTACAAACAGGAACAGGGTACTGCCATGGGATGCAAATTTGCTCTGTCATACGCCAACCTCTTCATGGGGTGAGTGGAAGACACACATGCTTGGTCAAGAGTGGCCTCAGACAGGACCAAGCACATCCCATTATAGGGCCAATACATAGATGACATTATCATCCTATGGACAGGCACTGTACCTGAGCTTAGGGAATATTTCAATTTCCTCAACCACAACATCCTCAATGTTACCTTCACTCTTGAGATGTCACAGTCCAAAATACACTTTCTGGATCTTGAGCTGTAGGCTCATAATAATACAATTCAAAGCACACTACACAGGAAAGAAACTGCAGGGACCAGCATACTGCATTACACCAGCTCACATCCACCCTCACCTAAAAAGGTTATCCCCTTTGGAGAGCTGCTGCGTGTCTGCAGAAACTGCATAGAGGAGGCAAACTTTGACACACAATCCAAGCTAGCAACAGACAGAATGAAAAGAAGAGGCTACAAACAACGTGTACTAAAAGTGGCAGAAAATAGGGCCAGGACCACAAAGTGGAAAGACACACTTGTGAGGAAGACCAATGACATTGACATGGGTAAATAAAGACTCTCATTTATCACAACTCAATCTGCATTCAATCATGAGGTCTTTAAAATAGGTGGAAAACTCTCTACTTAAGGGGTACCCAGAGATACCAATATTATCACACAGAGACCATCTATGACATTCAAAGGAAGCAGAACAATCAAGTACACCTTGTGTCCAAGCTACACCTTATGCAAGACACCACAACGACAAAGTCAGCTTCACAAACCCCTGGGATTCTACACCTGTGGCACTTGCAACATCTGCAACTAGGCTGCAATAAAACTACGACCTTCAGCTGCAACACAGGTATGCAACACAAGATACAGCAGTTTATCAACTGTCACAAGTTTTGTGATATATATATATATATATAATCATTTGTGGGTGTGACAAGATCTATTTGGGCAGCACCACAAGGCAACTCTGACACGCATTCAGGAAAATTGCAGGGCAGTACTGAATGGAGACACAGCATACGCATCAGTTTCTCATGAGTGCAAGAGTGGAGTAGACAAAAAAAGTTCTGCTTCTATGGCATAGATGTATCCCTAAGTAATAAGAGAGGGGGGGATAGAGAACTGTCTCTTAGACAACTGGAACCTAGATGGATATGCATTCTACGCTTTTCAACACTAGGTCTCAATACTGACAATGAAATGCACTACTTCTTATAATGGTCTCCCTATTTTATGATCTTGTCTGCTACTATGGATGTCCTCCTATGTTTTTGGATTTATCTACATGCACAAGGACTATTTTTCACTACATAGTCTATTATTAAACCTTTTCTGCATGTAGTAGTTTGAAGCTCCAATGTAATGTTTCCTGAATACCTAACCACCCCTCCCCTGCTGTTCTTAGCTCTGTGGCATTTTAACATATTGCCCTTCTATCAAGGACATTGTATTATCATTGTACCAAGACCTGTCTTTTTGTATGGGTACAGCGCCTAAATATAACCTATTGCCCGTCCAGTTAGGACATGGTACTATCGTTTTACCAAGACCTTTCTTTTTGTATGAGGTATAGGACTACTACACCTAATTTTCTAAACAAGTACCTACAGTTCAAATCAACTGATTTTGCATTTTTAACTGTGTGTTTGGTGGCACTTTAACCCTATTTCCAGCCAAGTCAAATGTCTTTATCATCAAACATTTCCTGCTTTTTGAACCGTTGGATGTGTGGCACTGTAACCCTATTGCCCTCACATCATAATCATAACATTACATATGTTTTTAATACCTTGCATTATTTCGATTTAATCTTGCTTCACAGGTAATTTTACATGCCTATGGCCCCATGACTTTTCCTTTGTCCTTGTTTTATTTGTCTTTACCCTTCACTACCTCTTTAAAAACATCTGACTCTTTCTGTCACTCACACTTGCTTCATAAATGACTCCCTCTCAGGATCTATGCAGCCTATTGCACTCATTTTTTCTCTAGTATATTTTATCCTTATAGCTGAATCTCAGTTAAGCCAGACGTTAGGCTTCTCCTTCTCCTAGGGTGGTGTGGAGTGCAAAAAAACGATGGATTTAGGCCCAGATCCTTGCACTGGGGTGAATGTAAGACATTGTTCTGCATTCTGTCCATTAACTGTGTTTTTTTCAATTTTCACCCCGAGTGGGCTGGGTATGCTCAGACGTGAGTCCCAGGCTCTCCACATCACTGGAGCCAAGCTATCCAGGCTGAAGAAGGCTGATAGCCAGAAACCGGTCCGCGGATGCTTGATTCAGGTCTAGGAAAGACATGGCTTGGTAGTTTGGGCTGGACTGTTCCCATGAGGCACAGGGTCAAGGCTGATTTGCATATAGCCATTGTCTGACCTAGGGTGGTGTGGAGTGCAAAAAAACGATGGATTTAGGCCCAGATCCTTGTACTGGGGTGAATGTAAGACATTGTTCTGCATTCTGTCCATCAACTGTGTTTTTTGCAATTTTCACCTCGAGTGGGCTGGGTATGCTCAGACGTGAGTCCCAGGCTCTCCACATCACTGGAGTCAAGCTATCCAGGCTGAAGAAGGCTGATAGCCAGAAACTGGTCCTTGGATGCTTGATTCCGCTTTAGGAAAGACATGGCTTGGTAGTTCGGGCTGGACTGTTCCCATGAGGCAAAGGCTCAAGGCTGATTTGCATATAGCCATTGTCTGACCTAGGGTGGTGTGGAGTGCAAAAAAACGATGGATTTAGGCCCAGATCCTTGTACTGGGGTGAATGAAAGACATTGTTCTGCATTCTGTCCATCAACTGTGTTTTTTGCAATTCTCCTATTTTAGGGTCCTTATCTTTTTCTCTTACGCTGCTTAAACCAGACATATTTTGGCCAGTTTCCAAAGTATAGTTAAAATAAACACTCTCTAATTTCCTGCTGTGTTTAGGCTCACAGCTCTTCTTTTAACAAAACTTTATGCTGACATTTTCATGTGGTTCATTTGATTCCTAAACCGGACACCACTACCTCCGGTCATCAACATAGGTGGTTTTCGGTCTAATCTTCCGCTAGCTGACTCATGCAATGCACGCTATATGGCGGGAACTAACTGGGAGGTTTCAGGTCATTTGCATCCCGCCGACACTTGGATGCCAGCCGGACATGGGTTGTATCATAAAACCCTGCAAAGTTACACAAGTGAGTTATGGGGCAGTTCGGGAGCATTTCGCCGCACCTTATTGACTTTCACATAATATGGTTTACTGTGCATTTCATCCATACTTTAAATTCCGCTCAGGTCAATTGCCCCTTTTTGACTATGCCTAACACTAGATTTTGGCCTTCATTCTTACTATCAATAGCAATGTCTGGTGCAGCCTTCAAGGCTTTACGGTTACTCACGCATTAAGCTAATAGAATCAAATTTGGTCCTGAAAATTTGCAGATCGGGCAGCGGTTCAGTTGAGCGTGACCACCATTCAGCATGCCCATGACGCCTTAGATACTTTGAAATATGTGTGGTCATTACATTGCTGACATAGCTATTATTTATTCTAGTACAGTTCCCATGGCTTTCTTTGAGTTTAATTGTGCACTGATATGAATTCTACTGCTGTCTACGAGGTTCACCCACTCCTCCTAAAGCTGACCATAATTCTTACCGTTCCGTTAGACTTTCATATTACATTAAAGACACCTTTGCATTTTACTCCACTATCTGGGATGGGATCTTCCAACTGAGGACATACAGGCGGGCCCTTGGACCTGAGGTATGTTTATTTACATACTTTACGTTTGATCTACCACTGGAATTCTATTTTTATTCAGACCTTTTTTCTCCATAATAGGTCTTTTCACTCTCACCTTACATCCTTCAACGGACACACCATGTTGACCATGCTCTATCGATGTGTATTACCTTGGCAAGACACAATCAACATTGTGGGAAGAGGAGTTGGCCTAACGGCTAGGGGAGTTCAACCTCGAATCTGGGGAACTGGATTGGGGTCTCAGCAACAAAGCTGAACATCCTGTGATTATGGGCAAATCACTTAATCTCCCTGTGCCTTTAAAACATTTTTTATGTGTCCTCATGTAACGCAACTGGTGCTATGGAAAGTGCTCGGATACATTTGGGTCAAGTTTGCGCTATATAAAACTCTGTAAAATAAAAAAATGAATTAAAAAAAACATTACTCATTAGTAAGCTGACTGACTATGAGATTTTTAGAATATCATCTCACACACAGGCTCATGGGTGTTTACTAAACCTTGGGTTCTAACCATAGCTTTGAAGCCAATGGCACGGATACTTCCTTTTCCCTCCACCCCTCCTTACTCTCACTTCCCTTTGTGCTTTCTCTCTTCCACCACGTACTCACTGAACGGGTTTATCATTGCGGTCCTTCTTCCCTTGGACTATGATTTTCCAATTCCTAACCTTCTTCCGTCTTTCTTTTTACATTCTCTCTCTCACTCGCTCTCTCCATTCATACACTAAAAACTGCTGTCTTTGCCGCACGGATGTCTAAACTACTTGTACATTGTATACCATAGCATCCCTGAAGAAGCCCATGTCTGGTCGAAACGCGTTAGCTGTTTCTAAAGATGCAAACTAAGCGCATCTGAAATAAAGACAAACAAAGACTTCAACAAACGACTATTGACCGTTTTTCAACCTGTATAGATTGCACTGTTTTACCTGTCTTCAATTCATATTGCCTCTCATCTCCCTCCTGTCCATGTTTCTATTTGTGGTCAAGTGGCAGCTGACCAATAGAGGCGGACAATATTCATAAATCACGTGACTAACCTAGGTAGTGCAGTTTTCTATAAACCCGGCTGCTTTCTCTTTAATTGATTCTACTATTATACTCACTAGCTTGTACCAGGGTGTCGTCAACATGTGACTGGGAATGCATCATCTTTACCAGCTGTAGCGATGGTTGAGTTATTATGGCCTCTTCTATTTGTACCTCACAAAAGCTCACATATTGAGCATTGATGGCTGGAGGGAAACGTGAAAGGATGGAAGAGTGAAAGAAAGGAAAATTCTATATTAGTGAAAGGGTGGGTAGGTGAAAGGGTGCATGGGTGGGTAAATGATGGATGGATACAAGGATGGTTAAAAGAAAGGCTAGATGCTGAATGGATGGATATTGGATTAGAAATGTGGGTGAAAGACTGGATGAGAGAAAGTAAAGCTTAATCATGGCGGCTATGGGTGAGTTGGAATGAAAGGATGAATGAATACTTGGATTGTTTGGATGATTATGCTGGGCAGCTCTTCACATGAGGAGCATACTGCTCACCCACTTGGTTTACTTTGTTTATGTAGGGTTATAAAACCTATGGTTGAAAGTGGGGGGTATTTTTTACTTTTTGTTCTACTCCCTTGACTCTTTGTATTTGTTAAGTAAGTCAGATATATTCCACCTGTCATTCATCACACCCCTCCCTACCTGTGGCCAAAGTGTAGTGTGGTTCGATTCGTGACTGCAGTGTTGGCTGTGCAATGTGCGACTGCTTCAGTTAATGTGGCATTTACAATGTTTTCAAAGCATTGCAACACGAACACACAAGGTGTGTTGCTTCACTTTGCACAGTCAGTTACTTCTTAGTACTTTATTCATGCATTTTTTCCGGGGTTCTTACATCCCAGTCTACCAAAATATAGGAACCTCTATTCTTGGCATGTGCCACATTTGATTTCATAACTATGTGAAGTGAGTCCCGAATATATAATTCATGGTTTCCCATAACAGATTTATTTTACACCTGTTCAGATTTTTCTGTTTCAACTTCAAGTCGACAAGTACAGTGATTGAATAAGCCAAAGATGACAAATCGATGATCAGTGTAGTGGCCCTTCTATTCCATATCAAAAAAGCTCTATCCTACCTACCTAATCCCTCTACCCTACCCTGAAGTAGAGTAGTACATTGTCCTTTCCTTGCATACAGCCCAGCAAATGAACTTGTTGGAATTAATATGTGGCGGTGGGCAAGGCCACTGAGTAAAGTGGGAGTAGGTGCATGATTTAATGTCAAGTTTGGCATATGGGATACACTGTGACAAAAATGCCAAATACAATCGATATAGCCGGTTTCTATTCCTGTATTGCAGACACTATTTACCCCAATGTCTACTTACAGCAGACAGGATAATATCTGCATTTTATGTGCGAGGTGTGTGAAGTACATCTTATTTATTATTCAACTGCCTTTTTGGAGTCTGGGTAGAAAGAGAAATGCATTTGGAGAAGAGCAGGGCCATTGGAAATAAAAATAGATAATTGTCAACTACAGCCCGCCCAGCTGCAGACAGTAGAAAAATACCTGATGCGCTGGCTAGCAATGAGCATGGCTCCATTATTTTAGTACAACGCACAACTTGTACTCCATAGTAAATAATGCCGTACTCATTAATGAGAGGTAAATATTTTTTCCACTCAAAGTGTCTGTTTAAAGTTTGTTGAAAAAAACAATCAAATCACTGATTTTTTTAATATGGTCTAATTCAGCCTTAATACTTTTCTGCTACACTGTCAGTACTTTTTATGCAAGGCATGTGTGGGTAAAATACAGTTGGCATTGGGACTCTCCTAATCATAATCACATAAATTTCCAGGAGCCCTAGGGGACCAACAAATTACTGCTACTCTGCCACCCAGTAATGTAAAACACTTGTTTGCGCAGAGCATTATTTACAGCTTGTCTTTTTTCCTTTTCATTTTTCTCGATACAGCTGCTCCTGCTGGTCCACCCGTAGAACCCAACAGGCAGGAGCAAGCCGCCCATCTGTGGTGGCAGAGGCTGAAGGGAATTTAGCTGGAATAACGGTGACTGGTGGTCTTGGAAGAGGGGGAGAAGCAAACAAAGGCCTCTCAAACGGTCCCCAGGGCAGCCAGTCTCCCGCAGCCTCCAGTGTCCTGGCCATCCCATCACTGGTGCCGCCACCAGCTGACATCATCAACTGCTGCCACCCCCTCCCACTTTGAAAACATGCATTGCTGTACCACATCCTGCAGCTTTTGGATGCCATCAAGAGCAGCTCACCATGATGGAGCAGGGCCTGGATCAGCTCTGGACCAACATTCATAATGCCTTCTTCCAGCCCTTTTTTAATTTGTTATTTTGTGTAAGAGACTTGTTGCTGAAGGATGGAAAAGGTGAACAGGGAGTTGGGACCAGATTTCAGTTTCTTTGAACATTTCAAACTTTGGGACATTAGGGCTTGGGTCAGTTTGTTTGTGGAGAGGGGTGGGAATGTTGTATGGGGGATGATGGTGGATTTCTTTATAAAAACATAAAGGGTAAAATGTATTATTTTATCAAAATGTATGCCTAAAGTAGTTTGTTTTACTTTTACTTTGCACTGCTGTCTTCAGTTTTTATGCAGCCCGTTTATGTGCTTGTTAGAGCGGGTGTACTGATCAGTTATATTTATACCTCTCTAACTATCTTGACCAGTAGGGGGATACTGCCATGAACTATATTGTCTACAACAACCTAGATAAACGATAGTAGCAGTTAGTTACTTACTTTCTGACTTAATTAGTTCACCTCGCTCCATAAATGCCTTACCAGAATATTGATGAAGCAATAATAACAGGGAAGGCATCCCAACTTCACAAGCGAGGTCCCACTTCCAGTTCCACCCAGGTAGGTTCCAACTGTAGAATTAATCTGAATGATTATCAATCCTAGGCAACTAAATGTAAATAAAAAGACGGAGTTAGTGGGTTATATCAAAGCTTTACAAAGAATTGACACTAGATTACTACATGATGGCACAAAAAGAATTCCTGATAGTGATAGAATAACAAAAAATAGTAATAGTAGTCATTTGGCTAATAGGGAGCCAGTCATAACTTGCTAAATCATTGAGTCATGAAAATGGACTCAAAGTCTGGCGTGGACAAGCTTAGGTTATGCGTTTGTGGTTAGGCAATACAAGGTTTGAATGATGATGCTGACCCCAATGGGCACCGCCCACCCACTGGATGCCAGCGAACACGAACAACTGCGGTGCATCCTCCTCAACGTATGCTCCCTGCAAGGACGCAGTCGAGAACTGGGACCTCCACCACACACTTTTACCAGATGTCACTTTCCTCATGAAAACCTAGACAAACTCCACCTCTGCCCGCAACATCGCTATCGCCATCCCCGACGGATACAAGATCCAGAGGAAGAACCACCCCAACTCCCCAGGAAGACTCGCCATTGCGCACAAGAACTCACTCCTACTTACCACCTCCAGGACGAACAACTCCTCATCTCCCAGAGAACTCCTTCATTTCCAAATCCAGACTAGCCCTAGAACGAACCTACACAGCACCCTTGCCTACAAACCCTGCAGACCATGAACCGCATGCACCACTACCATCACTGTCTTCCTCACACTCTTGCAATCACCTCCCTGGACTACATACTGCTCAGGGACCTTAACTTCCACCTCGACGTCCTTAGTGAACCCCAACTCCTGCGCCCTCGTGGATTACCTAGCTAACATCAAACCGAAACAGCTAATCACCACCCTTACCCACAAGGCAGGACACACCCTTGACCCCATCTTCACAGGAAGGAACAACATCTACTTCAGCCACACCACGCAACCCCTTTGGACGGACCACCACTACGTACTTCTCCTTTGGTAAAACTATCGTTCACAAACCTACACTATGCCCTCCATGAAGGAATTGGAGCAAGGTCACCAAGGGGCACCTCAAACCCACCCTCGAACTACGATCCCCCTCCTACCACAACCAACATCAACATTGCAGCAAAGGAAACTACAAAGATGGATCACCAACTGTGCAGACAAGTTTGCCACCCTCCGTAACTCTGACAGACAGCGCCCCATGAAAGCCACCTGGTTCACCCCTGACCGCCGACAACCCAGAAGCACCTGCAGACGTCAAGAAGGTATGGAGAAACAGCAAAACCCGAAAGCCTGGACCACCTACAAGAACGTTATGACAGAATACCACACACGCATCAGATCCACCTAAAGGTCCTTGATTCAGGACAAAATCTTCAGCATCATTCAGGAACTCACCAAACCCCCCAGCGAAGCCTCAGATGTCAGACCTTCCCAGGACCTCTGCAACAAGTTTGTCCCCTTCTTCCATCTCAAGATCGAGTGCTTCCATGACAACTTCAACGAACAAACACCAGACACTGAAACCACATCTACCTCCAGCAATGCCAGCCAGCCTACCATTTTAGCCTGGACCCCAGTCACCACCGAAGACACTGCCATGACCATGAAGAGCATTCACTCAGGAACCCTCAAGGACCCCTGCCCACTGCACATTTTCCACAGAGCCACTGCCACCATAGCACCCGAGCTGCAACACACCATCAACACAACCTTCAAATCTGACTCATTCCCCGATGACTGGAAACTCGCAGAAGTCAAGCCCCTCCTCAAGAACTCCTCCGCAGACCCAACGGCCCTCAAAAACTACAGACCCATCTCTTTCCTCCTCTTCGCACCGAGAAGATCATCAACATCAAGCTCACAAACTTCATCAAAGCCAACTCCATCCTCGACTCATCCTAAACCGGATTCCAAAGCACCAAGACCACCCTCCTCACCGCCACAGACGACATCTGCACTCTCCTTGACTAGGGCCACATGGCGGTCCTCATCTTACTAGACCTCTCTGCAGCCTTTAAACTGTCTCCCACACCAGACTCAATGACGCAAGCAACTGGATATGCTGTTTTCTCACTAGTAATAACCAAAGAATTGGACTCCTGCCTTTCCTCTCTGAACCCACAGAGACCAATTGGGGAGTACACCAAGGATCATGGCCCAGCCTCATGATCTCCAACATCAGCATAGACCCACTTGCAGCCATCGTCCAACAGCATAGACTCAGCATAGTATTCTAGGTTGGTGACACCTAGCTCATCTAGCTCATCGCATAGAATACCAATGAATCACTTGTTTAAAGCCACATATATACAAAGGAGCACCCGGAACAGATCCCCCCCCCCCGGCGTCCCGCACGACTCGGGAGCACACGTGCCAAGCAGGACCGATCTCTACAGTCATACCCTTTCACATCAATCACCAGAGGGATCATTTGACTCACCCGGGAGATCCAGCTACAATCCTCTATAATCCGCCCACTTCTTCCATATTTTATAGTGCTTCTGGGGACAGCCACGGGCAATGAAGATGGGTTGTTCGAGTCCCATGTTAAAATCCAGACCATTCCTCCATGCAGAGAGCGGGGGCCCTCAATCATTATTCTAGCCCCTGGCGATGTCCCGTTTTGCCAAGGTGAGCCCTGGAGCAGCAGATGCTGTTTATAGGCGTCGCCACTGATCCCGTCCATCACGTGGAGAAGAGCCAACCACGGGGTGGGCGGGAGCATCCACCCCAACACCTCCGGCAAGCATGCGAAAACCCCTCGCCAAAAGCGGTTCAGGGCAGTGCAAGACCATACCTTATGGAAGAAGGTGCCCTCCTCCAGGCCGCAGCGGAGACACTCCGGGGAGGCGATCAGACCCGCCCGCCACAACCGGGCCCGAGTGAAATAGACGCGATGCAGAAATTTAAACTGAGTGAGCCGCAGATGTATGGCTATCGCGGTCCCCCGCGGGGCTGCTAGGGCTACCCTCCAGTCTTCTTCCTCAAGAGCGCCAACGTCCTCCTCCCACACTCCTCGCAATTTTTCTGTCATCTGAGCACTGTAAGTGACCAGGGTCTGGTAGATTCTCGAATTCTTTTTGGTCTCCAGATCTCCCATGAAAACTTTGGCCTCCAGGGGGCTAAACTCCGGAAGCGCCTCAATGCCCACCAAGCTTGGGGAAAGGGCATGGCAAAGCCGCAGGTAGCAGAAGAATTGAGAGCGAGACATGAGGATTATTTCTGCAGGTCCGTGAAGGACTTAAGCGTCCCATTCCGCACTATATCACCCAGGGTTGAGATCCCTATGGCATCCCAATCCTGAAAGCCCTGTAACGTTGCGAGCTCCGGCAAGCACCCGTTATGCCACAAAGGGGTCTCATCCGTCAACTTATTCCACCACCCCATGCGCTTCAAGGAGTGTCGCCAGATACTAAAGACTAGCTTCGTAGTCGGCGGCAGATCCCTCCGCAATGGCGCTGAATACAGAATCGTGTGCAGGGTGTGTGGCTCATTCAAGCGCCGCTCCAGTGCATACGCCCGATCTCCTCTGTCCCCATACCACCACTCATTCAAGATCAGGAGATGGGAGGCCTGATAATAGGAGAGAATATCAGAGGTCACCAGTCCCCCACAGTATGGGAACAGAAAGCACATACGAATCGCAACCCAGACCGTCTTACCCCCCCCACACAGGAACTGTCCCAGTGCAGAGTTTACCTGCGCAAACCATCTGGGCTTAATTAGATATGGGTGGTTTTGCAGCTGGTAGAGCAACCGCGGGAGTGTGACCATCTTGAAAATCACCGATCGGCCATAGATCGTGAGGGGCATACGGGACCAGAGTTTCATGTCCGATCTCGCGCGCTCCCAAACCGGTGCCAGGTTCCTTTCCCATGACACCACGGGCGCCATCCGTGAGGAACACTCTCAGGTATTTGAGGCCTCCATTCGCCCTCTGCAGCATGTCAGCCCAGGGCCCCACCACTTCGGGATTTCCCAGTATCCATATCGTAGACTTCCGGGGGTTCATATACAGTCCGGAGGACTCGCCGAATATTCTCATGACTTCCAGTATTCTCGGCCCGACCTGTTTAAGTCCGTCAGAAAAAAGAGGACATCATCAGCGTACAACGCAATTCTGTCAGAGGCCCCCGGAGCCCACTCCAATCCCTTCAACTGCGCATCCATGCGAACCCATGCCGCTAGCGGCTCCATTGCGAGGGCAAAGAGGTATGGGGACAAGGGGCAGCCCTGTCTTGTGCCACGCCGCACCGAGAAGCAGGAGGGCACTGCCCCGGACACCCACAAGAGCGTGGGCCAAAATTGAGTCTGCGCAAGAGGGCAAAGAGGTAGACCTAACTGAGGGAGTCAAATGCCCTATCTATGTCTGCCAGGAGAAGGGCAGCTGAAGTCAAGGACCGTCTAATCGTCGCCAGTGCCACATGCGCCTGCCTGATGTTGTGGCGCATCGCCCGTTGAGGCATAAAGCCCGCCTGATCTGGGTGTACCAGGGTCGATATGTATGGCTGGTTAGCCAGCGTCTTGGCCAACACCCTGACATCCACATTTAGGAGTGCGATCAGACCGTAGGAGGCATGTTGCTCCGGGGGCTGACCCGTCTTCAGGAACACCACCACCTGAGCAGGCTTCGCACCCTCACGCCCCACTGTCCTCCCTACTTTCACTCTCCAGTCTCTCCACCTCCGCCTCTGCCCCAACCAAAGCATCCCTGCGCCGTTTCCGCACAGCCGTGCACCAGGCGATGTCTATCCCCCTAAGGGTAGGCTTCATCGCTTCCCATAAGGTCGCCCCGTCTGAGACCGAGCCCAAGTTCGTGGTCAAGTAACCCGTGATCGCCTCCCGCATAAGTGTGTCATACTCCGCATTTTGTAGATGCCACACCGAGAGGCGTCATCGGAACTGAGGCCTCGCCCCGCCCAACTGCAAGTCGATGTACACTGAGGAATTGTCTGATAACCCTCTAGGGTGAATACCAGCCGACACCACCCTCAAGACCACCCCCCTAGGAACAAACACATAGTCTATCCTCGAGAAGGACGCATGCACTGCCGACTAGAAAGTATACTCCCTTCTAGTCTAGCCATGGTGGAGTCGCCATGAATCCACTCAATCCAGACTAGACACCAGTGCCTGTAACTTTGTGGTTTGGGAGCCCCCCCGGAACCCGCCTGTTTTGGACCTATCCCTACTTGGGTCTATGACATCGTTCCAATCACCTCCCACCACAGAAACCACATCTGGCATATCAGACCACAGAGCCAACAACCGCTCCACCAGGTACCACTGCAAAGGAGGGGGGCATACACACATAGCAGCACCACCTGCTCCACTCCAATCATACCTCGGACAAAGACATAGCGACCCTGTCCATCCAGCCACTGTTTTGCATGCACATAAAGATCTCTAAGATGGATGAGGATAGCCACGCCCCTGGACCCCTGTGCGGAGCCAGCATGGAACACTTGTTGATAACCATAGCTCTGTACCCAGAGCACCTTGGTACCCATCAGATGGGTTTCCTGCAAAAGGAGAACATCCGCCCGACCGGCTTGGCCTGTGGCAGGACCGCCCGCTTCATTTTATCTAGTAGCCCACGAACATTCCAGCTCACTACCCGAAGAGCGCCCAGGGATTCCTGGACCGTTGTCAACCCACTAGCCATCTAGATGCATATTGTGTGTGGGCCCCAAGAAATAAGTGTAGCAAAGTGAACGTACTGCATGTGATGCTCGGTGTAAAAGCACAATCTAACCCCCAAACCAAACCCCCCCAACCCCCAACAAACCCCCTACCCCATACCTCATGAAACATTGAAGTACCTGTTGCGGTCGAATTGGAGCCAGGCCCCCAACCCGGGGACCCGGGCCTCTCCCACCAATGGATCCCTAACTTATCACTCATAGCAGTTCCTCTCGCTACCTACAGGCGTGAGGGTTGCAGGGTCCGAGCCCACGCAGGGCTCCCTCGTTATTACAGCAAATAGTAGAACACATGGTCCAATTACGAGGGTTCACCAGTACTATCTCCCTCAGCCGGGACTGAGGATCTAGTCTTCTGTGTCCGGGTCGCTGCGTCTCCTCCGACCCCCGTGCTGCATGATTGTGATCGCCTCAGGGATCGGGGCCTCCGAGATCCCCACCGGCATTATCTCTACAAGGCCTGCTGCGCCCCTTCACTCAGTGATGAATTGGAATGCCGACCTGGGGGTGTATGGGCCCTCACCCGCACAGTCTCATCCGTCCATTTGAAGACTTCCTCCGGAGAATCAAAGAAAAATGTCAGTGACTGAAACACCACGCGAAGGCGGGCCGGAAAGAACAGGGCATACTGGAGCTTAAGTTCTCTTAATTGGGCCTTAGCTGCCTGGAATGACTGGCGCTGCTGCTGTACCAAGCGTGTGTAATCCGGGAACACCATGATCCGGTGATGTTCAAACAAGAGAGGCTCTTTCGCTCTGGCTTGTTTCAGGATGGCATCACGATCAAAGTAGTTTAGCAGCCTCGCGATTACTGGACGATGCCGGACCCCGGCCGGTGGCTTCTGCACTAACAACCTATGGGCCCGTTTGATGATAAAGCAACCGGAGAGAGCGTCTGGAGGCATCCAGCCCTCGAGCCACTGCGTAAGGAAACGCTCCATGCCAACCGACTCGCACCCCTCCGGGTAGCTCACGAAGCGCAGATTGTTTCGCCGGGCCAGCCCTCCCGCATCCTCCACGCGCAGTGCCAGGCCTTTCTGGGTACTGTCCAACTTCGCCACCTTCTGCTTTATTTATTTATTTATTTAACTTGTTAAGCTCTACAGCTACCCAACAGGGTTTCCCGGCGCTGATAGAGAAAAGTGGTGCAGAGGAACATGATGACTAGAGTGAGACAGGCCGTGGCTTACTGGTCAAACAGCCAGGTTTTCAAGGATCTACGAAAAGTGACAAAATTGGCTTCAGTACGGATTGCCAAAGGGAGTGAATTCCAGTAATTGGGACCTAGATATGAGAACGATCTACCTCCCATTCTAGTTAGCTGAACTTTAGGCACATTAAAAAGGCCCTGGGAAGAGGATCTAAGGTTACGGGTAGGTAGATAGATATGCACCAGATTTTTAAGGTAATTCGGGGCAGATCCGAATTTAATCCTATGCATGAAGCAGAGCATTTTTAATTTTATTCTGCTCTCAACTTTCAACCAATGCAGCACTTTCAAATGTCCTGTCATGTGTTCTCTTCTATGGCATTTGCGTAGAAGATGGGCCGCAGCATATTGTACCCGCTGAAGTTGGTTCAGAACAGCTTGGGTTGTCCCAAGGTACAGAACGTTGCCGTAGTCAAGCCTTGAGGTGATTAAGGCATTGACTACGGACTTCTTGGTGTCTTCCGGGAGCATCCAAATAATCTTGCGCAGCCATCTTAAGATAGTAAAACATGTGGCTGTAAGTTTACTGACTTGAGGCTGCATCGTGAGTCCTTTGTCAATGATGATGCCAAGATTGCGAGCTTGGACACATGGGGTGGGAAGAGGGCCCATGATGGAGGGCCAGTGGGAGCTATTCCAGAGATCAGGACTGGGACCAAGGATAAGCACCTCGGTTTTTTCCCCATTAAGTTTCAGCCAATGAGCCTGCATCCAGGTTGCAATCCTAGCAAGGCCTGATTTCAGAGGTGAAGGTGAAGCTTTATCCGCACTGGTCAATGAGAAGATTATTTGGGAGTCGTCGGCGTAGCTAAACATGGTTAAGCCTTCATCCTCTGCTATACGAGCAAGAGGAGCCACGTATAGGTTGAAAAGCAAAGGGCTAAGCACTGAGCCCTGTGGGACACCATGGGGAGAGCGATGGATGCCAGAGGTGCCAATAATGGACTTTATTTGAAAAGACCGCTCGCTAAGGAAAGAACTAATCCATGCTAAGGCGGTTCCCCTTATGCCCACTTCAGAGAGGGAGTCCAGTAAGATACTGTGGGAGATGGTATCAAATGCTGCACTGAGATCAAGCAATATCAGTGCAGCAGAGAAACCCCTATCAACCAGGCTCCTCAGATGTTCTACGACCCCCAAAAGGGTGGTCTCAGTAGAGTAGCCTAGTCTGAAACCCAACTGAGAGGGATGAAAGATGTTATTAGTCTCCAAGTAGTGGGCCAGGTGGATGTGAATATGCTTTTCTAGGAGTTTGGAGAAAGCAGGTAGCAGGGAAATTGGACGGAAGTTACCCAAAACTTTGGGGTCAGCCGATGTTTTTTTTAGCAGTAGTATGACCTTAGCATGTTTCCATGCAGTAGGAACAATGGCGGAGCCCAGAGATTGGTTTAAAGTTCTGCAGATTACGGATATATGCCTACTATCAAGTTATTTCAGGATCGATACAGGCAAAGGATCTGCAGGAGAACCTGATTTTAATTTCTCAATACTATCCAGAAGATTTTGGGTTGTGATCTCAGGCCACTCGTTAATGGGGAGATAAGTCAATTGCCCTTGAGTATGAGGAGAATGAAGATGGTTAGTGGTGGACTTATAGTCAGTTTCACCTGGTTGTTGTTCAAAAATGTCCTTATGGATACTTTCAATCTTATTTGTGAAAAACTGAGCTAGCTCTTCACATTGCACATTATTCAAGGGAGGGGGATCAGCAGTGGTTTTGGATCCTGCCAGTTCTTTCACTATGTTGAACAAAGTCCTAGATTTATTGGAAGCCACTGTGACAGTATGGCTAATATAGGCTGTACGAGTAGCAGTGCGCTCCCTATGGTATTGTTTGAGTTCTTTTTTATAAGTTTCTCCTGAAAGCTGAGAGTAGTCCTTTCTCCAGAGACGTTCAAGACGTTTACATTTGGACTTAGCCTTCTTGAGTATCTCATTGAACCATGGTGCCGGGATATTATGAGGTTTGATTTTCTTGCTAGTAATTGGCAGACAGCCATCAATGGCTCCTCTGAGCCATTTGTCCGTAGAGGCGGCTAAAGCCTCCATGTTACTTTCTTCCTTCGTCAGATCTTCCGGGATAGAATCCAAGGCTGTGTTCAGTTGGATCAGATCAAGTTTCTTCCACTTCCTGTGACCGTGGAAGGATGATAGATAGGTCGGGGAGTGGGCTTTCCCACAAGGGATATAGAAGTAAGTTAAAAAAAATGGTCCGATCATTGGAGGGGAAGAGCCGGAAGACAATTGATCTGGGAAAGATTGCCAAAGATGGGGTCCAAAAAATGGCCATCTCTATGAGTGGCCCCCTGATTATAAAGCATAATGTGCATGGCCCCCTGGTCATTATGTAGGTTGTTGGCCACCGTATTGTGGGGATCGTCAAGAGGAATGTTTAGACCACCCACAATCAGAAAGGGGCTGGCGTCGATCAAAAGGGAGCCAACTAGGTCCGAGAACTGAGATGTCCAGGTTATTGCCAGACCGGGTGGTCTGTAAACCAAGAGGCCAGAGAGAGTAAAAGTGGGAAGCAAAGCCAGTTTAAAATAGGCGATTTCACAGGCGTTCAAGGAAAGGGGTTCGAGGTTACATGTCAACGATTTCTTATAGATAATCGCTATTCCACCTCCTGATCTTTTGAGCCTATCAAGTCTAATTATGGCATAATTCGGGGGAAGCGCTTGTGCAATCTCAGGTCCTGAGCTGTCATTCAGCCATGTTTCAGTAAGAAACAGGGCATCCAGTGTGTTGTCTACTAGTAAATCATGGACATGCAGTTTGTGTTTACAGAGTGACCGGCAGTTTAGGCTCGCAAGTTTCCATGACTGCATGGCACTTTTATTCGGCATAACCTGTCTACATCGCTGCGGTACATCCAATTTCAAGTTACATGTGGGGCTTATGGCGGGAACTAAACGTTCGTTATTAAAAATAGTGCATTTCTCATGGGCTTGTTTCCGAAGTGTGTGTAGTGCTAGTGAGGAATATTTAATTGAATCCCCAGGAAAAAGGACAGAGGTATGTGGCCCCGGGCCCAGCTGGGCGCGGACGGGCGCAGACGGACTTGCCTTCGGCGCGCCCGCTGCGCCCGCCCGCTGCGCCCACCCGCTGCGCCGTCGGAAAGTGTAGCACATTTATAGCAGATGAGGAGGGTGGGAGGCAGCCAGCGACTAGAGCGCTCGGCCTGCCTTCCTCCCCAAGATGGCGCCCACTCCTGCCTCGTACAAGCCCTAAGATCGGCTCGACAAGGGAAAATGCAGGGATAGGTAGGGCGAGCTAATGTGCAAGGATGCTTTGTGCAAAATAGGCAATCTAATTAAAATGCTGCTTGAGGGACACAACATCGTCCTCTACCCCCAACACTCGCGTTTCCACTTCAGTTATGCGCGATACTGCATTCCGTAGATCCTGCCGCAGCAACATCACATCCGACCCAACCGCGAGAATCTTGGCATCAAGCATGTCCCTGGATTGGGTTATGGCGGCCAGCAGCGTCGCAATGTCCCCCGGGTGCACTGCCACCGGTGTCAGCGGGTGGATCGCCCTCAGCAGCGAGTGTCAGGGCCAAGCCGAGGCCCGGTGGACTGAAATCAACATGGGCAGGGCCAAAGTCACTGCTAAAAGCCCAGTCATTGCTCCTAAGGATGTGGGCCGCCCCCCACTCAGGCTGCAGTGCAGGCTCGGGCTCTCTGCAGCCGCCACACTGGCCTTCCCAATGCCCGATCTGCAATCGCTGCTCCACCACTCCTCCTGTGCGACCCGGCCGCCGATCTCTTTGGGGGAATGGGGGCCCCACACCCCCACACAGGTCACCGGGCCGCTGATGAAGCCGGGGGAGGGGGCAAACAGTGTCCAATCTATAGGGCCGCACCAATGCCATACCGCTCACCACCGATGGCCAGCCACGGCCCCCAGGAGGGCAGGCCACCCCCAGCAGGTTCCGGCGTGACTACCGCCTGTGCCTCGGTCATCTCCGCTGTCTCCAGGTGCACCAACTGTGCCGCTGCACCCCCCACATGGTCTGGCCCGACCGCCGATCTCCCGATGGGCTGGGGGGGGGTCTGTTTTCGCAGCTGTAGGGGGACCCCCCAGGTGGGCCAAATGGAGCCCCTCGCACCTCTCCAGCCACTGCCGCTGCCAAATCTATGCCCCAGGCAGCGGGACACGGGGCGACCACCCGCACTGCAGCAATGCCGGGAGCAACACAGCCGTTGGGTGGGAATATTCCCCCCTGTCGTCTCCTCACCGGAAGGGCCCCCAGATGATGTTGTTCCTGGGCCAGTCTGTTCTGCCCACAGCCTTGATTCCGGTCGGAGCTCCTTCTCTGTGTTGAGGCCGACCGCCGTCAGCCGTGCAGTTACGGGCACGCCAAAATCGAGGTCCCGGCCTGCCGGACTCCCACCAGGCCGTAGCACGCCGGGCCAGCCACCTCCGTCCACCGGCACCGCAGTCACTCAGCAGGGGCACCGGACCAACCCAGCCGGCTTCCAGAGCAAGGATATCCCCTCAAGGACCACCAAAGCGTCTGAGGGAGAAAGGATAAATGCCGGATCAGTGCTGGGCTGGACGGAGCTATCTAGCACACATCCGCCATGATGGCCTGCTTAGCCACGCCCCGAAAATATGTCATTTTACAAAATAGTTTTTAAATAAAAAGTTAAATGAGGCTGTATAATCTTTTATTTACTAATATGTTATCTAAAATCAAATCATAAACAGTTTCATTTTTCACGAATATTATGTTGCATACAATTGTAAAATAATTAACAATGCAAAACAAATATCCATGCATGCATATGTATCAAAAATATAAACCCCCAATCATAAAACATATAATGTATAACTTAAAAGTAATCTAAATACCTTAATTTAATTTTGATGAAAGTTTTAACAATACTGTAAAAAAAACTTCACAGATATATTAATAGTACTCTGCCAATATTCATTTAAATTAGTTATCATGATATTATACACTACCCATTCAATCCACCAATGCTGTCTATAATCCATATGATTCAAATAAATCTGTTATTGAAACATTATGAACCATAATAGTTAGGTATGAGAAAATATTTTTCTTTTAATATATTAACAATTTTCATAACAATATGTAATAGGATGTATATAAATAAACATATTTTAACTAATACTTTATTTAATCTTCTTTTTAGCATTTTCAACCCAAAGGAAATTTGTTGCAACATTCTGCAATCGACATATATATTCATCACATGCAATTTATGCATAGTGTGCCTATTTGAGTGTATTATATTTTGTAGTGGCAAGCAATGGTAGGTGATTTTGAGCTGGTGAGAAAAGTGCAGCCTCTGAATGTATTGGCAGGCAGTTATAGTCAATGGAAGTTCGACAGAGAATGGCAACTCCTAAACAGTCAGGGAGAGGGTTTTGAATTGAACAGGTAGAGGTGAAGAGTTCCATATATCTGTGGGGCTGGAGGCCAATGCACCATATATCTCAGAACGACAGGTAGTCAAATTTGATATGCCACTCTCTTTTTCCATCTCCATCAATGGCCTCCCTGCCTTTCCACCTGCCACAAATAGTACCATTCTGAAGTTGTACCTACCACATTCCAGTGTGCATCAAAAACATTGATAGTGTGAGCTTGCGAATATTTTCATTGGATAGTGACTCCAGCCTCCGGAGCCTTTTCAGGTAGAGCCATTTTGCTTAGCGCCCTCTAGCATCCACCACCTCCCCAATTTCAACAGATGTAACTTTCATGTATATTTCTGCAGAGCCAATCCTAAAAAAAAACACAAAAACTGACCTGCCAATAATCAATTTAAAAGATCTCAAAATAAATAAATAAATACAATAATATCATATTAACTAACAACTAAGTAGTTAATCATTAAGAATTACACAGGGTAAATATAAAATATATAAATTGAAACAAATTTAATTGTATATAATTAAGCCATAAAAAGTACCCACCCACACTCTAAAACATTATCATAAAAAATTACATTATTTAGAACAACTAAGGAAAAATAAATGTATGTGTCAATTTTAGACTACACTTGTATGTTACAATATTGATGAAAATTATAATAAATAATTATCATCAATATTATGCCTCAATATTTTTGAAGTCACAATATTTTGACAATGATATGGTCAAGCAATAGTTTGGTGTTGATATTTAGGTACCATACATGCTCTTCCGTGTACTTCTTGTGCAGTTGAGGAAGGTTTTTTTTTAAACAGAAAGAATAACAGTGCATATACATAGTCAAGCCAAATTCTGTATTGCTACTGCTAGAGATCAATAGTGCAAAAAGAATGAAGTGCAAAAATGCTTGTATAGATTGAAATTGATATCACTTTGAAGATTGTAAATGCTCCTCAGTTCAAGAGATGTTTTCAAGGTGTGGTTGCTGAAACTAATTGTTTATTTTCCCACAAAGTGGGAGACAACTGAACAACTAGGGGCTTAATCAGCTAACAGAGATGACAGTAACAATCTTAAAAAAGTGAATACAATCAGTGCAGAATACCCCCATAAGGCTGATTCATGGCCTGATACAAAATAGCAAAAATTGTTATCCTGAGCACTCTGTGAACCGTATTTAATCAATTAATATTAAGTACTGGCGGGTGCCCTCGTCGTCGCACGTAGCCTACACGTGCCTTAGAGAATCAAACAAATGTTGAGGATAGAGACACTAGCCTCTGGACTGGGCTCTCCGATAATCATGAAAACAAAGTTTTCTCATTCAAGTTCATTCGTGTTTATTCAGTTCATAACATTTTCAATTTCAATTTATAATGTAGTTGTTGTGATTCATTCTTGCCAACATAATGAAATTCTTATGCTGTGTTATCAAATGCATAAATCCACGTTTTTAGAAAATACCCAATGCATTTCGGGTCCAGCAACAAGCGTGACCCTTCGTCAGGGGTCTATGAAAAAAGAAAACACACAGGACCAAATTAGTCACCCTTCTAGTAAAGGAAATGCTTGACTGTGAAAGCGTAACGTGATTCTCACTCAAAGTTGTGCTAGAAAAGGAACTGGAAAAGTGCAAAAAGTTGTTCGCTGTGGTGAGACTAAGTACCCCCAAATGAAATGTTCGTCACGCATACCGGGACATGTAAACAAATTGAGCAGAAGAGTGCTCCACCTTGGTGCTCTGAAAGACAATTACTGGCTTCTCACTAGAAGTTCAAGCGTACAAAAAGAAGAAGAAGAAAACCTTAAACACACGAACATAAATCACTTACAAGCTCTCCGGAGCGTTCAAGCTTCCATGGATTCCGCAGTTCAACAAAGTCTAACTACACGGGTGCTAATAGGATAGACAGTGTTACACGTGACCGCGGTCACAACCAATGGTGTTGCGGGACCGTGGACACGTGAACCGGGTGATGCGACTTCAAAACAAAGACGCGCTCTTCAAGTAACCCTGCAATAACACTCGGGCAGCGCTGCTGCCTAGCCGATCTGTTAACCATCTGTCATTATACACAGGCAACGAAAAAACAAGACATCAAGTGAAAAAATAAAAACATAGGTGACACGCAAAATATAAACAAAACAAATTAAGTTACCAATACTGCATTCATAATGTACACAATTGAATATGCTGTGTTATGGTGCTATAAACCATACCCCTAATTCAGGGTAACAGGATATGGAACAAGTCAATGTGACCAATCAATGAGTCATAAGACCCATGCGTGTTCGATGCGGTCATTCAAACCCATGGGATGGGCGGAATTGAGTTTTTTAATCCAGTGGAACTCTGCTTTGAGTCTTTGTTTGTCCATGTCAGGACGCTGATGGATAACCTCGATCACCATAAATTTTAATTGTGATATTTGATGATTGCTTTCTTTCCAATGGCATGCTATAGCTGATTTGAGATTGTTGAGTCGAATGTTGCTTTTATGTTCCGTGATACGGACCTTCAGTTTACATTCTGTTTGCCCGATGTATACCTTGCCACATGGGCACTTGCTCAAGTATATACAATTCGCAGTGTCGCAGTTCCCTGAATGCTCTAATTGAATGGGGACCCCTTTAGTGGGATGCATCAAGATGTTGCCACAAATAACATTGTTGCAATGTATGCAATTAAAACATTTCGACATTCCTTTCCAGGTTTTCTTCTCTTTCCTTGAAGTGTTGAGCACTTCTTTCAAGTTTTTTGACCTTTGATATGCGAAAGTGATGCGTGAATCGTGTGTATTGTTGCTTCCACACAAAGAGGGTATTGAGGCTCTAGAATGGAGTCTATTGCATAGTGAACTTGAAGAATACCAGAGAATTTTGATTTTGGAATTAATGCAGTATGCACTGTACCACAGTTATTTCGAATGGAATGGGAAATTCTTTAATCAATCTAACGGAACATCAATGGGCTTTGGGGGGGCCCCCTCATATGCTAATATCTTTATGCAAAAATTTGAAAGGGATCACATACTTGCCAATCAAACATGGACTGAAGGTTTAACCATGTTTAAGAGATTCATCGATGACATTTTCTTAATCTGGTGTGGATCAAAAGAAAAATTGGAAGACAACATCAAAACACTTAATGATCAAAATGAAAGGATTAAATTTACGCACACCATATCAAAGGATTCCATTTCTTTTCTTGACGTACAAATCAATATTTCCAATCATGAGATCAGCACCAGAGTTTTCCAGAAACCCACCGATAGAAATTCAAGTTTGCTTTTTCAAAGTTTCCATCCTGAGCCATTGAAAAAACATTTGCCCTTCTCTCAATACACACGATTGAAGAGAATAACATCCGACGGAGAACAAGCAAAAGAATCAATGTTGCAACAAACTGTCAAATACAAACTAAGAGGGTATCCTGAAGATGTCCTAATACAAGCGATGGCTAAAGTTGATAAAATCCAGAGGATCGATTTGCTGACACCCAGAATCAAATCTACCAGTCAAAAAACCGTATGTGTACTCAAATATTCATCAGATTCAGAGAAAATCAAAAGAATCATTAATAAACATTGGTATTTGGTGCAATCTGAACCAGATCTGAAAGATTTATACAATGAACGCATCACTTTCGCATATCAAAGGTCAAAAAACTTGAAAGAAGTGCTCAACACTTCAAGGAAAGAGAAGAAAACCTGGAAAGGAATGTCGAAATGTTTTAATTGCATACATTGCAACAATGTTATTTGTGGCAACATCTTGATGCATCCCACTAAAGGGGTCCCCATTCAATTAGAGCATTCCGTGAACTGCGACAATGCGAATTGTATATACTTGATCAAGTGCCCATGTGGCAAGGTATACATCGGGCAAACAGAACGTAAACTGAAGGTCCGTATCACGGAACATAAAAGCAACATTCGACTCAACAATCTCAAATCAGCTATAGCATGCCATTGGAAAGAAAGCAATCATCAAATATCACAATTAAAATGTATGGTGATCGAGGTTATCCATCAGCGTCCTGACATGGATCCCATGAAACAAAGACTCAAAGCGGAGTTCCACTGGATTAAAAAACTCAATTCCGCCCATCCCATGGGTTTGAATGACCGCATCGAACACGCATGGGTCTTATGACTCATTGATTGGTCACATTGACTTGTTCCATATCCTGTTACCCTGAATTAGGGGTATGGTTTATAGCACCATAACACAGCATATTCAATTGTGTACATTATGAATGCAGTATTGGTAACTTAATTTGTTTTGTTTATATTTTGCGTGTCACCTATGTTTTTATTTTTTCACTTGATGTCTTGTTTTTTCGTTGCCTGTGTATAATGACAGATGGTTAACAGATCGGCTAGGCAGCAGCGCTGCCCGAGTGTTATTGCAGGGTTACTTGAAGAGCGCGTCTTTGTTTTGAAGTCGCATCACCCGGTTCATGTGTCCACGGTCCCGCAACACCATTGGTTGTGACCCCGGTCACGTGTAACACTGTCTATCCTATTAGCACCCGTGTAGTTAGACTTTGTTGAACTGCGGAATCCATGGAAGCTTGAACGCTCCGGAGAGCTTGTAAGTGATTTATGTTCGTGTGTTTAAGGTTTTCTTCTTCTTCTTTTTGTACGCTTGAACTTCTAGTGAGAAGCCAGTAATTGTCTTTCAGAGCACCGAGGTGGAGCACTCTTCTGCTCAATTTGTTTACATGTCCCGGTATGCATGACGAACATTTCATTTGGGGGTACTTAGTCTCACCGCAGCGAACAACTTTTTGCACTTTTCCAGTTCCTTTTCTAGCACAACGTTGAGTGAGAATCACGTTACGCTTTCACAGTCAAGCATTTCCTTTACTAGAAGGGTGACTAATTTGGTCCTGTGTGTTTTCTTTTTTCATAGACCCCTGACGAAGGGTCACGCTTGTTGCTGGACCCGAAATGCATTGGGTATTTTCTAAAAACGTGGATTTATGCATTTGATAACACAGCATAAGAATTTCATTATGTTGGCAAGAATGAATCACAACAACTACATTATAAATTGAAATTGAAAATGTTATGAACTGAATAAACAGGAATGAACTTGAATGAGAAAACTTTGTTTTCATGATTATCGGAGAGCCCAGTCCAGAGGCTAGTGTCTCTATCCTCAACATTTGTCTGATACAAAATAGGTAACACTTCCAATTGTTGGAAAAACCTCAAATTACTGTTTGCTAATGAACAAATAGTTTTTCAAAATTGTATATATTATCCAAGATTTCCTAGGTAGCATGTATATGACTAAAAGGTTAAACAATACACCTTTAAATGTAATATTACCGTCAGGATAGCATTTCCACTGCTGAGTATATTGCAAGTACAAAGTGACTTTGGGACTCTCACGGTGGTAGACAGCCAATGGCAGTTAGTCAAAGGTTCTACATTGCTGAGGTGCGAAAGACCAACAGAATTACAAAAAGAATCTAGAATAATGCTATTGGCTGGACCCAGACACATTACCTCTAAAATCCAGTCACAAGTGAGCACACCTGCAAAATAAACTATGAAACACACTCCAAATTTGGCCTACATTTTTTGCCATTCCAGACTGAGCAGCCATCTTTATCACAACTATAAATACTCTTTCATCAATCCTTTCCAATGTTTCACTCTTTAACCACCACCACCACCACTATGGGCCCCCCCAAAAAAAGCCTTCAGTTAAAGGGAATTAACAAGCTTGGTGGATGAGTGTTGAGCCCCAAATGTTTGGTACCCAAATTCAGCATCTTCAGCATCCACAAGCCGCTACTGCAAGAGAGGTACAGAAACAGGTAAGAGGGATACAAAAAGAGGCAAAAGGGGTACATAAATTTGCAGGAGAGGTGCACAAAGAAACAAGAGCAGTGCAAAAGAACCAACAGAGGTGCAAAAATAGGCAAGTGAGATACAGAAGTAGATAGGAGAACTGCATAAAGAGAGTTGCACAAACAGGCAAAAGGGGTGCAGAATGAGGAGCAGGTTGGCAGACTGATGCAGGAGAGGTAACGAAAGAGGGAAGAGGGGTGCAGAAAAAAGAAAGAGGGTATAGAAATTTGGAACAGAGGTGCCAAAAGAAGCACGAACAGTGCAGAAAGAACCAACAGAGGTGCAAAATGAGGCATGAGGGATACAGAAAGGGTTAGGAGATGTGCACAAAGAGTCAAGAGGGGTACAGAAAGAGGCAGTAGGGCTAGAAGCAAGAGAGGTGCAGAAAGAAACCAAAGAATTACAGAAAGAATGAACAGAGGTGCAGAAAGAGGCAAAATGAGTGCAGAAAGAGGCAAAGGGGTATAGAAAGAAGCGAAAGGTGCAGAAAGAAGCAAGAGGGATACAGAAAATAGCAACAAAGTTGCCGAAAGAGGCAAGAGGGGTTTAAAAAGAGGGAAAGGGGATACAGAAGTTTGCAAGACAGGTGCAGAAACAAACAAGAGCAGCACAGAAACAACTAAGAGAGGTGCAGAAAGAGGCAAGGGGGTGCATAAAGGGTCAAGAGAAGTACAGAAAGAAGCAACAGAGGTGAAGAAAGAGACAAGAGAACTATAAAAAGATGCAAGAGAGTTGCAGAAACAGGCAAGAGATGTGAAGAAAGAGGGAACAGGGGTACAGAAAGATGCAAGAGAGGTGCAGCCAGAAGGAAGAGAGGTGGAGAAAGAGGCAAGAAGGGTGCAGGAAGAGGCAAGAGGGGCGCAGAAAGAAGCAAGAGAAGTGCATAAAGAAGTAAGAGAAGTGCATAAGGAAGCAACAGATGTGCAGAAAGAAGCAAGAAGGGGGCAGAAACAGGAAGAGAAGCAACAGGGGTTCAGAGGGAGGTAAGGGAAGTGCAGACATAGGCAAGAGAGTTACAGAAACAGGCAAAAGAGATGCAGAAACAAGCAAGAGCAGTGCAGAAAGAACCAACATAGGTGCAAAAGGAGTCAAGAGGGGTGTAGAAAGAGGCAAGAGGGGTGCCAAAATTTGCAAGAGAGGTACAGAAAGAAGCAAGAACAGTGCAAAAGGAAGGTACAGAAGGCGGCATGAGGGTTCAGAAAGTGGCTAGAGCCGTGCAGAAAGAACCAAGAGATGTGCAGGAAAAGGGAAGAAGGGTGCAGAACAAGGCACAAGGGGTGCAAAAAGAAGGAAGGAAAAGAAATGCAGAAAGAAGGAACACAGGTTCTGAAAGAGGCACAAAGGGTGCAGAAAGAGGCCAGAGAAGTGCAGAAAGAAGCAACAGAGGTAAAGGAAGAGGCAAGAGTGGTGCAGAAAGAAGGAAGAGAGGCGTAGAAAGAGACAAGAGAGTTTCACAAAAAGGGAAGAGGGTGCAGAAAGAGGCAAGGGGGTACAGACAAAGCAAGTGAGGTATAGAAAGAGGCAAGAGAGGTACAGAAAGAGACAAGAGAGGTGCAGAAACAGGCAAGAGAAGTTCAGAAATAGACATGAGAATTGCTGAAAGAGGCAAGTGAAATGCAGAAAGAGGCAAGGTGAGTTCAGAAAGAGACAACAGGGGTGCAGAAAGAAGCAAGAGTGGGGCAGAAAGAAGCAACAGAGGTGTAGAAGGAGGCAAGAGAGTTACAGAAAGAGGCAAGAGAGTTGCAGAAACAGGCAAAATAGGTACAAAAAGAGGGAACAGGGTTGCAGACAGAGGCAAGAGAGCTGCAGAAACAGGTAAGGGGTGCAGAAAGAGGAAAGAGGGGCACAGAAATGAAAAGAGAGGTAGCGAAAGAAGCAAGAACAGTGCAAAAGAACCAACAGGGTTGTAAAAAGAGGCAAGTGATGTATAGAAGGAGGTCAGAGAACTGCAGAACTAAAGTTGCACAAACAGGAAAAATGGGTGCAGAATGAGGGAACAGGTTGGCAGACTGAGGCAGGAGAGGTGAAGAAAGAGGGATGAGGGGTGCAGAAAAAGGAAATAGGGTATAGACATTTGGAACATAGGTGCCAAAAGAAGCAAGAGCAGTGCAGAAAGAAGCAACAGAGTTGCAAAAAGAGGCAAGAGGGGTGCATAAAGGGTTAAGAGAGGTACACAAAGAGTCAAGAGGGGCACAGAAAGAGACAGGAGGGGTGTAGAAAGAAGCAAAAGAGATGCAGAAAGAAACCAAACAAGTGCAGATAGAAGGAACAGAGGTGCAGAAAGGGGCAACAGGAGTGGAGAAAGAGGCAAAAAGGGTACAGAAAGAAGTGAGAAGTGCAAAAAGAGGCAAGAGGGGTGCAGTAAGGGTTAGGAGAAGTCCACAAGGAGTCAAGAGGGGTGCATAAAGAGACACATGGGGTTTAGAAAGAAGCAAGAGATGTGCAGAAAGAAACAAAGAAGTGCAGAAAGAAAGAACAGAGGTGCAGAAAGAGGCAAGAGATGCAGAAAGAGGGTGGATGAGTGGAGAAAGAGGCAAGTGGGTGCAGAAAGAAGCAAGAGAGCTGCAGAAAGAAACAGAAAAAGTACAGAAAAAAGGAACAGAGGTGCAGAAAGAGATAAAAGGGCTGAAGAAAGTATTAAGAGGTGTGCAGAACGAGAGAAAAGGGGTGCAGAAAGAAGTGAGAGGTGCAGAAAGAAACAAAAAAGTACAGAAAAAAGGAACAGAGGTGCAGAAAGAGGTAAGAGGGGTGTGGGAAGAGGGGTCTGAAAGAGGCCGAGGGGTGCAGAAAGAAGCAAGAGAGGTACAGAAAGAAGCAATAGAGGTGGAGAAAGAGGGAAGAGTGGTAGAGAAAGAGACAAGAGACGTACAGAAATAGGCAACAGATGCAGAAAGGGGGAAGAGGGGTGGGAAAAGAGGCAAGAGGGTGCATAAAGAAACAAAAGAATTGCAGAAACAAGGACTAGAGGTGCAGAAAGAAGCAGGAGGGGCCAAGAAAGAAGGGTGCAGAAAGAGGCAATAGAGGTGCAGAAAGAGGCAAACGAGGTGCAGAAAGTAGTAGAGGTTTGCAGATTGAGGCAAGAGAAGTCCAGAAAAAGAAAGAAAGGTGCAGATAGAAGCAACAGAAATGCAGAAAGAGACAAGAGAGGTGCATAGTGGCTTGAAAGTCGGTGCAGCCAAACAGTCACATAATTCCAGTGGCCCTGCTCATACCTCTGACTAGGTCCAGATGTGCTCCTCAGTGGTTCCTTCTTTTTTTGTCTCATTGAGTTCATAGTTTAGCTTCTATGGAAATGGGGAAGACTAAACCTGAGGTTACAACTCCACAACACAGACTATCATACCACACAATTAGTCTTCATGACACATAATTCCACTCCACATAAGTCCTACACATGAAATACCACATACTTTCTATCCCCATAATTTCACTGCACAACATACCACATAATTCCACTACACATAACCTACATCCACTCCAGTCTAAGAAACATTATTAAAACACTTTTACATTTACAACGCCAAGCTCTAACTCTTGCAAATGCGAAACCTTTTACATTGCAAATGCTTCTTTAACTACTAGTCGCATGCTGAGTAGAACTTACAGGAGGTACCAGGAGGGCTTCTTAGCCCCCAAAGTCCCTCAGGAGTAAAGTGGACTTCATTCCCCATCCTGCAATCTGCCAGGAGGCACATTTGCAGAGTAGTGGAGAAAGGGGGCATAGCCTCCAAAGTCATCTTAGCAATCCCACTGTGTGGGACTTACTGGAGGTAACAGGAAGGGTAGTTGGCCCCAAGGACATCCTTGAGGGCCAACCACCCCTTCTATTACCTCCAATAAGTCCCACACAGCAGGATTACTAAGTTTTCATTGCAGGCCATGCCCTCTTTGCCCACCGCTCTGCAAATGTGCTCCAAGATGCGCTCTTAGATGGGGATTTAAGTCCCCTGTGCTGCTGGGGATGGTTAGGGTCCGACTAGTCTACCTCTTAACCCCAGTAAGCCCACACAGTGGGATTGATGGGATTGCTGAGAGGTGGATACAGCCCATTCCCCCTTTCTCCACCATTGTGAAAATGCGTCCCTGGCATGCTCTTAGTTGGGGGATGAAGTCTCCTTTCCTCCTGAGGGTCCCTTGGGGGCCGACTAACCCTCTTGTTACCTCCAGTAAGCCCCATACAGCTGGTTTGCTGAGACTGCTCAAAGGCCACACCCCCTTTTTACACCTCTCTGCAAATGCGGCTCCTGGTGTTCTGCTGCTCGGGGGATGAAGTCCACTTCAGTCCTGAGGTCCTCAGGACACTAGAGGACCTCATCGCCCTATAAGCAATCCACTAAGAGGCACATTTGCATAGTAGTGTAGCTACCCAAAGTGCACTTCGCACTACACAAGCTATTCGTAGCACTACGCGAAGTGTGTAGTAGCATGCTGGCACTGTGCAAGATGTTGTTTTCAATGATTGCATAGTGCGGACAAGCATCCGGCACTGTGCAATCATTGAAAACGGCATATTGCACAGTGAGAGCTGTACTTTTCTGCCGCTCAAGAAGATTTTAACTCGAGCTGCAGCTTTCTCAATGCGGACTGGTAGTTTCTCATCATGAGTGGTCGCGAGCATGTGCGACCACTCGCAATGAGAAACCTGATCTCCCCGCGTTGAGAATCTCGCCGGGAGGTTTATTTTCAAAGCTTGCGATCGGCAACTTGATGTTGCTGATCGCAAACAAGGAAAAAGTCTTGCGAGGATGTCATTTTGCTTGCTCGCCGTCGCCAACTTGAAGTGGAGGACCGCGAGCAAGCAAAAAATGAAAGCTGCACTACGCTACGCATGTTTGCACTGTGCTATGTGCAGTTCGCGTAGTGCGAAGTTGCGCAAACTTTGCAAGCGTAGCGTAGTGCTTTGCCCAGGGTTAGTAAAAAGGGGCACTGCCTTGGACCACCCCTCATCAATCCCACTGTGTGGGGCTTAATGGACGTACCTGGTGAGCTAATAGGCCCCTAAGGACACATAAGACTCTGGTGGACTTCATCCCCCAACCTAAAATGCGCCAGGAGGTGTGCTTGTAGAGTGGTGCAGGGAGGGGGTGGGGCCTCTGGCGAGATGCCAGCTTCTGTTTTGTTTTTATTGTTTACAAGGGGGGGCTGTGTGGCCCCCCTTGTCTAAATATTTTTTGGGCCCTGGGGACCCCATCCCCCAGGGCTTGAGCCATATTTCTTTTTTTTGTAATTAACAAACAGGAAGGGGGCTGTGCATCCCCCTTCTTGAGGCCAATTATGGCCCTGTGGACCCATTTCCCTGGGCCTGGCCAGCATGTTTTTTTGGGTGAGGTGCCCATGTGTCCACCCTCCTAAGGCTAATCATGGCCCCAGGAACCCCATCCCTGGGGCAGGCCTTAATTTTTTTATAATTTCAAAAGGGAGTGGGGCCACCCGGGGTCTTATAGAAAAAGAACCCTCAGGACACAAGTGGACCTCATCCCTCAAGCAGTAGTGTGCCAAGAGACACATTTGCAGCGTGGTGTAAAAAGGGGATTAGCCTCGGACCACCTCTCTGCAATCCAGCTGTGTGGTGCTTACTGGAGGTACCTGGTTGGCTAGATGGCTCCCAGGGACCCTCAATATTCAAGGGGACTTAATCCCCCAAAGTAGAACGCGCCAGGAGGCACGTTTGCAGAGTGGTGGAGAAAGGGGGTATGGCCTGTGTCCACCGCTCAGCAATCCCACTGTGTGGGGCTTACTGGAGGTAAGAGGGAGGCTGGTTGGCCCCTAAATGACCCCCAACAGTGAAGGGGATTTCAATCCTCTTCCAAGAGAGCGCCAGCGAGCACGTTTTCAGAATGGTGGGCAAAGGGGGCGTGGCCTGTTATGAGAACTTAGCAATCCTACTGTGGGGTTCTTACTGGAGGTAATAGGAGGGGTAGTTGGTCCGCAAAGATGTCCTTGGGGGCCAAGTACCCAATTTGTTACCTCCAGTAAGTCCCACAGAGTTGGATTGCAAAGAAGTCTTTGGATGCCATGCCCTCTTTTTTCCACCACTCTGTAAATGCGCCTCCTAGCAGACGACAAGATGGGGCTAAAGTCCACTTTACTTCTGAGGGAAGATGAGTTGGCCTATTCGCTAGGGCAGAGGACCTCGAAACTGGGGAACTGAGTTCCAGTCTCGGCATTGACACTGAACATCCTGTGATTCTGGGCAAATCACTTAATTTCCCTGTGCCTAACCAAAAAAAAGAATGTGTCCTATGTAATGCAACTGGTGCTATATAAAGCTCTCCGATACCCTATTCAGGTCAAGTTTGCGCTTTATAAAACTCTGTAAAAAAAGCCCTCATAGAACCTTCTGCAAATCCTACACAGCGGAATTCCTAGGCGCTGGTCGGAGGCCCAGCACCCTTTCTCTACCACTCTGCAAACGTGGCTATGACTTAAAGAAGTATCTTTTTGCACCTCTGATGTAGGGGTAGTTGTAATCCCCCTGCCTTAATATGTACTAGGAAAAACAGTGGTTCCTGTGGAATGATATACTATGAGCTTATGATACATAAGCACAATCGTAATATAGAGGGTTAGGTAATGGCAGAGCGTGAAGGAACTACTAACACACCGATTCCAGTGTAGTATATTTTATGGATTTTTTAAACAATAAAGTTAGGAGTAAACATTATACATCAAAACAACATTTGTGCATAGTGTCCCAAGTGACAAAGGGAAACTAAACCTAAGTTACAATGTGAATATTATATACAAGTTTTCCAAAGTTTGTGAAAGGCGACCTTTATCAAAATAATTCCATGTGAATTGCCTCTATATACAATGATATGTGCTGGGAAAATGGTTTGCTTCTTCTGTTTGTCGACGGCGTTTCGACCCTCAAAACAATGTGGGGTCTCTTCAGGACTCTTGATGAAGGGACATCTAAATGGGAATGAAATAAAAAGAGCATAAGGCCCATATTCCGGCACAAATTCGAAAAAAGGAGAATAAAGGCTGTTGGATAAAAGGTACCTGAATTTATGATTGCTCAGCCTTGTGAAAATGATGTGCCACACGTGAAGAATAGAGGAAAAGGGTTTACTCACATGAGGACACGTCTGGATACTATGATTGTGAGAAAAGAAGCAAAGAAGAATGTTTCATTTACTGGTAATAAAACAATGCGCTTTGTATAATGAAATACAAGTTTCACCAAGGTTCTTACTTCAATGTGAGGACAGGCTGTTAATCCAATGGGGTATTTAGGTAGGCCAGAGGGGCTCAATTAATTTTACGCCACAGCCGTAGTGAGGAAATAGAAATTTTTAGGTAGTCAGTGTGACCCCCACTCGCACCCTAACCATGCACCCGTGCCCCATGTATGTCATGTAATTTCCTTTCCGTGCCTGCCATGAAGACGCATTTACATTTCCGTCTAACGTTAACATGTCAGTTATTCAGTCCTCCATGATAGCAACGTTAATTTGGCTTTTAGGCCTATGTTTCCAATGCATTTCCATGTTACACGTTTAAAATAACGCGAAGCACACGTTTTTCTGGCTCAGTTGAGCCAGGCCCTTAATTGAGGCTCCGAGTCTCTTCTGTCTCTGAAAGCTGCAGTTTAGGTATGCATCCCTGACCTCTACCTTACTTCCTGCTCAGACGAGCGGTGCCCGGCTCGGCCTGGCCTGCCTGCCAAGACGGTATTTTGCCTACAAGTTATCTGCTCAGCCTCCGCAAAAACACATTCCAGTTCAGTGAAATAGGTAAACATATTCCAGCCTGCAGAGCAAAGGGCCCAGCTTTCCTGTCTCCTTGCACGTAATTTACTGCATCCGTTACCATGGTAGGCCCATGGCCCCCGCGCATTGCATGAAGAACCATAGGCACGCACTAGCATTCAGTATTGAACGGCCTCTGCCCGAGAGACCTTTTACTTCAGACAACACATCCTCCAAACATAAGATACCAGATATGTTATAGGTGCAGGTCGTTCTGACACCCCAGACACCAGACTCCTCTACTAGTGCTAAAGTCAAGCCCCCCAGCTCTCCCCAGTTACACGTCATGTTCAGTTGCGCACGCATCCAGGGTAAAGGTTTCTGCTGACCCTGCAGAATTTCTCTATGCATCCACCCACCTATGACATTTCTGTGAAGCTTCCAGCACACACCTCCGTGTATGCCCCTGTACACGCCTTCTTTTACGCACATGTGTTCTTATCTTCTCTCTTTTTCACTCGTTACGCCTACTGTATTCATTTCCGTTATACAGTTTTACTATATATAATGTGTGATGTTAATAAAATGTTGAATATCCCTTCCTGAACCTGAGTGGTGATGGAACCTAATGTCCAGTGTCTCGAGCCACTTAAATAAAGCCCGTATGACTCAGATACCACGGACTCTGCCTCTCATTTTTAATGAGCTATTCCTATTGTCATTTAATGTATAGAAAAATAGTCCCGGTAATTTTATTTACCACATAATCTGGCGCCCGAACAGGGACCCCTCCCCTTCCCCACTCGCCGGCGATGTAACGCAGGCCCCTGACCCCTTCTACAGCCGTGACGGACTCCTGTGCACACCTGCGGGTTTTCCTGCTATCTCCCTCAGGCCCACGGAGGAGACGGAGACTGCGGTCCGGCATCCAGACGAGGCGGTGAGGAATGCGGAGAGTCCCGACCAGAGCCCAAGCCGAGAGAGCAAGGTCCGAGGTATCTGGAAGCCCACCTGTTCCGAAGCGCATGCGTAGTAGCAGCCAGATGCCGTAGCAGTCCAGTCCAGTGCAGTGTCGAGTTTCCGAGGCCTTCAGTTCTGTTTCCCGGTGAGTACCGTTGCTGGGGCGCATCTAGACGGGTTCATTAATTTGTGCCCGGTCAAGACGGGTCTGGGTACACAGACTCGGTCAAGACGTGTTCACTTAGGTGGATACGGTATGACGTGTCTCTTTATGGGACCGGTATGCCTGTACTGTTTTAGCAGTGCATCTAGTACTCCAGTATTCTAGTAATCCAGTATTCTAGTATTGTTTCTCGAGATTTTCAGAATTTATGTTTTTCTATGTACCAGGTAGTATCAGTCTGAAATGTTTTAATGTGTCTAATGTCGTGGTATGAATGATTGTTTGCTATTCATTACTGTGTTTATTGTGTTCACGCTCAAGTAAATTTCAAATATGCCGCTGTTTTCGAAATTACGTCAGATAGGAACCAGGAAAGGGATACTCGAAGAAGCAGTTCCCGTCCCGCCTAGGGACACTCCCGGACATTTTATGTACCATAAGCATGGCTTAGATGCCATACTGTACTTAGACTTATGGGTTGATTATACCAAAGATCTGGAAGAGAAATATAGATGGCCTGTCTCAGGGACATGGGATGCTGATTGCATCATGAGAGTAGAAGAAGCATTGTGGAAAAAGAAAGCCAGACAATCCCAGAAAGATGCCATAGAATTATGGCGTAAAGAAGCGCATAGAAGAACAGAGAAAGAACTTAGAAAAGCAAAGAAAAGTAGAGAATCATCAGAAAAAGCCCAAGAAAAAGAATTACTAGAAGAAGGTGAACGAGTTAGAGCAGAACAATTAGACCGACAAAGAAATGCCCTTATGAAAGGCATGTACCCCCTTCTCGCCGAGGGCCTACCTAAGGCCACCTCGGAAGTACCCAGTAATTTACCGCCACCACTGGTTCCAACTAAACTCCGTCATAAACAGACCACAGTGGACATTTTCCTTTCTTCTTACTTAGATGACACTGTCCCAGAATATGCCAATACAAATACTCCTCGAAATGTTAATCCTTCCAACCCTGTTCATGACACAACTCCCCCCACTGTCTCTGCTGCCACTGGTCCTGGTAATCCCTTTTATGCGCCAGCAACCCAGGGCCAGCCTACATTGCCTACACCTACTACTACTACACCTACTTTACCAGCTCCACTACCACCAGCGACAGCACAACCAGTAATGGTTGACGATCACACTTCGGGAGGAGCAGCAGGAGGTCCCCCTATCACCCCGCCTCAAGTAAAACAAACAACATTAAGAGAAGCAGCATTACAACGCACACCAAAAGTAGCTACATACGCAGCCCTTAAACAGTACCTCACTGATTGCAGATATGATCTAGTCCCAGGCGAAGACCATATGATTCTATATTCAATACGTCTACGACGTGTTACAAACTATTTGGCTATTTTACCAGATATGCGAGAACATTTAGACAACATATACCATTTTATTAGAACGGGGGAGAGACCAGATAGTATTCACGAGGCCATGGCACACCGGAAGGTGGAGACTCAAAATATGATCTTACAGTTTCTGATAAATTGTTTGATAAGGGAACAAGACCAGCCCGGTTATAATAAAGAAGAGATGAATGTCCTGACAAAATGGAGTGACAACATAGCCGATGGCAAACATAGTAGACAGGCTTGTATAGAAGCCATGTACAGAAAGATTTGTAAGGTAATTATAGACATACACGAAAGGGAAAGAGCAGAGAGAGAAGCCGATAAAGAGGATGATGATGTAGTTTCAGAAGGCGATGAAATACCAATTGAGAACCCAGATAAAATAGTGTACGTAGGTAGGGCGAGACCCTTTGACAAACCCATACGCCTAGAATGTAAGAAACGTTTTCTTTCTCCCGTACCAGAACAATGTTCTCTTGAGCATCTATTCCAAGCCACTGATAAAGTACTGAAACAACGAATAGGTTACAGTGAACTTAGCACCATGCATGAACAGGAACTAGCCCGGTCAGCAGTACAATGGGCTGGCAATACTAGTGTATATAAAGATGATTCAGTAGCGCAAACATTTTTGAACCTTTCCCCAGACGAACAGCGATTAGCTGGTATGTACATGATTCAACATCTCATTACATTGTATGAAAGTCAACATTCTGATCCAGGTCCCCTATATAATATATTGGAAGAGTTACTCCTAGGTAGATGGAGAGGCCTAGGTACCGATTTAATTAATATCATTCTAGAACAGCGACACAAATACAAGACTTTCCTGACTCCACATTTTGTTCCCGTTCCACCCCCAGTACGGAAAACATTTTACATAGACAGACAGAATCCCTTACGAGAAGTTCATCCAGTCCGGAGGACGGATGGTGAGCTTGAACGAGTATTCGTATACACACCCTTAACGAAAATGGAATTATTGGAAATGAAAAAATTAGTACCCTGTCACGATAAAGATCCAGCAGGGTTTCACCATGAATTAAAAGACATGCTCCGCATGGGGGAGTATACGTATCCCGATATCATTAAAATGCTGAAAGTTCTGTTGCCTGCAGGGATTTACGAAAAACTTAAAGAAAAAGAATGGGAGGTGGGTGAGAAAAAGATTGATTGGGCAGAATTAGAACACGAAGAAAATACGCGAGTCCCTGGTACTGGTCTTGGGGAAAAAGCTAAAGCATTACCAGAATTATTGGTACAGGTCTTGCCGAGGTTATTGACAACTAAAAAGGAAGACTGGGATGCAATCTCAGCCTGCAAACAGAAACAAGACGAAGACACTAGCGATTTTTATTCCAGATTCGAGAAATGTTTTATTATTAATAGCGGCCTAAAGACAAGTAGTGAATCGTACCCACATCTTTTTCTCTCCTGATCCTGCTGGGAGTACTGTTCCGGTTTGCCCGCTTGTTTCTGGCCGCTTCGCCACACCACGCCTCGCGGCCCCCGCTCCGCGGGAGCCGCTCGCAGGCGAAAGACACTGGTTGGGACTTGGTCTCTGGGTCCCTGAACGTGCATTGGAGCACCAACGCGCCCACAGTAATTGCTGATCTTCACACCAAGGCCAGATGCGGGACTGCGAGAACCAGCGTGCTGAGCGGCGCTCATCGGCCGCAGCTGGTCCTCTTCCCGCCCCCTCCACCCGATAAAACCATCGCGGAGTGCGAGTTGCCTGGGTTTCTCTCCTGATCCTGCTGGGAGTACTGTTCCGGTTTGCCCGCTTGTTTCTGGCCGCTTCGCCACACCACGCCTCGTGGCCCCCGCTCCGCGGGAGCCGCTCGCAGGCGAAAGACACTGGTTGGGACTTGGTCTCTGGGTCCCTGAACGTGCATTGGAGCACCAACGCGCCCACAGTAATTGCTGATCTTCACACCAAGGCCAGAGGCGGGACTGCGAGGACCAGCGTGCTGAGCGGCGCTCATCGGCCACAGCTGGTCCTCTTCCCGCCCCCTCCACCCGATAAAACCATCGCGGAGTGCGAGTTGCCTGGGTTTCTCTCCTGATCCTGCTGGGAGTACTGTTCTGGTTTGCCCGCTTGTTTCTGGCCGCTTCGCCACACCACGCCTCGTGGCCCCCGCTCCGCGGGAGCCGCTCGCAGGCGAAAGACACTGGTTGGGACTTGGTCTCTGGGTCCCTGAACGTGCATTGGAGCACCAACGCGCCCACAGTAATTGCTGATCTTCACACCAAGGCCAGAGGCGGGACTGCGAGGACCAGCGTGCTGAGCGGCGCTCATCGGCCGCAGCTGGTCCTCTTCCCGCCCCCTCCACCCGATAAAACCATCGCGGAGTGCGAGTTGCCTGGGTTTCTCTCCTGATCCTGCTGGGAGTACTGTTCCGGTTTGCCCGCTTGTTTCTGGCCGCTTCGCCACACCACGCCTCGCGGCCCCCGCTCCGCGGGAGCCGCTCGCAGGCGAAAGACACTGGTTGGGACTTGGTCTCTGGGTCCCTGAGCGTGCATTGGAGCACCAACGCGCCCACAGTAATTGCTGATCTTCACACCAAGGCCAGAGGCGTGACTGCGAGGACCAGCGTGCTGAGCGGCGCTCATCGGCCGCAGCTGGTCCTCTTCCCGCCCCCTCCACCTGCCCTTCTCCTTGATAAACTGAGACAGTAACGCGCACGCGGGACGCGCGCGGGGCTAAGGCCGGGGCGAAGACCGGGCAAAGAGCGGGCCGTTCGAGGTCGAAGAGGTCTGGGCTGGGCCATGTCCCTTGGCTGAACGTTTGCTTATGTTCATGTGAGTTAGCCATTTCTTTATCTGTGTTTTAGCTCCCCATCGCCTATCATGTGTACACGAGCCACACGCAGCAAAACCGCCAGGGGTTTAAATAGACCTAGTGGGACCCTGGATGACTTTTTAACAAAGACAAATCTGGCCATTGATGCCGAAATTAACAAAATGCAACACAGGGTCTCCTTGGAACTTGATGCCGCTCGTAAATTGTCCTTAAACATTGCTTCCTCGAAGAAATCTTCATTAGGCAATTTTGCTTTAGCACTTACCCCTGAGCGTACAACTGGCCCTCGCTCCTTGCTTACATTGGCAGACATACACCACCGCCCATCTCTGTCTCCGCCTGAACAAGCGAAGGATCTCCTACTAAATCCTCCGGAGGAGGTTAAGCCACCCACTCCCGTGGTTGGTGTAAGCTCACAGGTAAAGAGCATGTCGCCCAGGGCTGCTGCACATGCTAAAAAAATTGCTCTTCAGCAAAAGAAAAGCTTGGCTAGGTCTGCATTTGCCTGTAAAAAGGCTAAAATTGCGAGAGCCCAGTTTTTTAATTGCCGACGGCAATTAGGCGCCTCTGTCCCTGGGGAATCAAATGATAAAACCTACATAGATTTGCCTGCTAGTGCCACTTCCTATGTCCCGGAGGGTACTGTGATTGTTCCCCAGGTTGAATCTCTTCCTGACTCGAGTAAAGATGGGCTAAGGGAGGAAAGATTGAGTGGGGTTGAGGGGGACAAGAGGGGTGATGAGGAATTTGTACAAACTGTTTGGGACACACTTAAGAAGCTACTTACTCCCTTGGAACTTAGACTCTCCAGAATGGAAAACCATCTGCTTGAAATAGACAGGACAATCGTTACATTAGCTAGTCTTAGTCTCAAGCAAATGGAAGCTAGATTTCCACAGGGGGAGGTTTTACCCTCACAATCTTTAGAGACAGATGCACCTATTGCTCTTTCTCTGAGACCCAAACCTGTACCTAAACCTTGCACAAAAATTGTGAATAACATCATTACCACCCCAAATCATAGTGCTTGCCTCCCGGCAGAGGACCCAGCACCACCTAGACTTAAGCATACTGCCTCTCGTGTTGGAACGGACTCACATTCCCAGCAGAATATAGCACGTTCAAAACCTAGGCCTTTAGCTGTACAGCAACCCAACCAGCCAGCCCCCAATACCCTGCCACCTCTAGAATCTAACAGACCTAACTTCCGTGGTGGCTATATTGACCTACCACCGGAAGCTAGTTCATATGTTATTGTATTAGCTGGTGTACCTACTCTTGATCCACAAGTAAAAGAGGACCATTGGTCTCTTAAAAACAAGGTAATACACTGGCTCAATACAAACAGACAGCTCCCAAGCCACCAAAGAAGCCGGGTACTAATGGTGTGAAGAGTACCATGGGTCGGACCGACCCATAAATCCATCATGGGCGACTGTATAGAGGTGACCTTCGCTGACCCCCATACTGCACAGCACCTCTGTTCATGGGCTCCTTGCGAAGAAGACCACACAGTCGTTGTTAGACCCCTCACTTTTTTCTATCCTTCTAGAAATCAGCATAGGATGGGTGGGCCTTGGACGACAATTCAAAAGTCCAGGAATAGGGGTTTTAGGAATGGGGGATCAAACCAGAGTGCCTGGTGGCAGGGTGTTCCTACGTCAAATATGTTTGGTTGCCTAGAGGAGGTTGATTGACTCAGGGGGGTGAACACAACAAAGCATCCGGCAGACTCTATCTCGCACACCACGATAGTTTCTAGTATGGCTTGTCCTACGTCACCATTAGGCCAAAGAGTAACTCTTGCCAATGCTCATAATCCCCTCCCGGCCGAGGTAGGAATCTTGGCTCAGCCTGCAACTCCTTGCCCTAGTACCCCTGCTAATGAAATTAAAATAGCATCTTGGAATGTAGCGGGCTTACGGGGTCGCCTGGATAATGATGATTGGGTAGATTACATCACTGCACATGATATCATCTTTTTCCAGGAAACCTGGTCAGTTGCCCATTTGTTTAGACTAGGTTTTTTAAACTTTTATAAACCGGCAATACAGGGTATGAAGGGTAGGGCTTCGGGTGGTCTAACCTTATGGATAAAAAATAGCCTGGGCTTCCGCGCTATAGAAATACTGGTGATGAACCCTGATCTTCTTTGTATATCCTTAAGTAAGGAGAACTATAAAGATATAATCCTTATTAATATCTATGCCAGAGGATTTCAGGGTGGTAAGAAACAACCGATCCTAAATGACTTGGAAGCCTTCCTAAATGAGCACAAAAGTGACCAGCTCACTATAGTGGCTGGTGACTTGAACTGCTCTTTTGAACCCATCCTGAACCTTGCTGAGGATGTTGGCTTAGAAGAAGATTCCGCTTGGAACATTCCTCCGCTAACAATTACTAAGGGCGTCAGGGGAACCGAGGCTGCCTTCAATTGGCTTGGGCTCTGCCTGGAATGGGGGCTTCGAGCAGTGAATGGCCGTAGTTTATCTGACAAGGAGGGGAAGCCAACCTTTGACAATGGGTCTTGCGCAAGCCGCATTGACTATATATTAATCAGTATTGAATCTTGGGCCTTTGTAACTGACATGGCAATAGAAACCAGGCCAGAGAGTGATCACAATCCTCTCTCACTTGTACACAAGGTTCCTGGACTTGGGCCTTCACAGGCGGAATCAGCCTGTATCACATCTGACCTTGTCTTGTGTGATAACAGAAGACGGGTCAAATGGTCAAGGGTGATAGCTGACCAAGAACTTGTCGGCCAGATAGAAGAATTGGTCCTGGATACCAAAGATAGGATGATGGCACTATCCCCAAATGACATGCCTGAGTCTAAAAATGTTGACCTCCACGAGGCATGTTTTGCGGCCATTAAGGAACTTCTTACCAGGCCATGCCGGAAACAGAAGGCAAAGCAACCCAAAGGCTGGTATAATAAAAATTGTAGAGAAACCCATAGTATCCTTATTGCTGCGGTTAAATCTAGAAATGTCTCGGATATTAGGGCAGCGAGACAGGTTTATAAACGCACTATCTGGGAAGCTAAAAGGGATTGGGACGATTCCTATTGGCTTGATCTTCTTCAAGCATGTGAGTCGTCTAACCAAAATAAGTTTTGGGAGATAGTCAGACGGGGCAGGGGTTCAGACTCATTATCCCCTGAAAACCATGTTTCTGCTGCAGACTGGGTAAAAAAAATTTCTGCCCAATTTATTAACCCAAATGTCCCCCAGTTGGCTGAAGGGCCCTTAACAGGGACCACATTAGCTTCCCATGGGGAGAGATTTATTTTTAGTATTTTAGACACTGAACATGCACTAGGTTCCATTCAGTTTGGGAAAGCACCAGGTATTGATGCTGTACCAGCTGACCTTTTTAAACTGAATTTAGATCTGTGGGTCCTTATATAACAACCATGGCAAATTCCATCGCAGCAGGGGAAAGGATACCGCAGTCCTGGAATGGGGCGGAGATAATCCCGGTCTATAAGAAAGGGGATCGATCTCTACCGAAAAACTATCGCCCCATTAGCCTGATCGACACCATTCAGAAAGTGGTATCACGAATGGCCCTAGCTAGAATACAGGGGTGGATTGAGCAAAACAACATTCTCTCCCCCATGCAGGCAGGGTTCAGATCAGGCACCAGTACCCTTGACCAGGTGTTTCGTCTTACCATGATGTACTGGAAGGTGGTTCTTTTGGGCGGTGGTGTCATCTATGCCGCTTTTGTCGATCTTAGGTCGGCATTCGACCTGGTTCCTAGGGCAAAACTCTGGGATGCCCTGAGAATCATGGGACTTCCACCAGAATTACTAGAGCTGGTTAGGCGCCTTCATGAGGATAATTTTGCCCGCGTGAGATGGGGTAAACAGGGTCAGGTGACCGCTAGCTTCCCTGTTGAACGCGGTGTCTGGCAGGGTTGCGTGCTGGCCCCTACCTTGTTCCTCCTGTTTATCAACCGGGTGGTTGCATTTTTTAATGACACTCATACTGATGCTCCAACCCTGGGGGGTTCAAAGTATCCCATGCTAATATTCGCCGACGACACCCTGCTCCTCTCAAGGACTCAGAGCGGTCTACAAGCTGCTTTAAACAGATTTGCTGAATTTTGTCAAATAAATGACCTCCAGATTAACGCTGACAAAACCAAATTCATGATTTTTAATAAGAACAAACCTATCACTAGTTCATTTTCATTAGAGGGTGTTCCAATAGAACAGGTTAAAGTCATGGCATACTTGGCGTGACTCTTGACCATCAACTCACATGGAAACCCCAGTTGGAGGTGTTAACCCTCAAATTTGTTCGCCTTACAGGATGCCTGTTGAAAGAGCAGAAAAAAACCTTGACAAAACGCATTAAACCAGCGTTAAAAATTTACGAGGCCAAGGTGAATGCGGCTACCCTGTATGGTGCGGATATATGGGGCTACAAAGGCTTGTCGGCTCTCACCACCGCACAGAATAGGTTTTTTCGGAACCTAGTGGGACTCCCCCAATCTTCCCCCATCACACCATTGCTTTTAGATTTAGGTTGTAGACCGCTGGATGAGATGGCTCAGTACCGTCTTGTAGCTCTTTGGCGCCGCCTCTGGACGACGCAAGAACTTAGTTTATTTGCCCATGAATTAGGTGAGGTCAGAGCATTGTGGGGTGCCCAGAAAATTCCATGGCTACGGGAGATCAAACAAATACTGTATTCTATGGGCCTCCCAGAACTATGGTTACATCCCGAATGTTCTAGATTCCCATCGAAAGTGGAATTCAAAGAGCTTTATTGGGCTGTTAAAAAATCTGTACTGGTCACCCAATCCTCAGTTAATAACCTAACGGGACAGTTTCTAATGCATAAGATAACCCCATCTCTTGAACCTTATTGGGATTTGATATGCAAAACACTTGATCGCAAGCTGTACCATCAGTTTCGGGTGGGAACCTTGCCGATCAAGTCCTTTACTGTGAAGTGGGCAATAAACTCAAGTAACAAATGCCCCTTTTGTCCTGATCAGGTAGAAAGTCTAGGTCACATATTTTTTGCATGTCCTGCTTATCGATCGCCTAGACTAAAATGGTTGAAACCAATTTGTAAAACACTTAATTGTGGAGGTAGCCACACAGCCCTGCTTAAACTGCGAGATTTACGCACTGCTAAATCAGTGATTTGTGTTGCTAAATTTTTGGGTTGGTTGTGGCTAATTTGTGTAAAGAAACTGCAAACCGTTTTTTAATAGTAATCAGTTTTAATGCTTGTATAATGCTGTATTCCATCTTTTATGTATCGGGGGATCCAATGTACAATGCTGTAATGTGAAAATGCTTTTAAAACATAATTTTGCTGTCTTTTATGAATTTTTTATTCGAAATAAAGACTAATTGAACTGAACTGACCAAATTAGTAGAGAATTCCTTACCACAGGTTAAAAATAGAGTACTAAAAGTAGAGAGTACATGGCAAGCTAATACCCCTTCCCAAATGTTGCAAATGTTATAGTACCATCAAAACCGAATTCGAGAAGAACACGAACAGAGACGCATGAAAGACACGAAAATGAAAGTATTAGTTGCTCAGTCTGTTCCAGCTGATGGTCAGAAGAGGGGTACGACACCGACCAGTCATTCTGCAGCTCCTGTTAAAGGGAACTGCAACTACTGTAAACAGCCAGGTCACTATATAAACGAATGTACTGTCCTGAAATACAATATAGCTACTGGCAAAACTAAAGAAAGACCGCGTCCACCTAGACAAGAACATGTTCCACAAAATATTCCGTAGAACACGCAACCTCCACAGAATCCACAACAGACAGTAGCAGTACCCCAGCCCCAACCCATAGCTGCCACACAACATGTCCCGCAACAAATGTATCAGTATGCACAGTCAGATTACCCCAACTATCAGCAGTACTCATGAAACAGCCTAGAGAGGGAGGTTGGCTTGCCCCTTATCGAGGTTCCTGTAGATCAAGAGGGTCCCTATGTACATAGTCAGGTATTAGGGAAAGACAGAAAATTTTTGATTGACACAGGGGCGAGCAGAACTACCATCAGTCATGACGAGGTTCCAGGGGCACCCCTCTCAGGCTCACAGAATGTTTCCCTGGGATTTTCAGGAAAGCCTATTGTTAATGAAGTGTCAAAACCAGTTCCCCTAGAAGTTGGTCCGTTATCTCGAACTACAGACTTGTTACTTACGAAATCATGCCCTGAAAACTTGCTTGGTATAAAAACGTTGAAAGCACTAGGTGCAGTGATTTGTTGTTCTCCGGAAGGAGTGAGATTGTTTTTACGTGATTTTAAAGGTCATTATGTGTTGAGAGATTTTGATCCCAGACTTCAGAATGTTCCACAGCATTTATGGGCGCAAGGCCCAACTGATGTAGGTTGTATGCACATTACACCATACCGTGTTACTCTCAAACAAGGAGTTGTACTACCCCGAATCCGACAATACAAGTTACCACCTGATGCTGTAGAGGCTTTACTGAAAATTGTTGACGAGCTCATTGCACAAGGAGTGGTTGTAGAAACCGACTCCAATGTATGTAATTCCCCTATCATTCCTATTCTTAAACGAACTGACCCAAATGCACCACCGGTCTACAGATTGGTGATTGATCTCCGAGAATTAAACAAATGCATAATACCGCAGTACCCTGTGGTCCAAGACATTTCGTCACTATTGACTGCTATTGACTCAGAAGCTGTGTTCTTTACTGTAATCGATCCCAAGAACGCCTTCTTTAGTGTCCCCATTCACCCGGAAAGCCAATACCTTTTCGGATTCTGTTTAAATGGCCGAAGCTTCAAATTTGCAAGTGCTCCTCAAGGATTCACAGAAAGCCCTAGTATCTACAGCCAAGCTTTGAAACGACAACTAGACAGTATTCACATGCCTACTGACACTGCCCTACTCCAGTATGTTGATGATCTGCTGATCACAGCACGAACAGAACGAGATTGTGAACGTGCATCACTGACAGTCCTATATTTCCTGGCAGAAAAGGGGCACAAGGTGTCCCCTTCAAAGTTACAATTCTGTGGCCAGCAAGTGGTATACCTTGGACACTTGCTGTCCAAGAGGGGTAGACAGTTGACACCTGACCGTATCCAGTTAATTACACATCTTCCACAGCCCAAGACACAAAAGGAAGTACGGGCCTTCATTGGCCTCACTTCTTACTGCAGACAATGGATTCCTCAGTATGCATATCTAGCAAAGCCACTCATACAGTTGACAACACAGGAGGCAGCGACTTCGACTGTCCTCCCTTGGACTCAGGAACATACACAAGCTTTTGATGAACTGAAGAAAGCCTTATGTCAAGCACCTGTTTTAGCGACACCATGTTACAGCAAGCCTTTTACACTTTTTGTTACTGAACACGATGGCGCAGCATTATCTGTTCTGACACAAGATCAAGCAGGAAAACACAAGCCTTGTGCTTAATTTTTCTAGTACATTGGATCCGGTAGCCCAGGCTCTGCCTGCGTGCCTAAAATCAGTTGCAGCAACAGCTCTAGCAATCAGACAAAGTGATTCCATAGTATTAGGACATCCCTTGACAGTACAAGTTCCACATTCCGTGGAAGTCCTCCTAAACAGGACACAGACTCAGCACTTGACCATAGCAAGACTGACAGGATATGAATTGACACTGTTTCAGCCACACATAGAGATCAGACGTTGCAATACATTAAATCCTGCTACACTTTTACCCTCGAGCACAACAGACCCTACACCACATGACTGTGTGGAAGTCATTAACACAATTACGAAACCAAGACAAGACTTGACAGACATTGCATTACCCGACCCGGACCTGACACTTTATGTGGATGGTTCATGTATGAGAACAAGCACAGGAGAGTTAGTGGCCGCATATGCAGTGACCACTGAGACTGAAGTCATAGAAACACATTGTATTGACACACTGTCTGCTCAAGCAGCAGAGCTCATTGCTCTGACCCAAGCCTGTATACGAGCCAACAACCTGAAAGTAAACATATACACAGATTCACAGTATGCATTCGGAGTCGTACACGACTTCGGCGTTCTCTGGCAAGAGAGAGGTTTTCTGACTTCCCATGGAGCCAAGATCCAGCATGGTCCCCTCATTCCAGCTCTGTTAGAAGCAATACATTTGCCTACAGCCATAGCCATCATGAAGTGCAAAACACATACTAAGGTTACAGACACTATTTCCCAGGGTAACGACCTGGCAGATCGAACAGCTAAGCTTACAGTTCAGACTCAAACAGACATATCGACTGACATGACAAAGACTGAAGTAACTCCACTGACACATTGCATGACAGTCAGGGATCCCACACAAGATGTACTCGACACACAGACACATGCCACTCCGGACGAAATCAAGAAATGGACTGAACAAGGAGGGGTCCAGACAGATCAGGGATGGGTGACGAAGGGAAAAGCCACATGGTTTCTCCCCGACTCTATGGTTCAAGTTATCATTAATACAGCACATAGTCCAGCACATTTAGGAGAAAAAGCCATGTTAGACAGTATCCAGAATATTTGGTTCAACAAGCATTTACGTGCGGCAGCAAAACAGAAAGTGCGTACCTGCATGATCTGTTGTCAGTTCAATCCAGGCAAAGGCATTCCCGTGGAACAAGGTGAATTTCATCCTCCTGACCATCCTTTTGAAGTCCTCCAGATGGATTATATCCAGATGGACAGATGCCGAGGATTCAAGTATGTCCTCGTAGTTGTAAGTGCCCTTTCCAGATGGACAGAAGCTTACCCAGTCCCAGATTACACTGCTGTGACCACTGCCAAGCAGCTGGTTCGTGAATTCTTCCCGCGATACGGCTTGCCCCGTGTCGTGTACTCAGATAATGGACAGCCATTCTCGTCCGAACTCATGAAACAGGTATCACTCCTGTTAGGATATCAGTGGAAATTTCATTGTGTACGACACCCCGAAGCAGCAGGTCTCGTTGAGAGACATAATCAGACCCTGAAAGCACGGTTAGCGAAAGTCTGTGCAGAAAAAGGTGTAGATTGGATGGTAGCCTTGCTGGTTGCCCTCTTTTACATGCGTATGGTAGCTCATTCCAGAACAGGGCTATCCCCGTACGAAGTGGTCTTTGGCAGACCACCGAATATGTGGGGGACGCCTATGCCGCGTAAGATCACAGATGTTGAAAGTAATATGCTGACAGATTACCTGGCTTCCTTGATGTCTGCACTACTATCTTGTCATTCACAGGTCGCGGCTGCCTTCCCGGACAACACACAAGTGAAACCGCATGAAATCGTTCCGGGAGACCTAGTACATATAAGAAATTTCGACCGTTCAAGCCCTCTGGAGCCCAGGTGGAAGGAACCGAAACTGGTGTTGATGACCACGAGGACCGCAATTAAAGTAGAGGGAAGGAAAGGCTGGATCCATTCCAGCCACATCAAACGCTTTCATGGACTGAGTCCAGAGACTTTTCCCAAGGACTGCCCCGTTTCCGATACAGACTCTAAACTCCCTCTGTTAGAGAAAACTCTGCAGCAGGAGTATAAATCAAAGTTGAGGTCTAGTAAGTCAGACAGCGTTTAATTGTTTAAGCCCCCCCCGGGTGAAGCGGTTAGACAGGTTTCTGACATGTATGAGATAGACCCAAATAGTCAGAGAGATAGACAGAAAGTCAAGAAAATGAAATACTGTAAAAATCTACGAAGCAGATGCATCATAACATTGCTTTTTATGTTTTTTTCTGAGTATTACGATCATATGTATAAGCTGGACATTACATGTTTTCTTTCCTCCTCTTGGTTCACATGTACATTCTTCTTCCAATGACACCATAGAGCACACTTTCAGTGACCTGCCACCACACGAATTGTCCTATCGTTTAGCACTGCGCAACAACACTTTTATCCGTATGTTACACCATTCTCATCAGACCAGCAATGCCACGAATTGCTGGGTATGCGGCCGACTCCCTCCTTATCAGAAATACAAGGGAGCTCTGCCCCTCTTTCCCTACCCGTTTACACATAATGGTTCGTGCGGTGCATGGCTTACTTTAATGTCCTCCTTAGACAGTGAGTCCAAAGTTTCCCAAGGCAATTGGATATGGGGAAATCTGAATACAGTTATGAATAAAGCATGTTTCCCAGACAAGGACGGCCTTCCCCAAAGGACAGGGACCGATCTAGAAAATGAAGTATATGGATTAGGAAATTTTACCCTTAACCTCATGATTCTGAACGTTCAGTCCGAGACTAATTCGGACTTACCGTTTATAACAGTATTACCAGTAACAGGCGAATTATGAGTTAGAAAGAATGGTTCTGTACATCTAGGACACAGTGATTGTAATACTGTGGTCAAATTCAGTGATAAAGGAAAGTCTACTTTCAAAGCTTCCCGCCAATCTTATTTTATTTGTGGTCAGACAGCTTATGTACGTCTGCCCTTAGATTGGGATGGAACGTGTTACATCGCGTTCCTATTACCACCTGTTTTTCTAGCCCCATCCGATTATCATCGAAATTCACACCTTGTACATATAAGACATAAAAGGGAGATTGAGTCCCCAATTGTCGATCAGACTGAGACAGCATGGGAACAATATACAGATTTCAATAAAGGATTCTTTTTCTTTGTAGGTCCTGTCCAAAACAGTAAACTGATACGCAAATTAACAAGAACTCTTGAAGCAGTAGTGAGTGAGACTACTTCTGCCTTAGGTAACTTAACGGAAGAACAGTCTGCTATGAGACTTGTTGTTCTTCAAAACCGCCTTGTCCTTGACATCATCCTGGCCGATAGGGGTGGGGCTTGTAGAGTGATCGGATCCAGTTGTTGTGTGTTTATTCCTAATAACGCACCGTCAGTATACAAAGCAATAACAAGACTCCATAAGATTGCTCTCCAGATGCACCAGAATCCTGGCTCCTGGACATGGTCCGGTTGGCTCTGGAGTGTGATATTCGCCTGGGGATGGAATGTACTGTAATTCCTAGGAATAGTACTGCTCATAGTATTCAGTTGTTGTCTCTGTTTGCAATGTGGGCCAGCGATTTGCGGCTTGTGCGCCACGTCTTGTATTCCCCGTCCAAGTCCACGTTCCCGTTCCCGAATGAAGAAAGATGAGCAAATGATGTTATATAAACAGATAGATGGTCTCATGAAAATAGATATATCCTGAAGGGCACAGTAGGGGCCAAGGAGGGAATGAGGAAATAGAAATTTTTAGGTAGTCAGTGTGACCCCCACTCGCACCCTAACCATGCACCCGTGCCCCATGTATGTCATGTAATTTCCTTTCCGTGCCTGCCATGAAGACGCATTTACATTTCCGTCTATCGTTAACATGTCAGTTATTCAGTCCTCCATGAAAGCAACATTAATTTGGCTTTTAGGCATATGTTTCCAATGCATTTCCAAGTTACACGTTTAAAATAACGCGAAGCACACGTTTTTCTGGCTCAGTCGAGCCAGGCCCTTAATTGAGGCTCCGAGTCTCTTCTGTCTCTGAAAGCTGCAGTTTAGGTATGCATCCCTGACCTCTACCTTACTTCCTGCTCAGACGAGCGGTGCCCGGCTCGGCCTGGCCTGCCTGCCAAGACGGTATTTTGCCTACAAGTTATCTGCTCAGCCTCCGCAAAAACACATTCCAGTTCAGTGAAATAGGTAAACATATTCCAGCCTGCAGAGCAAAGGGCCCAGCTTTCCTGTCTCCTTGCACGTAATTTACTGCACCCGTTACCATGGTAGGCCCATGGCCCCCGCGCATTGCATGAAGAACCATAGGCACGCACTAGCATTCAGTATTGAACGGCCTCTGCCCGAGAGACCTTTTACTTCAGACAACACATCCTCCAAACATAAGATACCAGATATGTTATAGGTGCAGATCGTTCTGACACCCCAGACACCAGACTCCTCTACTAGTGCTAAAGTCAAGCCCCCCAGCTCTCCCCAGTTACACGCCATGTTCAGTTGCGCACGCATCCAGGGTAAAGGTTTCTGCTGACCCTGCAGAATTTCTCTATGCATCCACCCACCTATGACACTTCTGTGACGCTTCCAGCACACACCTCCGTGTACGCCCCTGTAAACGCCTTCTTTTACGCACATGTGTTCTTATCTCTCTTTTTCACTCGTTACGCCTACTGTATTCATTTCCGTTATACAGTTTTACTATATATAATGTGTGATGTTAATAAAATGTTGAATATCCCTTCCTGAACCTGAGTGGTGATGGAACCCGATGTCCAGTGTCTCGAGCCACTTAAATAAAGCCCGTATGACTCAGATACTATTCCTATTGTCATTTAATGTATAGAAAAATAGTCCCGGTAATTTTATTTACCACAGTAGTATTGTAGAATCCCTTTGTGGATTAACAGTGAAAATGCACTGGGAGTTTCTCTGGAAATTCAAATAATAATGATATAGGGGTCAGTATGCTAAAGTAAGGGCTGATCAAAAGGGCTAAGCGGCCTAGATGTGCCATTTCTTACCTCAGTAGAAGATTAGAAAATAGGGACAGCGCTCCGCATGTATATTCAGAAAAAGCTGCGTCAGTCATCTTGATCCGGTACAATGACAGAGATCCTCATCCAGAGAGGATTGTTATATACAAGGTTTCCCGCTCTTTTTGCCAAGGGAAACCGGCAGACCTAGCTAGGGAAAACTGCTGCACCGAGCAATCTGGTGTTCCAGGTCCGTGATCGGTAAAGAGTGAAAAAAGACCTCAGTGGGAGGTGAAGAACTGGAAGGTGTGGCACAATGGTTGTGTTGCTGCGCTAATGACAGTGGTGAGTTCTCTGTCAATAGGTGGAAATTAACGTACAATATCGGTGATGGGTACTAAATAGGGAAGAACAGGTAAAATGACATATATACTTTATATATTTACAAAAATCTGAATTTCGCCGGTATTTGTAATATGCAATCACGCATGCTGAGCACTTCATGGAGTGTGAACATTGTATGCGTGCATTTCATAGTTGTAATTCTTAGTGAACACGTTGTAATTCTTAGTTAGTGAACACGTATTTCATGAGATTAGATCTAATATATACAGTTCAAATGTCACAGCAAAAATGAATTAAATAAAGCTGTTGGAGCAAGCATTGTCGGGTGTCAGATGACATACAGGTGTATTCAGGCCACAATTGTTATATCGCAGACAGTTGTTTACCAAAGGGTAGTGACATATCCTCTCCATTCCTCAGCAGAATTAAGCCCTTCATTTATTGAATTAACCTTGTCTAGCCAGCGGCATCCATTCCGTTGGAGTATCTGAAGGATGTCACATCCTTTTTCTGGAAGAGTGGCGAGCTCAGTTACTTGCCACTTTATTTCATCAGAAGTATGACCTTTTACATTGTAATGAGAAACACGTGGTGCATTTTCAACTGATCTGCATATACGGCTGCGATGTTGGCCAATGTGAACCTTGACCGGTTGCTGTGTTTGTCCAATATAGGGGCGGCCACATGGACACCATATGCAATAAACAACATACTTTGTGTTGCAGTTAGAGAATGATTGTAAATCAGGTTTTACACTACCATGTTCAAATGTGTTGGTATTAAAGTGAAATTGCAGGAAACACAGTTGCCCCATTTGTGGTGTCTTATCATTTTCAGTAAGCCCCATGCGGTATTCAATGAGTTTGTCCTGTTGGTGATTAAGTCTGTTAATGACCTGACCAGATGATCTTTTAGATTTTTTTCCACATGTGCTTGTATCAGTGATTGTATAAGAGAGTAAGCATGTGTTAGTATCTGTATGGATAAATAAGGTGCTGTGTGTATAACTATATGTGAGTAAATGGGAGTCTGAATGATTCTTTGCATGTTTTACTAGGTGTGTGAGTAACTCTTTGGATGAGTGGCAATTTGTGAGTATCTGTATAGGTGTATGAGTGCAAATTGTAGTGCTGTCTTGATGAGTGACTACATGTATGAGTGACAGTATGGGTGAATGAGTGGACACTTGTGTAGACCTAGGAATCACGGAGTGGGTATGTAGTAACTGGTATTGGTGAGTCTATGGTTTCAAAAATGGTAGTCTGTATTTTACAGTGGGTGTGTCAAAGGTTATATTAGGGTGTGATGAGGTGCATCATATGATAATGTGGTTGATGTAATCAGTGATGTCATCAGTGATGTCATCTGGGATGTCATCAGTGATGTCCCTGACCATGTCAAGAATGATGTAATATGTGACATCATCAGCAGTGCATTGCGGGGGCGCGAGTTATGGTTAGCTCAACTAACTATAATGGCCGAATTTCTCTGGTTTTGTACAAGTGAAATGTCCAACTAACTATAACGTCCCTGAAACATATGATTTTTTCACTGAATTTCTATGGTTTTTAAATGCTAATTTCTAACTATAATGTCCCTAAAACCAATGTTTTTTTTTCAGTGAAAATACATACACCCAGACACTAAGGGCCGTATAACGAGGTTGGAGGTCAGACAGCTGGAGAACCGTGTCCATCTACTCCAGGCTGCTGCTGTGCCAGCAGACAACTACCCATCGTATTATGAGTTGAGCAGTCCCAAACACACACCACCACCCTGGAAATCCTGTCAGAAGTTCTGCAGCGGAGTCACGTGGGCTGATTTGTCAGCTGTGTGACGGCAGACACTGTCAGGATAGCCTTTCCACTGCTGAGTTTATTGCGAGTAGAAAGTGACTATGGGACTCTCATGGTGGGAGATAGCCAATGACAGTTAGTCAAAGGTGGTACATAGCCGATGTGCGAAGGACCAAAAGAATTACAAAAATAATCTAGAAAAATGCTATTGGCTGGACCCAGACTCGACTCTGGTAAGCCATACTACAATAAATGTCACACTATCTCAATGTCCTTTCTACATTCAAATAGGCATTTCCATCCTCATTCACATCTACTCCCTGAGCAATGCATGTAGAATTGATCTCTAAAGTTGGTTTCTATGCGGCAATGAATAATGTTGCTAACTACACAGATATTAATTGCAAAAATTGTGTTATATTCCAATGCTTTCTGTAAGTGCTGCATTAAATACTACAAGAATGGGGGCATGTAATGTGGGATCATGTAAATGTGTGTTCAATCAATGATCTGACCTTTGACCTTTTTGGCCACTGGATTGTTCCCCACGCGCACAACGACTCCCAGCTGTCCTCGTGTCTCCCCTCCCCGCCCTCGCTGCTTCCTGCTAATTGTCCCTGGTGTCTAGTGGCAAGCGTTTAATTTTGTAGTACTGTATTTGGTGTTTTCCTTTCATTTTGCCCCTTTTGCCTGTTTTCTCTCATTTTGTGCTGCTCTTGCCCCCCAGCGCCTCTGCTCCCTCGAGCCGTCTCCTTTCCTCACCGCTGCGTCCCTGCGGCCGCCCCCCTCGAGTCCTCATTCGTCCCCGCCTCCCGCCTTCCAGCTGCTCCTCCCTCCCACCTCCCCTTCGTAATGGCGGTCGCTGCGCACTACGGTGAGTGACCTTTGACCTTTGTGGCCACTGGATCGCTCCCCACACGCACAGCGACACCTAGCTGTCCTTGTGTCCCCCCTCCCCGCCCTCGCTGCTTCCTGCTGATTATCCCTGGTGTCTAGTGGCAAGCGTTTAATTATTTTGTAGTACTGTATTTGGTGTTTTCCAAGCATTCTGACCCTTGCGCCTGTTTTCTCTCATTTTGTGCTGCTCTTGCCCCCCAGCGCCTCGGCTCCCCCGAGCCGTCTCCTTTCCTCGCCACTGCGTCCCTGAGGCCCGCCCCCCTCGAGCCCCCATTCGTCCCCGCCTCCCGCCTGCCAGCTGCTCCACCTACCCTTCTTAATGGCAGTTGCTGCGCGACCGCGCCACTGGCGTGCCGAAGGCCCGCCAGAGGCAAGCCCGTCTGTGCCCGTCCACACCTGGACCGCGACCAGCACCACCCCCCTGGTCCGCAGGACCTTCGCACCCCCAGACGCCACTACACTGCCAGCGACCTCAACGCCTTCAATCCTGGCTGAACCACAGCATGCTTCCAGTCCTCACTGAGGAACACCCACGGACCCTTCTCCTGCCACACCTGCAGCTTCACCTGCGACAGAACCACCAAACCCCCAAAGACCAGAACCAACCACCTCCACTGCATACTCCTCAACACCCGCTCTGCACGCAAGCACGCCATCGAGCTCTGGGACTTACTCGACACCGCCGCCCTTATTGACCGAAACCTGGTGGAACGACTCCTCGGCGCCCAACATCGCCATAGCCAACCCGGAGGGCTACAAGATCACCCGCAGGGATCGCACCAACGGAACCAGAGGAGGAATAGCCATCTCCCACAAGTTCACCCTCAATGTCTACACCCACACGGACGACACCCTCAAGACCGCCGAACACCTGCACTTCCAAATATACACCGACCCCAACACCACCCTCAGAGGAACGCTCGTCTACAGACCCCCCCGGACCACAGGCACCTTTCAGAGACTCGATCGCCAACCTTGCCAGAACCCACTCACTCGCCTCCATGGACTACATCCTCCTCGGGGACCTAAACTTCTACCTCGAGAACAACAACGACGCCAACTCCACCACTCTGATCGACAACCTCGCCAACCTCTGCCTCAGAAAACTCGTCACCGCACCCACCCATCTTCTCCACAAGTGCCTACGTCACCTTCAACCACACCACCGAACTCCACTGGACTCTCCACCACTGCATCCATTTCACCTTCCAGAAACATATCAAGCAGCACCGCACCCTACAACCACCGCCGCTGCTGGAGCAAAGTCACCGATGATCAGCTGACCAGTGCCCTTGCCCAGACCCCGCCAACTGACCCCACCGACCCAGACACCGCGGCCCACAACCTCAGACAGTGGATCAACAACTGTGCCAACTCCCTCACACCACTCAGGAAGACCACCAACAACCAAGCCAGCAAGAAAGCCATCTGTTTCACAGAAGAACTCCAGACCTCCAAGTGCAACTGCCGGAAACTTAGGAAGAAATGGCTCTACCAACGCACACCTGAGAGCCTCGCTGCCCACAAGGATGCCACCTGCAGACCCCGCCAACTCATCAGACAAGCCAAGAGATCCTCCTTCAAAGACCGCCTGGATAACAATGCACACGACAGCAAAGAGCTCCTCAGCATCGTGAAAGAACTCTCCAACCCCAGCGCCAACGTCAACGACATACAACCATCTCAAGAACCCTGCAACTCGCTGGCCACCTTCTTCCGGAAGATCACCGATATCCACGACAGCTTCAACACCACGACCGCCCTGACCATGCCAGATGCACCCCCACAAACACCACCCGCGCCAACCGCCTGACCTCCTGTACCAACGTCAATGACACAGAGACATGCAAGATCATGAACTCCATCCACTAAGTATCACTGTCAGACCCATGCCCTCACCACGTGTACAACAAAGCTGACGCAGCCATCGCCCTCCAACTACGGAAGGTCATCAACATCTCCTTCGAAACAGCTACATTCCCAGAAAGCTGGAAGCACGCCAAAATTAACGCCCTCCTCAAGAAGCCCAAGGCAGACCCACAGGACCTGAAGAATTTCTGACCCATATCCTTACTCCCGTTCCCGGCGAAGGTCATCAAGAAAATCGTCAACACACAACTCACCCGCCACCTCGAAGACAATGACATCCTGGACCCCTCCCAGTCTGGTTTCAGACGAAACCACAGCACCGAGACCGCCCTTCTCGCCGCCACAGATGACATCAGATGCCAACTGGACAGCGGCGAAACATCAGCCCTCATCCTCCTGGACCTGTCAGCCGCCTGTGACACGGTCTGCCATCGCACTCAAATAACACGCCTCCTCGAAGCCGGAATACAAGTAAAGGCCCTCGAATGGACCACATCTTTCCTCTCCGGCAGAACCCAGAGAGTCCGCCTCCCTCCCTTCCGATCTGAAGCCACCAGCATCATCTGCGGCGTACCCCAGGGCTCATCCCTCAGCCCAACGCTATTCAATATCTACATGCCCCCCCTCGCACAAGTGGCCCACCAACACGACTTCAACATCATCTCCTAAGCCGGCGGCACCCAGGTCATCCTTTCCCAAGCTAAGGACCCGCGCTCCGCCAAAACCAACCTTCACGAGGGAATGAAAGCCGCCATCCAATGGATGAGAAGCAGCCGTCTGAAACTGAACTCGGACAAGACGGAGGTCCTCATCTTCGGACCCACACCCTCCGCCTGGGATAACTCATGCCGGCCAACCTCACTGGGAACCCCGCCAACACCGACCGACCACGCACGCAATCTGGGCTTCATCCTCGGCTCCTCCCTCTCCATGTCAAAAACAGGTCAACGCAATCTCCTCCTCCTGCTACAAAACCCTCTGCATGCTCCGCAGGATCTACAAGTGGATCCCGACAGAAACAAGATAAACAGTGACACAGGCCCTCGTCAGCAGCAGGCTAGACTACGGCACCTCACTCTGGACAGGGATCCTGGCCAAACACCTACGACGCCTCCAACGCATCCAAAATGCCTCTGCCCGACTGATCCTCAACGTACCCCACCACAGCCACATCTCCCCCCACTGGCTCCCCGTAGACCAGAGGATCACACTCAAGCTCCTCACCCACACACGCAAAGCACTCCTTAACACCGGGCCTGCCTACCTGAACAACAGACTCAGCTTTTACAACCCCACCGACAGCTCCGCTCTGCAAGCCTCGCCCTCGCTGTCGTCCCCCGCATCCAACGAAAGACATCCGGCGGCAGATCCTTCTCCTACCTCGCCGCCAAGACCTGGAACACTCTTCCCACCAACCTACGGCAGACCCAAGACCTACTCACCTTCAGAAGACTCCTCAAGACCTGGCTCTTCGACCAGTAGCAGCACCCCCCATTCCCTCAGTGCCTTGAAACCCTAGCGGGTATGTATTGCACTTTGTAAATATCTTGATTGATTGATTGATTGAATGATACTATATAGAACCATGGCACAATACACATGAAGAAAGTAATGAATAACTACATCAGCCATGAGGCCTTATTTCTTCACCACCACCTCTTCCCCCTTCTCCCAAGGAAGTCATCAAAATACTGACATTCAGAAACATATGTAGTGCCAGTGGAACGTGATGCCTAACTCACAAACAGACAATTCTGACAAGATGACACTATACCTGGATCAACATAGCTAATGCAACCTGTCCCTCAACATCATTCACATCTGTTTTGCACGGCATTGTCATGTTGCCAGTCACAACTACTAATGTGAGATGTCATGTCAATTTTTATGATCCGATTTGTCATACTCTGGATAATCCTGTGTCTATTCCTGAGCATTAACTCCATGATCATCAGGAGACTCATAAAGCAAAGTATCCACATGTGTTCGACAATGGCTGTAAGACACAAAAATATGTTTGTTTAGTCTTAATCATACATGTAACAGTGCTTTAAAATATAAAATAGTTAAACTCAGTATATCTCACATTGCACGCAAGACCCCTGTTCATGACGTGTCACTCTCAGAGTCACACAGATGTACAACATGTTTTGTGCTGGAAGTATGAGTCTCCACACATGGGAGGAATTCAATTTATAAAAATATATCGAAACATGTCACAGTACTCAGAAATCTGTTGCGTGCTACTAGTATGGAGTCATAGTACAGGCTTTTCATAACCATAGTAAAGTCTAGCAGTGTCATCTCATATATACTGTACTGCTAAAGATGTTTATTGTGATCACTTGACTGATTGCACAAACTGTGTATGTTGGTCCTGCCCTTTGTTTGGATGAGAAATCAGCCTGACTCCTGGACCATGCTAAATGTATCAAAGAATTCAATGCATACATGCGTGATGTTATCAAATGTATGTGTACCTGCAAAACAATGTTTCAAATTACCTCTATCCTGCAGCAATGAACATCTTGCACATGTTAGTTCTCAAAAAATGCATTGCTGTTTGTCGCAAAATTCATATGTCATGCATGTGCAGTCCATTAAGCAACTGTGTCGTCCCTCCAGGTCAACACCCAACTGAAGCAAAGGATTTGGAGAGCTATCATCAGGAAAGTGCGAACCCAGGGAGTCTTTTGCCAGTGAAGCTTTCATTACCAGAAGAGGAGGGAGGACCTCAGATTTTGGAGCCGAAAGATCACCATAGTCCAGCTGGAAAAGTCATCCCCACTTTGAAGGGGCAGGTGCCATACCCTGACTCCGCTCATGGCTCGTATTCTGGCGACAGCCTATCCCGAGCTTGATGAGCAGTTGGGTATAGACCTGGACTTGTGCCTCAACACCTAGGCACACTTGTAATGTCACAGGTATCCATAAACTGAGTTATCTGTATTGTTATCAATACCAATTCACATTACAGAGATAAATATGAAATACTTCTCCATGGGCAGTTTCCCCCTAATTTCAGAGAATCTCTATGGCCACCTGATGTTCCATTCCCCAGTGCTGTTGGCAAACCAGCACGAAACCTGGGAGTTTGGTTTGGGGAAAACCTAATATTTGATGAGCATATTAAAAAACTTACCTGTGGTTGCTTCGGCACCCTGAAAGCTCTCCGTAGGTTTTTTCCCCTGCTGCTGACGTCCAAAGAAACAGTGGCAAGGGCTCTCATTCTTTCTCGCCTCGATTACGCGAACGCCCTGTTTTCTGGTATTCCTGCCTATCTTACCAACCGCCTTCAAATCATACAAAACGCGGCGGCCAGACTCCTCTTTAAAATCTCACGGCAGTCCAGCGTCCGTCAATATTTGCGCAGCCTGCACTGGCTCCCTGTCGCACAACGGGTCGTGTTTAAATCCCTTACTCTTGCTCACAGAGCCATTCATGGGCAAGGGCTGGCGTACTTGAGGAAACGCTTTGCCTGGTACTTACCTATCCGTCCACTACGGTCAACCTCCCAACATCTGTTGGTTGTTCCATGCTTTAAACAAACCCGTCTTGGTGGACATCAATCACAGTGAAAGCGGCCATCGCCTGGAACACCCTTCCCCCATCGCTACGTGCTACACAGGACTTCAATCTTTTTTAAAAAGCACTTAAAACCCATCTTTTTTAATTGTCATTGTAAATATTCTAGTTCTCCACTGCCTAACCGCATTTCTACGTGCCAGGATTCTCCTGAGTAATTGAGCTCGCTACAAAACCACTGATAACAATAACAATGTCTGTTTAGTGTTGTCAGGCTTTGCACACATATATGTCTTGGACCAGTCTCAACACTGCAGTATGCAACTAAATGTATGGCTCTTCATGGCCTGGCCTCAGTGCCAAACATATTAGAAGTAGGCTCCAAAGTTGTCAAGGACAAATGTGTGAGGCTTAGGTACAGCATCATACATCTCATTACTTAGAGTGATGTGAGGACATCGGTGGTTTTTCACAAATACTCATCGACATGAGTGTCTTGTGACAATATAAATCTGATGTAGAGACTCAGATATACTTAGTCTGAGGAATCACAATGCCATACACCCATGGAGGTCCCATGGATCCTATTTTTTCTTCAATATAAGTGGCACACATAAATGGATTGCAATTGCAAATATGATATTGTCTGCAAATGAGTTGCATGCAATGGTCACAACAAAAGTTGTGTATATATGTGGATCCATTTAGAGAGCAGCAACAGAGAACATACATATAAGAGTCCTTGATTTGTTGCTGTGATGTATCTTCCCAATGGTCTAAAGGTGGAACATACGCCCCATGGACATAGGATTCCCTTTAAAACAGCACACTTACCAGATGCTGTCACTTGAATAACTCCGTGTGAAAACAGTCAGGAAACAATCCAAGACTGGAAGTGGAGATGTGCAAATGAGTATGTGTTTTCAGGGCAAATGGATGTATGTGTTCATATGTCAAGTGAGCATGTTAAACACTACCTTTAACATTTACTCTGGATGTCAGTCAAATTAGCAAAGTATGTAAAACAACCTAAATTCTTCCGTACAATGTGTATCCTCAATGAGCAACTCTGAAAGTACCCCTACTTGTCAGGATTCAGAGAATTAAAAGACATCCTACATGTGCAATTATTTTTGAGACTGCCACTGATTGAAAGTTAAAAATAATTTCCACTCCTGGAGAAGAGCATGGGGCAAAAGAAACCATAAGATGGCTACCCAACAATCTAATGTGAGCAGTTTTAGTTGTCTTCTCATTTCCAGTTGCCTCAAGATTCTGTTTGAAGAGCACGTCTTCAAGAATCTGTGCACTTCACTGAAGTAGTCTTAGGGAACTCACCTCCATAACTTGCTCCATTGGGACAAGCTAGTAAGGGTAGCATTTATCTCTGAGTTTGTCAGTATTAGTACTCGTCTGTTGGCCAGTATTTCTTCCGCTGCACGTCGTGTACAAGGATCCATGATTCTAGCAGCAAAACAAAGGTTTGAGTCTGTGGGTTCCAGAGACTCTCCAGTAGTTTCCACAACTTCACTCAGGCTCCTGTCAGAGGGCTGTTTTCTTCTCTGCAGCATGTGCCTGAGAATTACACTGTCTCTGTCTTTGCTGAGAGTCTGGAGTGTTTCTCCGCACATTCTTCTGTCAGGAGCATTACCAGGAAACACTATTCTATCCTAGAGTCGGTGTCAGAGCATTACTTCGATGGAATCTTCGAGGGAATTTTGCAAGCCTGTTAACTTCCAAAGTTTCATTCCAGTTAGGTACAAAATATTTATAAACCTTCATTCTGAATGACTTCTGTCAAAAAACCCTATCCCTCACAAAGGAACCCAACACCACCAGACTTAGCTTCCAATAAGGAATGAAAGATGTCACATCCTGGATGAGCAACAGCTATCTGAAGCTCAACTCAGAGAAGACACAAGTCCTTGTCCTCTAACCCACCTCCTCAGCATTGGACAAAACCTGGTAGCCCACCATCCTCGGCAACCTCTCCACACACATGGACCATGCCCAGAACCTCAGTATCATAATTGACTCCTCCCTCACCATGACCTGACTGATCAACCACATCTCCTCCACATGCTTCAAACCCACCAAATCCTTTGCAAGACCTTCAAGTGAATCCCCCCTGAATCCAGAAAGACCATCACCCAAGCACTTATAACCAGCAGACTGGAGTACGGAAATGCCCTCTATGCCGGAATCAACAAATCCCTGCTCCGAAAACTCCAGACCATCCAGAACACTGCTGCCAGACTTGTCCTCAGCACCCCACGACATGACCACATCTCCCATCATCTACAAGACCTCCACTGGCTCCTTGTCAAGAAGAGAGTTACCTTCAAGCTCCTCACTCACGCCTACAAATTCCTCCACAACACTGGACCCCGCTACCTCAAAAAAATGTCTCCTTTCATGCACCCAAGAGAAACCTCTGCTTTGCCGACTTTGCCCTCGCCAAAACTCTGTGCATCCTCAGAGCGGGTGGAAGAACCTATTCTACATCACGGCAAAGACCTAGAACGAGCTCCTGCTCAACATCAGACGTTCCCCCACTCTGCACACCATCAGCAAGAGCCTCAAGACCTGGCTTGTTGGCTGAATCGGAGTTACACACCCTACCCCCAGCGCCTTGAGACCCTCTTGGGTGAGTAGAGCACTTCTGATTGATTGATGACTGATGTTCTTTGTACTACATCAAAATATGGATCAGTTTCATGTGTGAGTGAGTAAAGGGGACCAGTGTAGGCTATTGATTAGAAGATACTGCAGTAAGTTGGTATTGCTTTCACCGCTTACGCCCTGCCAAGTGTGGGATCCGTTGATGGTGTAAATTTAGCCACCCCTAAATAAATCATATTGCCCTGGGGAGGAGAGTTAGGGGTTTATTGAATGGATGTGAAAGGGGATTTGGGGAAAGGCTTGGCAAAGACAAACACTGAACTAGGACAACATTTATCTAGGCAATGAATAGCACATCATTCATCATAAATCTGTTGTAGAGGAAATTAAGGAATGAGTATGACAGGGTTCAGTTAAAAGCATTGCAATCAGCCCTTCTGCCTCCGAGACCCAAGTTATCAGATATCTAAATGTTCTGTCTTCTTGGTTCAGTGTGAACCCACCCTCGCAGTTCTCTAAATATGATTGATAAAAGAAAATTGTACGGTATTGCAAAATTAGGTGGTGTATATGCATTCTCCTTGGGAACGCCTATCACTCTTGAGTGCCTGTCTGCACTGGTCTGGTAGGTAATTAGAAGTGTTGAACTCATCTTTAACCTTCTGTTCCTGCAGGAGACCAGAAGGCCTGTGGTTTTTGAAACAGAAACTCTATTTTAGAGTCAAGGAGAATGACAGAAGGAAGGTAAGCCTCATGTGGACTGTATCAACTTATGAAGGCTCAGAGGCAGAGCAAAAAAAAAGAGGGGTTTCACTTTAGCCACAAGTCTAAAACACAATCAATCATTTGTAAAGCGCACTACATACCCGCGAGGGTCTCAAGGTGCTGGGGGGGGGGGAGGGGGCGCTACTCATCGAACAGCCAGGTCTTAAGTATCCTCCTGATGGTCAGCAGTTCTTGGGTCTGTCGTAGGCTCAGTGGGAGGTGGGAGAAGGATCTCCTACCTGTGGTTATTCTTCGGATGCACGCGCCAGTGGCGAGTAAGAGGTCGGTGTAGCTGGCGTTTGGGGATGTAGAAGGAGAGCCGTCTGTTGAGGTAGGCTGGGCCGGTCTTGTGGAGTGCCTTGTGTGCGTGGCTGAGGAGCTTGAAGGATATCCTCTAGTTGACGGGGAGCCAGTGCAGGTTTCTCAGGCGTGGTACATCGAGGATCAGTCATGCCGAGGCGTTTTGGATGCGTTGTAGTCGTTTGATGAGCTTGGTCGGGGCTCCGCGTAGAGGGCATTTCCGTAGTCGAGTCTGCTGCTGACAAGGGCCTGGGTGGCTGTCTTTCTTGTATCTGTCGGGATCCATCTGTAGATCTTGCGGAGCACACATAGGGTGTTGAAGCTGGAGGAGACAGCGTTGACTTGCTTGGTCATTGAGAGCGTTGAGTTGAGGATGATTTCCAGTTTGCGTGCATGGCCGGTGGGTGTCGGGCTGCCCCATTGCTGTCGGCCACCAGGAGTTGTCCCAGGCTGAAGGGTTGGAGCCAAAGATGAGGACCTCTATCTTGTCCGAGTTCAGCTTCAGACGGCTGGTCTTCATCCAGTCTGCGAAGGCCTTCATTCCTTCGTGTAGGTTGGCTTTGGCGATGATGGGGTGCTTGGTGAGGGAGAGGATCAGCTGAGTGTCGTCGGCTTAGGAGATTATATTGAGGTCATGCTTTCGGGCTACGTGTGCGAGGGGGCCATGTAAATGTTGAACAGAGTGGGGCTGAGGGAGGATCCCTGGGGTATGCCGCAGATGATTTTGGAGGCTTTGGAACAGAATCGGGGGGGAGGCGGGTGCTCTGGGTTCTGCCAGAGAGGAAGGAGGTGGTCCAATCCAGAGCCTTGTTTTGGATCCCTGCGGCATGGAGGCATGCACGTAGTGTGGGGTGGCAGACGTTTGAAAGGCGGCAAAGAAGTCTAGGAGGATGAGTGCTGCTGTCTCGCCGTTGTCCAGCAGGGTCCTGATGTCGTTGGTGGCAGCGATGAGGACAGTCTCTGTGCTGTGGTTGCTGCGGAACCCTGACTGGGAAGAGTCCAGGATTTTGTTTTCTTCGAGGTATTGTGTTGGCTGTCTGTTGGCGGTTTTCTCGATGACCTTGGCCGGGAAGGGGAGCAGAGAGATGGGCCGGAAGTTATTGAGGTCTCTTGGGTCTACCGTAGGTTTTTTGAGTAGGGCGTTGATCTCGGCATGTTTCCAGGTCTCTGGGAAGGTCGCAGTCTCGAGGGAGAGATTGATGACGTTGCGCAGGTGGGGTGCGATGGAGCTTCTTTCTCTGTTGAAGACGTGGTGCGGGAATGGGTCTGATGGAGAGCCAGAGTGGATTGTGGGCATGGTCTTGATGGTGTCATCTGGCCCAGACTAGCAGGGGGTTGTGGTCGATGGTGTGTGGAGGGTCTGTTGTGTTGCTGTCTGTTGAGGCTGTCTGGCTGTTGAAGCTGTTGTGGATGTGTGCTATCTTGCGGTGGAAGAAGGTGGCGAGGTAGTCGCACAGGGCTTGGGACAGTGGGATGTCGTTGGTGTTGGAGCTGGCGTTGGAGAGTTCCTTCACGATGTTAAAGAGCTCCTTGCTATTGGGTACATTGTTATTGAGGCGGTCTTTGAAGGAGGTCCTCTTGGACGCCCTGATGAGGTGGTGGTGGTTGTGGATGGCCTCCTTGTGTGCTGCGTGGCTGTCCAGAGTTTGTTTGCTGTGCCATTTCTTCTCTAGTTTCCGGTAGGCTTGCCTGGAGGCTAGGAGTTCTGGAGTAAACCAGCTGGCCCTCTTGCTGGTGTCTCTGTTGGGGGGGGGTTTCTTCAGCGGGGTGAGGGTGTTGGCGCAGTCCTCGATCCAGCGTCTGAGGCTGTGGGCAGTGTCATCGGTGTTGGAGGGTTTGGTGGGTGGGCTGAGAGCAATGTTTGCGTGTAGTTGGTCTTCGGTGATTTTGCTCCAGTAGCGGCGGGGGATCTATTGGGTGCAGTGGTTTGTGGTGGGTATCTGGGAGGCGAAGTGGATGCAGCGGTGGTTGGTCCAGAAGAGTTTGGTGGTGTGGCGGATGGAGACGTGCAGGCTTGAGGAGAAGACGGGGTAGAGCATGTGGCCGGCAGAGTGGGTGGGCGTTGTGACGAGTTGCTTAGTCTGAGGTTAGCGAGGTTATCGATCAGGGTTGTGGAGTTGTTGTCATTGTTGTTCTCAAGGTGAAAGTTCAGTTCTCCAAGCAGGATGTAGTTAGTGGAGGTCAGGGCATGCGTGCTGATCAAGTCGGCAATAGAGTCGCTGAACTAGGGACGGGTCCGGGGGGTCAGCAGACGAGGGTGCCTCAGAGGGTGGAGTTAGGGTCTGTGTGGATCTGGTAATGCATGTGGTCAGTAGCGCAATCTCGGGTGGGGGGCGGGGAGGGGGGGTGTAGGTTAATTGGCTCGCCGGACTGAGTTCTCTGGTGGCGGAACCTGTTTCTCTGTTAAGCCTAATGCCTGCTTACGATTCATATATTGCTGTGGCATTGGTCTCTGGAGTACAGAGCCCTGCGCCTTTAGATGGGCAATTTAAACAAGACTCTTTATTGGCCAGGAATGTATCGCATTTCGCTGGGTTCCTAACGCAGATGCGCACAGAGAAATAAGGTTGACACTGCTACATGTTCTGCTGTATATTTATAAGTAGGGTGAGCCGGGGGGGGGGGGGTTGGTTGTTGGGTCTTGTTCCCCTTTTAGGTTTCGTACAAGTTAGTTGAGAAATGATATATAGTCACAGTACTGTTGGACTGGATGTTTGATTTATGCATGATGTGCTGCCCTCAAACTCAAGGTACAAAGATGTAATCCATGTCTAGGTCTCCTTGCAGATCCGCGATCTATCTTGTCACGATTCTGTCAGGGGGATGCACAGTCTGCTTATGTACTGTAATGCTTTTCTGCAATAAAATACGTTTTTTTTTTAAATGACGTATTTTGTTTTAATGCTTCTTGAATTAGAGTTGGAATTACAAATTGCATCCTATGGCAGCATTTTCTTCAATATTTGTGTAGAATAGTAAATCTATATCCCCCTCAATATATGCACTTTCCTCAATGTTTGTGGAACTTGAGACTGCATAGTATAGTTAACACTGAATTGATGCACATTCTAATTTGTTTTTTGGATTGGTGTTAGACTAGTAAATATGTCCTTCCAATATTTCTATTTGTCCTAATATTTTGGAGATTTGAGTTACACTAGTTAATCAGGCACACCTCTGCCTCCAGAATACATATACTTTCACCAATGTTTGTGGGATTGAAGTTATATCTGACTCTTCCCCTACCAGTATATGTATTTTCCAAAGGTTTATTGATTAATCCTCAACAATCCAACTGGCTCAGAGTAGTAATTTCCTCTCAATATATTCACTTACTCAGAGTGTTTAGGATTAGAGGTAGAGTAGGTATTTTTGTGGAAAGTCTTGATGGATGCAGGGATCCAGATTATTTTCTTTTTTGCTTATTTACACTTCTTTGCCTCTGTTATGATGATGTTCTGGCTTCAAATTTGCTGTAAGCCAACAGTAATGGAAAGCTTACCCACATATAAGCATTGGTGCTTTTGAAACTGCTTTGTAAATGATGCAGCTGTTGTTGAAGAAAGCACAGACTGGCAGCGGGGGCCAGTGAAGTTCCTTCAGGTTGGGTGTGATGTGGCCATCTTTCCCCAGACCATGGGTGTTATGTGCTGTGGCAAGCAAAATGCGCTTAAAGGGGACAGGTGTGGAGTCTGGGAGTTCATGGACCATGAATTTGCCACCACCCAGATGCAATAATACAAAGCTTAAAGAATGATTTTGAAGTCAATTTCTGGGAGGAATGGTTTCACATTCTCTAGTAGAGAGAGTTAGTGCCAAGTCATCCTTATTTTCTTTGCAAAGTATTACTGGAGCTTGAGAGGCGTGTATAATTCAAGTGTCACCGGGAGGCTGTTGCATGATATTGCACATTTTGGGCTGTATTACTTCTTAATCCCGTTTTTTTAATTGTATTTGCAGCCAAAATCGGCGTTTTACTTATTGCATTGAAATGTTAGCTAAATAGCTTGATTTTAATAAGTGTTAGCTGAATACCTTGCTCCCCCTCTTTTCAGCAGCCTAGGACCACTCCCAGCTGAGCATTGACGCTGTGGAGCCGGTCCCGAGCATAAAAATAGCGGTGGCCATCTTGTGTGTGGGATAGGATCGAGTGCGCTCTAGTTGCGCATAAAAGGGGTCCCAGAACACCTAGCACTTGATTGCCTGACTGTTGAGCACCTCCTGAGGCGGAAGCCGGGAGGCTGTTGCATGATATTGTACATTTTGCGCTGTATTACTTCTTAATCCCGTTTTTTTAATTGTATTTGCAGCCAAAATCGGCGTTTTACTTATTGCACTGAAATGTTAGATAAATAGCTTGATTTTAATAAGTGTTAGCTGACTACCTTGCTCCCCCTCTTTTCAGCAGCCTAGGACCACTCCCAGCCGAGCATTGACGCTGTGGAGCCGGTCCCGAGCATAAAAATAGCGGCGGCCATCTTGTGTGTGGGGTAGGATCGAGTGCGCTCTAGTCGCGCCTAAAAGGGGATGGCCATGCCTTTGCGCAGCGAACACGCACAGCGGACGTGCCTGCTCGCGCCGGAGTCGAGCCAGAGTCAGGCCCGTCTACGCCCGTCCACGTCCGGCCGGGTCCAGGGGCCCAGGTCCTCAGTATTCCAGGGAAACCTTACTTGCACTAAATACTAATACCAGTCTCTTATGCCCGCGCATATTGGATACATTGAAGCAGGAAAGATTGCTGAAATATACAGCTAAGCCACCTACTTACAAGACTTATTTGAAGAGGGAAGTTGGTAAAATAACCTCACAGAGCATTGCTCTTCTTAATACACGTTCCCTCCAAAAACACAATCTGGAAGTGTTCTCCCTGCTCCAAGAAGACAACTTAGATGTCTTGGGAGTTATGGAAACTTGGTTAGAAGACTCGTCCATGCCCGACTTGGTAGCAGCACTACCCCCCAATTTCAGTGCCACTATTCATAACCGGAAAGATGGTAGAAAGGGGGGGGAGTCACCCTTCTATATAAAAAATCTTTTAAATCAGAGATCATCTGTGCAGATAGTCTGGAAGGTGTGGATATTCTGGGAGTTAAGCTCTGCTCCACCACCAACTGCTTGGTGATACTCCTCATTTACCGCCCCCCAAGGACTTCCCCAGCTTTCATGGAACCTTTTCTGGGTCTCGTTCATGACCTACGAACTAGGTATGAGGGTCTCATGATTATGGGAGACTTCAACCTCCATTGGGAGGAATCCCCCAAAGACGCTACGTCAAAACAGCTAGATGAAGCATTGACTTCGTTAGACCTAATCCAGAGGGTGAATGGTCCGACTCATGAGAAAGGTCATACACTGGACCTGATCTGGACGTCAGTCCCGATGCTAGGCCCTATTACTATATCTCCCTGCATATGGTCGGATCATCACCTGTTACAGGGTAGGATAGTATTTCCAGGACAAAGCGCACCGCACACCGCTGAGTGGCAGGTCATGAGAAGGTGGAACACAATCAACACCAACACACTTATCTCCACTCTAGAGAGACTACCACCTCACCTTAATAGACAACCAGAGGATGACACTGAGACAGCCAGTCTCAAACTATCTCAAAAACTGGAAAGCGTCATTGAGGTGGTGGCACCTGCACGAAGGGTTAAAATTGGAGATAAGGAGAAAAGTGCACCATGGTTCAATGATGCACTAAGGCTATTGAAACGCTCCCTGCGTCAGACAGAGAGAGCCTGGCGCAAGGGGTATGACTCTGACAGTCGAACCTTATATGCCAAAGAGCTAACCATATACAAACAAGCCATTAGGGCTAGGGAGGCTGAGTTTTATGAAGATAGAATTGCAACTTCTCCTAATCCCCAGAAAGAAATTTTTAAAGTACTGTCGGAATTGAGGAAAAAAAAGGAACAGCCCCCATCCTTCTCACAAGAAGACTGCCAAAAATGTCAGTCTTTTTTTACCACTAAGATTGTTGATCTTCTGTCCGAAATTAAGATGACCCCCAGACTGGACTGTCCCGATACTCCGACCAAAACGACCCCAACAGTCACTCAGCCCCTTACCTCAATACCCTTAGGGGCACATGCATCAACCTATTTAGGAAGTGCAAACGGTGCGAATCGGTAAATTCGGCCGTTTGCACTTCCTAAATATGTGTTTGGGATGCATCAAGCATTTTTGAGTAATTCGGTATTTTTACCGAATTCCAAAAATGCGATTGCTTTTAAGGAATTGCAAATTTGCAATTCCTTAAAAGCTATGCATCATTTAAAAAAAAAAAGCGATTATTCAAATTGGAAGTGCAAATTACCACGAGGTTCAACCTCGTGGTAATTTGCGAAATTGTTTAAAAATGCTTAAAAATGCTTTTTTTAAACTGCCCAGTTACAGACACACATGTCCTTAGGACATGTGTGTGTGAAACATGCACTTTCAAATGCATTTCAGGGGTGCAGGGGGGGGTCCTTTGGACCCCTCCCTGCACCCATGAAATTTTCTAAGTGCCACTCGCAATTTGCTACTGCCTTCCAATTGACTACATTGATTCCTATGGGCCTCTAGGCCCATAGGAATCAATGTAATGCCATTCCTTAATTGCACTTCGCAATTAAGGAATCGCAATTTCCGAAAATTAAGAAATCCTAAAAACTTTTAGGATTTCTTGATGCATAGCATTTTGCATTTCCTAAATAGCGATTCCTTAATTTTCGCTATTTAAGAAATGCAAAATCCTAGATTGATGCATGTGGGGGTTACTCACTAAGGAAACTAACAGAACAGTGATGGGCCGAGTTAAATCAGGTTCACCGGCGGACCCGTGTCCCCCAAGGGTCTTTAAACAAGCATGGTTAGGGCTAGAGGACGACATACTATCACTCCTGAATAGCTCACTCATAACTGGACAGGTTCCATCCAACTTCAAGGAGGCTCGCCTGATCCCCCTCCTGAAAAAGGCTGGGGCTGATACTAAGATCCTGAAAAACTACAGGCCCATTTCACAGCTACCGTTCCTAGCAAAAAACTTGGAACAACACGTATTGCCCACTCTCTCTCAACATCTAGAAAATAACTCTCTACTAGAGCCCAACCAGGCTGGTTTCAGGGCCCACCATATCACGGAATTGGTCATGCTTTCCGTGCTGGACGACCTGAGACTTAAAGCGGACAGGAAGGATCCATGTGCCCTGGTGCTGTTAGACCTCTCCGCGGCATTCGATACGGTCAGGCATTACCTATTGTTGTCGCGGATGTGGGATCTCAGTATTCAGGGCACCGCCCATGCCTGGCTGACATCCTTCCTGGAGTCACGGGTCCAGAGAGTGCAATTGGCTAACCTGGTATCGGAGGCAGTAGGTATCACATGCGGAGTCCCTCAGGGCTCGGCATTATCACCTTTATTGTTCAATGCCTACCTGCAACCTCTCATCTCAACATTAAATCAGATGGACAGCAGTATATACAACTATACCGACGATACGCAGATTATTATTCAAATTGACAACTGTCAAATGGCATACCAGAGAATGCAGAACGTCCTAAAATTCACTGTGAACTGGATGACGACCAACTCATTAAAAATAAATCCCGATAAGACCGAGGTGTTGGCGATCACAACGGCATCCAGCCCCTGGAACAATCTCCTCTGGCCTACCGAATTAGGGCCATCCCCAATACCAGCTGAAGCAGTGAAAAGCTTGGGCCTGATCATTGATGCAAACCTCACCATGTCTGCCCAAGTCTCAGCCGTAGTGGGTACTTGTGTGGTGCTAATGAGGCAATTGCGCAAACTATCCTCGATCCTGACGGTAGACATGCTTAGAAGAGCAGTATCAGCACTGATCCTGGCACGTCTGGATTATGGCAACGTTCTGTATGACAATATCTCTCAAAAATTGTCGAGTAGACTTCAGATAGTCATGAACGATGCCGCCATACTGATCTTCAATAAACCTAGGAGGACTTAGGCTACTCCCCTTCTCCATAAACTCCATTGGCTGCCGGTGAAACAACGGGCCAAATTCAAGGGCCTATGCATTACGCATAAAGCACTGTACGGACAAGCCCAAAATATATCAAGAAACGTTTAGTTCCATACGCCCCAAGCAGGAATTTATGATCAGCAGACGCTGCTTTACTGATTTGTCCGCGCTTCAAACTTTCCTCCTTTGGAGGGCGAACTTTCTCCCATACAATCCCCAGTGCATGGAACAAACTGCCAGAGAGCCTGCGCACAGAAACAAATCTTTTATCTTTCAGAAAAAAGCTAAAAACAGTGTTGTTTCAGGAGGCTTGCGGTACTGCCTAGCTCTCTTCCCTATAGCATGGCGCTCACTCTCTGCAAAGCGCTTAGAGACCCCTGGGTGATAAGGCGCTATAGAAATCTAATATACAAATACAAATACAAAGTATTACTGGAGCTTGAGAGGCGTGTATAATTCAAGTGTCACGGACTTGTATTTTATGGCCCGATTCACAGAACTAACCTAAGACAAAATCCTAAACTTACTACCATTTAGTCATTTTGGTATTCACAGAGTGCACTTACTCATTTTGGTATTCACAGAAGGCACTTACTCAACAATGAGTAAGTGCCTTCTGTGAAAACCAAAATGGTAGAAAGTTTAGGATTTTAGTTCTGTGAATCAGGCTCTTAATTTGTGAATTAACAGATCTTAACTTGGCTCCAAGGCTGGTGATTCTTTTCAATCTTCTCAAGTTCCAGGTTGATTTGAGCAACTTTAGAGCCAGAGCTAAATTGCAAGAACCAGTGTCCAGAGGTCAAAATCTGACACAAATGAAAAAATTATCTGTGTGCTGTCATTCAAACTGCAGAGTTTACAATGGAATCAAGAACAGAAGTGTATGAGGTTACAATAGCTGCACTGCAAACAAACGGAGTGGGGAACAAGAAACAACATTGTGATACACTGCCACAATCCTCAGAACTGCCTTTATATTAGAAGGTCACAGGAACATGTCATGTCATCAATAAAAGCTCTAACATTCTGGGTACAGAAGCAATGGCAAAGTCAAATAGCACAAGGTTTAGTTCCCCAATAAAAATTATTGATGTGATCTGAGGCTCTAATTAAGTTGAGGATCTGTATTGATAATACTTTTGCAACTGTCAGATTCATTGTCTAGCACATTCACACCACGCTCCAAGTTGAGCAGTAACCAGATTACCTAAACGGAGCCACAAAATGCAAGTCTCTGGTCAGCACCGGACAAAGAGACTTGGCATTTGTGAAAGTTAGAGATCGAGGTTCATGTAATTAAACCTGGGTTGGACTACTTGTCAATTGTTTTTCTTAACAAATATTAGAAATTCTGTATTGGAGCTGTTGAGCTTCGGGTAGTTGCTGGACATCCAGGTCTGGACAAGATGCAGGCAGTGTTGAGGCATTATATGTCTAGGGGGTGGGTTATGTATGTATTTAGAGTAGAGAAATCAATGAAAGGGGTGGTAAACACACCGTTATTTCTCTGATTACTCCGTATTTCCAACTTTATCAGGTTGCAAGCGGTAACGCCCCACTCCCAGACGCTCTGAAATGGATGCAATATCCTGCTAGTGATGCCACTTAATACTTTCTCCATATGCATCAATAACTATCCATGGTATTTATTCAAAAGTTATGATGTTTTTCCCTGTTTAATCAACATGTATGACGTCCAGCGTTTTCAATTCTTTCCATATCCTAGTGTGCCCATCCGGACCTCTTCAAAAACATGGATGAAAACGCAAAGAATTATTCTAAGCAGAATTTCTTTTATTCAACCCAATGCATACTAGAATATGGAAAGCACAAGACGCAAGACAGGCTATTCAGATGGAAGTGGCTCAGCCTCCCCTGCCCCCCCCTCCTGCCAGCAGACAGCCCACTCAGGTACACCTAATTCCTCTGTTGTGTGAATGTCTAGGAGAAAGTCACAAAATCTAACTGTCAGTAAGGCAACTCCAATGTTATCCTATGGGAGAGACAGGACTAGCAGTAGTAAAAAAACGAATTCAAGAGTTTATTTTTTATTTCCAGGACAATATAAAACTTGATAGTACATGTTACATACATGGCACCCTGCCCTTGGAGCAGTCCATGGCCTACCCTAGGGGTAACATATGTGCATTAAAGGTTTGGGCCTGATATAAGGTTTACTTTGCTAGGTGGCAACTGCACACACAACAGCTGCAATGGCAAGTCTGAGACAAATGGCAACTTAACACAATTACTGCTGCAGACCCACTAGTAGCTTTTAAGTTACAGGCCTTGTATACATATGTAATACCATCTTACTAGGGACTCACAAGTAAATTAAATAAGCAAATAAGCCAATTGAACTTATTTTATAGAGACAGCGCTAGCACTTTTGCACTGGTTAGCAGTGGTAACGTTTCCAGAGTTCTAAGGCCAACAAAAATAGGTTCAGCAAAATGGAGGGGCATTTATTTTGTGGAGATTTATTTGTATATTTACACAACATATTATATTTACAAAATGTAATTTGTTTTAATTTCTATGAGAAATAAATATCTACATTAAATGTATATTGGTTTAAATGGACACATTTTGCGTAAAAAACGTTAAATTTGTACACTAAGGGCCAGATGTAGGTAAGTATATTTTACCGACTCAATAATACCGAATTTTACCGATTCGGTATTTATGAATCGGTAAAATTGAAGGAGGGAGATTTAGGTAAATTCGGTAATTGAATTACCGAATCTGTAAAAATCGGTATTTACCGAATCGGTAAATACCGATTCGGTACATACCGATTTTTACAGATTCAGTAATTCAATTACCGAATCTGTACCGAATACAGGCATGTGTGCCATGTGGCACACAGACATGCCCTAAGGGCATGTCTGTCTGTCACATGGCATAGGTGTGCATGCACACATGTGCATGCACACCTGGATTCGGTATTTTACCACCCAATTGGATTGGGTGGCAAAATACCGAATCTGTAAGGCCTTTGGGACTCAGAAGAGTCCCACCTACATTTGCCAGTTACCGAATCGGTAAAAATACCGATTCTGTAAATTTACCGAATCGGTAAATTTAGTGAATCAGTAAAATTGGCCACCTAGGGCCAGATGTAGGTAAGTATATTTTACCGACTCATAAATACCGAATTTTACCGATTCGGTGTTTATGAATCGGTAAAATTGAAGGAGGGAGATTTAGGTAAATTCGGTAATTGAATTACCGAATCTGTAAAAATCGGTATTTACTGAATCGGTAAATACCGATTCGGTAATGCCCATTGATTCCTATGGGCCTTGAAGCCCATAGGAATCAATGGGCATTACCAAATCGGTATTTACCGATTCGGTAAATACCGAATCCTGCAAGGGTGCAAGGGGTGTCACTTTGACACCCTCTAGCACCCCAAATACAGGCATGTGTGCCATGTGGCACACAGACATGCCCTAAGGGAATGTCTGTCTGTCACATGGCATAGGTGTGCATGCACACATGTGCATGCACACCTGAATTCAGTATTTTACCACCCAATTGGATTGGGTGGTAAAATACCGAATCTGTAAAGCCTTTGGGACTCAGAAGAGTCCCACCTACATCTGCCAGTTACCGAATCGGTAAAAATACCGATTCTGTATTTTACCGATTCTGTAAATTTACCGATTCGGCTAATTTACTGAGTCTGTAAATTTGCTGAATCCGTAAAATTGGCCACCTATATCACAAATACCCATTTACCGGTCGGTAACGGCCGAAATCGGCCGTTACTAGTCGGTAAATGGCCTCCTACATCTGGCCCCTACATCACAAATACCCATTTACCAGTCGGTAACGACCGAAATCGGCCGTTACCGGTCGGTAGATGGCCTCCTACATCTGGCCCCTAATTAGTAAAATCAATATTATGATTCAATCTATGTTTTATGAAGTACTATATTTTTGCACTCTATATTTTGGTAGTCATTTTCTTTATTTACATTATATTTTTACTGTCAGTATTTTGCACTCAAATGTTTTTATTTATATTGTAAGCATCTAAACTCAATATTTTTGATAACATCATCAGGTCATTAGCACTGTCTTCAAATTACTCTTAAAACCGCCAAGTGTAGAATGAGCTATAAGCATGCTCTGTAAATGTTTCCAAAGGCTTGACCCTCGATTCCAAGTGTTTTACACCATGCTTGGTGCAGGGGCCTTTTGAATAAAAAGTTTCAGGACAGCATCAGTGTGTAAGAGTTTCAGAGGTTGATGAGGTGTAAATGACCTAAATATGTGGTTCGGGTTGCATTTCAAAATGTTCTAAATAATGTAATGTTCTTGTATAATTTAAGAAATGGCCATCCCAGATTTTCTTTTCAAATGCTATATGTTAAGGTCAAATCAATCCTGATTTGCCAATTATAGACAGCCTGAAGCTGGGAAATTAGTAGTTTTGAAGTGTTAAAAATATTTTGCAGAGCAATCAGAAAGCCTTGAAAAATGAATGCTCAATTTGACTTTGCTGTGCTTTACATTCAGTAATAGGCACATTTTTACCAGGTTCTGTGGATGACAGTGGACTACCTTGACAACTGCCAGACAGGGGTGGTCAAAAGTTCAGAGTCAACATGAAGCCCCTTCTTACATACTTATGTAACAGGTTCTGAAGTATAACCTATTTCCTACAGACAATATCAATTAGGTTGTTGGTAAGAATATCATAGTTAGATACATTTTGAATGTTAAATATTTTTAACAAATCACTTGCTAGAAGTATAGTTTCTATTATTAACTCCAATCAAGCAACTCCGTTTTTGAACAATACATAGGGCACAATATTAACATCAAACATTTTGACTATAATATTCTAGTACATATCCAAATAGGAACTTTTAAAAAGTGCACAGGCCTTTTGTGAGAAATGTATTTTCTTCAAAGATAACTTTTTGTCAACCACATATTTCTCAATGATAGCCAAACCAATATATTTCCAGCATCATGCATCCCTTGCTCTAGGTTTATCACCCAAGTGTGATCAGAATAAGTTTGCCACTGCATACCTTGTTCCTCTATATTCCACAAAAGGGGAATCATGTAAATGTTAAAAGGGAGAGTTGATGAGTAGAGCCAAAATGGTGGCCAAGATGAACCCAAAGCCAACAGCTTTGGTCCACTGACAATCAACAGGTGAGATAATTAATTTACCTATGGGCTCTTGAGATGTGTAGTGGGAGTGGTGGGTGAAGACATTGGCTGAAAATCTAAATGCCCTCCTAGCCAATTAGAGACTTATGAAACATATGGTAAGTATTACTGGATAGTCAGCACTTGTAATATCATTTTTACTGGCTTGTGCCTTGCAAGAGTGAAGAACACACTACAAGAGCTTGCACATTAGCAGAGAGACTGAAGAGTGACACTATTGTGGAGAGATCTCTGGCCCTACTGGAGCCTTCCTTCAGGGGTGAGTTTGATATAAAGTGAAGCGCTAGTCAGAAGTGGCCAAAGATGCAGACCAATTAAAATAGAAGCTCACTGTTCGACATGAGTGAAAGGCCTACTGATATGGCAGCAGGAACTAGAAATAATGCTCCTCCATGAGGATCCAGGTGAGATAGAGAGTGCAGGAGCAGCATGATTGCTGATAAAACAATGTGCATTAGATTGAGTAAGTACATAAGATAACTGATCCTAGGTCATTGAATCTTTGAAAAAAGAGATGTCTCAGTAGAATCTCCACTGAGAGAGAAGTCTGTGCAATTTTATGTGCATTACACAACCTGTACGATTTATTCTCCAAAGGTTTATAAAGTGCATGGGCATAGCAGAATTATGACTGGAGATTATAACCCCTTAGTGAAAGCCAGCTTTCGACTTTTTTTCAACTTTGCTGTGGTTAGTAGGACAGTGGCTTAAAATAATTCTCTATATGAACAAGGCACTCTGAATATTATAGAGAACTATGATGCAACCTTAACTGGGGAACAGTTAGATCGCTATGCAGAAAATTCTCCGTTGGGAACAGATATTCCAGTCCTTACCACAGAGGAGAGAATGTTGTGCAATACCACAGTTCCCAACTTTGGAACTGGGGAAACCGGTTCGAGGCTCACAGCATCAACATTCTGTGATTCTGGTATTCTTATTTAAGGTATGAGTTTGATATGTATGATATTAAATGTTTGATACATTTTATATCGTGTGGCACTGATTTTTGGTTAAATTTGGGGGACAACTGAATGTGGAACATTGAGAACAATTGTGGATGATGTTACAAGTCTTATTAGGTGCCCTGTCCCTTGCGGAGGGCCCCTCTCTATTGACCGCAGTATTAAATTACATGTGCCAATAAGGTATGTGACAATTTACCTAACTTAAAATGGGGAGCACAAGCAGTTTGCACTAGTTAGCAGTTGTAAAGTGTGTAGAGTCCTGTGGACAACCAAAATCAGTTTAGCAAATAAGGCAAACATCTGGGGGAAGGCCACATGAAAGATGGTAATTTCTAACAGCAACTATTTCCACATAAATGCTAAAGCTGTAGGCAAAGAAGATGAAACAGCTGCAGGTGTAGAAGTGGTAACCTTAGCAGTGAGAAGTTTCAATATCATTGTGAATATAGAATCCAACTTCCATTGTTTTAGAGAGTGGTCGAGAGAGAACAGATTGATTTAGTCTGCTATTTATAAAGATCAATGGTTTTAAAAGCACTTGATAGCTCTAATATGACAAGTGATCTAACAACCCTAATTTCAAGCAGCTGGTACAGGTCATTAGTATTGAGATCCCAACTAACTTTGTACTATAACAAGGTCTGATTCCTGTTTGAAGGGAACAAAGATAGTTCTTGAGATTTCAAAACATTACAATTGGGTGAAGACCAATGTTTTCAAGGTTTACTGAGATACAGCTATAGAGAGATGGGACATGTTATTTGGTTCATCTGTGGAGAAGGAAGGCGGTTTTAATATATGTTTGACCATAGCTGACTTGGTCTGTACAACTCTTAGATGGGAGGAATGATTGAACTAAGGGACATGGACAAAGGCAAACAGAGAACCTAGCCGTTTCATTATTTTCGCTGGACAAATACCCCAAGGGGAACCTGAAAGTCTTATGATGGATACAATCTTGGCAACAACCTCTGTGAAGCTTGTGACGGAAACAATGGTTGTATTAGAACTGGCTTCCAGCACGGCTTTTTGCTTGATCTGAGACCAGTTTTGTCTATGTTGGTAAAGAAAAAGAGGAAAAATCAAAAATCGTTTGGCACTCTTAATTTAAACAATGGTACTCAATAATATGAATAAAATGTACTCCAGAATGTATTGAATTTGGATGCGTGTGGGTATCTCCCTCCGACCTGATTGCTTGGAACGATAGTTGGAATAGTGTTGTTTGAACCATTGACAGCATCTCCACTTTGTGCTCGGGGCTCCACAACGAAAATTGTCATGCATGAAGAAAAATTCCTTAATTATACAAGTCCATAAGTGTGGTGCAACATTGTGGAAAGCAATAAAAAGAAGATTTTTACAATAAAAACTTTACATAAGTTTATTGAAAGTATTGAATGAAATATAAAACCTCAAATTAAGGGACATCAACCCCAAGGAGTGCAAAGTGCGGACACCGACAATGGTCCATGGTTGAAACAGCGCTTTTCCAAATAATGGTAATGAAAAAGAACAATAGTGCATTGCAAAGATCCTGCAAAGACCAAAGGAGACCCTTCATTCCCCAAAGAGGATCAGCAACATGTATCACAGAATTAAAAAAGACATTGAACAATCACTCTCAGACACGCCTGCTAAAATGTATTTAAAATGTGATGCAATATTTTTTAATCTAAAGAGATAGTCAAGGCCTGAATCCCAGGGTAGATGCCACAGAGCAAATAATTCAATCGATTTTTGACAGGTTACAAATACCTCTATTGTGTCCCTAGAAACACAATTCAAGTTTCTTACAGAGAAATTCAAGAATATTTTCAACGGGTCCAAAAGGGATAACATAGGGATTTGACACTTGAGAGAGGAGGTACTTTCAATCTTTTAGGAAAGAGTTAGATGCAGAGGTTTCACTGGATATTCAGGTAGAAATATAACACTGAGTGGGGAGGAGACAGGAAACCAATGCCAAAAGGAAAAAGTAGAGGCACTCCCTATCAACTGAAAGAGTAGATTCTCTGGATGGATCGGTTGCAGGTACATGTCCAATTCAGAGGAAAACAGATGTCACTTTTTCAAGACTTGGCAGTAAAAAATAAAAAAAAACAGTATTATCAGATAGTGAGAGACTTTGTCAGCTGGCAAGTAAGGTACCTGAGAGTCTCAAATTTAAATGGAATGACAAATAAATCATGGATGGATCAATGGAGGAAGCCAAAGAAATTAGGATCTTCATGAGGAAGATGATTATAACTAGGGGTGGGTAAAACCGCTGGAATTCTATCTAGTGTAATAACTCATAATTACCACAGAAATACTCATAATTATGTGTCATTGTCTGAGGAGCTTAATCCAGCATTTAGCACTATCTTCTTACTTCTTAGTGCAAAATGCATCATCATGTGCAACATGGACTCTAGAATGCATTTCTGTGCTAAGAAAATAACACCAAATGCTACAGGACATGAACTGCAGTAGCCCGCAGGTTCTGGTCCATTGTTCCTTTGCTCATGTGGAGAGGTTTTTGCCCCAAATTACTCATAATTATTCAAGGTGCCTTAATTGTTTAATTTTGGTAATGAACTTGAAAAAGGGTCGATATAAAGAGTTTTGAAACGTATGCCATTGAAGCAGAAACCCCAATGGAGGTGCTTTGACTCTTGGAATGAATGCTACTGAACACAACCTCTGCTTTGAAGTATATTTCATATAATTCCCATGATTTTTACAGGTTCGGTTGTACTCAGAGCAACATACTCCATGTGTTCTTTATTCGAGCTAGCTCATCTGCTGGGGTACTAGAAGCTCTAATATGGATTTATATCATTAGCAGGTTCCCAAGGGTAGCTCTTAAACCCATGATATTGGAGGAGACACATATTTGTCAGGGTTATGATGAAATTGCTTCATTTATGTTTGACCTTTTAGCATATATTGCATTGTCTGCAGGTAGGATTCCAATTTCACGTGGATGGGATGGATTCAAGTATGCACAACAATAAGGCCTTTTTATGCAGTCCTAGTAACATAAGGAAATTGGCTGCTTGCAAATTAAGTAGTAATCAAACTAATATGGTTGAAATTGAAGGGTCTCAATTCACCAAATAAACATAAAACATTCTGGTATTACTTGATCGAGCAACCATCATTCAGATGTGATGTTCCTACAAGAATTACAGTTGCTAGAGTGCGAATAAAATATAGAACTTACCCTGTAGAAACTCACTCTGTACACACATTAAACAGAGATAGAGTGGCCATTTTGATGAGATGGGATGCCTCCCTGCAAAATATATATTTTTAAAAACCTTATAGGTAGTATTGTGTTGGTCAGCTTCACTACATTAGGACATTGTTCACACCACTGACTATTTGTGTTTCTAAGGCGGGCAAATATACTTACCTTACACTCAAAGAGCCACTTGTTAGATCGGGAAGTTATATGAGGGAAATACTTTACCTTGGTTAGGGTTGCAAATACAGATATGTACAATTTTGAATTATCTGCAACTGAAGCTGAGATTCACAGAGGCTTGGTGACATCTACATGCTTCTGAGAGGGTTTAACCTTATTTTCCCCAATAGACAGAATATACACAAGCATTGTCTAACATTTTGATGATCATAGGTTGATGAAGTGGATGCATCATAGATAAATTGGTGCTACATTGCTGTCTGATCACTTGGAAATTGACGGAGTGAGGCGATAGCTATCTTAGTAGGAAAAATATAGATAGAGGTTTAAAAGCGACCGCTTTAGGGACCAAGCGCAAATATGGGAAATAAGAGACCAGATCAAAGAATTCTTGAACCTAAATAAAGAAGATGATATCTTTCTAGCAACTTCATGGGAGGCTCTCAAAGCGTACATATGATGCACAATTATGGTGCTGGATGCATATACTAATAGGGAGCAGCAATGAGTGATTGATAAGATAATCAGCAGTGAACTATAAGATCAGGAATGGGAAAATAAGTTGCACACTACTGCATGCAGGTGAGAAAGATTACTTGACTGAAGGGACAAATGATCCGCCTGCAGACTAACAAGGCAGAGCGTACACACCTAAAGATACCTCAATAACATCACAGCAAAATTAATAAATTAAAATATTAGAAATATTAGAAACATTAGAACATGCTTTCAAAGATGGGATTTCTATATGTATGTATATTCACAGCAGCCACCTTTGAATACACTTTCTGATATTTTTAAAAATTCGATTCAAAGATATCCGCCGTAAATGCACGCACATCTGCAGTGGATATCTTTGTTTGGGGGTTCTTCAAAAAAAAAAAAGAAGTGCATTCAGAGATGGCTATCATAGATGCACATGTATCTGTGGTGACAATCTTTAAATGAAGTTTTTAATTTTTGTGGAAAACCCTTTCAAATAATTTTAATGCATATACAAGCTCATTTGTGAAAGCCATCTACTGTGAAAAAAAACATAGGCTAAGCCATTAGGCTTCATGGCTGAGGACTATTGACTTTGCCAGTGGTTGTTCAATAGAGGAGTCACCGCTACATGCTTTAAAGCCCCATAACATTATTTTCACGCGTTCTGTTAATTGAGAAAAGGGTTAGCATTATTTTGTGTCTTTATTGATGCACTTAATGTTTGTGTGTGTAAGTGGGTGTGTGTACACATAGCATGTTTCTCGCATAGAAAGTAAGCCCAGATGAGCGAGCATAACTAAACTCCCTCTTTGCAAAGTAGCATTTTTACATGTTCCGTTAATTGAAGAAATGATCATTACTTTGTGTCTTTAATGAAGCACTTAATGTGTGTGTGTGTCTGCATAGCATGTTTTTCATATAGAGAAGGACGCCCAGATGAGAGAGCATAACTGTACATTATAAAAATTCAAGTCGCAATAAGCTATCATATTATACCGCAAAACAACATAACTTAGGGGCAGATTTACAATAACTGGCGCATCCCCAGGAATGCGCCAGTTATTGTGCGCCGCAGCTCCCCCACCCATTGTGCGCCGCATTTATAATGCGACGCACCATGGGGCAAAAACGGCACAGATGCGTGACGCATCTGTGCCGTAAAAGTGGCGCATTGCTGGAGTTACGTCGCAAGTGCGACGCAGCTCCAGCAATGCTCTGGGGGGGGCCCTATCTGTCCATTGCTGCGTTAAGCCTTACGCCTGCTTCAAGCAGGCACAGGGTTTTGACTCAGCATTGCCCTAAAAGTGACTGAGTGAAATCTTGTAGATTTCACTTAGCCACTTTTAGGAGGCGTTCCTGCGCAGGAACACCCCTCCCCCCCCCCTGCACCGGAACGCCTCCTTATGGCGTAGGGCTTTACAACGTAACGCATCTCCCAGATGCGTCACGTTCTAAATACCCCGCACCATGGTGCATATTTTGCGCTGCGGCTGCGTCACAGGAGTGACGCAACGGCGGCGCAAATGCGGCGCAAGGGGCTTGTAAATCTGCCCCGTAGTATAAAATGCCATCTTAAAATAAATATAGCATAACTCTCAATTTGGAGGCCCTATAGAGCAATATGTAAGTACATGTACAAAGAAATGGATTACAAGTTCACAAAGTAATGAAGGAACAAGCAATGTCAACTTCTACGCACAATCTAATAATTATAAAATGCTCTCAAAGGGGAAGTCCCTGTTACGTTTTAAGTAAACAGGTGCTTCAGAAAAAAACTTTTCTATCTGGTCATTTGATATGCGTTGTTAGAATGTAGGTAAATGTGAGTGTTTGCAATATTAAGCAAGGATGGGAGCTCGATGTAGAGAAGCCTGCTCCCGTGCGTTGGGGCAGCTTAGGGTGTTAAATATCGCTTTAGGAAAAATGTATTTACACACATGCTGACAGTTCATTTCCAGGTGGAACCTCTTGTCTGCTCCCACATTGCAGATTCAATCTTCCCTCTGTGAGATTTTCGACAGCTTGTCTGCTGAGCGCTCGCCAGGCCTATTAATATTTATACTTTCTATTCACACTCCAGTCAGAGCATATAAGTTGCAGATCTTTTTTGATTTGGAAGCTATTAAGATTCATGACCCCTACAGCTATTTACTCTGTGGTGTGGCAGCCCTTGCAATCAGCTTACACTTTGAGAAGAAAGCACAAATCATTATTGTTCAAACATGCACTGCATTGTGCGCATTTGTGGTCCATCAAAGAGCAGTCACGCTTTTTAAAATGTTCATTTATCTCCGAGACACAGGTGATTATATGACCAATTCTTTTCTTGAGGATTAAAAACACAGAACAGCAGCAATGGACAGAAAATTACTTTTACTGCCAAATTAATGACCTTTTATTTGTTGCCCCATTTGCTTTTTAGAGGTAGTAGTGCGCCGGCTGGCAAAACGACCAGTGACATTTACGCTGTTTTAATTTTGATCCGCTTTTAAATCTGTTTTAATATTGTTTTATGCATTGTTATTTGCACATTTTCTTGTTGTGGGGGCAGTAGCGGCCCGTGATGGGAATGCTGCCGAGTGCTGACATGGGGCGGGGGAGGGGGTAGTAAACTATGGATTACGACCGATTAGAGGTAAGTAAACATATATAAATAAATAAAATGAATTTCGTTGCACACGCTGCATCGCATTTGGTTGCCCCTCCCCTGCCCCAAGTCCGCGCTCGGCAGCACTCTCCCCAAGGGCCGCTACTGGTTGGGGGCTTTAAAGGGGAAGCTTACTTTTCTTAGCTCACCCGCACTTTCCTGTCACGAGTCCCTGTTCCGTCACAGCTTGATTGTGCCGATTGCATGGAGCGACGTGACTCCACCCTCTTCTCCCTCACTTCCGAGGCCTGCACCACTATTTCTACACACATGGGTGACCAGACACACAGTGGACACATACTGCGGGCATGCCAAAGGCAAGCCCATCCTTGCCCGTCCGCAGCCAGATCGCTGCCAATGACTGTCTAGTAGTATGACGGTTGGCTGGTCTAGGGAGGTGCTGTTGTCTTACAGAAGGAAGACATGCCAGAAAACGCACACCATAGACCAAGTCTCCCCGCCGCTTCCACATACATGCGGGCTAGTAAACTGTAGATCCCTGCCCAAGCACGCTGAGGAGCTATGGCTGGTTTTAACAGGGAACACGTGGGACGTGATGTTTCTGACGGAAACTTGGCTGAACGCGGATTCCGTCTCTACAGTGGCCCTAGCCGGGAAAGTGGCAAAAGAGGTGGCGGGGTACCCATTTTTTTTAAGGAGTCAAGGGTTTTAGCGTCATCAAATCCTCTCAATTTTGAAGGGTTAGAGGTTCTTAATTTTTGCTTTCACTGGACCCCTTAACCTCCTTCTCGGGCATCCTCATTTACAGGCCATCAAATTGTGCCCCTAATTTAAATCATGGGCTTTGCAACTACATTGCCCAGAAATCCTTACGATATTCTTAATTTAATGTACTTTATGACTTTAACCATAATGTGAATGACCTATCTCGCTTAAAGGCAACCCAGTTAGTGATATCCCTTGCAGGGGCCAATTTAGTACAATATGTTACCTCCCCCACCCACAAGGCAGGACACACTCTTGATCTGGTGTTCGCCAACTTGGAGTCTCTTCGTATAGAGGCCCCCTTTGTACTGGTCTGGTCTGACTCTTATCTGATCCCTTTCTCCTTCAGCATGGCGAAATCCAGCTATAATAGAGGTAGCAAACTTGTCAGAAGCATCCTTGACCCCCATCTTACAAGCCAATCAGCCTACTCTCTCGTCCGATCCTAATGTGGATTCTCAGGCCCTTGATCATTGCATTTCTATTGCTGTTGAATCCTTAGCCCCGACAAGACTCCCTTAGAGAGGCCAAGAGCAGATGCAAATGCCTGAACGGCAGTGGAGGGCATACTATTGTGAGGCAGCCCAAACTATCAATAGAAACGCACTGAAAGATCTGCACAAATTAATCACAGCTGTGAGGAGGGACTACATAGCTTGCTGCATACTCAAAGCTGAAAACTCTACTTAAGAGGTATTTAAGGTGGTCAATTCTTTTTTCATGCCAAAAGCATTAGCGACCCATGTACAACCATCTAATTCTCTGTGCGAAAATATCTCTGACTTCTTTGTCAACAAAATCAAGACGGTCTACCGGACTTTCTCTGAGAATCGTGAAACAGTAAAATCGGATAGTAAGGTGAGAGGCTGTTAGATTTGGGGGCCTCTAGTTGGCAGAGGTAGGTACCTTTGCCAAATAGGGACCCTTGCGTCTAGTCAGGGTAAGGGGGTACACTCCTAAAATAACCCCTGCTCACCCCCTCTGTAACTTGGCACGAGCAGGCAGGATTATCTCAGAGGCAGTGTGTAAAGCATTTGTGAACACATACAGTAACCCAGTGACAACACTACAGATAGACACCACACAAGTTGTAGTATAAAAATAAGAATTTTTATATAGACTTAACACAGGACCACAAACGACAAAAATCCAAAATACTGTACTTTAGAATGGTGGAATTAGCTTAGTTCTCTCTAGATGTAAAATGCAACACTTTAAGCTCAATGTATCTTTGGATGCGTAACACTATACAACTAAAGTGTTGCAGAGAAGGTGATGCATTGGTTCCTTGCACGCAAGAATGGTGATGCGACGCTTCCCTACTACTGCGTAGGGGATGCATTGGTTCTTCTCCGCGAGGGGAGGTGATGCGTCGGTTTCTTACTGTGCTTCCGAAGCGATGTGACCAGCAGTACCGTGAAGCGATGAAAATCCGGTGCAATGAAACAAAATGGCATCTTCTTCTTGATCTGACAACGATGCGTGCATGCCTGATGGCCGTGCGGCGACTCAAAGATTCTTCTGAGCCGTGGCAGGCCCTGCGACACGCTTCTCCGCTGATGCAACGGCATCTGCTGGGACTGCAACATTCCCTTTCTCCAGTGATGCGAGGCGTTTCAGGTGATGCAATGACGACAGCGGGTGAGGCGGCACGCTTCTCTGGTGATGTGACAGCATCTGCTGCAACAGCTACACTCTTCTCCGGTGAAGCGACGACAACGGCTGTGGCGGCGACACACTTCTTCGTTTTGAGTCACGCTTCCAGCTCCCCGTGACATGCAGTCTCTTAGAATGCCCAGCTCAACAGCAGATACTTCAATTCCCAGCAAGGGAAGGTAGGGGAGCTGATTGGTGAAGTCTGTTGTCCCTGAGACTTCAGCAGGAGGCAAGCTCTATCTCAAGCCTTTGGAGATCCTTTACAAGTTCATTGAAAGTAGCACAAAGTCCTTTCTCCTTTCTTTGGCAGTCAGGCAACCACTGCAGGCCAACTCCCCAAACAGCACTCATCTTAGGGATAGTCTCCTCCGCAGTTTCTCAGGCTCCTCTCCTCAGCAAAGGTTCTTCTTGTTTCCCAAAAGGGATCTAATGTTCTGGGGTCTGGGTCCTCATATTTATACTAGCAAATCCTTTGTCCAGTCCAAACCATTTCTGTGCAGTTCTGGAGTACTTTGTTGACAGGACTCCTTCTTTCCCTTGACAATGTGGGCCAGGGACATTAGACGCACTACAGGAGGTGGAGACCCAGCCCTATTCAGGTCCCAGGTGCAACTCCTCCGACCCATATGCATGCAGATAGCTCTATTCAGCCCTGTACTAACTCACCCTGTCTCCTTGAATCCCCCAGCCCCTGTAACTAAACTGTAGACAAAGAATACAAAACCTAGCAGAGGCAGGCTTAAACAGTTAGGCAAGAAAATACCTGCTTTCTGAAAGTGGTATTTTCAAACACAGAATGTTAAAACCAACATCACTAAAATATGCATGTTATCATTTTTAGTCCAGGCATACTAAACTCAAATTTCTACCTAGCTCCCAGAGTCAGTTAGGATTATAATATGCTATAATCAAAATGCTCATTCCGCCCTATGGGGAACAGAGGGCATTGCAACAGTGAACAACGAAAATGGCTGCAATTCACTAATATGACATTCCACACACACCAAACCTTTTACCTACAATGCACCCTGCCCTTGGGCCTACCATAGGGGTAACTAATATGCAGGAAAGGGAAGGTTTAGGGACTGGCAAGTGTGTGCACCTGCCCAGTCCACATGGCAGTTCTAGACTGCACACAGGCTCTGCAATGGGAGACCTGAGACACACCTTAAAGGCTGCTTCTGTGGGTGGTGCAACCAGTGCTGCAAGCCCACCAGCAGCATTTTATTTACAAGCCCTGGGCATACTCAGTGCACTGTACTAGGGTCTGACCAGTAAACCAAACCAGCCAATCATGGAGTCACTAATCCATACATCAATTTACCATAGGGTACACTTGCACTGGGGCACTGAATCGTAGTGATGCAGTGCCCAAAGCATCTATAATCAGCAAAAACACATGAGGCAACAGCAAAAAATGGAAGGGAGATCCAGGCCAACAGTGGCAGGTTTAACAGAGGTACATATGATCCCTCATTCTCACATTTTAGCCTGATTCCAATGCAAGAAGTCGTAGCGGAAATCCAGGGGTGTAAGTCAGGGGCTCCAGATGACCCATGCTCCCCAAAACTTTGGGAAGCCATGACACACTCTGTTAAGCATGTGCTGTCTCACATTTGGAATTTATCTCTGACATCCAACATTTTTCCCGACATATGGAAACATGACACCCTCAAATGGGGATCATGGGGATCTGAACAACTATAGGCCTATCTCACTGCTGTCTGCACCAGGCAAGATGCTGAAAAAACTGGTGCAGCGGCTAATGACTAATTTGATTGAGAATAAAGGTAGCTTACATGATACCCAATCGGGCTTTAGATTGCGTTTCAGTACCGAGACGGCACTCTTGGAGGTGGCTGAGTCAGTGAGACTGGCGGTGGATTCAGGGGCATTCGCTATGTTGGTGCTCCTGGATCTGTTGGCGGCGTTCGACACTGTTAACCATACCTTGCTGTCTTAGAGGCTGCAGGAGTTGGGCATAGGGGCTACGGTGCTGGTGTGGCTGAACTCCTACTTAAGCAATCGCTCCCATAAGGTCTCACTACAGCCATTTGTATCAAAGCCAAAACCACTATGGTGTGGAGTCCCTCAGGGGGTCAGCATTGAGCCGTCTCCTATTTAAAATATACTCAGCTCTGCTGTTCTCTCTGGTAGCCAGTTGGGGGGTAAAGTGATATCATACTCTGACAACACCCAGTTGGTCTTCTCTTTTATAGAGAAGTTGGAGGACTCCTTCAGGAGTTTCAAAGATTGTCTAAGAGATATTGCATTGTGGATGAATAACAACAAACTGAAACTCAACGCAGGAAGGATGGAGGTCATGTTTTTCAGTAAAGAGTCAACTCCAGCACCGGATCCCTGGTGGCCTGAGGAAATGGGCCCTCCCCCGTCCCCTGCAGACAGTATAAAAAATCTTGGGGTGAAGTGGGAGTCTGATTTGTCATTTTCAGTTCAGATACAACAGGTGATGTCCACCTGCTTCAGTAAACTCAGAAATTTGCGCACATTTCTCCATTTACTGCCAGAAGCGAAGCGAAAATTACAGTCCATGCCATGGTGACTTCCATGCTGGACTATGCAAACAGACTAATCAGGTGCCTTCAGATGGTCATGAATGCGGCTGCGAGACTGATTAGGCAGGTCCCTTTCCAACATCATGTCTCTCCATATTTAACAGAACTCCACTAGTTACCCGTTGCTAAAAGGATCGAATATAAGGCGCTGACATTGGCTTTCCGAGCTACCCATGGCAACTGCTCCAGCTGCCTGAAACTAAGTCTACGTGGTTATAAGCAGACGAGATCGATAAGGTATAGCTCAAAAAGCCTGCTCTGCATACCATGTTTTAACAAGGCCTGCCTAGGAGGTAGATCCTTCACCGTTGGGACAGCAAAACTGTGGAACTTCCTGCCAGACGACTTACGCAACATGTAGGCAAAGCCTCTTTTCAGGGAAAAAAGTTAAGTCCTGGCTCTTTAGGGCAAAATAATGGGTATGTGGCTTTCCTTATTGGTTTTCCATCTGCATTCTGTTGATCGCTTAGCTCTGGGACATCTCCGATTGGGGTAGCTTTTGTGCTTTATAAGTGTCTGTATTATTATTTCCCTGCCTGAACTGATCTATATGGGATTGAAAATTTGGTGTAAGATTGTACTACATTAAAACATGTGAAAGGGCAGTGTGTGAGTCTGTTCTGTTGCTTCAAGGGGAAAAGAAAAGGCCCTCTTATTGTTTCAGAAGTCTGAATTTCTCTAAGTTCGATTTGCATTTCTAGGTGTATCACTTGGGAGCTCATCAGTCAATCCATCAATCAGGTGACTTGTAAAGCCTGACTGCTCATCCGTAAGGGTCTCAAGGCCCTGGTGGGGCGGGTGCGGGGGCTGCTGATCCTCAGAAGGCACTGTGGTTCATTCGAAGAGCCAGGTCTTGAGGTTCTTCCTGAATTGAGGCAGTTACGGTGATTGCCTGAGATAAAGAGGTAGGGTGTTCCAGGTCTTTGCTGCGAGGTAGGAGAAGGACCTTCCTCCAGCCATGGTCTAGAGAATATGCGGGATGGTGACCAAGGCCAAACTGACATAGCGCAGGTCTCTGGTGGGTGCGTGGAATGAGAGGCGGTGGTTAAGGTACGCATGTCCCATGTTGTGTAGGGCTTTGTAGGCATGTGTGAGGAGCTTGAAGGTGATTCTTTTGTTGACTGGGAGCCCGTAGAGGTTCCTCAGATGGCTGGTACTGTGGCAGGGGATATTGAGGATGAGTCTGGCGGAGGCCTTCTGAATGTTCTACAGTTTTTTGAGGAGTTTCTGGGTGATGCCAGTGTAGAGTCTGTCGCCGTAGTCGAGTCTGATGCTGATGAGTGCCTGGGTGACTGTCTTTCTGAACTCAGTGGAGATCCACTTGAAAAATTTTTGGAGCAGGCGTAGCGTGTTGAAGCAGGATGATGAGACGGTGTTGATCTGGCGGTTCATGGTAAGCGCGGAGTCCAGGCTGATTCCAAGGTTTTGAGCTTGGTCTGTGGGTGTTGGGGGTGGGGGATCCAAGATCTGTAGGCCACCAGGAGTCATCCTAGGAGGCTTGGAGCCCAGGATGAGCTCTTCATTCTTTCCGGAGTTGAGCTTGAGGCAGCAGTCCTTCATCCAGGTAGCAATAGCCTACATCCTGTCGTTGAAGTAATCAATTTCTAAGCCTAACCCTAAACTTCATCCAAGTAGTTGGAGCTATTTTCCTAGTGCAAAATAAATCCTCTGGCTCATTTTTGAAACATAGCGCTAAATGCTGGATTATGCTAATCGCGTAATTACGAGCGATATTGTGCTAAGTGTGAGAAATTACGCTAGAGAGAATAATATCAGGGATCACTGAAATAATATCGAGGGTCAAAATATCGACTTGCAAAAATATCGTGGACAAAATATCGACAGTCAAAATATCGAGTTTGTATCTACAAACAGGTAAGTACAAAAATATCGAGTACAAAATATCGTTTACAATAATATAGTTATAAAAAATATCGACTTTGTTAAAAACAGTGTTTAATTAAATTAATATTAAAATTTAATTACTAAAATATACTTATAAATACTTAAATTAAATTATAATAATTAAATAATAAATGAAATTAATAAAAATAATTTTTTACAATCATATTTGTAAAAACATATATATATAATAACATACTATAATTAAATAAGATACTATTATATTACCGTACAATACCAGAAGTGTAAAAAATACTATTCCCACTCCAAAGAGTATCGACGGTCACATTATTGACTTGCAAAAATATCGTTTAAAAACTGAAAACTGACCCTGAACCCTAAAAATACCCCTTTACCCAAAAACCCAAAACTGACCCTGAACCCTAAAAATGCCCCTTGACCCAAAAACTGAAAACTGACCCTGAACCCTAAAAATGCCCCTTTACCCAAAAACTGAAAACTGACCCTGAACCCTAAAAATACCCCTTTACCCAAAAACTGAAAACTGACCCTGAACCCTAAAAATGCCCCTTTACCCAAAAACTGAAAACTGACCCTGAACCCTAAAAATGCCCCTTTACCCAAAAACTGAAAACTGACCCTGAACCCTAAAAATGCCCCTTTACCCAAAAACTGAAAACTGACCCTGAACCCTAAAAATACTCCTTTACCCAAAATGTATCAATATTATTTAATTACCAATTAATTATTAATTAACAATAACAATAAAGTAAATATATTAGCACATTGGCTGTAATTATTTTAATAATTAATATTATTTTTTCCCAATTAATTACTTAACAATAACACAAAATTATATATATTAAAAATGTACTCTAATTAATGTAATTAACTAATTACAATTAATTAATTACCAATTAATTACTAATACAAAATATGTACAAAATGATATTAATTCATTAATTAATTAATATTAATTAATTATCAATTAATTATTAATTAAAAATATTTACAAACATATATTAATTAATTAATTATTATTAAATTACTTCCCACCCTATTCCCCTATAAACCCACAACCCGCTACAGAATTACATTACGCAATTATTATAAAAACAAAATTCATTTAATAAAATATTTTATAACATTAATACACACTTTTCACACATATTATTACATAAAAATACACTATAAAATATTATATATTATTAAAAAATCGATATTTTTGCTATCTATATTTTATACAGTCGATATTACTTCACTTACCTGAAAAACGATATTTTTGTAGTCGATATTATGTCCAGTCGATATTTTGTCCAGTCTATATTTAAAACTGGATATTATGTCCAGTCGATATTTTGGAGTCGATATTTTGTCTGTGCACCTAATGTCAGTTATGCCCACCCTTACTTAAAATCAGAGTGTATGGCATCAAATTTACAGAGTCCACATGTTTTCTTAATAAGGATGAGGAATTGCCTGTACACATCGACACTTTATGTAATTATGTTTTTGAAATCGGGCTTGACAGGGACTTTTATAACATATCAATTCTGGAATCCCAGCATTACTCATAGGCTGAGCACCATTAATTGGACTTGTGTATATACATGAGACATTGTGCTGAAACAACTTTATTACTAAGAAATATGTATTGGAACATCGATGTGCATTTGTGAATTTACAAATCCATCCTTGTAGGCTAGTTTGATGTTTATACATGTTATCTGATTCAATAGCATCTGGTACATTGTACTTTAAACTTTGGAGTGTTGATACTGTGAAGTCAGGCTAGGACTAGCAACCCTGACAATATGCATTTGAGATGGATACGCTGTAAGCTCCAATATCAATATGCTCACTATCAATCTGAAATGAGCATTTATACAGCACATATTTATTTTGCCTGCATTTTAGATTCCCAGTGTATAGCCAAATCTGTTCTTTCTTGAAATATTACGGGGTACTGATAGAATACCGGGTATTCTACCTTTACTACGCTGCGTTCAACCCTCCCTTACTGTCCACGGCGTGGGTGAAGAGTGGGGAATTGCGCAACAGTGGGGATAGGTTTAGGGCCTGGCCTGTGACCAATCCAATGCCACGCATGGCTGTGGAGGGTCGGCTGTCAACAAGGTGCTGGAAGCAGGCTTCCTCCGGCATGAAGAAATGCCAATGGCTGTGTGGATCTTTGGGTTAGAACTAAGTATGGTAATAGAATATTACTTATCATTAAAAAAACCCTAGGAAACTTTGGGGTTACACGGTCCTATTTTCAGAAGCCTAAGAAGAGGTGGACTGTCAAATGGAGGAGTGCTTCCAAGGGGGCTAGAGTTGAGTTTGGGACTGATCTGTGATTTAGAAGCTTGGGGTAGGATTTTAAAACTCCTCAGGAGAGACAACTGGTACCAGGAATCTGAACTAATTTCATAATGTGAAGTTATAAAGAAAGTTGTATATCAAATTGCAAGCTGCGTAATTCAGCATTACATTGAACTTGGCAGATACAACATTAAGTTTCGTCATCAGAGCAGACCAGGATGAGTGAATTATGTTTACCATTGGAAAAGCAAATAAAAGGTTTCAATGTGTTATCAAACTTCTAGGAATTGGATTGAGGCGATTCATACTTGAATGTCATCTCCAGGTGTATCTGGTACCCTGGAATAATATATGTTGTTAATATTTTTAGTGCTAGATAGCTATGATGAAGTATGAACAAATATCTTTGTTAGCTTCTTCCTTGTAAATTCCCAAAACATTTTGTAAATGCACTGCTGGTTTACAAAATGCTTTTAATACTTGGACTTCAGCATAACTGTCTTGGACTAAGATTACTAATAATATATTTTATTGCAACAAACCTGGTGAACCCCTGATAACAAAATGATGCCTAAATTCAATGGGGTGAAACACATTGAACGTCATCCGTGGGAGATACTTGATGCAGCATTATGAATAAAAGAGTGAAAAATAACCTTAAGTGGCATAAGGCATACAGGCATAGAGCAAATAGTATGTGTTCTGTCTTCTGGAAAGTATCATTGACACTATTGTGTTTATTTTTATTACCTGCTATTGATATTGTGTGCACCGGGGCAGGATTTTGATTGTAATAAGCCTTCAACATATATTCCTAAATTCCTAGTACACAAACTATTCTTGTAAAGACTGACAGGACTGACTTTTACTTAAAACGCACCTTACTGAAGTAATGCTCTGTGAGTTGCGAGTGGTTGTTGTCCACTAGGTTCTCTGACTCAATGACAGTCCTTAGTGCCAGAGGTCTAGACAATCAATTTCTGGAGAGAAATCCAGGTACAAATTCACACATGCTGCCACTCACTCTGAAATACACACAGGGCTATACAAACTAATTTGAGCACTAGAGTGGACGGAAAGCTACAGTGACGTAGTAGTTGTCCAATGCAGGTACAAATTCAAGTCCTCTGCCAGTCACTCAAATGCACACTCAGGGCTACACTCATGGATATAAACACTTGGATGGAGGCAAAGTACAGTGACACAGTAGTTGTCTAATGCAGTTCTAAGTTCACCCACTGACACTCACTGAAAAACACACAGGGCTACACAAACTGATATGAGCACTAGAGTGGACGGAAAACTACAGTGATGAAGTAGTTGTCCAATGCAGGTACAAATTCAAGTTCTCTGCCAGTCACTCAGATGCACACTCGGGATACACTCATGGATATGAACACTTGGATTGAGGCAAAGTACAATGACACAGTAGGTGTCTAAAGCAGTTCTAAGTTCACACACTAACACTTGCTGAAATACGCTCAGGGCTACACTCCTGGTTATGATAGCGCTAATAATAGGATGTAGAGTGAGATAGTGTGTGCCCAATGAAGGTACACATTAACACAATTAAATACTCATTCAAACACACACCAGGGCTACTCTAACAAATGGAGAAAAAGGTACAGTGAGGTAAGTCCATGAGTGAGTGAGTGAGAGCAGCAGGTAGAAATTCATGCACTCCACCACCCAATCAGATACACATTCATGGCTACACTCAGGATTATGGAAACTCTGATGGAGTCATAGGTTCATTAAGGCAGTGGGTATACAGCACTGGTGCAAGTTCACACACAATACTACTCAGGGGTAGACTCACAAATAAAAATACTCCTATGGAGTTAAAGGTAGAGTCAGGCAGAGGTGTCATATACAAGTACAAGCTCTTGCCCTATGCCACTCACTTAGATATACAGTCATAGCTATACTCGTAGAAATTAAGGCTGCAATGGTGCAAAGGAACAGTGTGGTTATGGAAGTACAACCCAGGTCCAAGTGTAAAAATACTGCCACTCATTCACAATCCATGCTAAATTCACAGAAATGAAACCCTCGATGGAGGCAAGGAGGCAACCGAACAGTGCCAAAATGGGTGGCCAAAGTAGATAAAATTTGCCTGAACTCTGCCCCTCACTATGAAATGCACTATGGGCCAGGTCAGGTGTATAAACATTCAGAATGAGGCAATAGTGCAGTGAGGTAGAGTAGAGGGTGTCCTACATAAGTGCAAGTTCAAACACAACCTCACTCACTCACATACGCACCCAGAGAGAGGTGTATTTAGGTGTTCAAGCACTAAAGCAGAACACGGTACTAGTTCAATTATGGATTCAGCCTTCAACCTTTAACCCAGGGAAAATATTTTCATTTAGTGGTGCATTTTCGAACCAGAAAATGTTCACTCCTGTTGTTTCAATGACACACCATTAAGATGCTAGAAAAGTGACACACAGATATGTTTTTCATCAATTTCATTCTTTCCGATAGCAAAAACATGTGAGTAATCATAAAAAGCCAAAATAACGTCAAATATAAAGTTAATTCACCTTTTTCACAAGTGAACAACAAAAGAGAGATTATACTTTTAATCATCAGTTTCACAATACAGGTCATATGCACACGCAGATAGTGCATCTTTTACAATTTGATCCAAAACGTATACACACATATCTAGAAAGAACAGGATCATCATTAGATTTAGCTACACTCCAAACACAATCCACCCTTTAAAGAAGACTGGATCCAAATGTGGAATTAGAAGAGCCTTATCTAAAGTAGACTTGAAAATATTCTAATTCAAAAGGAAGTTCAGAAACATAGAGTGCAAGGATGTGGGCGGTCAAGCGGAACAGAGCCAAAGCATTCCTAGAACAGGAAAGACTATATCTACATTTCAAAATTCGGATAGGGGACAATCGCAGTTGGAACTGCTGTTACAGTCTCTCAGGGGGGATCTACTCTCTAAATTTATGATCTCCGAAGCCAACCAAAAAGGAATCCACGATAAGTGTGAAACCCTGGAGGCTAAATTAGATGACATCTGTAAACGCACTGGGGACCTAGAGCTAGAAGTTGAGGCTCTTACCAAAGTAGTTCAGGGGAACACAAAAAACATCCAGAGCCTGAAGACACAGAACAAATCACTTCAAATGGACATCCAGAGGCTGGAGATGCAACCCAGTAGGAACAATTTAAGATTCCTGAAAATCCCGGAAGGGGCAGAGAGAGGGAATGTTAAAGCCTTCATCTGCAAACTCCTCAGAGAGGGAGTACTGAAAGATAGACAAGATATAGACCTGGAGAGTGAAATTCAGAGGGCCCATAGAGATCCCTTTAGGCTGCATTCGGACAGGAAAGTTCCCAGGAAGATTCTAGTTAATTTCCATACCTACACAGTTAAGGAGCTGATATTGGGAAGCGCACTAACTGATACGACACTCCAGTTTAACTCTGTGGATCACCGAATCCGCTCTGATGTGGGCAAAATAACCGCTCAAAGGCAATGGGAGTTGGGTTCAAGAATGCCCAAGCTCAGGAGCCTGGGGGCACACATGCAGATGAAGTTTCATGTCCTGCTGAAGGTGATGTGGAGAAATAAGCTCCACAATTTTAGCTCTCCTCAAGAAGTTGACACCTTCCTGATTCTAATGAAAGAAAATTCCCATTAGGCTTTCATCAAGCTGAGGGGATTGAGCTGTATATTATTTGCTCCCCCTTCCCTCCTTCTATATGGGTATGGTTATAGTAACAGGAGAAAATAAAAAAAACTAAAAAAACTTTTTGAAAATAAAAAAAGAGTTGAGACTCGAAAGAAAAAGAAAAATGAGGGAAATAATAATAAATTTCAAAAAAGAGATCGGGAGGACTACCTGTAATGTTCAAGGGGGGTCACTTCTCATCTTAGCTATTAGACATTATGTTTAATCTTATACATATTAGGGTTTTGCTTCGGTGTTGGTTCAAGGGTGATCCTGAATAGGCGACAATGATCGCCAAAGGGAAAAACGGGGGGTTCCTCAGGGGGTGGTGGCGGTGGTAGGGAGCATGCAGGAAATAATAAAAAAATTGGTCCTCATACAACTAAAAATGAAAGAAAGCATTATTTCCGTAGGGGTAACGCATTTTGTATGCTGGAAAGCCTTAAAAAATTAATAGTATTAATAAAATTAAATTCATAAGCTCGAACATGAATGGCCTAAGAGACGGGAGGAACCGGTCTAGAGTGAGTGAATTTCTCAACAATTGCAAGGCTCATATTTGCTTTTTAGAAGAAACCAATTTAGAGGCTCACAAGTGTAGGTTGGGATTTGGTAACCTTAGATGGGTTAAGGAGGGCCGCTATTCTGAACAAAGGGATAGCACCAGAGGAGTGGCAATAATAATTAGAAGTAACACAGGGATATAGGTCTAAAAGTTTGATACGGATCAATACGGGAGATGGCTGGTGGCTACTCTTTCAATATACGGTTCTTTCCTGGTGTGTGCAGTTTATTATGGGCCAAACCAAGATAATCCAGGAAAATAAAGTTAAAGTTAAAGGCGAGCCTCTTGGATGCATCAGCACCGATCGTCTTAGGGGGAGATTTCAACTTGGTACCAGATGGGCTATTAGATCGTACCTCTAAAGAAAAATACATCATTCCCCGTAAATCCCACTTAGAGCTTAAAAATTTTATAAAAGAATTTAATTTATTAGACATATGGGGCCCGATGTAGGTACCAAATACTGGTCAGAAACAGCCGATTTAGGCCGTTTCCGACCGGTATTTGGCCTACTGAGATGTAGGGGACCTTTTTTTGTCCGATTCGGTATTTTACCGATTCGGTAAAATTACCGAATCGCAAAAATAACGAATCGGTAATTTTACCGATTTTTTTAATTTGGGATGTAGGTGGGACTACTTTCAGTCCCACAGGCCCTTCAGATTCGGTATTTTAACACCCAATCCAATTGGGTGTTAAAATACCGAATCCAGGTGTGCATGCACACCTATGCCATGTGACAGACAGACATGCCCTTAGGGCATGTCTGTGTGCCACATGGCTCACATGCCTTTTTTTTGGGGTGCTGGAGGGTGTGAAAGTGACACCCCCTGCACCCTTGCACAAATCGGTAATTACCGAATCGGTAAATGTAAATGTACATGTATTTATATAGCGCAAATCGCCCACATCGCAGGCATCTATGCGCTTGCTTAGGGAACCCGTCCTGGTATTCCCCTGTGAGATACCCCGGCAGGGTATCCACAAGGTGAAAGCCAGGCATCCCGCCGCGAGGGGCCGTTGTGGAGATTAAGCAAGCTATTGCCCAGAGTCGCAGAGTGTGAACCCGTGAGTCGAGTAGGCACCGGAGCGAGAATGATCGAGTCCGTGGAATTATTGAGCCCAACCCCCGTCGGGGCGGGGAATTGAACCCTGGTCCAGGGCCGATCTCAGCTTCCGGGTCTGCCGCCTCTAACCCCTGAGCCACACTTCTTCACGTAATTACCGATTCGGTAATGCCCATTGATTCCTATGGGCTTCAACACATAGGAAGCAATGGGGGATACCGAATCGGTATTTACAGAATCGATAAATACCGAATCTTACAGATTCGGTATTTACCGAATCTGAAATACCTACATCTCCCCCCCTCTAATTTACCACTTCATAAATACCGATTCGGTATGATTCGGTATTTATGAAGTGGTAAATGTAGATTTACCTACATCGGGCCCATGGAGAATAAAAAACTGATGTAAAAGGGATTTTTCAATATATAGCAAAAAATACAGACATCACTCTAGAATTGGTTTTTTCCTGCTAGACCAGACCATCTTCACGGATGTAGAATTAATTTCTTATATTCCAGCTATTCTTTCAGCCCATTCAGTTGTGGAATTGGTAGTTAATCTCAAGCAAAACAAATGCCAGAGAAGGTGGACTCTGGATAGGTCTCTATTATTAAAGGAGGAGGTAAAGGCAGAACCAGTAGTTCAAACAGAGGAATATTTTAGGCACAATCTCTGCATTACCAACGATCAGATAGTCTGGGAGGCTTTTAAGGCCGTTTTAAGAGGTGTGTTAAGCTCGCTGATGATTAGACAAAACAAATCCGCGAGAAGGCTGGAGAAAGATCGTCTCCTCAAGATTAAAGAAAAAGAGCAGGAGCTGCAGCGGGCGTCAGTAGCCGCCCAGAACTTAGTGCCACGCCTGCAAACCGAGCTAGAGGGACTTCGGGCAGAATTCCAGGCCAATCTTAATAAGATCTTAAAAGATAGGTGGGATGTCAGTAAGCTCCAACATTTTTCTTATGGGGAAAGATGTGGCTCTCTTCTAGCAAGGAAGGCCAGGGCAGATAGAGCAAGGAATCAGATAAAAAGAATATCTCAAAGAAGTACAGGAACTATGGAGTTTATCAGATCGGGAGGAGGCCAGGGTATTTATGCAAGACCTGTATAAAGAAGACTTCAATTTTAGACCTCAGAAAGCTAAAGACTGGCTAAATCAGCTAGACCTCCCCCAGTTGTCTGAAGCAGACAGGGCCTTTTTACTTTCTGGTAGAAGTAGAAGCTCAGTTGAAGAAAATGGCTAGAGGTAAAGCTGCCAAGGCTTTTGACCAGGTGAGCTGGCCATATCTCTGGGAGTCCCTTTATAGCTTTGGATTCCCCAGTAACTTTGTTTCAGCAGTTAGATCCCTTTACGCTGGCCCCCAAGTAAAAATCCTAGTCAACGGAGCTCTGACAGACTTTGTTACTATCTCTCAAGGCACCAGGCAGGGGTTTCCTCTGTCGCCCCTATTGTTCAACCTATATATTGAACCCTTTGTGTGCCGGCTCAGGGCCGATCCTTTGATTAAACCTTTTTACATTTCTGATCTGGAGTTAAAATTTGCCTTGTATGCGGATGATTTGCTTATGTACACAACTAATCCCGTAGAAGCTATCCCTAGACTAGTAGAGCAGGCCGAACTATTTGGGGGAATCTCGGGTTATAGAATAAACAAAGACAAGACCTAGATTATGGAATGGAATCAAGGCACTGAAACACAGGGGATCAAGCCACGAATGAGGTATCTTGGGATCCAACTAGCTCAAAAAATAGATGACATACCTAAGTTTAATTGGAGCCGGGTCTTTAAAGATGTTTGTTGTTTGTTACTTCGGTGATAAAACCTCCCTTTGAACATATTTGGGAGGGTAAATCTCAGAAAAATTATCATCCTGCCAAAGATAACCTTTTTATTCAACTCGATCCCATTATCTTTTAACGCATCAGACATTGTAAAAGTGCAGGGAAAAATCGGCTCTTTTATTTGGAACACTAAGTCCCCTCGAATTGCTTGGAAAAAGCTCAGGAGAAACCTAAATATGGGTGGTCTAGCTCTACCAGATCTGCTTAAATATTGCCATGCGTTCCATTTTAAAAACTTTAGAATCTTGGCCAATAAGCCTGTTTCGTCCTCATTGGGTCTACTGTTTCAGGCATTATTACATGACATTCCCCAAGGGCAGGAGTTTTTTCTTTTAAAATTTGGGGACCCCAAGTTTTATAAAAAAAAGTCAGGCTTAAGGTCCTAGGGGCTGCATTAAAAAACTGGATTGACATCCGGAAGAGCCTTAAAATCACTTACTATGCATGCCAGGCTCCAATCTGGGACTCCCCATGTACCCCGGTCTGTCTTAGAGATCAACTCTCCCAGCCATTTTAATCGGCAGGTATTAAATCTTGGGGTGACCTCCAGAAGGACTCACAGCTGATGGGCTGGGAGTCTCTTTCTGGTATAACGGGTTGTACGCTCACGAGATTTAAATACTATCAATTGTCGGGGTGGTGGCCAACGCAGACCTGGGACCATGAAGAAGCAAGCCCAAGATTCAACTCAGTTTCCAGAAAGGGAGGATGGAAACGGGAGATCTCGTTTTGGTATTGGGCTTTGCTGGAAGATGGGGAAGTAGCTGAATCTGAACTTCAAAAACTCTGGGGCAACGTTTTTGGTACCAATATTCTTAATCTGGGAGACATCTGGGATGACTCTTTCACCATGCTTTGGGCAGTAGTCAAACCAGCTGTTCTCAAGAGAAACCACCTCTATACGGCATATAGGGTATACTGGACCCCGGGGAAATTAGCCAAGGCAATAGGGTCTGAAAATCATTGCCCTAGATGTAAGCACCCCGCTGCAGATGACTCCACATGTTTATAGACTGCCCAAAGATTATCTGTTTTTGGCTGGAGATACAAAAGTTCCTAGAGGATGTCCTCCAGCAACAAGTAGAGGTCAACCCCAGGACAATTCTTCTTGACCTGACTACAAACTACCCCCTGAAAGATCCAGCGCCTAAATTTATCTTTTATGTTTACATTTTGGCAAGGAGAGAGATATGTAGGGTCTGGATATCTGTAAATCCTCCAACGTTTGCAGAATGTTTGAAACATATCATCTTCACAAGCGAATCAGATATAGCCTCCGACAGTACGAGCCTAGACAAGATATGGGCGGCCCTAGTGGCCTGGCAAAACCGCTAAAAGAGGTCCTAGGTTTTTTCCTGGGTTCTGTCAAATGTTCGCAATATCTTTTACATACAATATTTTCTGCAGATTTTGATTTTTATCAGTGTTGTTTAGCCTATTTGATTTGGTACAATAATTTTATTAAATTTCGACGTAAATCATTTTATTTTAAACATTGGAAGGAGAAGGGTATTATGTTTGTTCACCAATTTGTAAAACATAATCTTGTTATAAGTTTTCTCAAATTACAAACTCAATATCATTTACCAAATTCTTTTTTACAGGAATATAAAATAAATTCATCTGATCTTGAATCTTTTTTAGTAACTGATAATTTTCCTTCAGACTCTGCATCTCTCACACCCTTCACAGTACTAAATAATGTTGCTCACAATTCTCTTCCCAAAGCTGTATATTTATATAATATGTTATTGTCCCCCACTGTTGTAAGATTGAAAAATCCTTCTGAATTATTATGGAAACTGGCCTCTCAATATATATTTTCCTGTTAATCTATGGGACAAAATATGACTTAAAATATTTAGAACCTCTAAAGCTACACCTGTCACACAATCTCTATTTTTTTTAATTTATAATAGAGTAGTTCTTACTTCTGACTCTATCACAAAATGTGTTCCACCCTCTTCTCCATCAAGTTGGACTTGTTCTACTTCTACTGGTACTTTTCATTTTTGGGAAGGTATTTGGTCTAAATACTTAACAACCATTTAATGTAATATCCAATTAGCAATCCCAAATGTTTTCCTTGGATCCATTGCTCTGACTTTGACCATCTTTTACCTAAATCTATGTTGCTTGATCTTTTTATTGCATTTGCTAACAAGGTTATACTTAGCTGTTGGAAGGATACTTCTAAGTTATTTATATCAGCATGGTGGAATTTCATCTGTGATGAACATATAATTGACAATATCTGTTCAGCAAAAGATTAAGTGCCTGATTATTACTTTAGCAGCCTTCCAGCAGACAACTACACCAGTGCCCCACTGCAAGACCTCGGAAGCCGCCCGCACACTGCCTGCCAGAATAGGAATTTGATCTTGGTCTGGCAGGTAGTGCTTTGATGGTCTCATGGCAGAGCCTTTCTAAGGCTCATATCTGAGCCTTAGAAAGGCACCGCAAGAGGAGCACCAAAGCATATTCCTGCATGGCATGGATTGTGCAGTCCATGGCATGCAGGAATAGGGGGTGCATGCAGACAGGGGTGTATACCATGTGCCCCGCTACATGCACTCCATGTCCCAGAGGCAACAGGGGGCCCTGTAGAGACCCCTCAGCTTCTTCACCACCACCCTTTTCATGGTGGGCTCAAGGGCATGAAAAGGAGGGCAGTGAGGCAACGCGTAATATGATCGTTGGTTTCACAGTGGCACCACCAGTATATTGCTGCCTCAGACCACTGCACCACTGCTGGGGATCACAGATCTCCCGTGTTTGCAGTGTACCAGTGGTGGTATCACCAACACAATTGTAATACTGTGGGTGGTCCCACAGTGCAGCTGTCATCGGACTGCCACCATGACTACGGCAGTCGCATGGTCTGCCGTAGTCATAATAAGGCTCTAACCCCCAGATTCATCAAAGTAACATTTTTCAAGTCCTTTATAGCGAATTTTAAGGATTCGCTATTAAAGACTCGCAAAACGGGATGCATGTAGGAATCGCAATATTATTTGCGATTCCTACTGATTCCTAATTTGCGATTAGCCAATTGCTAATCGCAAATAAGAAATGACTCCCCATTCATTCCTATGGGCCTAAAGGACCATAGAATGAATGACTCCCCATTCATTCCTATGGACCTAAAGGCCCATAGAATGAATGGGGAGTCATTCCTTATTTGCGATTAGCAATTAGCTTATCGCAGATGTTCCGCAATTTCAAGGGTGCCAGGATGTCCAAAGGACAACCTGTCGCACCCCTGAAATGGTCATCTTCACTGGTGTTGCGCACACACTTGTCCCAAGGACATGTGCGTGTGTAACATACAACTTAGTTTTTGCTATTTACCACGTAGTTTGACTTCGCAGTAAATAGCGGCCCCAGATTGCGAATTCGCAATCTAGGAATGGTTCATGCATTGCATTTAAGGAATCGCAAATTGCGATTCCTTAAATGCAATCGCAAATTGAGAAATTGCAATTATTTGTGATTTCTTAAATTGTGAGTGCATGAACCATTGATGCATCTCAAATGCCATTTTTGCGGGCCCAAACAGCCGATTTATGCGATTCGCACCATTTGCGCTCGCAAAAATGCTTGATGAATCTACCTGTATGACTGATTACACTGGTTATCCTTTATTACACATTTATTTTCTCACTCACCTGTTACTTAGCGGCTTATTTTGATGGCGCTCAGACAAACCAATGCCCTCTATTACGGCGGTCAGGAGACCGCGTGACATGCAGGGAGCAGTCAGACTGCCGCATTTCTATATGACCGCTGTGCTGGCAGGCAGAAAGTGCTCTGTATCACGATGACTTGTGCTGTGGCCAAGGAAAAGCGCTGCAACACAAGCCGGTGTGGTACTGAGCTCCTCCTGTAATTCATAGACCATGTGCCATGAACTATGTTCTGCATGGCAAAGGTGCATGGAGATGAGTGGGGGCACTGCATGTGCCCCACAATAGAAGGGGGGCCTGTTTGGGGGGGCCCCATTTTGCATTCCAATAGCCTTTTTTATGATGAACTTCCTGCGATAAAAAGACTGCCAGAAAGGGATATTGTAATCCCGCCAGTAGTGGCAACCTCGGCACTGCCACCATTCAGGGATATGAGTCCCACAATTGTGTCATGACGCCCTTTGCCGCCTTTAGACTCTTGCTGCAGGTGACTATGTTCACCAGATGATGTAGGTAGGGTGGTCTAAAAGAGCTTCTTTCATCAGAAAACCCAACCCTGTCCCGGGCATCCTGCACATCAGTATGCATGTGATTAGATTATGACAATGTTTGATTGGTGCAAAGTGATATACATGATTTCTTATTGTGACATATTGAAACTGATTTGTGCCAAAAATATAATAACAATAAATTGCATGCTATAGTAAAATGACACTTGAATGACACTTGACAAAGTTATTAGTTAGAGTTGACATTGGCAAAACGGGAGAAATCTCCTTCGTACTAGAATGTGCGAGTTCGTGAAAGAAAGCTACAGACGGAGTGAAATCGAGTTGAAGGTCGCATGTACTAGAATGTGCGCGATACGTCAGTGGCCGTTTATGGGTGTGGCAAAGGTATAAATAGCCAAACCCATTAGTGCAAAAGCGCTTTGCCTTCCACCGTGGACTCTTGAGGACGTGCCTGGATTCCCTGCTCCTCGCCGAGGAATTTCATTCTTCCGACGAATAAATCTTCTTTGGTCCCGACGCTGAGTTATCTTCTACCGTTCCAATTTGCATTTCAACACGAAGCTGCAAAAAAGAAGACAAAGAAACCTAATTGAAACATTTTCTTGGTTACATTGAGGCGCCCACCGCAAGCAAGTTAAAACCGTTCTTAAGAAACTTACCTTGGCAATTATCTGAACTTAGGCTTGTGAAATAGTACCTGAAAGAGAAAAGACATTTAAATGACATTAGGAACATTGCAGTTGCAAGAATTTGACATATATTTCCTGCACATTTAATTGAACTGTAATAGCTTGAATACTTGTTATTTCTTGGTGTATGTTTTTTCGTTATATTTATTTTAGATACAGGTTGTGAAGATAAGAGATTGCAAGATATAAAGGACTAAGTTAGATATACGTTAGGATACAAATCATTTTCTGGCACTGTCATAAGGAAATTATTCAACGACTACAAGGAAGCGAAGCCTGACTTGCCTAGATTGCAGGTAGTTTTTTTTTCCAGTGACTGGAAGATGATAACTGTATAGGAAACGAAGTGTAGGAGTCTAGATAGAAAGGGAGCTGGTTACCATATCTTATTTCCCTTGTTGCCTCACAGGTCGACCACCAGGAACAAGTAGCATCCCTAATCCGGCCCTCCTCCCTGAATTCTAAACTGGATAGCCTTTGTGTTTTAATTGCAATCACAGGGTGTTAGTTAGGGTACTGGGAAGTTGGTCCATAATGTCTCTGCGAAATCTACCAGCAAGCAACCAACAGGTAAGATTGCTTGTATTACTGACACACTGCCCTGTCGGGATCTCTGATCCTGGTGGAGGCAGTGGTCTTCCTTCCCACTGCTGTGGGTCCAACTGCTGGAATTGGAAAGCAGCGATCATACCGAAGGGCTGTCAGTGGTCGAGCCATCACGTAATCAGGCTCTTAGTTCTTATCCCTCTTCCTATCCCTTTGTCTTCCTATAATCCTTCTTTTCTATTTTTCTCTTCTTCTTTTTTCTTCCTATCTCCATTTCCTTCTCTCTCTTTTTCTTTTCCTATATCAAATTCCCCTTTCTCTCCTGCTGTTTTTTATATAAAATATAATGTCTAATTTATATTTTTAAACTCATGTAATTGATTGTATTGTTTTATTTTCTTAGTGATTGTTATATGCTATAGTTTTATTTATGAATTTACTATGTATTACTTCACTAAAAAACAGTTAAAAATGAATTAGGGTTCTTGCTCAAATGCAGAAAACATCTGAAATCTGTATCGCACATTAGAAAGTTCATGATATAAGTGGCAACGTTGAGGACATCATGCATGACATCACCATTGATGTCACTTCTTGATTAATAACTCCTGCAAACCACTCACACTGTGCTTGACATCATTCATGACATCATTAATTCATCATAAATGACATTAATGATCACATCACTTACGACTTCACAAATCCTTTGCTCCTGTACACACTGTGCTGTAAGAAATAAGCTTTAGCTCACTGACAAGATGCAAACAGTGAAAAGGTGTGCTTGTGTGCTGTTAGACCTGTCAGCCTTTGGGTGGTCTTCCCACAAACATTTTGCCTTCACTCCTCCTGTTTTGCAAAATTTGTTTATGTTGGCCTTAGGATTCAGCACACTTGACCACTGCTAACCGGTGCTAAAGTGCTTGTGTTCGCTCCTTTACACATGGTGAAATTGGCTTACATCCAATCAGCATATTCAATTTACTTGTAAGTCCCTTGTAAAGTGGTACTGCAGGTAACCAGGGCTGTAAGTGAAATACTACTAGTGGGCCTGCAGAATTGATTGTGCTACCCACTTAAGTAGCCTTTTAAAACATTTCCCAAGCCTGCATTTGTAGCCCGAGTGCAGTTTTAGCTGTTATATAGATCTGGGCAAATAAAACATTTGCTAGGCATAAACCACATTTTTTAATACATGTAACTAACCCATAGTGTAGCCCTTAAACAGCTCATAGGGCTGCGTGCATAGTATTTAGAAAAGCTGGAAAAGTACTTTTAGGTTTCTGTATCTCCTGTTAATGAAAAACTCCAAAATTAATTTTTCACTACTTTGAGGCCTACTTCTCCCATAGGATAACATTGGGTTACCTTATTAAATGTAATACGTGATAATTTGTGATTTGGAGGAGGTAGAAACATCATGTTTGGTGTCTGAGGAATCCTAATTTAAAACTCTCTTTAATGGAAAATTTGGATTTTAAGTCACAATTCTGAAAATGGCACTTAGAAGTTGGCATTTTCTTGTCCTAACCATTTGGGGTCTGCAGCATTTTCCTGGGTCACTTAACTAGTTTTAGTTGGCAGTCAGTCTTTGTGTATTCCTCCCAGACAATTTCTCAAAGGAGAGTCTGGGTGTTGGAAGGTTCTGCCATATCTGACTTGATGGAGTAGAGGATTTGTCACCCACCATAATTACATTTCAAAGACACAGGCTCAGCTCACACACAGTCTATTCTGCCCCCAGACAGACTGGAACCAGGGTAGGAAGGCAAGACATTCCAGACACCTCTGGAAGGATAAACTTCAAAAGCTTCTTCTACTTCGAATTGGGCACTAGTTATACATATAGTGGACCCGCAAACCCACTCTTCAGTACACTCCTGGACCTGTGGATACTACGGAAGAAGGACGATGTGCTGGCCTGCTCTTCTTACTGAGAAGAAAGACTAGACCTGCACCATTTTTCACAGGCTGCAGTGACTCCAAACACAGTTCCTATCTGAGCTACAGGGACACAGCAACGTCCAGAGGCCTCCCTGTAACTGCCTAACTGACGTGCAGCACTAGACCTTTCTGGTCCTGACACTAGACCTACCTAGCCCCTCCTAGCCTCTGCTGGAGTATGTTCCTGAATCCCAAGTGGTGCCTACCCTTGGCTGGTATCAGAGAGAGCTTCTCCTGGCCTAGTGAAAGGTTTCACTAACACCGATGTAAAGACCAGCAAAGACTTGCTGCACAGCTGCCAGCCTCATCAGAATGACGCCAAGTGACACAAAGCCTCGCAGCCCATCAGCCAGTTTAATTGGAACCGATTCAGAGTGATATATAGCCCCCCAAAGACTTTGCCACGCAGCTCATGGGAACCAAAGCAGAGCAACCCAAAGCTGTAAAAAGACTTGCCATACAACTTAATTGAACCAACATCACATGACTGGAAGCCTTGCAAAGCAACTCCAAATAGACCTCACACCTAGCACATAAGGTACCATAATCAGGGTCCAAATGTGGTCCTGTACCCAGCCTGCATTCCATCAGCCTGAACTTGTGAATTTGTTCCTGTTCAGCACAATGCAATACCATAAGTTGTTGCTACTTTTAATTAAACCTTCCCAATTGCATAGCTCCTGTTCTACTGATTGGATTTTTGTCATTTTGGTCCCAAATTATACCATGTAATTTTACTCTATTTTTCTAAATTGGTATGAGATTTTTCTTGAGCTGTGTTTTTATTTTATTACCGTTTATGTGCTGAATAAATGCTTCACACATTTTCTCTAAGTTAACCTTGACTGCTTTTGTGCCAAAATACCAGAGAGTTAAGCGCAGGATAATTTTATATATTTTATTATTTTTTGGTTCACCCTGACAAGTATTGTGGCTCTTGCTTGAGTAAGGTTTCACCACCCATGAAGCAACAACCCAGTTTCTCATGTGTGCCCTTCTTGAGGTGACCTTGCATGAAATGAGTGATGGAATGTTTCCGTTGGAGCATGGCCAAGGATGACTTGCATGGGGAGGGTTTCCAACTGCAGTGGCACAGTAGGGATAAAAACAATCAACCAGAACCTGGGCCAAGTAATGATTATTAATGTAAGACGTTCAACCTTTCCATCCATCATCTTTGTTTTTTCTCATTGTGATGACAAAAGTGCAAAAAGCATGCCCAAACACAGGATCTATGCTACACGTGACATGGAAATCCAGCTACATAAGTGATGCAACCCTAGTATTCCAGAACCAGTAAGGGTTCCCTTGTGCATCCAGCTGACAGGTAACTGGCCTTGTAGTTTCATACAATCTGTTCATATTGGAGCTGATACAAGGCATATTTACATATATTAGTTCCCTGTATTGAGCAGCTTAGTGAGCACATATATAATGGATTTTAATGCAGCCCAAGTGAAGAACAATGGCTTAGATAAATTCATGTCAACCATGTCACCCTTTTTGATTTCTATAAAAGTTTCAGTGACTTATATTACATTGTTTACTAACTCAACTTTTAGGAGGTTGTAGCTAAATCTCACAGTTACCTCTTTAAATAGTGCTTATTAATGCAGTATTTGCTCATAAGACTTTGATACCTGCTTAGAAGAGCATACAGTGATACAGACCTAGTAATGGCCTACTGCATCAATTTGCAAATATTTTCCCATTTGTGTGAGCCTTAGTAATTTGGATCATTTTATCATCAATGCCTGAAATTTTCTTAGAGCTAGATACCCCTTTCTTCAGATCTGATTGTAAAAGGCTCTCTCTATAGTTTTAAGCCTCACTCTCCACATGAACATAAAACAGATTTTAAAGACTTGGCTGCAGGCTATAAAGCTACAACTAAGATGTTTTGCTTAAAACAACACATTGAACTTACAGCAACAATGACTTTAAGCAGTGCTGTCATCGGTTAAGTTATTGTTCTGTTCTGTTCTGCAGACTTGTAGAGCGCAGAATCACCCGGAAGGGTATCCTGGTGCTTACTGAGATTCACAAATACCAACTTCAAAGACACAAGGTAATTCATAATTAACCAGACGGCATGATTAGATTACTACCTCTGCCAATTTCATCATGTAAAACCACTCCTTGCAGTCCTTCCCATTAAGGCCTATGTCTAAAGAATGTACAATGTACACAGAACTTTCCTTCGATACCCTTCTGCTTTTATAATGAAAAGACAGTTGGGACTATTCACAAAGGTAAAACACATGTGAAACATTTGCATGTAGGATTTATTCTTACACTTTTGGGGAACTTTACTACTCTTGGCTATTTACAAACCCAGAGGGTAATGTTACTCAAAAGAGTAGGCTTACAAATTTCCATCTCTGAAAAAGTGAGGGGAGCCACATTTACAAGTGTAAGTTACTACTGCCAAATACAAATTGTAGAAACATGTGCAATACACATGGTCAACCACTGAGACTGTACCCCATAGGAAATAGTAGAGAGAGGGACTTGGAACCCCATAGGAAATATTGTTAAATTAAATTATTAAAATAGTTGAAAACATAAATACATATAATTTAAAGTAAAAAACTATAGAAGCATAAAACATATATTATTTAGTTATAACATTTCTAAAAGAAACTTTCATGAATATATTACTTTTTTTTGGTTCAATTCATCACTATGAAGAATTATTTATATATTATAAATATTACTTGTTTTACTTTTTTACTTTTTGTGCAATACTACTTATTATATATATATATATATATATATATATATATATATATATATATATATATATATATATATATATATATATATATATATGATCACAGTCCTGAGTGCGTCTCCTCAAGCGATGAGCAACTATCTTTTGAATATATATGTGGAGAAGTGTAGCTCACTGGTTAGAGGAGGCAGACCAGGAAGCAGAGGTCAGCCCGGGACCAGGGTTCAATTCGCGGGTCTTGAGTCCCAAAATGTCCACGGACTCGACAATTCTCGCTCTGGTGCCATCTCGATTCACGGGTTCACACTCTGTGACACTGGGCAATAGCTTGCTTAATCTCCACAACGACCCCTCATGGTGGGATGCCTGGCTTTCACCTTGTGGATACCCTGCTGGGGTTATCTCACAGGGGAATAACAGGACGGGTTCCCTAAGCAAGTGCTTAGATACTGGGTTGGTGATTTGCGCTATATAAATACATGTACATTTACCTACTGGCGGTTGCCAGTAGGTAGTTATAGTTAGGACCTAGTTTCCATAGGAAATCCGCAACATTCTATTTGGATTAACTTTGGCCCCGGTGGACGAATCTTTGCGAATTTCTCAAACAAGATGGCTTGGTCCGCTGCGCTCCTTCCCTGAAAGTTTTGGGGGGATTCGTCAAGTGGGGGCTGAGATAAAAGGGGGGTTCCAAAACATATTTTCTCCATGTTATTCTCCATAGGACGTTTAGACACGGGTACAGCTCGAACGGCTGAATGGATTTATAAGAAATTTGGCAAAAAGGTAGAGTCCGGCTCGCAGATTACGCTTTTGTTTGAATGGTGTAAATCCGTTCAGTTGTTGCTGAGAAAATTAAAGTTGAAGTCAATTATATATCTATAAGCGCGCTCGGGTGCACGCACTAAGGCGGCTGTGCGCGAGCGGAATTTTTGTTTTGCTGTGTGGCGTCTGTGAACGTTTGATTCGGAGAAATGAAATGAAATGAATGAAATGAAATTTGATTTGTAGAGCGCATGGCTGCCCGAAAGCGTCCCAGTGCTTGCTTACGGAACCCGTCCTGGTATTCCCCTGCGAGATAACCCATTACTGGGCATCCCCAAGGTAAAAGCCAGGCATCCCGCTGCGAGGGGCCGTTGTGGAGATTAGGCAAGCTATTGCCCAGAGTTACAGAGTGGGACTTCATGATTGGAATAGGCACTGAGGCGAGAATTGTCAGGTCCGGGGAAATTTGAGCCCAAGACCCGCCGAGGCCGGGAATTGAAGCCTGGTCCGGGCCAGACCTCTGCATCAGGGTCTGCCGCTCCAACCACTTGAGCCACACCAAATTTGTTGACCACCATTTTGTTAGTGCAAGTGAATATATTGTACATTTCAAAGCATTGGAACATGGAAAGGGGACAAGGTAGAGATTGTCTGGCCGTGTAGGTTTTCTCAGGTGGTGCAGTGCAAGTAAGGCCCTTGAACGCGAAAATATATATATATATTTTTAAATAAAAGTTGCGGGGGGGCACTCGGTCGCGCACACCTATTTACAAGACTGTGAAAAGCTATAGTGTAGAGCATGGAAAAGGAGCAGGGTTGAGAGTGTTTGATCTGGTAGGTTTCCTCAGGGGTTTATTAAGGTCGCAGAAAGTCTAAAAGTAGCTTTTTTTTGCAAACATGTAGCAGGATGCGCGCACCCGGTCGCGCATGAAGAACAAAAATAAAAGGAAAGATGGAGATAAATCAGAAGTTTGAGTGTTTAGATATAAGGTGGCTCTTAAAAGAGCCCTTGTGTTAATTGAGTTTTTTCTGCACTTATAAGTAAGTACCGATGCAGAGTCTCATGTTACAGAGGAAGATTCTGTTTCCATCATCCGTGAAATGAACACCATCTCTCCTATAGATGCCTTGCATGTTGTAACGCAAGTTGTTGTGCTATATAGAACCAATGCTATAATCTCTGAGGAAAGCAGAAACAGATTTATTTACATGTTTCCTTGCTTTCTCAATCTGTGGACAATGTTGATTGGACCAATTCCATTTCTGTCTTTGGCATAATTTGGAACATACCAAGGCAGTTCTAGGAAAAAGTGTCATCAATTGCCGAAAGGTTGTCTTTAGAAGCATTTCCAGACCTACCCCAGTCAATATGCCTAGATCGTTCCCACCACAGTGCACAATTATAAGGTCAGGTTCTGGGAGATGCATAAAAGTTTTCACAAATGGTATCAATTGGTGACATCTCAATCCTCTCTGGCCAATCCACGTTATCTGCACATTTGGTAAATCAAGGTTGGAAATTCGTCTGTTTGCTGCATATTTTCCACTCCAGTGAATATAGCTGTGTCCTAAAAGCCAAACCTTCATTTTCAAGGCGGATGCAGTAGTACTCCAATGGGTTCTGGAAGTGGAATGGCAGTTAGAAGCTGAAAGTCAGGATAAAAAAATGGATGAGCTTGGTGTGGTTGAAAAACTAAAAATGATTGGTTGATTCTAATACCTCAAGATTGAAGACTACATTGCATGTTATTGTTTATGTTAAACGAAAAGTACTATTGGGTGTCAAAAAAATTACATGTAACAAAGGAGTGGATAGGCAGGTGTTTTTGGAGGGAAATCAGCATTCTTGGTTTGATGTAGAACGTTGAGATATGAACTTTTGACCTGTGCCTTCAGCCAGGTGCAGAATGAGGTGTTACCATGGAAACAGCCAGAGAAGGCAGAGGGTGATGGGTGACCTTTATGTGACTTTGAAAATATTGAAAGGGACAACCAACTGAAATGTTAATTTGATTTTAAAATTGTGCGGGAACAAATATGATTGATTGAACAGACATATATGAGTCTGTATTGACAGGATATCTGTGCAATTGAATTTTGGTTGCAGTGAGAGAAGCATTATTGAGAGTTCCGTCAAATGAATATCTGTTTTGTGACTGTCACTGTTCTACATCGTACAAAGCATTGGTAAAGGTAAGTCTGTAACTGTTTCTTTTGTCATGTACCGTAAAATGTGGTTTAGTCACTATAATTGGTTCATTTCCCTGTCAGTCTCTTAGTAACCTCATTTTTGACTCTGACAATGTCTTGTATTTTTAAAACTATTTTTCCATTTCGTTTCATCACTCTTTAACGACATTATTTGTTTGCAATCATTAGTTTAAACTTTTGAATAATACATTTCAATAAGCTGAATGGTCTTCAGTCATGTTCTTATGTAATCTTTTACTGATAGTTTTTTTAATTCACTGTCAGTCAGAGACGAAACTGGAACGAAATTTTGGGGGGGCAAATTAAAAAAATTTTGTTAGACGTACATGAATGTTTAATTAGTAGGCAGAGTAAGGCTGCAGGGGCTTTTAGAAGGGGGAAAACAACTGCAAGGCCTAATTAACATTCAAATGGATGTTTACAGAGATGTGAAACGTTCAGGTGCGGCTGTGTGTGTATCTGGAATATATGTGTTACCTTGGGCTGCCACACCAGATGGGAGGGGGGTGGGGGCCTGAAGTCCTGTGAATTTAATGGGGGTTGCGTGCCTTTTCTTCACATTCTTTTCAAGTGTAAATTATAGTTTTGTATATAATTTTGGTGTACAGCAAAAATTAGAATATAAAAATATGTTTAAAATAGACAGTAATTATTTGTGTGATTTTGAAGCGTTTCCATATAATCAGAGAAGTTGGTTTTGAGATGAAAAAATGGTATTAGCTGAGACACAGATAATGCAGATAGAGAGAGAAATGGTACATTACATGTGATACCGTCGTCAAAAAGTGCTAATGCTTAAGGTATTCATAAACTTTCTGTCAGATGACAGAATTACAGTGTGGTTTGTGGCCGCGGGCTGCACTGGTGGGGGTGGGGTGAGAGGGGGAGGGGGCGGAGTAAAAAAAAATGAAAAGCTGTGACAATGAGGTTGTACATAGGTTCGTGCAGTACATGTCTTTATACATTGAGGTAGCAGACCGAGTATACATAGATCTCTCTCCCTCCTGCCATCTGACTCCATCTTTATCTCCCTCCTGCTTTCCATCTCCGTTGCCCTGTGTTATCTTAGTGTGTGTGTCTGTCTGTGTCTGCATTCAGGCGGGCTGAGGAAGTTTGCTCTGCAGGCACACACAGATAGTCGCATCAAAGTACTTGGCAGGTTTTCAAAAAACTATTTATATAATTGAGATGCTTTTTTGAAGCGCTAGTGAATGTCTTCTTTCAGAATTACCGCTCGGTTGGCTCCACAGAGCAGAGGGTATGTCGTATTTGACTTCTTAGTGTCTTCGCTTTTCCACTCTGTTCTCTGGTGGCTGGTGGAGAAGTGTTTGTTATAGTGGAGATGAAAGCGTGATAAGTAGTGAAATACGACATAACGTCTGGTCTGTAGAAGTGGGGGAGCAGTAATTAACACTGTGAGTGAAGCGGAACTGCGGCGGTGCTTGGTAACAGTAATAAATTATTTTCTTACCAGAGGTACGATTGCATGGTCCGCGACCCGCTAAGAAAGGCTTGACGGGCCGTCATAGGCCCGCGGGTTGCAGTATGTGTAACTCAGGTCGACAAAAGAAAATATGAACTTAGTACAGCTGAGGTTACGTGGAACACATGAATACTCTTTCAGTATACAATCATTTCAGTTGAGAATATGGATTATAAGAGAGAACGTGTATATTTGAAATGTTTATTCAGTAATGCACTGATTTCAAGGCAAGTTTCTTATCTAATACGAGTACAGATATTGTAAGAAACAAAGTAATCGGCATAGTCACTAGTCCATAGAATACAAACGGTGCAAGCATAGTATGATGAATACCGTTTAGCAAAATGTATTCTACCCCGTTCTGAGGAAGTATATTATATTTTATTAAATCTAAGAAGGTGTCTTGACTTTAAGTTTAGCAACGATATATGAAAATGCTAGTGGTTAGACATCAGCTCATTAACAATCAGCTCTCTGCATGCGAAGCACTATCAACTTTGTCTTATGCTATTGTGAGGAAAAAAAACGCGTCAAAAGCGACAAGTTGGCTGGAGCTGCATGTATGTTATCTGTTGGAACGTTCGAAAATCAGTGTTGAGAAGAACTACTGTATTGACCTATCTTTTGAAGGTTTCAGTACTCCATTTGAGATACAGCTCGAAAAGTAATGCAAATATTAGTGTAAGAACATATTTTTCTCGTATTAATTAAAAATATTTCAGTACATGGAAAACTAAAGCAGCAGAGGTGTGTGAGGCGCAAATAAGCAGCTGAAAGGGAAAATGATGTTTAAACTTATAAAAAACTCATGCTAACTTTACACATTAATCAGGGCACATGTAGCATATATTACCCTGCTTTGCTCCGAGTACGTTTCAAAGAAGATAAGATAAGATATGCAACTGAATTGTTGAAATTAGATTTCAATAAAAAGTCTAGTTTGAAATCGAGTAGGTGAGGAAAAAAAATGTTGTCCACATAAAACACGAAAATCTGACCAGCACGAAATTGTAATGTCCACTGTTAGTAAAGCCAATAGGTCTTTTCATATAAAAAAAGAAGTCCAAGAAAACGCGAAAAAGATAAGGAGGGAAAAAAAATTTAGACGTCAATGGCTTGCATAAGAGTCATCCAACAACTGAGTAGGCGAAATAAGCAGCTACCGCTTCTAAAAGCATGTCAGCCATCCAATTGAAAAGAGGAAAAGAACATACATGTTCTTGAATTATCGGAGCCTCTAGTACCATTAGAGGACAACTCTGTGTCTTTATTATGTAGCTGTGTGCCAAGAAATCTTGCGCCGCTGCGAATATATTCCAATGACCCAGAACTCCATGTATCGCTGCAAAGGCCATAATCCCTCCGTCGGAACAAAGCTGTTCATGATCAATTAACGGATTCATGAGATGATTGTAATTCACTTCAGGAGATACCAAGTTGCAGAGACATAAGTCCAGGGCCCACATGAAATCACAGTTCAGGCAATGAAATACAGGCTGCACACAGGTGAAATAGCAAAATCGAAATGATAATGCATAAGATGCACTCAAAGTCGCAAGTGGCAGGATGCCATAGTATTCAAACATCCTCTGGCGAAATAGTTCCAAGTGCTCCCGCTCGTTTGCGAAGACAGGACGGACATCCATTTTGTAATAAACAAAATAGGAACACAAAAGCCGCAGCTACTGGTAGTAGAACAGGAAGTCCAGAAATATAGGTCGGCGACTATGGAGTGAAAAGTAGCAGAATAACTTCAAATAATTTCTGTCAAAGAAGTCACTAAACCGTTGCTTAGTAGTTATAAAAAAAATAGGCCTGCCCTGAAGTGGAGCATCCGTTAAAGATTATGGGAGTCACCTCAGAAAATTGTAAAGGAAGGTCACTATTATATAAGGAATGCCCTTCTCTGTGAATATTAGCTACGTGAAAGAGATATGTTTGTGAACAGATGGTAGGGTAACTTGTTTTTGTGACAATAAGGCTCTTGTTCATGTCTTGTGATTCAACTTTGAATTCAAGGCCAGAATTCGCGGCCAGATGGAAACATCAAGGTTCCTATGCGGGGGTGGATAAACTACATACTTACAGGGAAGCATAAGCAGAGTGACTATTACCACGTAAGCTTTGTCGTTTAAAAACTCATAATAATTCTCATTACATGAATAAAAAATAACCACTGTTGAAGAATAAGGAAAAAGTCGGCATTATAGCGCGCATTGGTGTATCTTTGAAAAGACATGCAACATTACAGTGCTTCTAGTTAAATAAGTCATGTAATTGAAAGTGCCTGGATGTGAACGACTAATTACATGTTTCAGTACACTCATCTGTATACAGATATAGGGGCAGATTAACATGCTCCGTGCGGCACTTTTGCTTCACTTGTCCCATGTTAAAAGTGACGCTAAAGTGGCGTAAGGGGCTTGTAAATCTGCCCGACATTTTTTTGCCGTCTCCAAGAGATTTGGAAGTTAAAGGGAGCGAGTTGGTTTTATGACTGTAGGAGGTACTCAGCCGCTCGTATCTATTTATGTGAAGAAATTTACAGAAATTGAACACTGAAAAAACGCGAAAGATAGACTAATTAATTCGTGCATTAGCCATGTTGCAGTTGCGGCTTCGGATACTAAAAAGGGAAAAGTGTCTAGGCGTTGAATGTGGAACACTGAAAAAAAAGCGTGTGTCATGGAAAGCAAACGTGGTTTGAAAGTGAAATGTAAAGGTTTAAAGAGAGAGGAAACATTAAGATAGTTTCAGGGCTTTCAGTTGGCCGGGTCTCTTCGGGTCTCAGCACAGGCAGTTTCTTAAAGGTAGGCTTGCTGTCTATCAGGCCCCACTTTTGAGCCCTGGTGTAGGCAGGCTTTTTACTTAACTTGTGCAGCTATGAATATGTGTCAAAGGTATTAGTACTCAGTTGCTGTAGGTATGATGTTACGTGTTGTACCATACCTACATGTAAAAATATGGAGGGCAAAATTTACAGTGTGGTTTGTGGCCGAGAGCTGCACTGGTGGGTGAGAGGTCAGAGGGGAAAGGGTTGGGGCTAAAGGGAAACAAAGAGTTGTGAGTATGAGGTTATGCAGAAGTTCCTGTAACAGATACGTTTTTGCACTAAGTTAGTGGAGTCAGTATTCATATATCTGTGTTGCTGTTTTCGTTTTCTCAACATACTGTTTTTGTGCTGCTTACTTCATATATTTTAGTGTTTCTGGCTCGCCCTCAGTATCTCTGTCTACTGTGCAGTTTTTCTCCATGTTGCCTATCCTCTGATTTCTACCGTTCCTGTCTCTCATACATTTTCTCTCCAAGCAGTTCTTGTTCTCCCTCACATGTGGCCTTATTTATGAAGGGCTTGCGCCGCCGGTGCGTCACTTTTAACATGGGAAAAAGTGACGCATCTGTGGTGCAAGGCTTTCATAAATGAGGCCCTTTGTGTCCTATTCTTTCTGTTTCTCTTGCTCTCTCTGTCTTTGTTGTGCTTTTTTCTATATTTATTCATTTCTGTCATTCTTTTCTTTTCTGGCCTGAAACCATTCTTACCTTCACTCTCCCTTGTGATATCTCTCTCATTCTCGTGCTCGTTTTGTATCTTTCTCTGTGTCCTGTTCTCAGTCTTCCTCCTACATTGTCTGTATGGTGGTGTATACCTCTCTCCCTCCTATTCACTCTTCTTTTCTCCATCTTTCTCTCTCTTCTGCTCTGTTTGTCCATCTCTGTGTTACTTCTGCTCTCTCTCACCCTATTGTAGTGTTTGCCTGCTGTCCTCTCTGTCCCTGTGCCTCCTGCCTTTTGTCTTCTTTGTGCTCTGTCTGTTATTTATACTCTGTGATTCCCTTTCTACTTTCTACTTTTATTTTAATGTACCATCCTTCTCTTTTTGACTTTTCTCTGCTCCTGTTATTTTTCTATCTCTCCATTTGTGCTTAGAATGCTGGTCTGTCTCTGCATGTTCATCTCCCTCCTACTGTCTCTCTGTCTCTTGTACTCTATATCTCTCCTGTCCTGTGTCTCTTTTCTACTCTATATTAATATTTTATTTAATATTTAGTTATTTGATGTGGTGAAAAAACAATTATTGAACTTAGTTAGGCATCAGGATATCTAATGGTAGAGAATCTTAGGGAATTTATCTGTTAGGCTTGTTGTTTGCTACAATGGGTGTATGTTGTGTAATAAATATGTCTGTAATATGGTAATTAAATTTAAGTATTTCTCTTTTTTTTATAGTGTTTGGTGCTGAACAGCAACAACCTGTATTCCACGTTATCGAATTTTCAGCAATCACATTCTTTTTTTCAGGTGAGTTGCTATTTTTGAAAGGCAATTTTTTTGGGTGCAGATTAAAATAATAAGCAAGATTTTTTAGAATATTTGCAAAGTTTCGGTTTGGTGCATGATTTTATCTTCTATTTTTGCCATGTCTGTATCTGCTTGTACTAGATATGTATTTTGAGATACTTTTCCACTGACAGTTGACACTATCTTTTTATGGGCCTAGTCCATGTGTTCTTTTTGATGCAGTTCTGGTTCATCTATCCTTTGACTATAATTCTTTGCTGTTTCCATGGAATAATTCTTGCTAAGTCTTCATTATTTCTCTAACTCATGCTGTATTATCTTTGGCAGTCTTTTTTCTTTATTTACAGAGTTGTATTATGATATGGCTCTTGGTATGATGGGCATCTTTTCTGCATATCTGTTACTGTACTATCTGTGTGCACTGTTTTTACATACATTTGCAGAGCTTTATTATGATATGGTTCCTCATGGTTAGCATGAAATTTTGTACATGCTATGAAATTCACATGCTGAGTATGCTGTTGAAACATAAAAGCAACTGTCTCTGTGGGAAGTAGTAATCTGTTAAGTGAATGTTATGGTTTGTACAATGTGAGCCTCCCCTTCAGACTGTATATAGTTTGAATAGCAGTTTGTAGTGGTGAACTCAGAAAATGGATCCCTAAAAAGCAATTATAAAGTTTATCAATAGTTGTGATATCCAGAAAATCTAAAAACAAGTTTTACAGTAAGATGTCTTTTTGCAGCAGTAATTATTTAATGAAAAAAAGGAACAGTGTTAATGTCTAGGCTCATAGTGTCAATTTGTTTTCAAACAAGAGGAAGGTGCTATCTTAATATATGTAGTTAATGAGTTAGAAAGTATAAAATGTATGTAGTTTAAAAATTAGTAAAGGTACTTTTAAGTTATCTATTTATGAAAAAGATATAATTTAGTATTTATATTTTTTTTAAAGGATACAGAAGACAGAAAAAAAAATTGAAAAATGGAGAATTATTAAGAAAAAAGTGAATTAAATTTTGAAATCGCAAATGATCTACTGGAGGAATTACTAGATGGAGTTTTTGAGGAGGAAAATAATACTGAAAATGAGGACTTTATGGATAATACATTGGACAGTGCCTATTTAGAGATGGTGGAAGGGGAAGAGGAGAGTTTGGAGGATGAGGATGATCAATCTGAAGAAGTACCCGATGAAATAATGCTTCAAGTTCTTTTAGAATATGAACTTTTAAAGAAATAAAATTATTTTGGATACTAAAGCATTCTTGAAGACAGTTTTATTGTACTATTCGTGGTTGATCTGCTTTATGAGAGTGACAATACATGTTCTCATGAAGTGTATAAGAGATATAGTAAAAAATAAATAAAAGCACTAGGATCACCGACAGTTCTTGAAAAACAGTGTACTGTTTGTATGCTTTAAAAATTAGAATCAGAAAATACGTCTATAATGTTGACACAGCTATGGACTGTCATAAATTTAGAACCAACATTCATTACAGGATTTCCTACTCTGTTCAGAGACTGTTTCTTTGTCTTTATTCTACTTATAAAATTAACCTGTGGTTATAATTTGTATGTTATATGCTAGTAGCGAACTATAATATTTGTTATGTTTGTTCTTTACAGATTGTCATTTTTATCGGAAACATAAACTAGTATGCCAACCAGAAATGAAAAAAGAAAGCTGTATAAACGGACATACCATTTGAAGAGGAAAGAATTAGAAGAATTATCAAACAACAAAGGACGGATAAAAAGAAGAGTGCTCCTGGTAAGAAAAGCAAGGTTTTTTTAAAAAGATTATGTCAAATGAAAAATGCAAAGGATAATCTTCAAAAGGAAAAACAGTTATCAGTATCTACAAGGAGAAATGCTAGAAAAAAACAAAATGTTTCTCAAATCAGCAGAGAGGAAAATATGTACAGTAAAAGATGTACAAATCAGTTTACGGAAATCAGGAAGCGTATGTTTTATAACAGAGTAGTTTCGAATTTGTTAAAAAAGGAAAAAGTTTCTAAAAGAAAATCTACTTTTTATAAGAAGAAAAAATATATAGAGGATGTTGTTGAGTGCGTGTTTGAGACAAAAAGAAAATTATGTATTTTAGTAATTAGTAGAATAAATACACTAAATAAGGCAATCAGACTTTTAAAGGCTTAGAGTAAATGGAAGAGACACATAAATAGAAGTAATTTTTGTAAAGTGTTTTCTGGGAAATGGATGCATACTTCAACTTCTGAGCCATTTTTTAATGAAGAGAGTTACTTTCAAAGTAACGATTTGTTGCATGCAGTTGACACCAGTGGTCGAGCATATGAGGTGAAGGATGGTTCCGCTATTGAGAAAGAGAAAATTGTGGTTAGAAATGCAGAAGAGGTGATAGCTCGAGAAGTTTTAGAGGGATGTCCTAATGTTCCTGTTTACAGTTGGAATTGTAGTAGTATTTGCAGTGTACAACAGGATTCAATTGATTTCTTTCGCAATTTCTTACGTAAGTACACTAAGGAAAGTCTTAAAAAAAAATTGTAATGTTGCAAGAATTCGACCATTGCAGAGTGCGAGGAAAAAAAAGGTCTGCAAGGCCATTCTCTGGCTTGTCTTTCTAAAAAAATATGCCAGAGTGTGTTTCATCACTTCAGGATGTTAGCAGTGCATCATACGAAAATGAGAAAATTTGTGAGAAAGTTGTATTATGCAAAAAGTCCAGCACTTAAACTTAAACAGTTAAATAGTGCTCTTTTGCATGGAAGTAAATTAGATGTTAAGAAGATTTGTGCAGAAATTGAGGTAAGTTATTTTGGTCCAGATGAAGACAATGCAGAAACTGATATAGTTATAGAAGGAAATGTGTTAGAAAATGTTGGAAATTTTAATACTGAAAATTTTGAACAGGAAAATACAAAGTTTAAGGTCATGCAGGTGAAAAACCAAATTTTCCTTGTGTGTGTTGTCGACGCATTCATTACAAAAGTCAAACTAGGTTAGTTGATTTATATTTAAAAAGTGAAGATGAAAATAATAGTCAGTGGAAAGATTTTGCAACTTATTTGTTGGTAGAAAACTATTTTGATTTGGGTTTTGAGCAACGTATTTGTAAGTATTGTTATAATAAATTAAATGAAAATAGAATGCCTGCTAGAGCTGTACATAATAATCTTGAGTTGATAAATATTCCATCGGAACTAATGGATTTAAATACTTATGAGACTATTCTGATTCAATGTGTACATTTTGTTCAGGCTATTGTTCGTATGGAGCCTAAGACTGGCAAATTAAATCCTTCAGATTTACAAAGAGGATTAAAGGGTAGAGTTGTATATTTGCCACTTGATTTAAAAAAAATATGGAAACAATTGGTGTTGAAATTGTAGAAGAGGAACCTCTAGTTATTCTAGTTAATGGTGTACCTACAAAGAGTAAGAAAATCTGGCAAGATTTAGTGGATGTTAGAAAAGTCAAAAAGGCAACGTTGTATTTAGTCAAAAACAATAAATACTATAAAAATGTATACGTAGACGAAGAAGAAGTAAGTGAAGAAGAGGACAATGATTTGTCTATTGGACAAATTGAAAAAGTTGACTTATCCAGAAGTGAAGAATTTTATGAGCATTACAGTGTTCATCCACTGCATTCCAAAGAAGCAATAGGGAATGCTATTGGAAAGGGGCGACCAATCGGTCCCCCCGAACGTATGGTCGAGTACCACGATCCCCCCGGGAAGCCATCTTGGGCGGGAGGCGAGTCTCGGCTGGTATGCCCGAAGCGGCGTAGCCGGGGCGCGCCTTTTTCCCGCCCTAGAGTGGGCTGGCCTAGACACCAACACGGCCGGCCACGCCCTTGGAGGCAGGCGGGGGCGGGTTCACGCCCACCCTGAAGACGGATAAAAGGAGCAGAAGCTAACAAAGCATCCTCTTGTTCCTGTGCTCTGAAGCTGCACCTCCCCGCTGCACGTGAGCTCGAGACGGAACGAAGAGCAATTTTGAGCGTTGTAATCCCTCTTTTTGTCTTACAGATATCCCGTCTAAGAATGCCCAAGAAGGTCGGAAAGCGGGTCGGTACCGATGAGATGCTCCGTATGCTCATGAAGGAGATAGCCGATCTGAAGAGAAAGGTTGAGGCCAAGGACGGGGAGGGAGGACCGAAACGGCCTTTACCGGGAACAATTCCCGGTGGAAAGAGCAAGAGGCCTAGAAGGGGAGCACTTGGGGGGGAGACCCCGGTTCCCGAAGCGCCACGAGAAGAGCCAACCCCGGCGCCAAAGGAGGGGAACCCAATCCCTGTAGTGGTCACCCCTGCGAACAGGGAGGATATGCCCCCCGAGTTAGCGGCGCAATTGGCAGCGTGGTTGGGAAACGATAGCGAGGGCGCCACGGCTGACGACGCCCGGGCAGTGATGAGACAACTGCGGGAATCGAGGGAGGCTGCGAAAGCTCCATCTCCTGTTCCCCCGCAGGTCCCAGCGGTTGGAAGTACAGCAGGCCCAAGTTCGGTGACAAGCGTGGGGTCTACTTCAGGTAAGCGGCCATTGCCGATTGCGGGGGGGGACTCTGCACCTTCTCGAAAGGAGAAGATTGCCCAGCACGTCCCACTAGAAATCAAGGAGTTGATTTGGGTGGACAAATATGTAAACATGTTTTCATTGCTTACCGACCATTACGAGATCGAGCATGTAAAGAGTCAAAAGGAGCTCATGCATCCGAGTGTTTGGCGCGCTAAAATGGCCGCCTTTAAGGTTGATGAGACCATTGGTACTTGGGGCAGAGCGTGGGGAATTTTTACTTCCATCATGGGGGAACGCAGACCTGAGTTGTTGACCGAGTTATCCATCTATCAGTCACGTATTATGGAGTATTCTGTGGCATATGGGGGCAATCAGTGGTTCTGCTATGATAATCTGTTTAGAAAAGCTAAGGAACACAACCCGTTGTTGTCCTGGGACTGTTACGACTCTGTGTCTTGCAAAAAATGGAGAGTACAGGGATGTTGAAGGTGCCATTAGTAGGGAGTAACGGGGGGGAATCCTCCCGCCAAAACTCTGGGACGCCCTTTCGGACAGGTTCAGGTAACGAGTCCCACACGAAGCCGAGTGGCAACACAGGTAAAAGGGGGATATGTTGGAATTTTAACAGGGGCAAATGTACCAGGCCCCAGGGGTCATGCAAATTCAGACATGAGTGTGGGGGATGCGGGCAGCCATCCCATCCTGAGTCCATGTGCAGAGCTAAAACGGGTGATAACGGTGGTAAGGGAGGCGCCAAACAGGTCTAATATAGTCCGAGGGGCGCCTTTACCGACCCCGATTGATACCATGGCAATGATTCCTTGGCTCAGCGAATACCCAGATTATGCTTCCGCTGGGGTGTTGCGAAACGGGTTTTCATATGGTTTCCGCATCCCAGTGGGGGATTTTCAGGGGGTACCGGACTGTAAGAATCAAATGTCAGTCTTACAGCACACGGCGGTGGTTCAGGTAAAGATTAAGAAAGAGGTGACTCGAGGTCGTGTCGCCGGTCCATTCGATGTTCCGCCAGTTGCAAATTTTGTGTGTTCTCCTCTAGGGGTGGTTCCCAAGAAGGACCCGGGGGAGTTTCGGCTGATACACAATTTGTCAGCCCCACATGGTCTTTCCGTAAATGATGCGATAGATCCGGAAGTATGTTCGGTGCGGTACGCATCTTTCGATGAGGCCGTCGCCATGTTGAATCGCCTGGGGCCCGGGACGCTGATGGCCAAATCGGACATCGAGTCAGCGTTCCGGTTGCTCCCGGTACACCCAGACGATCAGCGTCTCCTTGGTTTCCAGTTTCAGGGTCGCTATTACATGGATAAATGTATGCCAATGGGTTGCTCGATTTCATGTGCCTATTTCGAGAAATTCAGTTGTTTTCTGCAGTGGGTATTCACAAGGAAGACAGGTTTTCAACATGTTATGCACTATCTCGATGACTTTCTGTTTCTGGGGGCAGCCGGGGATTCTGAGTGTGGACAGGCCTTACATGAATTTTGTGTCCTAATGAATCAATTTGGTGTGCCATTAGCGCCAGGTAAGACTGTCGGTCCGTCGACCTTGATCGAGTTTCTGGGGATCGAGCTCGACTCAGTGGAAGGTTGTTTTCGTTTACCTAAGGAAAAGGTGTTAAAATTCAGGTTATCCCTTGAGACATGTATTCGTGCAGCGAAAGTGAACTTGCATCAATTGCAACAGGTTGTGGGTCAGTTGAATTTTGCCCTAAGAGTAATGCCGATGGCGCGCCCCTTTTCCCGCTCGATTGCACAGTCCATGGTCGGCTTGAGGGAAGGACATCATCGTACGAGACTCTCGGCAGAGGTTCGCCAGGACATGCGCATTTGGATAGCATTCCTGGCGGATTTCAATGGTCGAATTGTCTGGAATAAACCAGCAGTGTCTTCCGAGGAGTTGGGACTATGGACAGACTCGGCGGGGAGTGTGGGTTTTGGCGCCATATTGGGTACACAATGGTCGGCTCAAAAATGGCCGTCATGGTGGCATGAGTGTGGGTTGACGAGTAACATTGCTTTTCTCGAACTGTTCCCTATTCTGGTGGCCTTGAAAACATGGCCAGAAGGGTTTAAGGGTCACTCTGTGGTTTTCTGGTCTGATAACATGACCGTGGTTGAGTGTATCAATAGTCAGGCAGCACGTTGCAAATTGATTCTGAGACTACTCAAGGAAATTGTGTTGTTGTGCATGCAACTAAATGTACTTTTTATGGTGCGGCACGTGCCGGGGGTGATGAACCAAGCGGCTGATGCGCTCTCTCGTTTCCGTATGCAGGCCTTCTGGGGTTTTCTGCCCACAGCGGACCCGGTGGCGGCACCCTTTCCCGAAGCTCTCTGGTCTCTCGGTGCCCCGAACTACAAGACCTCGTGGGAGAGAGTTTAGCACCCAGGACGAGGAAGGCATATGAAGGGGCGTTCCGTTCCTATTGGGCCTTTTTGGGTACTGCCGGGAGGGGGCTTTGGGGGCTGGAAGAGTCTGTAGTAAGATTCCTGCTCTCTTTACGTCACGCAGGCAAGTCAGTGGCTACGGCCCAGAGGCATCGGGCCGCCATTTCCTTCATGGCAAGGGCTCATGGGATCCAGGACCCGACAGCGTCTTTCGTTGTGCAGAAAGCGCTACGTGGGTGGCAACGCCTTGAGGGTCGCAGAGTAGACGATAGGCACCCGATAGGTTTGGATAGGTTGGCCCTGTTATTATCCGTGCTACCGGTAACATGTTCATCCCAGTACGAAGCAGTGTTGTTCCGAGCCACATTTGCATTAGCATTCCATGGGGCTATGCGGGTAAGCGAATTAGTGGCAAAGAACAAGCAGGATACGATGGGGGGACTGTGCCGGGAACACATTCAGGTCAGAGAGGAGACAATGACGGTCTCGTTTGTAAAGTCCAAATCCGACCAGGATGCAATCGGGGACTGTGTAATCATCCAGAGGATCCCCGGGTCTGCCATGTGCCCTGTTGGGTGCGTAGAAGCATATTTAGCGCAGAGGGTGGCAGCATGGGGGGGGACCTTGTTAAGACACGCTGATGCCACCCCACTGATGAGGTTTCAGTTTCAGCGGGTGCTTGCGATGTCGATTTCTGCCGCGGGCTTGAACCCTGGCGATTTTGGGACTCATTCCTTTCGGATAGGGGCTGCTACGGAAGCTACAGCCAGGGGTCTGAATGTTGATCAAATAAAACGTGTGGGGCGTTGGTCCTCGAACTGTTATAAGAGGTATGTACGGTTGCACATGTTGTGAAGCTGTAACGATGTACTCACGCTTCTTGTTTTTGTTTGGTTTTCAGTTACGCAAGCCTACGAGGCGGGGCGGACTGTCCAGTCGACCCGACACCGGGGGGCCAGCGGTCAGACATTACCGGCTGTGAAAAAGGAGGTGTGGGTCGTGGGCCACTCATACGTGAGGCGTGCCGCGGACGTATTCAAAGCAGGTGACATGATTCACGTGGCTGGGGAATACGGGTACAGTGTGTCCTTCTACGGAAAGGGCGGGCTCTGTATTGACCAGTTTCAGGCATTTTTCGAGGGTTTGTTAGGGCGGACAAGGTCACCGCCGTCTGTAATCATAGTACATCTTGGGGGCAATGATTTGGTGACCACTGGTAGACGACTTCTTCTTGAGGCGATGCTTTCCACGGTAAGTTGGTTGGCGAGAAGAGTTCCAGGGTGCACGATTGCATGGTCCCATATGATCCCACGGAAAGTGTGGCGGGGGGCTATCTCTGTTTCTGCGCTGAATCATTCAGTAAGGAAAATTAATAATAAAGTGAGTAGATTGTTTCGTTCAAGTACACTGCATTCTGTTTCGCATGGTTGTATTAAAGGGGACAGTATGTATTTGGGGGACGGTGTTCATTTGTCCCGGGTGGGGAACGAATTACTCATAGGAGACTTCATAGCATGGTTAAGGAGTTTACAACATGACCTTTAGGTAGGAGTGTTTTGTGGGGGGTCCGGATAGCCGGTCAACTATCCGGCCTGTGGCGGTAAGGTCATGATCGGTGAGCAGTAATTGGAAGATCCCTATGAGGGGGCGTCACCCATTACGGATGGGAGCGCGCGGGGGAGGTGGCCAATTGGCCCCTCAATGGGGAGGCGGTCCTGTCTAAGGAGAGGCCGCCGGAAGGAAAGGAAAGGTGGTCAAGGCCCCTTCCTGGATAGGAGGGGCTACGGCCCCTCCTGGGGAATTTCCCGGGGCCAGGACATCTGCGACGGCAGATGGGTAAGTTGTGTGGGGTGCGGGAGGGGGTTTACGCTACCTTTTAGACACCTCACACGAGTCCTCGAACGACCGTTAAATGGCGTCGAGTTTATTTGGGCCCCCGTCAAGTACAAAGGGAAATTGGTAAATGCACTTGAGGTACGCCTCTGTGCGGTCGCCCCTCTCACAAGTGAGGGGGGTATTTCTGGTTTAGGGATCTGACACCGGTTACGACCTTGCCGTTGGCCCTTAACGTTAGGATGTACAATTTCAAGTCAAATGTTTTGTAGGATGTTAGTTCGGCTAGGAGAACCTTTGTATTAGAGATCTGTTAAGGTTAGCCAACATCGTAATGTGGAAATGAAATTGTACATTATATGAAACTGTTATTTTAATGTTTTCTTTTGTTTCATATTTTAATAAATACGGCCGGGAAGGGTGACTCCCTTCCCGCCTTCCAAAAGTTCAAGAACTGTTTCCGGTTTCCCAATTCTTGGGGATTGTGTTGAGAGGGGGTGGCGGGTATCTCGGCCATATGGAAAGGGGCGACCAATCGGTCCCCCCGAACGTATGGTCGAGTACCACGATCCCCCCGGGAAGCCATCTTGGGCGGGAGGCGAGTCTCGGCTGGTATGCCCGAAGCGGCGTAGCCGGGGCGCGCCTTTTTCCCGCCCTAGAGTGGGCTGGCCTAGACACCAACACGGCCGGCCACGCCCTTGGAGGCAGGCGGGGGCGGGTTCACGCCCACCCTGAAGACGGATAAAAGGAGCAGAAGCTAACAAAGCATCCTCTTGTTCCTGTGCTCTGAAGCTGCACCTCCCCGCTGCACGTGAGCTCGAGACGGAACGAAGAGCAATTTTGACCCACCCACCAGCCCCTGAGGACAGCGATTCGTTGTAAATACAGTTGATAGTATCTTTGATTTTCTCTGCTTTCTTACAGGTTGTGATGATTGTCGTGATAGTTCTTAACGATGCAATAAAGATTGATGATTTTCAGTATATGTTGCTAATAAAGTAATTTTGAACAAGGATTGATCAGTATTTACGCTTGATAATAAATGCTGTTTTGCTTTAGAGATCGTAGTAACTTAGGTAAAACTGTTGTATTTATTTTGGTCGGGCGGTAAGGTCATGATCGGTGAGCAGTAATTGGAAGATCCCTATGAGGGGGCGTCACCCATTACGGATGGGAGCGCGCGGGGGAGGTGGCCAATTGGCCCCTCAATGGGGAGGCGGTCCTGTCTAAGGAGAGGCCGCCGGAAGGAAAGGAAAGGTGGTCAAGGCCCCTTCCTGGATAGGAGGGGCTACGGCCCCTCCTGGGGAATTTCCCTGGGCCAGGACATCTGCGACGGCAGATGGGTAAGTTGTGTGGGGTGCGGGAGGGGGTTTACGCTACCTTTTAGACACCTCACACGAGTCCTCGAACGACCGTTAAATGGCGTCGAGTTTATTTGGGCCCCCGTCAAGTACAAAGGGAAATTGGTAAATGCACTTGAGGTACGCCTCTGTGCGGTCGCCCCTCTCACAAGTGAGGGGGGTATTTCTGGTTTAGGGATCTGACACCGGTTACGACCTTGCCGTTGGCCCTTAACGTTAGGATGTACAATTTCAAGTCAAATGTTTTGTAGGATGTTAGTTCGGCTAGGAGAACCTTTGTATTAGAGATCTGTTAAGGTTAGCCAACATCGTAATGTGGAAATGAAATTGTACATTATATGAAACTGTTATTTTAATGTTTTCTTTTGTTTCATATTTTAATAAATACGGCCGGGAAGGGTGACTCCCTTCCCGCCTTCCAAAAGTTCAAGAACTGTTTCCGGTTTCCCAATTCTTGGGGATTGTGTTGAGAGGGGGTGGCGGGTATCTCGGCCATATGAATTATTTCAGATGAAAAAAGCAAAAGGAAATCCTATTAGTGTATGGGAAGAAAGTTTGGAAGGTCGTTGTTTCCCACAGTTATTCCCTACAGGTGAAGGTACACGATATGATGATCGACCTATGCAGATTCCTACATCTGAGTACCAGACAACAAGATTATATGCACAAGATCCGAGGTTTCGCCAATGCATTCCATATTTGTTTCATCTTCTGTTTGAGAGTGACTTATCTGGTCTTTCTTATGCAGTATACCATATCTTAAAAAGTGGAGTGCATCTGCAAAATGTTTCAGCAAAGGAATTTATGGATAAAGTGCAACAGAAAGATAGTGTTTTGGATTCACACCTAATTAATTTAATGGCTTGTCAGCGTGGTACTAATAAGTATTGGTACCGTCGTCATGGAGATTTGAAATGCATGCTTAGAAACTTAGGAGCTCCTACATGGTTTTTAACTCTAAACTGTGCAGAGTATGCTTGGGAAGATTTACTTGAATTTCTTCGGGAGGCGAATGCAAACATGGAAAATATAAATTGCAAGACACCTGGAGAACTGTGTTCGTTGGATCCGGTTAATGTTTGCAGATATTTTAATCATAGATTTGAAGCTATGATGTATTTTATTACAAACAAGAAAAATCCACCTCTTGGTGAAGTACTGGATTTCTTTTGGAGAAAAGAATATCAAGCAAGAGGTGCTCCTCATATTCATATGCTGTTATGGATCAAGGATGCTCCTAAATTTGGAACAGACTCGGATGAGACTGTACTGTCTTTTATTGAACAATATGCCACTTGTGACATACCTAATAGTACAACTGATAAGGACTTAAGAGGAAAAGTGTTACGCTTTCAAAGTCATCGTTGTGGAAAATATTGTCGGCGAAAATTCAAATCAAAGACTAAATTCTACACCAAATGTCGTTTTGGATTTGCACGACCGGTACTTTCAAAAGGAAGAGTCAACAATGTTATGTCATCTTTGCGACATAACATCACAAGAAGGTCACCTAAAAATACGTACAATTTAAGAAGAGGTGAAGAGTCCAAATATATAAAGGACTATAACCCAGTCATTTTGTCCATGTGGAACGCTAACATGGACATACAATATGTTGCAGACAACTCTATTGCTGTGGCCGGATATGTAACGTCTTACATCACGAAATCTGAAAAGACGGAACTGAAGGAGATGTGGGAAGACATTTCTCATGAAAAGAGCCTAAGCAAGAAATTGTATACGTACAGTTTGAAGATGTTGTCTCATCGAGAAATTGGAGCATATGAATGTTGTGATCACTTATCATCAGCAAGTCTTTATGCAAAATCAAGAACTATCCTGTGGGTGAGTTTCGGTCTTGCAAGAAACATAAAACCGTGTTATGAAACCTGTGCAAGAAATTGAATATTTAGCACAGAAAGAACCAAACAGTACAGACATTCTGAAAACAAATATGTTGGATACATACTATCCAAATAGAAGCACTCTGCTTGAAAACATTTGTCTGTATGAAATACTTTAAAACTACAGTTTTAAAAGGAATATTACAGAGAATATTGATAAAGGTGTACACATTGTAATTGGACATGAAGGATGTCTGGTGAAACAAAGAAAAGGACACTTGATTAATCTCCAAAAACTGAGTTGCGAAACACCTGACAAAAGAGAATTTTACTATTTAGCTCTTTTGCAACTCTTTAAACCATGGCGTACAGAAGAGGAACTACTTGGTGACTTTGATAGTTATGAAGATTCATTTAACGCATCTAAAAGTAGTATCGAATGTCCTGTTTTCAGTAATTATCTCCAAATGTTGAATGACGAAATAGAGCAAGAAGCAACAATTGCAGCGGAGATTGCTGGAGACAGTTCGCAAGGTAGTCAAAGTTCGGCTTCATTAAGTCAAGATCCACTGGGACAACCAATTATCCAAAATGAAGCAGCCACAGCCATGGATGAGGTGGAAAGAGCAATGCAGCAAGGTCAAGAGGAAGTAATAAACTTAGAAGAATTGAAGAAGCAATTTAATCTTGAGCAAAGACAGATATATGATGAAGTGACTGAGCACATTGAGCATGGCTTTTGTCATGAGAAAAAAGAATGCTCATGTATGTCATTTGAACCTATTCTGGTAAAAGTTTCCTAATTAAAGGAATTACTACATATCTACAGCAAAGAACTCAATCAACACTGTCTTGTGTTGTTACTGCTCCAACTGGATTGGCAGCACATAATATTAAAGGTATTACTTTACATCGTTTACTGATGCTGCCAGTTGAAAAATGAAAATAAATTACAATATCACAAGCTATCTGGAGAAGCTTGTTTTGAAGTTTCTAGAGTCCTTAAAAAAATGAAACTTCTCATTATTGATGAGGTAAGCATGGTATCCAATTTAATGCTTGCTTTTGTGCATTTAAGAATGCAACAGATACTTAAGACAGAGTATGATGTGTTATTTGGAGGTAAACATGTCATAGTTTTAGGAGACCTATTGCAGCTAACTCCTGTGAAAGGACAACCTGTGTTTGAAATTGTTACGCATGAAGAGACCAGAAAGTGCCTGGGCAGTATTGGAAATGTTAATATATGGTCACATTTCAAATATACTGAACTGATTCAAAATATGCAACAGGCAAAGGATACTAAATATGGAAATATTCTTCAAGATATAAGGATTGGAAAACTAACTGAAGATGCGAAAGAAACTCTACGAACACGATTACTTTCCAAGCTGTTTCCTAATGAAGATAATGTACCTGAGAAAATATATAGTAAAGAGGTAGCAGATAAGTCAGTCGTATGCTTGATGCCAACTCTCAAAGAATGTTTGGTTTTCAATGAAAAAATGTTGAAGTTAGAAAATCAAGAAATTAAGAAACTGGAAGCTAAAGATAGAATAGAGCATGAAGGTAGTACTATTGTTTTGTTTGAAAAGTTGAAGTTAAAATTGGATTCTCTTCAGAAATCTATATCTAAAACTGCTGGCTTAGAAAAAAATCTGTATGTATGTTTACATTTTCGGATTATTTTATGGAGAAATTTACATGTAGAAAGAGGTTTGGTAAATAGAGCAATGGCTAATGTTGTTGGTTTTGTCAATTACTCAAATAGAGATGAGATTGAATTTTTAAGAATCAAATTTGATGGAATTGAGGAAGTTCAACAATTCAGTCGCTGTTCAACTCGTTTTTTGCTTGTGAAAGACTTACATGTCCGTCGGAAGCAATTTCCAATTTGTTTGGCATATGCAGTGACTATTCACAAATCTCAAGGTTTAAGTGTAAATTGTGCTTCGGTAAATATTGGAAGCACTGTATTCAAAGAGGGTATGGCGTATGTTGCTTTATCTCGAGTTAGAACTTTATGTGGACTTTATCTAATTGATTTTGATGAGACAAGGATTAGTGCAGATTTAAATTGTGTGAAGGAGTATAATAGGTTAGGAAGAGAATATGCTCCAAGTTTACCTCATTATCCTTTAATTGAAAAGTGTATGGTTGGTCAGAAAAGGAGAAATGAGGAAAAATGTACTGAAGTAGTAGAGAAACGAAGAAAAAAAGATGTAGCTGTCATTGGTAGTAGTAAGAAAAAGGTTAGTATTGAACAGATTGTTGGATTTAAGTTTGAAAACAGGTCTGGTGTCAACTGCTATGCAAATGCAGTAGTTAATGTTGGTTTTTTTTCAAAAAAGAATTCAGCAACAGATTGTACAAAATAAGGAGCAAACATTTTGTTGTTCGTTAAATTCTGTATTTGAAAAATGTAGCAGTGGTAATAGTGAAGTAGCAAGTGTTTCAGAACTAAGGAATGTTTTAGACATATGTGCAGGACTAAATCAATTTTCTCAGAATATTCAGCAAGATTGTCAGGAATTTATTATGTATATGCTTACAGTTTCGGAAGATGAAGGTGTAGATATTGATAGTCTTTTTGGCCTTTCTTATAAATGGGAACATAATTGTGATAATTGTTCATTTTCAAGTACTACTGATATACACACTGAAAGATTTATATATTTAACATTACCAGACTGTAAAGAAGTGTCCTTTAACCCCTTGCGTGCAGGGCGTATTTTCCGCCTGTGCTGACTCCGCCTTGCACGGGCGGAGTCATGACGGAACGGTTCCGTCATCAGCACAGCTCAACCGATGCTGATGACGGAACCGTTCTGTCATCAGCATGGAAGGGGTTAATAAACTAGTTAAAGATGAGCATCAGAACATGGTCTGCTCTCAATGTAACTCTGAAATGTTATCAACATCATTTATCCACAGAAATGGACAATATGTAATTTTAATGTTTCAACGATGCAGAGCTGATGGGAGTAAATTGTCAACTTCAATTAAAAATGTTGTGGCTTCTCAAGTATCTGTTTCTAGAAGAACATTTGTAACTGTAGCCATTATTTTTCATTAAGGGCCTTCAACATCATCAGGACATTACATAGCTTATTTGAAGTCTCCAGCAGGCTGGACACTGTGCAATGATAGTCAATTGACTTTTAAGAAACGTTTGCCTTTTGACTTAACTAATTCTTATCTGCTATTTTTGCAACCCAAATTTCAGTAAAATTACTTGGTGTAGGAAGATTAATACTGTAAAGATATGAAACTCTGTTGTTTAGAAATATGATGTGACTGAGGGTTTGCAAATCTAGAAATGAAATTTGTATTTGGCATAGTGATAGCATCAGGTACAAGTTTACTTAATGTTTGATGGTACAGAACACGTTAGAATTTTTATTTGAAAGGTTGACAAAAGAATGGATAAGACTAAGATTAAGTAATTTGAGAAAATAACTACTTAACTCATACTATTCGGCCACGCGGAAAATATGAGACAACAAAATGTGTACTTGAGATAAATGTTTTTAGAACATATTTGGAAGGATTTTTGTTGAGAGGTATTTAAAAAATAACGAGTTAACTCATACTATTTGGCCATGCGGAAACGTATGAGAGAAGAAAATGTGTACTTAAGATAAATGTTTTAAGAACATACTTGCACGGAGCTTTGTTGAGACGTATTTAAAAATAAGTGCTATTGTTTAATTAGTTTGTAACTGTGGAAGATGTACTGTGCTTACTCAAGAAATTGCGAATTAGAGAAAAACATTTAAGACATGTTTTTTTCAGGTATTTATATTATGTATAGAGATCTTGTACGGGTTTTTTAAACACAATCATTTAGATTGTGTTTTTTCTTCCTCGCTGTTACATGATGATTACTATTGAAATCACTGTTTATAGTGAAAATCAATATATTCTGAGGACAGCAAAAATAAACCATCTAATATGTTGTTTAAGTTATTTTGTTACATTGGATTTAGAAATATGTATTATAACAGATTTATTATTGTCTTCCACAGATATTACATTTATAAGGTAAGTACAACTAATACCATTCGAGAGTTTCCTCTGCCTCTCTCTTATCCTTATTCCTTTCATCCCCTTCCTTTGTCAGCACTGTTCAGTCACGCTTATTCTGTTTAACTCATCCACATTTTGCGTTGTTTAATTTTCTCTCCTGTTTCTCTAACATCTTTTCTGTCACTATTTTATTCAGTCTATCTATCTCTTCAGTTTGTTTCTTCCGTTGTCTCATGGTGACTCTAGAATATTAATTTGTTTGTCTTACCGTACCTTAATATTTGTTCCCTTACTCTGCTTTCATTAATTATGCTCAATTCCTAAACTTAAATCTAAAGGGCCTCATTTATGAAAGCCTTGCGCCACCGATGCGCCACTTTTTCCCATGTTAAAAGTGACGCATGGGCGGCGCAAGGCCTTCATAAATAAGGCCCATAGTTTACTTCCCTTACCCTACTTCATTTCTATTTATCTGTCTCTTACAGTCCTTGTCTATTTCTACTCTGTTCATCTTCTGTTACTCACCCTTTTTCACTCTGTTTCTCTTACTGTTTTTCTTTTATTTTATCTATCTCCTTAAGACATTCCTGTACTCTAAGTCTGTTTCTTCAAGAGACTGTTTATTTCGTGTACTATCACTGATCATACTCTCATTTTCTCTCTCACTTTACTTTCGATTAGACAGTCATTCCTTCAGTGCTATTATCTCTTTCAATTAATTATCTTACTCATTGATTTATATACTACACATTCTGTCTCTGTCTCTTACTCTCCCTCAGTCTTTTTTCTTTCACTTTCTGTTTCATTCACTCCTACTTTGTTTTGTTTTATGAAATGTACATTATAACCTTATTTTTACTTTTCTTCCACAGATACTATGTTTTTTTAAAGAAATTTAGTTTTACTTTGTTACTATTTCTTAGGTAAGTATAAAAAATAAAGAAACTTTTCCATCACTGTGTTATTTCTTTGTCTAACCTGGTCATACCAGTGTCATGTTTTATGTGAGCACTTCCACGCAGGATCGGGTGCACTGTCATAAGGAGCGCCTTAAAAGTGATTTTATGAAATCAGCGACATTTCACTGAGTCAGTTCACCAACGCTGATATATGAAAACATTGGAGGTAAATGATGTTAAATGTTAAATGGTGTTGTTTCCAGGGCTTTAAGAGGTGTTAAAAAAATGGGGGGGTCTCTTCAAAGGGAGTGTTGGATGTAATTCAGAGGGCAGTTTAAAACACGTAGGCTAAAAATCTGCGCTTAGCATAGTGTTGCGCCCAACTGGTGTTATGTTGTTTCTGTCATTCTATGCAGATATATAATATAGCAAGTATTTTCTCACGAAAAAGAAGCCATGACTATTGGCTTTGTCAATGGTTGCTAATTTCTTAAAATAAAAAAGCAGCAACCATGGCATTGTTGAATATAATATTGTAAATACTTATGTTCAAGAATGATGAGAGAGTAAAAGAACGTTAACCTGATCTTTTAAACTTATTTCACAGGCTTCTTTAAAGGAAGTGTTCTATATCATTGTAGCGTGGGCATTTTACTTTTTTATACCTAACACAATACCTTCTGTACTCTGTAGCAGGAGGAGCGCAACATTCTTGAACATCCTTGAGTGCCCCATTTTCATTCAGTAAGTGGAAATGAGCCCGATACAGAACTTCAATGGGCGGGAGGGGCTGCTCCTGTGCTCCTGGAGGAGTGCGAGGATGCTCCAGCAGTGGGAGTGAGGCCTCTCAGAGGGGAGCAGCGCTGTTCCTTGTGATGGCCACAATTACAGATAGCAGGGTAGGGATGTCTGTAGAATTTACGGACGGTTAGTCACTCTAGAGTGTGCGCGGCGCCCCTGGCACCTCATTACGGTGCACAGGGGAGCGGCGGTGCACAGTTTGAGAATCACAGAATTAGGAGATAAACGTTCATAATAGCAAGGCTCGTAAGTGATAAAAATCGCCGCTGCTCGGCGTTTAAAATATCGACGCTATCGGCGGAATTTTCCGCGGTGTTAGTGCGTTAATATCAATGCGAACACATTTGTGATAGTAAATCCTGTAACAGCCGGCGGTACTTAACATTACCGCGTGAAAACAAACGTTGTTTTCATGCAGTAATGTGTGCCTTGTAATTAGGGGATGGGGTGGATTCAGTTTTATTTTCCACACCCCCATGTTAACGCTGCTGAATGCTTGATTAGAGCAGGCTTTAGCAGTCCTACGATAAACAAGCTTATTCCACCTCTTTTTCTCGCAACGCCTCTTTTCGTGATAGGGTGTTTTCCCCTCCAACCACATTTTGCATGTGCTTTGACGTATGCCCACTTTGCATGTCATTAACTTACTGTGCGGCACATATGCAAAGTGGTCTTACGGCAGGCGATGTAATGCCGTTTTCAAGAAGGTGCTGGGGAATATTTTCAAGGATAGGCAAAACATTAACGCCACTTTTATCGGCAGAAAACTGCAGATATAGCGGCGATAACGGCCTTGATAATATGCTCTATGAATTGCAATCGAACCTAATGTTAGATATAAAGACAACTAACGTAGGTTTCGGTTGCAATTCGTAGAACATACTATGAAGGCTATTGTCGTCGATTTATCGGCAGTGTCGTGTCGATGAAACCGATATAATGTATTACGTCTCCTTCATAATATGCCCCAAGTATCGTCGCTTTTTTGCATAATTGTCCTCAAAAAAAGCATTGATACTTCAGCTTGTGAATAGAGCTCTTTTTGGTACAATGAGTTAGTTCTGATAAGAACTTTTTTTTTTTTTAACAAGTGTTATATTGTTTTTGATTTTTAAAACTGGAACCGAAATTTTGAACTTTAAAACTGTGAAACAGGATCAAAATGAAATGAGAAAAATCATCTTCTGTCGAAGCATTGATGATTATTAATTCTTTTTTCAATAAGAGTGAGGCTCTGCTCTCCGTACACAATATTTTCTCCACACAAGTTGCATTTCATATGCACCTTTGAGAAATATAGTCTCAAGTCCATCTGTGTACTGGATGGAGATGCAGGTCGTCCACCAGAAGATGTGCTGGCCACAGCTGATGGTAGTTGTGTTGCCAGAGCTCTTGTCGATGCCTGTGCAAATTTCTCAGGATGCACTTGTCTCACATGCCTCATCATTGTATGTATTGAAAACAAATACTTTTTTGAAGGATTTCCTCTTGGAAGAACTGCGTTACAAATTGTGCAAGTAACTTTGGGCGCATTCACTTTTTTTTGTTCGTTAGGAAAAGTAAAAAATTGCCAGATGAAAGATTCCTTCCTTTTTGTTAAAGGTAGCTGATAATTTTCTTCAGATTCTGACGATGAATTCTGTGCGGCAGCCATTTCACCAAAGTCTTCGGAAAGATGTAAAATGCTCTTCTCCCTTGAGAGTAAAAAATATAGTGAGAGAAGTGGGTGGGATCCGTGAAAATTCCAGAACAGAAACTACTAAGAACCAATTGAAAATGTTGTTTTCAAGTCACATGACTTGACATGCGCGTATTAGCACGTGTACGCAGTGACATTTCCCTGGTTACTTACGTCATTTGGAAGTATCGGTCTAATTCACTGAAATTTCAAAACGTGAAAAGTAGGAAAGCTAAACACAGCCTGATCTTGTACATCTTCTCAGGGGGATCCAAGCACAAAATTGTTAAAATATAAAACTTTTTATGTTTCTGAAAAAAACCCCGGGGTGCGCGCACCCGGTCGTGCACGAAAGTTTAAAAAGGCGTTTGGCTCCAGTTTCAAAACGTTAAAAAGAAGGCAAGGTACAGTCTCCTTGACCTACTATAACTTCTCTGGGGGGTCTATGAAGAAACTCGATGGATCGAAACTGCAATGTTTTCCCGGTCACGCACGAAAGTTTACAAAGGCGATCTCCTTCAAATACTGACAAATTTCAAAACGTTCAAAATAAGGCAAGGTAGACACTCCCTAATCCACTAGAGCTTTACAAGGAGTTCCTAAACAACTCTGCCAGTCAACAAAACTGTTTTTTTCCGATAAAAACATTTACTGAAATTCATTGATAAAAGTATAGGTTGTAATCACAATATAATTAATAATTAGCATTTTAAAAACCTATGAAATTCCCTGAAAAAAACGTAGGTTTTAAACCCGTTATAGTTACGAAGTAGCATTCAAAAAACCTATGAAATTCACTCAAAAAAACATAGGTTTTAAACACGTTATAGTTAGGAAGTTGCATTTAAAAAACCTATGAAATTCACTGAAAAAAACATAGGTTTTACACACGTTATAGTTAGGAAGTAGCATTTACAAATCCTATGAAATTCACTGAAAAAACCATAGGTTTGACACATGTTATAGTTAGCTGGACATTTCACTCATATAAAACCATTGAAATTCCCCCGTTATAGTTACTTCAGCTAACTATAACTCGCGCGCCCGCAATGCACTGCTGATGATGTCACATATTACATCACTCATGACATGGTTCAAGTTCAAGTTCAAGTTCAGTAATTTGTATAGCGCACTACTCACCCAGAGGGTCTCAAGGCGCTTGAGGGAGGGTGGGTGCATTACATATCGAATAGCCAGGTTTTTAGTTGTTTTCTGAAGGAGAGGTGGTTATGTGTAGGTCGGAGGTGAGTGGGGAGAGAGTTCCAGGTTTTGGCTGCTAAGTAGGAGAAGGATCTTCCCCCCATGGTGGATCTGTGAATGCGTGGAATTGCGGCGAGAGCTTGATTGGATGATCGTAGTTGGCGGGTGGGAGTGTAGAAGGACAGTCGTGTGTTGAGGCATTCGGGTCCTAAGACGTAGAGGGCCTTGTGTGCGTGGGTGAGGAGGCGGAATGTTATTCTCTTGTTGACGGGGAGCCAGTGGAGATCCTTCAGGTGACCGGAAATGTGAGCCTGACGGGGAATGTCCAGTATGAGTCTGGCTGAGGCGTTTTGGATGCGTTGGAGTTTTTTCTGTAGTTTGGCTGTGGTCCCGGCGTAAAGGGTATTTCCATAATCCAGTTGGCTGGTGACCAGTGCGTGGATGACTGTCTTTCTTGTTTCGGTGGGGATCCAGCGGAAGATTTTTTTGAGCATGCGTAGGATGTTGAAGCATGAAGATGAGACGGCGTTGACTTGTCTGGTCATCGAGAGGGAGGAGTCTAGGATGAAGCCAAGGTTACGAGCATGATCTGTAGGTATGGGTGCTGTACCCAGGGCCGGTGGCCACCATGAGTCGTCCCAGGCAGAGGGGGATGATCCTAGGATGAGGACTTCAGTTTTGTCCGAGTTTAGTTTTAAACGGCTGTTCTTCATCCATTCGGCTACTTCTTTCATTCCTTCGTGTAGATTGGTTTTGGCGGTGTTTGGGTCTTTGGTGAGGGAGAGGATCAGCTGGGTGTCGTCTGCGTAGGAGATGATGTTGAGGTTGTGTTGGCGCACGATGGATGCGAGGGGACTCATGTATACATTGAAGAGGGTGGGGCTGAGTGAAGATCCTTGTGGTACACCACAGATGACTTTGGTGGCCTCTGATTTGAATGGGGGGAGGCGGACTCTCTGGGTTCTTCCTGCGAGGAACGAGATGATCCAGTCCAAAGCTTTACCTTGTATTCCGACGTTGTTGAGGCGTTGAATGAGGGTGCTATGACATACTGTGTCGAAGGTCGAGTAGGATGAGGGCAACTGTTTCTCCGTTGTCCAGTAGCGTTCGGATGTCGTCTGTAGCTGCGATGAGGGCGGTTTTGGTGCTGTGTTTGGCACGGAAGCCGGACTGTGAAGGGTCGAGGGAATTGTTGGATTCCAGGAAGGCGGCTAGCTGATTATTGACGGCTTTCTCAATGACTTTGGCAGGGAATGGGAGGAGTGAGATGGGGCGGTAGTTCTTAAGTTCAGAGGGGTCTGCTGTGGGTTTTTTCAGAAGGGCGCTGAGTTCGGCATGTTTCCAGCTTTCCGGGAAGGTAGCGGAGTTGAAGGAACAGTTGATGACATCGCAGAGATGGGGTGTGATGATGGAGTCTGCTTTGTTGAATATGTGGTGGGGGCATGGGTCGGTTGGCGATCCTGAGTGAATGGAGTTCATCAGGCGGATGGTGTCCTCAGTGGTGATTGGGTTCCAGGCGAGAAGGTTGTGAGAGTGCTGTTTTGGTTCGGAGGTGGGTGGAGTGGGCTGTTCATCGGACTGGTTTTCAAAGCTATAATGAATGTCGGCAATTTTGTTGTGGAAGAAAGAGAATAAAGAGTTGCAGAGGTTTTGAGAGGGAGTGATGTCGTTGGTGCCGGTGGTGGGGTTGGTAAATTCTTTGACGATGTTGAATAGTTATTTGCTGTTGTGGACGTTGTTGTCGAGTCGATCCTTGAATGCAGATTTCTTGGTGGATCGGATCAATTGGTGGTGTTTGCGGGTGGCGTCCTTGAAGGAGGTCTGGTTGTCAGTAGTTGGGTTTTTTCTCCAGGTTTTCTCGAGAGTACGACATAACTTCTTGGATTTCTTAAGGTCATCGTTGAACCAGGGGGCCTTTTTGCTACCTTGTTTGATCTCGTGGTTTTTCAAGGGTGATAATTCGTCAGCGCAGTGCGTGATCCATTGTGTGAGTTTGGTGGCAGCTTGGTTTGGGTCCGCTGATATGGCAGGAGGGTTTTGGTTGAGCGATGTGAAGAGTTGGTCGGTTGTGATTTTGTTCCAGTTTCTTTGAGGAATAGGTTGTGGGGGGTTGTGGGTCGTGGTCTTTTTGTAGTTGAATTGAACGCAGTGGTGGTCCGTCCAATGGAGAGATGTGGTGTGATCGAAGGAGATGTGTTTGCTGGAGGTGAAGATAGGGTTGAGCGTGTGTCCGGCAAGGTGGGTGGGGGTGTCAACAAGTTGTTTGAGTCCGAGATTGGCTAGGTTGTCCAGAAGGGGGGTGGTGTTGCTGTTGTTATTCTTTTCCAGGTGGAAGTTGAGGTCTCCCAGTAGAATGTAGTTCTCGGAGGTGAGGGTCAGTGACATCACTCATGACATCACTGATGATATCTCAAATGACATCACTGATGACATCATCCGTGTGAAAGACTGGCAGACCTCCTCTCACCATAATATAACATTTGATACACCCATTCAAAAATAGAAACTAAAATGTTCAAAGCATGAGTGATGTAATATGTGACGTCATCAGCAGTGCATTGCGGGCATGCGAGTTATAGTTGGCTGAAGTAACTATAACTGGGGAATTTCAATGGTTTTATATGAGTGAAATGTCCAGCTAACTATAACATGTGTCAAACCTATGTTTTTTTCAGTGAATTTCATAGGTTTTGTAAATGATACTTCCTAACTATAACGTGTGTAAAACCTATGTTTTTTTCCGTGAATATATATATATATATATATATATATATAAGAGAAACCGCCAACTAGCCCCTCCCCCTCCCCCTCTCTGCATGACTCTGCAAACAAGCCCCTTGCCTCGATCTAAGTTGGAGCATTAAGTCCCCTTGAATACTGAGAGTCCCTGGGGGCCAAGTAACTCACCAGGTACCTCAAGCAAGCCCACACAGCTGAGCTGCAGTGAGGTGGTCTTAGTCCATGCCCCTTTTTACACCACTCTGCAAATGCGCCTCTTGGCGTACTGCTGGTGGGGTGATAAGGTCCTCTTGTATCCTGAGGACCGCAGGACACAAGTGGACTTCTTCCACCTAGCAGCAGTATGCCAGTAGGCGTGTTTGCAGAATGGTGTAAAAAGGGGGCGTGACCTTGGACCACTCTCAGCAATCCAGCTGTATGGGGCTTACTGGCGGTAACAGGAGGGCTTGTTGGCCTCTAGGGACCATCAGAAGGAAAGGGGACTTAATCCCTCAACTTAGAACATGCCAGGAGGCGCGCTTGCAGAGTGGTGGAGAATGGGTGCATGGCCTGTATCCACCTCTCAGCAATCTCACTGTGTAGAGCTTACTGGAGATAGGAGGTAGGCTTGTTGGCCCCTAAGAACCCCCAGCAGTGAAGGGGACTCCAATCTCCATCTAAGAGTAAGCCAGGGAGCATGTTTGCAGAGTGTTGGGCTAAGGGGGCGTGGCCTGGGATGGGAATCTAGCAATTCTGTTGTGTGGTACTTACTGGAGGTAATAGGAGGGGTAGTTAGCCCCCAAGGATGTCCTTGGGGGCCAAGTATCCCTCTTGTTACCTGAAGACGTGTTAGTAATCCCACACAGTAGGATTGCTAAAACGTCTTCGGCGGCCAGGCACCTTTCTCCACTACTCTCCAAAAGCACTTTCTGGCAGACTACGGGATGGGGGATGAAGTCCACTTTACTCCTGAGGGACTTTGGAGGTCAAGAAGTCCTTCTGGTACCTCCTGTATATCCTATGCAGCGGAATTCCTGAGCCCTGGTCTGAGTCCCAGCACCATTTTTCCACCACTCTGCAAACGTGACTATGAGTTAAAGAAGTGTTTGCAATGTAATAGGTTTCACATTTGTGAGAGTTAGAGCTATTGGCATAGTAAATATAAACTTTATTTAATAATGTTTTTTGGTGTGGAGTGGATGGACGTTGTGTGTAGTGGAATTATGTGATATGTTGTGCAGTGAAATTATGTGGATAGAAAGTATGTGGTATTTAGTGTATAGGAATTATGTAGAGTGGGATTATGTGTCATGGAGAGTAATTATGTGGTATGCTAGTCTGTGTTGTGGAGTGGTAACTTAAAGTTTAGTCTTCCTCGTTTCCATAGAAGCTCAAATATGAACTCAGTGAGACAAAAATAGAAGGAATCGCTGAGGAGCACTTGTGGACCTATGCAGAGGTATGAGCAGGGCCACTGGATTATGCGACTGTTTGCCTGCACCGACTTTCGCACAAATATACATTTTCTGCATGAACCACATAATTTATCATCTGCTCCCTAATCTGCAGATTTTAACAAAAGCGTCTTGTTTCTAACTCAAACGTTACCAAAAATTCAGCGACAAGTGTTACAGCATGATGGAAGGCCCTTTGCAAACCTAGAACGGTCACCTGTTACTTATTGCTAAATGTGGGTGTTAAATTGGTACTAATGGTGTGCAAGCCATTCTTGCTTCTTTCTGTGCTTCTTTGTTGCTTCTTTCTGCACATTTCTTTTTCTGTACTTCTCTTGCCTCTTTCTGCAAATCTCTTCTACTTTCAGCACCTCTCTTCCCTCTTTCTGCACGTTTGTTGCCTCTTTCTGTACCTCATTTGCTTCTTTCTGTATCCCTCTTACGTCTTTCTGCACCCTTTTTGCCTCTTTCTGCACCTCTATTACTTCTTTCTACACTTCTCTTCCTTCTTTCTGCACCTCTCTTGCTACTTTCAGCACCGTTCTTGCCTCTTTTGGCACCTTTGCTGCTTCTTTCTGTACTTCTCTTGCTCTCTCTGCACCCTTTGCGCCTCTTTCAGCACCTCTAATGTCTTTCTGCACTGCTATTGATTTTTCTGTACCTCACTTGTCTATTTCTGTACTTCTCTTGCTTCTTTCTACACTTGTTTTGCTTCTTTCAGTAATTCTCTTGCCTCTTTCTCCACTTCTCTTCCTTCTTTTTGCATCCCTCCTGCCTCTTTCTGTACCTTTTTTGTCTCTTTGTGCACCCCTTCTACCTCTTTCTGCACCCCTCTTGCCTCTTTTTGCAACTCTATTGGTTCTTTCTGCAACTGTCTTGCATCTTTCTGCACCTCTGTTGCTTCTTTCTGCACTTTACTTGCTTCTTTCTGCACCTCTCTTGCCTCTTTCAGCACTCCTCTTCCCTATTTGTCTAACTCTCTTGCTCCTTTCTACACCTCTCATCCCTCTTCCTGCACTAATCTTGCCTCTTTCTGTACCTCTGTTGCTTCTTTATGCACTTCTCTTCTTTCTTTCTGCACCCCTCGTGCCTCTTTCAGCACCTCTATTGGTTCTTTCTGCACTGCTCTTGCTTCTTTCTGCAGCTCTCTTGCCTCTTTCGGCACCTGTGTTAATTCTTTCGGAACCCCTCCCGCCTCTTTCTGCACCCCTCTTCCCTATTTTTCCAGCTCTCTTGCCTCTTTCTCTACCTCTCTTCCCTCTTTCTGCACCAATCTTGCCTCTTTTTGTACCTCTGTTGCTTCTTTCTGCACTTTTCTTCTTTCTTTCTGCACCCCTTGTGCCTCTTTCAGCACCTTTGTTGCCTCTTTCTGCACTCCTCTTCCTTCTTTCTGCACCCATTGTGCCTCCTTCTGCACCTCTGTTGCCTCTTTCAGCACCTCTCTTGGTTCTTCCTGCACTGCTTTTGCTTCTTTCTGTACCTCATTGTGCCTCTTTCTGCACTTCTCTTGTTTCTTTCTAAACCTTAGTTGCTTCTTTCAGCAAATCTCTTAGCGCTTTCTGTATTCCTCTTACTTGTTTCTGTACCTCTCTTGAGTCTTTCTGCACCTCTGTTGCCTCTTTCTGCACTTTACTTGCTTCTTTCTGCATTTCTCTTGCCTCTTTCGGCACCTCTATTAATTCTTTCTGCACCCCTCCTGCCTCTTTCTGCACCCCTCTTCCCTATTTGTCCAACTCTCTTGCCTCTTTCTACATCTCTCTTCCCTCTTCCTGCACTACTCTTGCCTCTTTCTGGACCTCTGTTGCTTCTTTAAGCACGTCTCTTCTTTCTTTCTGCACCCCTCGTGCCTCTTTCAGCACCTCTGTTGGTTCTTTCTGCACTGCTCTTGCTTCTTTCTGCACCTGGCTTGCCTCTTTCTGCACTTTTCTTGCTTCTTTCTAAACCTCTGTTTCTTCTTTCAGCAATTCTCTTAGCTCTTTCTGCCCTTCTCTTTCTTGTTTTGGCAACTCTCTTGCGTCTTCTGCACCTCTGATTCTTCTTTCTGCACTTTTCTTCCTTCTTTACGCACCCCTCCTGCCTTCTTTTGCATCTTGGTTGCTTCTTTTCTGCACTTCTTTCTCTTGGTTCTTTCTGCACAGCTTTATCCTCTTTCTGGACCTTTGTTGCTTTATTCTGCACTTCTACTACCTCTTTCTGTACCTCTCTTGTTTCTTTCTGCACCTCAATTGCCACTTTTAGCACCTCTGTTGCTTTTTCCTGCAGATCTCTTGCTTTCTTTCTGCACCTTACTTGCATCTTTCAGCACCTCTGTTGCTTTTTTCTGCAGATCTCTTGCCCCTTTCTGCACCCTTCTTTCCCCTTTCTTCACCTCTCTTGCCTCTTTCGGCATCCATGTTTCCTCTGCTTTCACCTCTCCTGCCTGGTTCTGCATATCTCTTTCCTCTTTCTGTTCCTCTGCTACCCATTTCTGTAGTTCTCTTGCTCTTTCTGGACCTCAATTGCCTCTTTCTAAACCTCTATCGCTTTGTCCAGCAATTCTCTTAGCTCTTTCTGCACTTCTTTTGCTTGTTTCTGCACCTCTCCTGTGTCTTTATGCATCTCTGTTGCCTCTTTCTGCACTGCACTTGCTTCTTTCTGCACTTCTCTTGCCTCTTTTGGCACCTCTGTTAATTCTTTCTGCACCCATTCTGCCTTTTTCTGCACCCCTCTTCCCTATGTATTCAACTCTCTTGCCTCTTTCTACACTTCTCTTCCCTCTATCTGCATCACTCTTGCCTCTTTCCATACCTCTGCTAATTCTTTTTGCACTTCTCTTACCTCTTTCAATATTATTCATGATTATTTGAGCACCTCTGTAGCTTCTAACTGCACTTATCTTCCTTCTTTCTGCATCCCTTGTGCCACCTTTTGCACCTCTGTTGCTTCTTTCTGCACTCCTCTTGGTTCTTTCTGCACCCCTCGGGCTTTCTTCTGCACCTCTGTTGCCTCTTTCAGCACCTCTGTTGGTTCTTTCTGCACTGCTCTTGGTTCTTTCTGTACCTCACTTTCCTCTTTCTTCACTTTTGCTTCTTTCTAAACCTTTGTTACTTCTTTCAGCAATTCTCTTGCCTCTTTCTGCACTTTTCTTGCTTGTTCCTGTACCTCTATTGCTTCTTTCTGCACCTCTCATTGCCTCTTTCGGCATCTCTGTTTCTTCTTTCTGCACCTCTCTTGCCTCTTTATGCACCTTTGTTGCTTCGTTCTGCATTTCTATTGCCTCTTTCTGTACATTTCTTTCTCCTTTCTGTACCTCACTTGCCTCATTCCGTACCTCTCTTGCTTTTTTCTGCAGATCTCCTGCCTCTTTTTGCACCTCACTTGCCTCTTTCAGCACCTCTGTTGCTTTTTTCTGCAGATCTCTTGCCTCTTTCTTCACCCCTCTTGTTTCGTTCTGCACCTCTCTTTCGTCTTTCAGCACCCCTGTTCCCTGTTTCTGTACCTTTCCTGCCTGTTTCTGTATCTCGATTGCCTCTTTCTGTACCTCTGTTGCCTTTTTCTGCACTTCTTTTGCTCTTTATGCACACTTCACACCTGTTTCAGCACCTCTGTTTGTTCTTTCTGCACTTCTCTTGCTTTTTTTCTGGACCTTACTTGCTTCTTTCTGCACTTCTCTTGCTTCTTTCAACACCTCTGTTGCTTCTTTCAGCATTCGCTTGCCTCTCTCTGCACTTGTCTTGGTAATGTACCCCTCTTGCCTCTTTCTGTAACACTCTTGCCTCTTTGTGCATCCCTCCTAACTTTTATACAACCCTTTTCCCTCCTTTTATACCTTTGTTGATTCTTTCTGCACTACTCTTACTTCTTTCTGCACCTCGCTTGCCTCCTTCTGTACCCATGTTCCCTGTGTGTGCACCTTTCCTGCCTGTTTATGCACCTCTCTTGCCTCTTTCTGCACCTCTTAGTTAGATGTATTTTTAAGACCCCTGCCCTATTATGTACTAGGGTCTTACAGGGGAGGTCATGACTATCACAGGGATACCCCAACCCATAGTGTACCCTAGTATATGTAAGTGTTTTCACAGTATTCTAAGTGTCTTTTCAGGATAGCACTTGCTCCAGGCCTGGTTAGTCAGAGTCAGTTACCACTAGTACCAGTCAGTAAAAAGATGGGGACACAGGATGACTTAGAAACAAGGCCTCTTTCTGCATCTATGGTTTTTTCAGTTAATTTCTAGGGTTTTTTTAAATGCTAATTTCTAACTATAACGTCCCTGACACCTATGGTTTTTCAGTGAATTTCAAAGGTTTTATAAATGAACATTTCTAACTATAAAGTCCCTGAAACCTATGTTTTTTTCAGTGAATGTCTAAGCTTTTTAAAATACTAATTTCTAACTGTGCATACAAAGGGAGGACATGTGAAGAAAGAGGAAGAACAGCGCAGAAAGAAGCAAGACAAATGCAGAAAGAGGCAACAGAAATCCAGAAAGACGGAGAAAAGTGCAGGAAGAAGAAGAGATGTGCAGAAAGAGCCAACAGAGGAGCAGAAATTCCTCCTGTGCCCCCTACTTTTTGCCAATAGGTTACTGGTGGTAACTGACTCTGACTAACCAGGCCTAGAGCCAGTGCCATGCTAAAAAAACACTATGCGTTGGGGTACCCCTGTGAATAGCATGACCTCTTCTGTATTTGCCATGAGTTAATGCCTGGGTCATTGCATGAGTACATGAGTAGTGACTGGATGATTAGAGTGCTACAAGGAGAGTGCATGGTGATTTTATAAGAGCTTGGGTTTTGGCGCAGTGATCGGATAAGCACATAGGATTGGCTGGGTGATTGGAGGACTGCATAGGTAGTACCAGGGAGATTACTGGACTGCATAGGTAGTCCTCAAGGTATTGAGGCAGTGCATGTGTTAGTGACTGGGTCATTACATGAGTACATAGCTACTGACTGAAAGATTAGAATACTGCAAGGAGAGTGCCAAAGTAAATTTATAAGTGCTTGGGTATTGGTGGAGTGTTTGGATTAGTACATGGTAGTGGCTGGGCGACAGAAGGACTGCACGGGGAGTGACAGGGTGATTGCTGTATTGCATGGGTACTACCAGGGAAATTGAAGGAGTGAATGAGAAGTGTGTAGGTGGTTAGAGGACTGCATGGGTAATACACAGGGATTGTAGCAGTGCATGTGTTAGTGCCTGGATCATTGCATGACTACATGGGTTGTGACTGGATGATTAGAGTACTGTAAGGAGAGTGCTTGGGTTTTGGCGCAGTGATTGGATAAAGACATAGGACTGGCTGGGTGATTGGAGGACTGCATAGGTAGTACCAGGGAGAAATACTGGACTGCATACGTAATCCTGAATGGATTGCAGCAGTGCATGTGTTAGTGACTGGGTCATTGCATGAGTACATGGGTAGTGACTGGATGATTAGAGTGCTGCAAGGACAGTGCATGGTAATTGTATAACTGCTCTGGTTTTGGCAGAGTGATTGGATAAGTAGATAGTGCTGGTTGGGTGATTGGAAGAGTGCATGGGTAGTGACAGAGGGATTTCTGGAGTGCATGGGTATTACCTGGGTATTTGGAGGAGTGAGTCAGCAGTGTATAGGTGGTTAGAGGTCTGCATGGGAAGTGATTAGGGGATTGTAGCAGTGCATGTGTTAGCACCTGGACCATGAGTACATGGGTACTGACTGGAAGATTAGAGTAATGCAAGGAGAGTGCATGGTGAATTTATAAGTGCTTGGGATTCGGTGGATTGATTGGATAAGAACGTGGTGCTGGCTGGGTGATTAAAGGAGTGCATGGGTACTGACAGGGCGCTGGCTGTACTGCATGGGTAGTGCTCAGTGTATTGTAGCAGTGCATGAGTTAGTGCATGGGTCATTATATGAGTGCATGGGTACTGTGTGGATGATTAGAGTACTGCAAGGAGAGTGCAGGGTGAATTTATAAGTGCTTGGGTTTTGGCGGAGTGATTGGATAAGTACAACTAGCCCACCAGGTGTCTTCAGTAAGTGCCACTGCACTGCGTTGCAGAGAGGTGGTCTAGGCCGTGCCCTTTGTACATCTCTCTGCTACGCAGCTCTGTGGCACTTACTGGATGTACCTAGTGGGCTGGTTGGACCTTAGTGACCCTCAGGATTGAAGGGAAATTATTTCCCCAACTTAAAACGTGCCACAGGGCGTGTTTGCACAGTGGTGAAGGGAGGGGATGTTATAAGAAAGTGGCTCTATATACACTGGACTGAAGTAAAATCAGCTGAACTACTCACCTGTCTGAGTCCATCAGCTCCGCAGCCCTGAGGCCAACTACGGCAAATTTATACCAGCCATACTAGACAAATCAAGCATCAGAAGCAATATTCCGGCGTCAGAACAGTCAGATAAAAAAGAGAAGATAAACGCAAGCCAGACTAAGGGAGAGTGCCGCTAAACAACCAAGACGCCATAAGACGAGGGGGCATATACGCAGCATCGAAAGTGAAACCGCCTCAGACTTGTGGGCGCCGCCATAACCGGAAGGAGCTATGTAACGAAGCAGGAAACAGGAAACGGAAACAGAGAACAAGCCCCTACGCAGGAGAGTGCCGTGCAAAGCCTACTAAGGCCTGAGCGCTCGCACAGAAACAAGACGCCCACAACGAATAACGGCGAGAGCATCCCCGATATGAGGGGGAGGCGAAACTGAAGGGGCGGTAGAGCGGAACAAGCGCGGCCAGATCGTTTGGGGCAAGAAGGTTGTAGAAACACTCCGAGCTAAGCAGCAAAAGAGGCAGCGCAATTCAGAGTGAGCGCAACCATACCTGAGAGGACGAACAGAGAAAAGAAGCCGGTTGAGCTGAGCAGTGCATGAAACATAGAGTGAGCAGACACCTCTCAGTGGGACACAAGGACCAGAGCACGAAACTAACCTGTAAGGAGCAGCGAATGAGAAAAAGCACGCGCTGGCAGGGGCAAAGTAAAAAACAATGACTAGGAAATTAGAGAACCGTACAGGTACCGGACACTCAACACAACCTCAGCACCTGGAACAGAACCAGCCAGAGCCCGAACAGCAACGCAAAAGGAGGGCAGGCTGGGAAGCGTCCAACTGAGGAGAGGACTTGGAACAATGGCAGGGTACGATGGGAAGCCCGCAGGTGATCAAAAAAACAGAGAAAGGACAACCCGGAATCACCAATGAAACTGAAAAGTGAGACGACCACTCTAGAGACTATTCTTAAGAGGGTCGGAGGAAGGAAAGAAAGCTCACAATAGACAATATGCAGCTGGAGCTAGCAGCAATAAGAGCGGACCTGCATGGCACCAACACAAGAATTGAGGCTGCAGAAGGAAGAATAAGCGACATTGAGGACGCAACCAACACACACACCAAAGCAATAGCGGAATGCTCTAAAAGTACAAAAGCCATACAAAGACAACAAGCAGAACATGACGACTGGGCTAGAAAAGGCAACATAAGGATACTAGGCGTCCCAGAAGGAACTGATGACCAGGCAGGGAACTGCGCTGCCATGCTAGAAGACATACTGCCAAAACTAACAGGCCTGAAGTTCGACAGGCAGTTCGAAGTCAACAAAGCCTAGCGAGTACCAGCAGGAAAACCAGCACAAGGAAAAGGTCCCAGACCGATAATCTGCTGCCCACTAAGAGCAAGCCACACTAATGCCATCTTCGCTTTTGCCCGGAAAAATCAAAACCTAACATGGGCAAGCAGGAAAATAGTGCTAACACACTGCTACTCCAAACCAACAGTAGAAACCAGGAAGGGTTTTCTAGCACTAAGAGACTCCCTGCGCAGAAGGAAGCTCAACTTCAGTTTTGCAGGCCCAGCACGCTTCAAGATAACTGACAACTGGAGGACCATGCTCTTTGACGACCCGGAAGAACTGAGAAGATACCTACAAGGACCACCAACAGAGGAGATGGAAACCAAAGGCGCCGGAGCACCCTAGAGAAGCGCATCACCGGATGATGCAGAAAAAACTGAATAAAATACATATGCAAAGCTACTACCTCACAAAAATCTACCTCAACTGTGCGTCAGATGCACTCCCAATTAAGGAACTTTAATGTATGGTCTATGCAAATGGGAGTCCAGGGCGCACCACAGCGATCTACCTCAGAGACAACAAGCACCCCAACATCCTACCTCAGAGACAACTAGCACCCCTTCAACAAAAGAGTAACGGTGAAACAAACACAAAGCGCCTGGACAAAAAGCGAACTACGCACATTGACACACCTCGAACACCTACGCGCCGAACCAGTGGCGAAGCTGAAAGCCACACCATTCAAGCTGGTTAAAATTGGATGTCTGCATATACTACCTCAGGGACTATGCGGAGCAAAGGAACTTTGTCGTCGCACACCCACACAGCAAGTAAGGGGGGAGGGGAGGGAGGGGGGGCACAGGGGAGGGAGGGGGGTGTGGGGAGCACATACATGGGTTGCTTCAGTTTCTCTATCTATTTCTATCTTTCTATCTCTTACCCCTTCCTATCCGCTGGAACTCTAAGCACAAGAGACAGAGTAGGCAGCTTCCGACACACAGGGACAGACGGAGATGCAGCAGTGCAAACTATAATGCCAGAAACAGGACAGAACTAGGAAGGCCGCCAGATAAACACCACATAGAATGACACCCAACCAACACAGTCACATCACCGCTGACATCAAGGTAGTGTCACTGAACATCAAGGGGCTCAACCACACTGTGAAGAGAAGGAAAATCCTAGACCACCTGGCGAAACTCAAAGGCGACATATATGTACTACAAGAAACTAGACTCGAAGAGGAAGACATAGGCCGCCTAAAGGCTAGCTGGATAAGCGAAGTCATAGGATCACCCGCACAAAATAAAAAGAACGGGGTCATCACAATAGTGAGCAAGAAACCGAAGCTAGTACTGAAAAACTTGCAGGCAGACACAGAGGGCAGAATCCTAGTGACCAGTCTAGCAAGAGGGGATGAACCTATACATGTTGCTAACATCTGCGGTCCCAATAATAATGACAAGTCCTTCTGGGACAAGGTCGGAGAGCAGTTAGGCACCCTACCACTGGGGGAACTCCTCATGTTAGCTGGAGACATGAATCAGGTCTTAGACCCAGCCATAGACAAACACCCGCCAAGACTGAGCCAGACAACACATAAAGGGAACATTCTGAGGAACCTCTGCACAAAACTAAAACTCAGAGACCCATGGCAACTTCAGAACCCGGACGGCAGAGAGTACACGTTCTACTCAACCCCACACAACTCCTACAGCTGAATAGACTATATCCTGATATCAGACACACACACTCACCTCATCAACCAGACAGAAATAGGCACGCAAACCATCTCAGATCACTCACACATCAGCCTAGTGCTGACAGGCAAACACAACCAAAGGCCAACACGCAGGTGGAGATTTGACGATGACCTACTTAAAAACGCAACAGCCAAGGCTGAAATAGAGACGGCAATAAAGGAATACCTAGCAATTAACGACACCCCGGAAATGGACATGAACTCCCTATGGGCTGCCCTAAAGGCCACGATCAGAGGCGTAATACTCAACATTAAGGACAGGCTAAACAGAGAGAGGAACAAAAAGATTTCAGACCAAGAAAAGGAGATAAAAACCTATAAACGGGACATATAGCCAACCTAGAAGACAGGAACACACTCGCAACACTAACAAAAAGGAAATACGAACTAGACAGAATTCTCAGCGAAAGGGCTGGAACCTGGATAAATGAGTATAAAGCCATAAACCTATGTACCGCCAAAAGAGCAGGGAAGGCACTAGCGTCCTACCTCAAGGGCAAACAGAAACAGCACTCGATAGCAGCAGTCAGAGATAGCAATAATAAATCCCAGACAGCTAACAAGGAGATACTCAATGCATTTAGAGACTTCTATGAGCAACTCTACAAAAGAGACTCCACACTAGGCGGCGACGGGGATAAGGAACTCCTGGAACGCATCACTATGCCGGTACTAACTGACACCGAGCGAGAAAAGCTAGAATCAAACATCACAAGCGAGGAGATAGAAAGAGCCGTAGCCAGCTTCAAAGAAAACAAAGCCCCAGGTCCGTACAGATTCACAGCTAGGTTCTACAAACATTTCCTACCGATACTCAAACCGACTCTAACAAACGTACTGACTAACTGCGTCAACAACGAGAACATGACACCAACAATGGCAGAAGCCAACATTATAGTTATACCCAAGGAAGGCAAAGGTACATAGCATCCCAAAAACTACAGGCCAAACTCACTCATAATCGTAGATTGCAAGATCTATGCGAACATTCTAGCGACCAGACTAAACGCATACTTGCCTACACTCATACACTGCTCGCAGGTAGGCTACCTCAAAAACAGAATGTCCCATGACAACACTAGACTGCTCTGCCATATAATAAACCACACCAGCAAAAGTAACAATGCTGCTGTAATGATAGCCTTGGATGCAGAAAAGGCATTTGACAGAGTTTCCTGGCCATTCCTAGACCAGTGCATGCAGAATTTCGGACTGGGACCTAACTACAGGAAGATGGTCCTGGCCCTATACAATGAGCCCAAAGCACGTGTAGTAGTTAACGGGGGAACATCTGAACTACTCTGCTTAGAACGCGGCACCAGACAGGGATGCCCACTCTCACCGGCCCTCTTTCTCCTAGCGATAGAGCCACTGCTCAATATGATAAGACAAACACTGACATAGCGGGGATACCAATAGAAGGAGAAACGTTCAAAGTAGCTGCCAACGCGGAGGACGTCCTAATAATAACTGAAAACCCAGAGAAGTCAATAAAAGCCCTTATGGACACCATAGAACAGTATGCACACATGTCAGGATACAAGCCAAATAGGGAAAAATCAGAATGCAAACCCCTAAATATCCACACCACGAAGACGGTACTAGGCGCATCAGGAATTGCGTGGCAAAAAAGTCCATTAAATACTTGGGCCTCCTTTTCGAGAGAGACCTCAGGTCTACACTAGACCAGAATGAACAAGCAACACTACGGAAAATCAAGGAAAGGATAGGGGGGTGGTCACCCAAATTCACCACATGGTGGGGGTGGGTGGAGACGGTCAAGATGATGCTCACACCGATAGTAAACTACTTGCTTAACATGCTCCCACTGACCAACACAGCGGACTTCCATAAAAAACTGGACAAACTATTCAACACCTTCCTATGGAAGGGGAAGAAACCCAGACTCAGCCTACAAAAGCTTAGACTAGCCAAAGGCCTGGGAGGCCTCAACATAACAAACTTTAAAACATTCCACACCGCATGCATAGCGAAACAAGGACTACACTGGCTCACCCCTAAACAGGACTACACCTCGGCTTGGCTCTCGCTAGAAAGAAGACTATTAAAAGGCATGGAACCCATCGCCCTACACCCCGCAATTAGACACAACCCCATACTAAGGAACACTAGAAAGGCCCTCCTCAAGATAGACAAACTACCAGAGACAAGCGTGAAGACGTCCCAGCTAGAGTCCATATGGCACAACCCCAGAATTAAATACAGAGACAGAACACTGGACATGCACTCTTGGTACAAACATGGCATCTCCACAGTAAGCCAACTACAACAGCGGGGCTCACATACCACATTTAACACACTCAAAGAAGAACACAAACTTGACAACATCGAACTATACAAATTCCTGAAGATTAAAGTGGTGATCAGCAAGGCAGACCTCCACAAGCACACACCCTCAATCCTGCAATACGCGATCAACCTAAACAAACTGGGACACCAGGTAGCACACCTCTATAAAGCCCTAAGTCCACCAAACTTAACAACAAGGTCATAGCATACTGGGAAACTCTTATAGGTAGGAAGCTTAGCGAGGAAGAAAAAACCAACCTCTGGACATCAACGTCAAGAAAGAAAGTAACGACTACCCTAGACCAAACCAAATTCTGGCTGATACACAAAGCATACTGGACCCCAGCTCGCCTAGCTTCCATAGGAATCCGAGAAAGCGATTCCTGTTGGAACTGTAACAAACAAACAGGTGATCTAGCGCACCTCCTATTCCACTGCACCAAGGTCAAGATGTTCTGGTACACGATAGGCACACTGATAAACGACATAATAGGTGCCTCACTTCAATTTGAGTTCCAAAGCCTGCCACAGGGTTTATGTGTCCTTCAATCCAAACCAAAGAGGACAGGGACCTGATAGACCTGCTACTGACGGCAGCAGTCAAGACAGTACTGAACAATTGGAAGGACACAGCGAAAGCCACAGTAAAGGCATGGTTCAACTGTGACACATTTCTAAGGGGAGCAGACACCATAACGACCAAACACACACCGCTGACACACAAGAATGCGAAATGTGGCTTTCGCTAGACAACTAAATGTCCTCACTCAAGCCGCCATAGCCACAGCAAAAAGCAACGCAGCCACAGGAGCCACAAGAGCCCCAACAGGGTCATGGAATAACAACAAGACACGGCACCTGAACAGCACTCTACCTATTCCTCCCACCCTGTGCTTCTCTACTCTTCTCTCTCTCTCTTTCTTAGCCACTGTGGGAACTGGGAACCAACAACCGCGCGAGAGACAATTGAACTGTGATCGGGGGGGTGGCCAGAACTGAGCAGCCACTGTCAGAAGTATTAAACGCCAAGACGATGGACTTATGATATTTGTGATTTCACCCCCCAGGGCGTTTTTTTTCTTTTTTCATATGGCTGTTACTCAAATTTATCACCATGTATATGTCACACACCATGTAAATATATTTTTCAATAAAAGTTTACTGAAAGAAAAAAAAAATCGCCTATATGACTTAAACGCATTCTTTCAACTGTTTACAGGAGATGATCAGTGATGTCGATTAAGATGTGATCAGTGATGACACTGACCATGTCATGAGTGATGTAATATGTGACGTCATCAGCAGTGGATTGCGGGCGCGCGAGTTATAGTTAGCTGAACCAACTATGACGGGGGATTTTAAATGGTTTTGTATGAGTGAAATGTCCAGCTAACTAAAAAATGTGTGCCTAAAACCTATGTTTTTTTCAGTGAATTTCATAGGTTTTGTAAATGGCAATTTTTAAATGTATTATTTGTTATATTTATTTTTTTCATACTAATTTACTACATTTTTATAATAATTATTTTTAGCTATTTTATTTTTTAAATTACATTACATATTTTTAATGTAAAATAATAAAAAAATCAAAAATGATTTTTTGTTTATTTTATATATTTTTTCAATATATTAAAATTCATTTCTATATATATATTTTTTGCATTTTTTTTGTGGTAAACGTAGGGTACGCGTACCATCCTCGCACACTCCTGTGCATCTGTTATCGTACTGTACACGTACCCGTGCATATATTAGAAATACGTTTTGACGTTACGCGTCCCATCCGCTTTTTTGGTGACGTCATGTACGTTTGTATGGAGCACGGTACGCCTAGTCCGCGAAAGTTTTTTCTTTAAAGCAACTTTTATTGACAGATTGCAAACAAGGCGCAGCACTCTGCACTCCGGAGAAACTGCAAACTAGTAAGCATCAGTTAGTAAAAACAATCTATACATTTTTTAAACAGAGCATGTACCCCACCCCTTACCCCCCCCAGCCAACTCCCCCCGCCCGGATCCGACCCTTACCCCCTGCACAATGTCGTCTCTTCCTTGAAAAAGGTTACATGTGTAGAACAAAGTACACAATTCCGCACCTGTGTCTCCATCACACCATTTCCATGAAATCCTCCTGTTGTACTGGTGGCTCTAACCACAGACCCCTGTAGTCCGCCCATCTCTTCCATATTTTATAGTGTTTCCTAGGGCAGCCCCTGGCCTCAAAGATAGGACGCTCCAGCCCCATACAAAAGTCTAGGCCCTTCTTTCACACCACAACCTGGGGGACCCGGGGGTCTTTCCAGGCCTGAGCCACGTCTCTCTTGGCAACCGTAAGGCCCAGAAGTAATAGATGCCTTTTATATAGATTACCGCCCACCCCTTCAAAGACATGTAGGAGGCCTAATTGTGGAGTATGAGGAAGGTCCCAGCCCAGCACTTCAGACAAGCAGTCCCATACCCCAGTCCAGAACCCCGCCAAAGCTCCGCAGTTCCATACTGTGTGAAGGAAGGTGCCCACCTCCTGGTCACATCTCAAACATTCGGGGGACTCAATCAGACCAGCCCGCCACAGTCTCCCTCTAGTGTAAACGGCTCTATAGAGGTATTTAAATTGGATGAGTCGCAGGCGCATTGCAATAGCTGCACCTCTTAGGGCTTCAAGGGCTTCCCACATCTCTTTCCCAGGATTTCCACAATTTATGACGAGAGGAGGAGCAATGTGTAACCAGGGTCTGGTAGATGCGGGATATTTTCTTGTCTTCCAAATCTCCCATAAATACCTTTGTTTCTAGCGGACTAAATTCAGGCAAAGAGTCCAATCCCTCCAAACAGGGCGCAATGACGTGGCGGGACTGCAAATATTTAAAGAACTGGGTTTGAGGCATGCTAAACTCCTCGCTAAGTTCTTGAAACGATTTAAGGGTCGTGCCCTTCAGAATATGTCCCAACGTTGAAATGCTATAGAGTCCCAGCCGCGGAATCCCTGCAAGAACGCCAGAGCCGGTAGCCGACCATTTTGCCAGAGATGGGTCTCCTCAGTTAGCTTACCCCACTTGCCCATGCGACGCAGCGCCTGCCTCCAGATCTGGTAGACCACCTGGGTATCCCTAGGCAACCTCTTCCTTAACCTTGCAGAGTATAACATTGTGTGTAGAGTATCAGGCTCCATTAGATATCTCTCAAGAGCATACGCCAAGTCCCCCTATCCCGATACCACCATTCCTTCAGTATCAGGAGGTGAGATGCCTGATAATAAGAGGTTAATCAAAAGGAGACTAGCTAAATAAGAGGGGGTTTAACCAAAATAATTAATTTTAGTTTAAAGGACTCAAGTATGTTTTGTCAGGGGGTAGTGGCACCTTGTGAGTGTGCTCATGAAGCCCTCACCCACCAACATAGTTGGTGGCATGCTTCATCATCGGGCCCACCCAGTGACACCTAGCGTGTCCCGGGAGTGCTTCGAAGCCTGATTACAGCAGAGCAGGTATGTCGCTGAGTGTGCGGTGAAGGGTGTTATGAAAATTGGATTAAAACGGCTTGGCGGGGGTCCCAGTACCCGAAGGTGAATTAGACTTTAATACCTGGGCCACCGTCAGCGGTTAAAAATAAGGCTGTGGGATGTTAGAGGCGAGTTACGACCTCCTACATCCTTGGTAGGTCAACATGTTTCAGCCAGTGCCTTATGAGTATGCTGGCTTTCTTCAGGACGGATTAAAATTATGTGTGTGTGATTAAAACTAGTGGGTGTGTAATTAGACTATGTGTTTACACGCCCTAAAGTGTTTTTCTATGTGTGAGAGGGGGATTCCCTTCTCAAAAACACCTGTACATATAACATGTAAAGACAAGGACAAAACATACAGAGGGGAAAGAAGAGTCACTTCAATGTATTGCATTATATACATCTGACTGCCGACTTTATAGCGTTGTGGGTGCAGGCTATAAGCGGCTACAGTGTAATGGTATTGGTGGTACCATTATGGTGAGGTTCGCACTGGAAATTCGAGGGTGGAGTGGCTAAAACACGGTATTCACAACAAAAAGTGCATTAGTGGTAAGTAAACGCAAGAAAACCTTTCTTACGCTAGTTTAAGCACTATTCTGCTTCATGGTTGCGAAGTGGCTAGGGTTGGCCCTGTGGGCAAAAAAAGGGGGGGGTTGCCACTTAGATTGAGGAGACCTGTGGGAGAGAAAAGCGCTTACCAGAGGTGAAGGTGGTGATCCATCATACTCACAGAATTTCTGGGCAGAGCCTGCTTTGGACCTGTGGTGCCTCCTTCGTGGAACCGGTAAGTGATGGTCATTTCAGCTTAGCTTTTTATACTGTGGTTAATTGAGTAATTGTTTACACCTGCATGAGAGGAGAAATGGTAGAGAGACTTGCGCTGCCGAGTCATTGCGCCTGTAGGGCGTCCCGGTGCTTTGGGATCAGTGGCGAGCGATCGCGCATCCATGGATATATCGCCTCTCTACAGCCACAGAGGGTCTCAATGATGCCATTCCCTGGAACTCTCTTACATATTCATGATCTAAGGGCTAGCGACCCATCCAACCCACCCTTACTAGGAACCCTCAACAATATCTCTCCTGAGATAGAGCCCCACAGTTCTTAATACTGAGGCCATGGCACCCTGTCCATGAATACCAACAGAGCAACATGGTGGCATTTTGCCAAGAAGGCCCCCTTATGTGCCTGTGCTATACCTTTCCTAACACCATTTATTGTAAATCACCATAGGTCCAGACAAAACATTGCCAGTGCGCTTATGTAATGTGTCCACTAATGCGCCAGTATTACACCTTTATTTACATTCCCTTCTGGTAATCCCGTTGCGTTATTGGCACTACCCACCAGCCATCACGTGCGCCTGTACACTCCACCGCGCTATCATCCTCCGAACGCGCATGTGCAGACAGAACACTCATGTTGGCACATGCGCGTTGCGAGTGATTCGCGCTGCGCATGTGCGATCGCTCGCCAATGATCCCAAAGCACCGGGACGCCCTGCAGGCGCAATGACTCGGCAGCGCAAGTCTCTCTACCATTTCTCCTCTCATGCAGGTGTAAACAATTACTCAACCACAGTATAAAAAGCTAAGCTGAAATGACCATCACTTACCGGTTCCGCGAAGGAGGCACCACAGGTCCAAAGCAGGCTCTGCCCAGAAATTCTGTGAGTATGATGGATCACCACCTTCACCTCTGGTAAGCGCTTTTCTCTCCCACAGGTCTCCTCAATCTAAGTGGCAAACCCCCCCTCCTTTTTTTCGCCCACAGGGCCAACCCTAGCCACTTCGCAACCATGAAGCAGAATAGTGCTTAAACTAGCGTAAGAAAGGTTTTCTTGTATTTACTTACCACTAATGCACTTTTTGTTGTGAATACCGTGTTTTAGCCACTCCACCATCGAATTTCCAGTGCGAACCTCACCATAATGGTACCACTAATACCATTACACTGTAGCCGCATATAGCCTGCACCCACAACGCTATAAAGTCGGCAGTCAGAAGTAAATAACGCACTACATTGAAGTGACTCTTCTTTCCCCTCTGTATGTTTTGTCCTTGTCTTTACATGTTATATGTACAGGTGTTTTTGAGAAGGGAATCCCCCTCTCACACATAGAAAAACACTTTAGGGCGTGTAAACACATAGTCTAATTACACACCCACTAGTTTTAATCACACACACATAATTTTAATCCGTCCTGAAGAAAGCCAGCATACTCATAAGGCACTGGCTGAAACATGTTGACCTACCAAGGATGTAGGAGGTCGTAACTCGCCTCTAACATCCCACAGCCTTATTTTTAACCGCTGACGGTGGCCCAGGTATTAAAGTCTAATTCACCTTCGGGTACTGGGACCTCGCCAAGCCGTTTTAATCCAATTTTCATAACACCCTTCACCGCACACTCAGCGACATACCTGCTCCGCTGTAATCAGGCGTCGAAGCACACCCGGGACACGCTAGGTGTCACTGGGTGGGCCCGATGATGAAGCCTGCCACCAACTAGGTTGGTGGGTGAGGGCTTCATGAGCACACTCACAGGTGCCACTACCCCCTGACAAAATATACTTGAGTCCTTTAAACTAAAATTAATTATTTTGGTTAAACCCCCTCTTATTTAGCTAGTCTCCTTTTGATTAACCTCATATAAACTCGGGGATTTGGACTAGCTATCTGGTCCTCTCTCTCCCTCTTGATATACGATATGCCTGATAATAAGACAGAATATCGGACGTTGCCAACCCTCCACAATATGTTGACAGAAAACAGGTGCGCAGTGCTACTCGCACGGCACCTCCCACCCAAAGGAATTGTCCCAGCGCCGAGTTAACTTGCAGAAACCACTGCGGTGAAATAGGGTATGGGTGGTTCGGCAATTGGTAAAGCAGGCGTGGAAGGGCAACCATCTTGAAAATAGCCGATCTGCCATATATATTAAGGGGCATATGGGACCACGTTTTCATCTCTGTCCGAACCCGATCCCAGACTGGCACTATGTTGCGCTCCCAGGAGACCGCGGATGAGTCCGTCAAAGACACTCCCAAATACTTAAGGCCCCCTGTCGCCACCTGTAGTGCAGACGCCCATGTTCCGAGTCTTGTGCAGTCTCCCAGTACCCATAAGATAGATTTACGTGGGTTCAGATATAGCCCCGAAGTTTCGCCAAAAATTTGCAGTATCTCCAAGACCCTTGGCCCGACTTATTCAAATTAGTAAGGAACAACAGGACATCATCTGCGTAAAGCGCGATTCTATCCGACGGTCCCGGCTCCCATTCAAATCCTCGCAATTGTGCGTCTATGCGTACCAACGCGCCAGCGACTCCATGGCAAGGGCAAACAAATACGGTGAGAGGGGGCACCCCTGTCGAGTACCTCGCCCTATGGGCAATGCAATAGACGTGGCCCCTGCCACCCTCACCGAGGCCATCAGGACTGTGTATAACAGCTTCAGGTACGACAGAAAGTGAGGCCCAAAGTTAAGACGTGGGAGGAGTGCAAAGAGGTAGACCCAACTCAAGGAGTCGAAAGCCCTGTCTATATCTGCCAGCAGAAGCGCCGCCTGCGCGCGTCTAATATTGTGTCTCGTCATCCTACGGGGCACAAACCCAGCCTGATCCGGGTGGATCAGCTCCGCTATATAGGGAAGGAGTCAATTTGAGAGCGCCTTGGCCAGTATCTTAGCTTCTACGTTTAGAAGGGAAATGGGTCGAAAGGACTCATGTCTGTCCGGGAGCCTTCCAGGTTTGCAGAACACCACTATTTTGGCATGTCTCCAGTCCTTCGGTAGGCGACCATGCTCCCTGGCTGCCTCTAACACCCCCTTATAATGTGTACCTAACTGAAGGTGATATTTCTTAAAGAAATCGCTCGGGAATCCATTAGGCCCGGGGGCCTTTCCGGTATCAAGCTCCCCGAGGGCTGTGCCCAGCTCTTCAGCCGACAAGGGAAGTTCGAGGTGCTCACATGCCTCCTCCGATATTGCACGTGGCGGGAGGTCTGCTATAAATTTATCAATTGCTGCCGCAAGGAGGCACTCCCGCCGGGCATACTGAGCGGCACAGTATTGTGTGAAGCTGTCCGCTAGCTCCATTGGGACCGAGATCGAGACCCCAGCCTCATCCCTGAGTCCCGGCAGTGTCTGTGCCGGAAATGCATTTTGGAAGAGCCTATGGAGCATTGTACTCGACTTGTCGCCCCATTGATAAATTCTGCTCCGCGTCGCCAGCCACACCTGCCTGGCCTTATCAAGTAATAAGGACGCATAAGACCCAGTAGCTGCCCCACTTCTCTACCCTCCCTAGCCAAACTGCATCATTCCTCTAGCATCTCTACATGTGCCGCGGCCTTCACTAGGTCCTCACTACGCTTCCCACAGGACGCCGCACACCAGGCGATGTCCGCTTCAGAGCCTCCCAGAGTGTCACGCCATCTGCCACTGATCCGGAAAAGAGAATATGCTGGCCCTCAAACCACTTTTTCTCACAATTTTTGTGAATACAAACAGACAAAATTATTTTGTTTGTATGGGTGAATTTATTTTACCCTTTTCATAAGTTTTTAGTCTTTTTATAAGAAATTTTTTCTTGGGTGAGAAAAGGCACAAAAATACTAACATTTACAATATTTACAGCTCACATGCACACAACTTTCATACCACTATAACAACTGACATATATACAAGTAATCCACAAATCTATACATACTATATACACAAGCTTCTTTTGAGAAAGAAAATCAGTTAAACAACCACAAATAATAATTCTTTGTGGAGAATCAAATTCTTATGACGCCCAAACAGGGTCAAACAACAAAAAAGGCAACAAAAAAAAAATAGATTTCAGATTTAACAGTTAGTTCAGATTAGTGAATCAATAACATCAGAATGTTAAACCAGGGATGCCTATTTTGCTGTTATTTGCCAACGCGTTTCGAATCTGAGTCAAAGCTCAGATTCTCCTAAGGGCTCTTTAAATGTAGATTCTTAGTAATGGAAGACGCGGTCCCGCGGTGCCATTTTTCAGATGAGGGCTTTAGTTTAGGCAGAGGTTCTTTCAATGTGACAAGCAGTGAAGCTACTGTATCCTTGAACGCTGTGCTTATTTCCGCTGATCAGGCAGAGCTGCTGCAGCCTGGCAATTATGTATCCTAGCCCAAGAGTTGCTGCTCCACCAGCCTGTAGCTCCTTAGTTAGCGTGCGGGCGGCGGGCAGGGACCTCAGAACGATATTCCCAAAAGTCGGTGTTAATCACGCTGGTTTCTTCCTCTCCAACTAGTGCATCAGGAAATGCGAACCCATTGGTTCGCATTACAAGCCTATGCTTCCCTCTGCACTGCTGGTGAAACTGCCTGGGCGAATTTATAAGTGTTTGTTTTAGTGAATGGATTAGTACATACTGATGAATGGGTCAGTACAACAGTGCAACAGCAGTGACAGAGTGCTTGGTAAAAGTGTAAGGATACAGATTGGGTAATTGAAGGTGTGAAAGACAAGTGAGCAGGTGGATACAAGACTACATGGATAGTGCATAGGGGTTTGAAGCAGTCCATGTCCTAAGGCCTACTTTATTGCATGAGTACTTGGGTACTGACTGAATGATTACAGTTCTGTAAGTAGACTGTCTAAGTGAATCTATAAGTGTTTGAGTTTTAGCGCAGTGAATGATCAGTACATACCACTGAATGGGTCACTACAACAATGCAAGTGCAATAACAGAGTGTTTGCTGAAAGTGTAAGGATACAGAGTGGGGAATTGAAGATGTGAAAGACAAGTGTGGAGGTAGATAGAACACTGTATGCATAGTGCATTGGGGTTTGAAGCAGTCCATGTTATAAGGCCTACTTTATTGCATGAGTACTTGGGTACTGACTGAAGGATTACAGTTCTGCAAGGACAGTGCCTGACTGAATTTATAGTGCTTGAGTTTTAGCGCAAATGGATAAGCACATACTGCTGAATAGGTCACTACAACAGTGCAAGGGCAGTGACAGAGTGTTTGGTGGAAGTGTAAGGATACAGAATGGAGAATTGTAGACATGAAACATAAGTGTGCAGGTGGATAGAAGACAGCATGCATACAGTACACGGGTTTGAAGCAGTCCTTGTCCTAAGGCCTACTTCACAACATGAGTACTTTGGTACTGAGTGAATGATTACACTACTGTAAAGAGAGTATCTGAGTGAATCTATAAGTGCTTGAGTTTTAGCACACTGAATGGATTAGTACATTCCGCTGAATGGGTCACTACTACAGTACAAGGGCAATGCCAGAGTGTTTACTGGAAGTGTAAACATACAGACTGGGGAGTTGAATATGTGAAAGACAAGTATGGAGGTGGATAGAACACAGTATGCATTGTGTATAGGGGTTTAAAGCAGTCCATGTTCTAAGGCCCACTTTGCTGTATGATTACAGTTCTGCAAGAACAGTGCCTGACTGAATTTATAGGTGCTTGAGTTTTAGCACAGTGACTGCATTAGGACATACTGCTGAATAGGTCACTACAACAGTGCAAGGGCAGTGACAACGTGTTTGGTGGAAGTGTAAGAATACAGAGTGGAGAATTGAAGATGTGAAACACAAGTGTGAAGGTGGATAGAAGACTGTATGCATACATCATACAGGTTTGAAGCAGTCCTTGTCCTAAGGCCTACTTCGCTACATGAGTACTTGGATAGTGAGTGGATGATTACACTACTGTAAAGAGATAGTCTGTAAGTGCTTGAGTGTTAGCACACTGAATGATTATTACATACCGCTGAATGGGTCACTAATACAGTACAAGGGCAATGGCAGAGTGTTTGGTGGAAGTGTAAGGATACAGGTGGGGTAATTGGTAATTGAAGTTGTGAAAGACAAGTGTGCAGATGGATAGAAGACTGCATGCATAGTGCATAGGGTTTGAAGCAGTCCTTGTCCTAAGACCTACTTCAGTACATGAGTTCTTGGGTGATGAGTGAATGATTACAGTACTGTAAGAAGACTGTTTGACTGAATGTATAAGTGCTTAAGTTTTAGCGCAGTGAATGGATAAGCACATACTGTTGAATGGGTCTCTACAATAGTGCAACAGCAGTGACAGACTGTTTGGTGGAAGTGGAAGGATACAGAGTGGAGAATTGAAGATGTGAAAGGCAAGTGTGCAGGTGGATTTGAGTCTGCATGTATAGTGCATAGGAGTTTGAAGCAGTCCATCTCCTAAGGCCTACTTCGCCGCATTAGTACTTGGGGACTGACTGAATGATTACAGTTCTGCAAGCACAGTGCCTGAATGAATGTATAAGTGCTTGAGTATTAGCACACTGAATGATTAGTACATACCACTGAGTGCGTCAATACAACAAGGGCAATGACAGAGTGTTTGCTAGAAGTATCAGTATCAGTATACTAAATCTTTATTTCAGCAATTTTATAGCCATAAAAGATGTTCACATAGTATAGATAAAATACATTATTTATAAGAACATAATATTGAGTTAAAAAGAAAACAGTATCTTCAATACAGGAGTAAATAAATATCAAAACTGCACCATACATAATATTACACAAAAAAACAGAGACTACAGACTATAGATCTAATCATCTGTAGAAATTGATTTGCCATTTGGACATATAGGTATTTTCTATGAAGAAATTGTTAGGAGCCTGCGCTTATGCCAAATTGCTGTCAATCATTTTGCTACAGCAAATACAATAAAACCGGATAACTTTGTTTTAAATATCCTGTAGGCCTGCATGCAATTGGTAAATCCCAAGTTTTTGCATACAGGTATAATCCAGTACTTTCTAGACTTTTGATAGGCTGGGCAGAAAAACAGCAAATCCAAATCATTTTCAGACTCACAATTACAACCAGGACAGTTTTTTGGTGTAGGTGGAGCCCACTTACTGGTAAGAGCTCTAATTGGTAAGGTGCCATATCTCCATTGTAGGTATAGTTTTCTTGTTAAAATTGGAAAGATGTCATCAAACACATGTTCAAAATGATAAAAATCTTTAACTTTTAAAAAGGATTCTGTTAGGGTGCCGATCTGTGAGTTGTGCAAAGCAGCGGATATTTTGCTATCATAAAATAATTTGGACAAATGCTTGCGTGATATAAATTACAGGCAGTTTCAGGATCAGACCATAATGATGGTATTCCCAACCTCCCACATTCTTTCTTGATGTACATAAGCCAGGGATTTTTCCCTAGATTTGATAGGCTGAGGATCTCCTGAAGTTCCTGCCTGTAGTTATGGAGCTCAGGTATTGTCCACGCTCTCCGCCAGAATCTTAGTGGTTTAAGGCCCAGTTTCTCCTCTATCGATTTGATACCTAAATCGAGCCGGAGGGGTGAAAGAGGAGTACTTGACGGCAGCGCCAAAAGTTGTCTAAAAAATTTGTTCTCCGTGACGGTGATCTCTGGACTGCATGTGTAGCCCCAAAGTTCACCGCCATGGACAACCGCCTCCCTTGCCAGCATTTTATAAATCTTCAAAGGCGGCCCGATGGGTTTATAGGTAGATGTGTTGGAAAGCTTCAAAATTCCCCCTGTAAGTTGGGACCGTCTGAGCTCAGATTTAATTTTTTGAGGCTCCCAGGTCATGTTCTTATTCATGATTACCCCTAAATACTCAAAAGTCTGGACCCGCTCTAATCTTGTGAAGCCTATACGGGGGCTTGGACGAGTAGTTGCTGGGGGATTGAAAATCATAAATTTAGTTTTTAGAGCGTTGATTTCCAAACCCCGTTCTAGACTATATAACTCAAATCCATCCAACACACGTTGGATTCCTTTTGGCGACTTTGAAAGCAGGAGCGTGTCGTCTGCTAACATAATCGCAGGCACCCTTCTGCCGGCCAGCCTAGGTGCATCCGTGTTTGGTACACCATTCAAATGGGCAATTACTTTTACATTTCTTCATATCCTTCAATAATAATTCTTTCATGGGTCACTACAACAGTGCAAGGGCAACGACAAAGTGTTTGCTGGAAGTGTAAGGATACAGACTGGAGAATTGAAGATGTGACAGATAAGTGTGCATGTGGATAGAACACTGCATGCATACAGCATACGGGTTTGAAGCAGTCCTTCTACTAAGCCCTACTTCACTGTATGACTACTTGGGTACTGACTGAATGATTACAGTTCTGCAAGCACAGTGCTTGACTGAATTTATAAGTGCTTGAGTTTTAGCACAGTGAAATCATTAGCACATACTGCTGAATGGGTCACTACAATAGTGAAAAAGCAGTGACAGAGTGTTCAGTGGAAGTGTAAAGATACAGAGTGTGGAATTGAAGATGTGAAAGACAAGTGTGCACGTGGATAGAACACTGCATGCACACAGCATACAGGTTTGAAGCAGTCCATATTCTAAGGCCTACTTCACTGCATGAGTACTGGGTACTGACTGAATGATTACAGTTCTGCAAGCAAAGTGCTTGATTGGATTTATAAGTGTGTAAGTTTTAGCACAATGAATGGATTAGTACATACTGCTGAATGGGTCACTGCAACAGTGCAACAGCAGTGACAGAGTGTTTGGTGGAAGCGTTTGGATACAGAGTGGAGAATTGAAGATGGGAAAGAGAAGTGTGCACATGGATAGAAGACTGCATATTTACAGCGTACAGGTTTGAAGCAGTCCTTGTCCTAAGGCCTACTTCACTGCATGAGTACTTGGCTACTGACTAAATGATTAGAGCACTGTAAGGAGAGTGCCTGACTGAATTTATAAGTGTTTAAGTTTTAGCACAATGAATGGATTAGTACATACTGCTGAATGGGTCCCCACAACAGTGCAACAGCAGTGACAAAGTGTTTGATGAAAGTGTAAGGATACAGACTGGAGAATTAAAGATGTGAAAGACAAGTGGTCAGTTGGATAAAAGACTGCATGTATAGTGCATAGGTGTTTGAAGCAGTCCATGTCCTAAGGCCTACTTTGCAGCAAGAGTACTTGGGTACTGACTGAATGATTACAGTTCTGCAAGGGGAGTGCCTGACTGAATTTATAAGTGCTTCAGTTTTAGCACAGTGAATGAATTAGTACATACTGCTGAATGGGTCCCCACAACAGTGCAACAGCAGTGACAAAGTGTTTGATGGAAGTGTAAGTGTTAGAACCGGCTGTCTCTAGTTGGCAGAGGTATGCACTTCTGACAAATAGGGACACTCCTTTTCTAGTCAGGGCAAGGGGATCACACCCTTCGATAACCCCTGCTCACCCCCTTGGTAGCTTGGCAGAGCAGAACAGGCTTATCTCAGAGGCTGTGTGTTAAGCAATTATGACCACATACAGTAACACAGTGAATACACTACAAATGGACACGACACCGTAGTATTATAACAATAAGTATTTTTATATAAGGCTTAGCACAAGACCAAATAACGGCAAAACTGTACACAATCGGAATAAATACGTTCGGGAAGGAAAAAGGATAGTTCAAAGGGAGTTTCTTCTTTAGCACAAAAGTCTTTAGTATCAAGCAAATCTTCTTCTTGGAAACACAGTTCTTAGCAACAGGGTAACTCACACGGGAGCTACACGACGTCGAGGCAAAGATAATCCACAGGTTCGGCGTCGACCGCGAGGAGCGCTACGTCGGGCCTGGAGTCATACGGACCCCCAACAACACAGTACCTTAGGAAAATGAAGCACACGATGATCAGCGGCGTCGAGCAATCCGGCGTCGCGTCTTCGGTGTTGATCAGGCCTCAGCAGGCGTCGTCGATGATGCAGTTGCACAGAGTGAGCAGCGCTCACGGCGTCGAAGGGGCACACAGGTGATGCGATCAGCAGCGGTGCAGACACGAGGTCCTCTGGAGCTAGAGCCGTACTCCCACTCACTGGCGTTGCTGCTGGCGTCGGTCGGGCCCACCGTCCGGTCGTCGTGATTGCTGGTTCTTTCAGAGGTGCTGGATTCACACTTCCAGCCAATAGCACTTTTAGCAGATGAAGTCTTTTAGCCCTGTGACTTCAGCAGGAGACTGGCACTCTTCCAGTCCTTGGAGATTTTCTTAGCAAGCGTGAGAGTACACACACAGTTCCTCTCTCCTGGTTCCTTGGCAAAAATAAAGAAGCACTGCAGGATTCCCCCAACAACAGCACACTGGCAGAAGGGGTAGGCAGTCCTTTAGATCAGCAGGCCTCTTGTTCTTGGTTACAGGGTTCCTTGTCAGAAGTGATCTGATTTCCTAGTTCAGGGGTCCTCCTCTTATACCCCTTTTCTTCTTTGATCCCTTTGTCTATGCCGGGGATTTCCCAACATCCTGGGTCTGTGGTGGGTGGAGCTAGGCAGTAGCACCTGGCCTATTCATTGAGCCGGGCAGAGTCCTCAGACGCCCCGCAGGAGGTGGAGCCAGCATTGATACTGGCAGGGGCAGAGCTATCGCCCTCCTGGCAGGAGGTGGGGCTAGGATCGTCCAGGGCAGGCACAGAGCCATCAGTCGCTTAGCAGGAGGTGGAGCCAGCATTGTATCAGGCAAGGCAGGCTATCAACAACTACTCTCCTCCTACTCTCAACGTAATGTCCCACTCATCCCACACTGACTCATCCAGACCTGTGGAGCCACCCAGCTCCTGTCACACACACGCAAGACCAGCAGAAACCAGATATGGTTAGGCAAGAAAATAGACACTTTCTAAAAGTGCTATTTTCGAACCCAGAGTCCAAAAACCATCCACACCAACGGATGCGTAATTAAACCCCGAGTTCAGGGATTCCAAACTCGACATTGCACCGCGCTCTCCGAGCCAGCTAGGATCATAACATTAATAATCCCGGCGGCCCATTCTAAGCAATGGAGAGCAGGCTACCTCGCAATAGTGAAGCACGAAGATGGCGGTACTTCACTATCAGGACATGCCAACTTGGTCAGGCGTGTCCTACCTTACACTTACAATGCACCCTGCCCGCGGGCCTACCATAGGGGTGACTAACATGAAGTTAAGGGAAGGTTGGAGGGGCTGGCAAGTAGGTATACTTGCGCAGCCTGCGTGACAGTCCAAGACTGCACGTGGGTCTCGCAATGACCGACCCGTAGGCATTCTTTTACGAAGCCGCTCCTGTGGGTGGCACAACACGTGCTGCAAGCCCACGAGCGGCATTTGTATTTACAAGCCCCGGCACTCCTGGTGCACTAGACTAGGGACTGACAGTAAACCAAATAAGCCAAACATGGATACAATAGACACATCAATTTAACATCGGGAGCACTTGCGCTATGGCACTGATCAGCAGTGACACGGCGCCCAAAGCATATACCAGCAAAACATCGTAAAACAGTAGAGGCAAACAGCAAAAGAATGGAGGAGAGACTCAAGCCAATGATGTCAGGTCTAACAGTAAGGATACAGACTGGAGAATTGAAGATGTGAAAAACAACCAAATCATTCCCTCTCAATTCTCTCAAATGGAAACTGAGTCACAGTTTGTTTCTAGACAAATAACAGTGTTTCGTATAAATGGAGTGCATAGATACTGAGTGGGGAAATGTAGGCCTGAAATACAATTGTGAATTTGGTTACACTACTTCTTGCATACTTCATAGGAGTTTCAAGCACTGCTTGTCCTAAAGACAGGCTCAGTGCAACAGTACATGTACTTATATGTCTGCAAACACATCAACCAACCAAATCATTCTCTCTCAATTTTCTCAAATGGAAATTGACTCACAGTGTGATTCTAGACAAATAACAGTATTTCCTATAAATGGAGTGTATACATAGTGACTAGGGAAATGTAGGCCTGAAACACAAGTGTGAATTTCGTTACACTACTATTTGCATACTACATGGGAGTTTCAATCACTGCATGTCCTAAAGAAAGGCTCAGTGCAACAGTACATGTACTTATATGTCTGCAAACACATCAACCAACCAAACCATTCTCTCTCAATTTTCTCAAATGGAAACTGACTCAGAGTGTGATTCTAGACAAATAACATTATTTCTTATAAATAGAGGGTATACATAGTGACTAGGGAAATGTAGGCCTGAAACACAAGTGTGAATTTGGTTACACTACTTCTTGCATATTGCAAAAATGCTTCTCTTAGAATGATTCCTAAATGCACACAGACACAATGTGATTCTAGACAAAACATCAAACCTTGCATTTTACAAAAACACATTTACTAGTCTTGAAACGGTAAGGTGACTAAACAAATTCTATATATATGACTGCTGCATTTTACTATGCAATCCTGACTCATTTTCAAAATACATAAGCAATTTGCTACAATATTGGTGCCAACATTACATCAAAAAAGTGACGCAGTAGAACAACAAAGAGGTGTAAGGAGCTTGTAAATCTGCCCCAGAATGTATGCAACAGTGTATGTATACTGACTGAGAAATTGTAGATTTGAAACAAAAGTCTCGTTCTAGACAAGCAACACTATTAATTACTCTTAAAGGGCTAATATGACTGACAGATTCCAGAAATATAAATACTGCATTTTAGTGTACAATCATGAGTCATTTTGTAAATACAAAAGCAATAACTGCTTTCTAATTCTATCAAAACTTGGAAAAAGGATAGATTTTTAAGCAGTTATGTGTCTGCAAACACAAAACGTACAACAATGCTTCTCTCAGAATGATTCCTAAATGCACACAGACTCACAGTGTGATTCTAGACAAAAAATATTAGACCTTGCATTTTACCAAAACACATTTACTAGTCTAGAAACAATAAAGTGACTGCACACATTCCATATATATAACTACTACATTTCAGTCCACAACCCTGACTCATTTTTAAAATACATAAGCAATTTGCAGCATTATTTGCACCAACATTGCGTCAAAAAAGTGACGCAATGGCAGCACAAAGAGGCGCAAGGGGCTTGTAAATCTGCCCCAGAGAGTTTGCAGTAGTGTATGTATACTGACTGGAAAATTGTACATTTGAAAAACAAGTCTAATTCTAAACAAGCAACAATATTAACTACTCTAGAACTGAAAAGTGACTGGACACATTCTACATGTTTTAGTACTGCACTTTACTGTACAAAGCTGACTCACCAAACACATTAACATACCAAATGCTTTTATTACAATGGTTATCCAAATGCAGACAAACTCAGAATATCATTCTACACAACTAAACTACTCATTGTACTTTAGCAGGATAAACACATTACTCTTATTAAAAACAGAATCCACCACATACATCCCCTTACAAGTGAACAACTCACCTTTCAAATTGATTTGGAGATTAAGAAGAATGTCACTCACACACCAGATTTTCTTATACATAATCTCTGTACTTCACTCTTCTTAGCAAAACCAAGAAATGGCACACTTTCCCTCTCAATCTACACATATATACATGTAAATAACAAATCAAATTGCTTCCTACATTAATTCAAAAGCAAACACACATTTCTATTGGTTGAACATTGGAACCCTTTTCAACTGACATAACTTTGAACCCTACCCCAATTAGCTTTCTGCTGTTACCATACTAACAGATCTTGCAAAACTCAACTGACCACAGAGGTCAAATTTCAGCACACTGTAAAACACTCCTCCTCAACAAGTTTACACTCTGCATAGCTACTTACTTATAAAAACCAATAAAGAGAAAGGCTCTTGTTAGAACCAACCAACATCTAAAGACATAAGCTTGATTGATGTTCGAAAAATATATTTTAAATTTTTTTTTACTTGCTTGTATACGCGTACCGGATGCCTTAGAAATCGGGCAGCATACGTGGGACGATACGCGTACCGAACGCGTGCACACCAGAGGTTGCGCTGATCGCCACGCTCGATACGTGCATCCTAACATTACAGTAAAAAAAAAAAATCCCCGGGTAGGTTGTGATCAACCGGTCTGGGTGGCCGTCACAGACCCCCTAATTTAATAATGTAATGCCCCGGGGAGGTGGCAGTCCCCGGGGCATGTGGGAGGGCCTCAAAAACCCCCCACACAGGTTTTTTATTTTATAAAAAAAAAGAAGCCCCAGGTGGTTGATTGTGGGACACAGCTATATTTTCTGGAGTCAAATGTATGCAGAACAGAAAGAAATTCACAAAGACCTTGGTTTACCAAATGTAGACATTAAATGGATTTAGACAGAGAGGGTTAAAGTGGCACCAATTGATGCCATTGGTTAAATCCTTTTTACATCACCAACACCCTGACCTCATAATTGTACACTGTGATGGCAATGACCTAGGCACTTTCACTGGGGTAGGTCTGGAAATGCTTATGAAGGACTCCTTCGGAGAACTAATGTCACTTTTCCCCTAAACTGCCATATATTCTAACATATGCCAATGGCAGAAATGGAACTGGTCCAATCAATTTTGTCGACAGATTGAGAAAGCTAGGAAACGTGTATAAATCTGTTTCTGCTTTTCTCTGAGACTATAGAATGGGGTCCATATACCACACCAATCTGCGTTTCAATATGCATGGCATCTATAGGAGAGGCTACACATTCTCTAGTATCACTTTTAAAAAGTCTCTCTGCTTCCCAAAAGTGTCTTACACGCATGTTTTTACAAACAGACACCAGCCATTTTTTGTAGACGTTACTGTATGTGGGACAGAATAGCATCAAGTGGGACTCCATTTCCACTATGCTCGGGCGATTTGGACAACAATCCGCCTCAGATGTAACATTGGACCATTTGATAGTGTGTGATCTCAAGGGCAAGACCCCACACCTATATTGTAAATACAGGCATTTTAGCTGGTGAGGGAACATTCTTTTCAAATAAGGTTCATACCTTGGCGTACTTTTGTGGTTCATGAATTTAACTGGGACAGAGTTAGTCGAGTGGGCTTCCCAAGTTTGGAATAGAGCTGCCTCCCAAAGGACTGTTTTATTTTATGAACATCTCATTTTACAATTGTTCCTGGGGCAGACCATAAGTCACTCATTCCTATTCTGTGTGTTAGTTCTTTAATGTGTTCAGCCATGATGGTCTAACATTTTTATCTAAAGTCATAAAGTCTTTTATACACTCTCTATAGGCTGCCAGTTCATTGGTGGACCATAATCTAACCCAAAACAAAAGGGGTTTTAACATGAATTTTAGGTAAACAGGATTGAGTGCCAGGTCTAAGCGTAACAGTGTGGTGGGAGAGCTTAGGGGAGCTTAAAAAGTATTTTGATGGACCTATTTTCTATTTTTGTAAGGCTCTCAGCATCGGTATAGCCCCAAATCTTGGCACCATATATTGCTGACGCTACAGCTGAGGAACTATATACAGTAATGACTGGCGTTAGAGCTCCGCTAGATGCTGCTCTATACCGCCTCTATTTTAAGTCTCTACCTCCATTTTAAGTTCCTACTCCCATTACACACGGCCAACCAGGGGTTTGCCAGGTGTGATGCTGGACTCCAGGTGTGAGCAAGAGTACATTTACCATTGTTGTGTGTCATTTTAGGCTTTAGTAACTATAGATGAGCAGTATGTAAATACCAATGTCCTTACTCTTTTGTTATTGGGTGCATGCCACTCTTGACCCCCGAGCCCCACTCTTAACAACCTGCTTACTCCTACCGAATTCAATTACATTTATTTCAGCATCCAGAGCCATAAAAGTCCAGAGCAGGCATACACAGTGCTATAACTCATAGATAAAAATAAAGCTATTCCAGTTGATTTTTACAAAACTCAGTCTCATACACAGAAGTAAATAGCTAAAGATAAAAATTAGCAAAAATGTCCACTTTTAAAATTACATATAACCATAAAGTCATTGTGTGATAAAAAACTTCCAGTTTAAGGTAGGCAATAGTAATTTCCTGTGTTATAGCCACAGAGCTCCCAAAATGTTTGCAAGAGAAATAGGATATGGAGGGGTGCAATCTGCCCTCAGTATTCGGAGGGCGACAAGATGCCTATAGTGGGATAGTTCTTTACTGATAGGAACTAGCCAAACCCTGCATGTTCTAGTATAACCTGGCCAAGGAAAAATAAAGTGTGCAATACTCTCCACCTGTGTCTGGCATAAAGGGCAGGTGTTGATGGCCTCAGCTGGCTCTCTAGGGGAGTGTGCCTGCTCTGAATTGAATTGAAAATACAATTTCCTATCAGAGAGAACAGTAACCTTATCCCAGTAGAGCTCGTAATCAAGGGGCTCATCAGGACAAAGACCATAAGGGTGCCAATGCCGCCACGGAAAGGCATGTTTCTGCCCCCAGAGTAATATGGCTGGTGGTGTCTAGCAGACACCGCCACCATATTAAACTCTTTTCCGCCCGGTCGACTTGTTGACCGGATGGAAAAGCGACGGATGGTCTTTCCATCCACCAAGGTCCCCCCGCTATAGTAATATGGCGGGGGAAATGGGTGGCGGGTAGGGACAGATCTCGGGTGGATCACCACCGCCATACGGGTGGTGGCGATCTGCCCAAGATCCTAATGACCCCCTAAATGTGGAATTAAACTCAAGAAATGTTAATGTTATTACAGGGAGATCTACTCTTGCTGATTCTTTGTCATCTACTGCTAACAAATATAACTTCTAAAGAATTGTTTTGGAAGGAAAGGTTATAGTGGCAGCATTGATCCACAGTTCAAGGGCCCCAATTAACTCTAACTTCTCTTTGATGAACTTGAGGCAAGGGATTCTCACTGAGTGTGCTACTGTGATAACGAACTGGAGAGCTCATCTATAGTTCTCGAGTTCTGGTCAAGACCACAGCCATCTTCAATATAACAATAGACATAATCTGGCTTTATCCTGGAGATTACTTAGGCACAAGTCCATTCATAATGGAATCAAAGGTGCGCTAGCAGGCAGTAACACCATTGTCCCCATACAAAACTAATCCTTAGGCCCTGGCCTTGAATACCTGAATAGCAGGCTGAATTTGTTTAATAAAGGATTTTTTATGTTCTTTGACAATTTTTTCAATTTCTTCGCTGTTTTAATACAGCATTATTCAAATTTGAGTTCCACTTCATAGTACTACTTAATGTTATCCCCAGATAGGCGAAGCTATAGAAAGATTTGAGATGTTCCCCTCCCGGATATATGCTCTTTTTGTGGGATTTGTGGGCGTTAAGCCACATTTGTTTAGTTTTAGCCGTATTGATATCCAGTCTTCTCTCAACACAAAAGTCCTCAAGCAGTGAAAAGAGTTTTTGCAGACCACTTGGGATCTTGGAAACCAATAGGGTTTTGTCAGCAAATAATAATATTTGCATTTTTATGCAGGCCTGAGAAGGAGCATCAGAATGAATTTTTCATAGGACGAAGACAATGTCATTTATATATAAAGAGAATAGCATGTGGGTCAACACGCAGCCCTGTCGGACACCCCTATCTACTGTAATGTTATAAGCGAGCTCTTCTTGCTTCCCCATTATGTTCAAGCAAAGTTCTCCTAATGTAGGTGATCAACAGTAGGAATAGGTGTGCTGGCATCTTAATGTCAATGAGCGACTGCTACAACTTGGATGTTGGAACCAAATCGAAGGCTGAGCGTACGTCAACAAAGGCAATAAGTTGCCTTTGCCTACAAGGACTAAACACCAATACATCATCAGAAACTATAGGGCCTGGTATATGGTTGGAATTTTAGATTAAAATCCTACCTGGAAGGGACTGAGAAAGGACATCCCTGACATCCAGGTTTATATTTTAGTTAAGACGCATCAACAAAAGATTTTTTGAAAGCAGTCGATGAAGCGTATCATCCTATAATTAGAATGTGATTACTGAGGGCCTTTCTTGTACACAGGAGTCACTGTGGCACCTTTCCAAGACTCCAGAACAGGGCCGCAGCCGCAATAGCATTCTTTTGGAGCAGAATAAATTGGGACCATAGCTCCTCCTCAGATAAAAAGAAATCCAATGGAACTCCATCAGGTCCAGCTGATGTACCTCTTTCATTAGCTGTTAAAGATTGGTCTACATCAGCCAAATTAAAAAGATCCTCCTGAGGGAAGGAAGAAGGAATCAGGTGTTTAGGTTGTAGGGGAGAGTTTCCAGACAAGTAACCACTTGAGTTGGCATACAAGTTTCTAAAGTGCAGCACCTTCATCATAGGGGTTTCTATGATGACGCTAGACCTGACTGCGAGGCTAGATGCCGCCGCATTGTCTTCATCGTAATGGGTTCAATGACAATGCGGGTCCCGACAGCAAGGCTCATCGAAAACGAAGTGTCTTCATCTTAGAGGGGCTCAGCAATGATGTGGGACTCAACTACATGACTCAGAACTGATGCAGTTGCTCTTTGACGTCAATAGATCCTACGGAAAGGTATTGTTATTATTGTGGCCTGTGTGGCTTCTGGACCTGGTTAATGTTTTATGCTTTTAAGTGATATGTTTCAATAAAATCTTTAAAAATTCATACAGTCAGTTCTACTTATTGGATGATTGTCATTTTGGTCTTGTTTTGTTCATTATGTTCATTAGATTAAGCTTCATTTTACTAACCAGGTGTGGATTCTTTTTTCTGTGGTGTATTTACTGTTTAACCATAATAGTGTTGTGCAAATACTTTACACATTACCACTTAAGTTAAGCCTGACCCCTCTGTGCCAAGCTACCAGGGGGTGAGCACAGGTTAATTTACGGTGTGTATCTGGCTTACCCTGACAAGATTGGTGGTCCCTATTTAAACAGGTTGCATACCTCTGCCAACTAGATACTAAGGGTGGGCAGGAGACCCTGCTCTGCTGGTGGCTTGAAGTACGGAGTTCTGCAAAAACTTCCACATACTACTGGTGGAGCTGAGTTGAGCCGCACTGTCACTGCAAACCTCAATTTCATTGCCCCCTGTGGTACAAAGAGCTACAACAACAAAAAACATCCTGCCATCTTATATTCACCATAAGGTACAATCTTACTGTGGCCAGCTGTCCGCCATTTACTTGGGCCATCTGTGAGTTCAGCTATTAGCTTGTGTCTTCCATAGCTGGCGGATGTCATCATTGTTTATAATGTTAGGGCTTCTAGGTCACATATACCTCAACCCCACAGTGGAACACATTTTGAGAATCTTCTGGGAATGGGTGGTACTGATAATATTTAAGGTGACCTGAGATTGGAGCTTTGGGCCAACTCAGCCAGTCCTACTGCACTGATGATTGACTGTGTAGTTCGCACATGGACCAATCTGTCCTTTAGTTACAGTCGACAGCTGTAACTTCAATCTCAAAGCGATACTCGTGTGGGAATGTAGAGGCATGAATGGAGCTGGAGGAAGACAGGCTGCTGCAGGAGAAGCAGGCCGTTATTTCCTGCCAGCCATGCCCCTGGCTGGGCACAGTGAACAGCAGGAGCTGCCATGCACCTGGCTAGGTGTGCCCAGGCTGTGCACTGCAGCATAGCTCCACAGTGACATCAACTGCCTAAGGGAGTACTTTTCTAGGTAGTCAAAGGGAAGGGAGGGTGTGGAAACTAAGAGAGGGCACAAGCCTGTAGTGGGAACACGGGCCAGGAGCATGTTCCTGCCCTGGATAGAGCTGAACTGCATCATATAGCATGCTTCTCGAGGACCTTCCTTCAACAGGGACTCAGAGCCTGTCACTCCACACTACTGGGAGGCTGTCTTGATGTTGCACAATGTCCTGCAGTGAGGAACATGGTATTGTTCCCAACTCCGAACGTGAGGTGCACTGCACGATACACTGAGGAACATGCAGTGCTAAATCTGGCCCTACTGCACAGGAGGTGAGTGTGAGTTGGAGTAGCAATGGAAGGAGTGCATGTTCTGTCAGCCAAGTACTAGTTTGGTGTATTGCAGGGGAGGGGTGTGTAATACAGGTTGACAAAGCAATACTCCTCCCATCGGTGAAACTATGCAGAATTCCACACAGTGTTTTGGTGACTCCGCGGAATTCAATGGAGTGAAACTCCGAAAGCCTTGCCCAGCCTTACTAGAGACCAAAGGCCTCATTTATGAGCCCCCTTGAGCCATCGGCTCTTCACTGTTTGAGACATTCCGTGGCGCATAAGCCTATGTGATATTTATCAGGCATCACTAAGCCACTTTTTTGGGCTTAATGCTGCCTGATAAATATCAGTCCCTTTAACGCAGTGTTCTGCGTTAAAGGGGCGTGCATTGAGTGTTGCTGGGGGAGTTCCCAGCAACATCCATGGCCTTTGGACACTGCCCCAGATTTACCAGAAATTGTAAATCTGAGGCAGTGCCAAAAGCTTATGCCTCCTCAGAGGAGGCATAAGGGAGGCACAACGGGGAGAAATATCTTTATTACTCCTTGTTTTTCCTTTTTCTATGTGTGCTACATTCTGCAGCACACGTAGAAAGAGGAAAAGCCTCTTGTGATTATCTTTGTACAGAAAGGTTTCCCTTCCTGTCCAAAAATAATCATCCCTGCAAGGCAGGCACCCTTGCACCATTGTGCAAAGGTGCCTGCGTTGGCGCTCAGCAGCCCACCGTGCGCCAGCGCTGGGGAAAAGGAATGTGCTGTATCTTATAGATACAGAGTGATACCAAAGCTAAAGAATGATGATGGATCAAACCCAGATCAGTTGACTGGGGGTGCGTGCTTGCAATGTTTAACACTCCGTCCATCATACCCTTTGGTTTTGCTTTGTTTGCCCTAAGTTGGCAGGGTATGCCCAAACGTGGGTCCCTTGCTCACTTTGCAACTGAATTCAAGCTAGCCTGGCTGATTAGCCAGAAACCGGTCCCAGGATGCTTGTTTCCGGTACAGGGAAGACATGCTTTGGCAGTTCCGGCTGGACTGTTCCCATGAGGCACAGGGTCAGATTGATTTGCATATGGCCATATCTGAACTGAGGTGGCGGAGTGAGCTAAAGAATGATGATGGATCAAACCCAGATCAGTTGATAGGGGGTGAGTGCTTGCAATGTTCTGCACTCTGTCCATCATCCCCTTTGGTTTTGCTTTGTTCGCCCTAAGTTGGCAGGGTATTCCTGGACTTTGGTCCCTTTCTCACTTTGCCACTGGATTCAAGCTAGCCTGGCTGATGATGGCTGATTAGCCAGAAACCGGTCCCAGGATGCTTTTTTTCCGGTCCAGGGAAGACATGGCTTGGCAGTTCGGCTGGACTGTTCCCATGAGGCACAGGGTCAGACTCATTTGCATATGGCCATATCTGAACTGGGGAGGCGGAGTAAGCTAAACACTGATGATGGATTAAGCCCAGATCAGGTGACTAAGGGTGAGTACTTGCAATGTTCAACACTCCGTCCATCATCCTCTTTGGTTTTGCTTTGTTTTCCCTAAGTTGGCAGGGTATGCCCAGACGTAGGTCCCTTGCTCACTTTGCCACTGGATTCAAGCTAGCCTGGCTGATGATGGCTGATTAGCCAGAAACCGGTACCAGGATGCTTATTTCCGGTCTAGAAGAGACATGGCTTGGAAGTTCGTGCTGGACTGTTCCCATGAGGCACAGGGTCAGACTGATTTGCCTATGGCCATGTCTGAACTGGTATGGCGGAGTGAGCTAAAGAATGATGATGGATTAAACCCAGATCAGTTGACTGGGGGTGAGTGCTTGCAATGTTCAACACTCCGTCCATCATCCCCTTTGGTTTTGCTTTGTTACCCATAAGTTGGCAGGGTATGCCCAAACTTGGGTTCGTTGCTCACTTTGCCACTGGATTCAAGCTAACCTGGCTGATGACGGCTGATTAGCCAGTAACTGGTCCCCGGATGTTTGTTTATGGTCCAGGGAAGACATGGCTTGGTAGTTCGGGCTGGACTGTTCCCATGAGGCACAGAGTCAGTCTGATTTGCATATGGCCATGTCTGAACTGGGGAGGCGGAGTGAGCTAAACAATGATGATGGATTAAACCCAGATCAGTTGACTGAGGGTGAGTGCTTGCAATGTTCAACACTCCGTCCATCATCTCCTTTGGTTTTGCTTTGTTCGACCTATGTTGGCAGGGTATGCCCAGACGTAGGTCCCTTGCTCACTTTGCCACTGGATTCAAACTAGCCTGGCTGATGACGATTGATTAGCCAGAAACTGGTCCAGGATGCTTGTTTCCTGTCCAGGGAAGACATGGCTTGGCAGTTTGGCCTGGACTGTTCCCATGAGGCCCACGGTCAGACTGATTTGCATATGGTCATGTCTGAACTGGGGTGGCGGAGTGAGCTAAAGAATGATGATGGATTAAACCCAGATCCGTTGAATGGGGGTGAGTGCTTGCATTGTTCAACACTCCGTCCATCATCCCCTTTGGTCTTGCCCTTTTTTAATTGTGTACATGAACATCAATATTGACAACCGCTTTCTGACCTCCTATCTTCCACATGGCAGGATGGGTCAGTGGAGGTTGTCAGCATCTCCCTTACAGTGACCCTAGATCAACAGATAGACTACCACCAGCTGTTGGGGCAGTTAGTCTTTCTCTTCTTACTTACCCCAGGGATCACTACATGGTGCACCCATGATATTAAAATTGGGGACAGCCCACCTGTGAAAAATAAAAAGCACAGGTTGTCAAAGTGAAGACTCACATTAAGGAGGAGACCTCCAAAATGTTGCCTTAGAGTTTACTGAGCCCTCCAACAGTCCTTGGTCCTGCCTAGTGCTGCTGTTCCCAAATGCTGCCCCTCCAGATGTTAAACCTGAAAGGGAACTTTTGAGGACCACTGTGGGCTCAGTGCACTCATTAGGACTGATGCACGCCACAGCCCCAGAGCTGATGATCTCATTGATCAGCTGGGTGCTGCCCTGTTCCTCAGCACATTTGACCTAAAGTCTGGATACTGGCAGATTGCCTTGACTGATGGGGCAAAAGAGAGGTCAGAGTTCTCCACACCAGAAGGGCACTTCTTCATCATGCTCTTTGGGTTTAAGAACTCCTCTGCCATCTTCCAGAGGTTGGTCAACCAGGTCTTGGCTGGGTTGGAAAACTTCAGTGCTGGTACTTAGGTGACATTGCTATCTACGGCTACATCTGGGAGGACCACCTGTGTCACCTCAAGGAAGTGCTTCTGGCTCTGCAGAGGGCAGGTCTGACTATCAAGGCCAGTAAGTGCCAGATAGGTGGCCTACTTGGGTCACCACAGGAAGGTGGCAGGGTACAGCTCCTCCAGACCAAAATTGAGACAATTCTGGATTGGTTACTACTGGAGATTCATCAAAGAGTATGACACTATTGTGGCCCCTTTAACAGGGGACTTTCAGGGAGCAGCCACGTCAGGTGATCTGGACAGAAGCATGCCAGAAACCCTTTGATGCCCGATAGGAGGACATGTGCATGGCACCTGTGCTCAGTGCCCCTGACTTCTCCCAGGAATTTATTTTCCATACAGATGGTACAGAGCATGGTGTAGGGGCCGTGCTCTCACGTTCAACAAAGAGGGCCTCGACCAACCTGTAGCCTGCATTATCTGGAGGCTACTTCCCAGGGAACAGAGGTGGAGCACAGTAGAAAAGGTGGCCTTTGCAGTGCTCTGGGTGCTAAAGAAGCTAAGCCCATACCTATTTGGCACTCACTTCTGGGTTCAAACAGACCACAGGCTCCTAAGATGGTTAATGTAGATTAGGTGTAAGAACACCCAAACTTTTAAGGTGATGCATCTTCCTACAGGGAGCAGACTTTACAGTGGAACACCGTCCTGGAACAGACCGCGCAAATGCTGATGGTCTATCCAGATTCTTCCACCTTAGTGAAGAAAACTCCCAAGGGTTTTGGGTAGCTCTCCCCACTTTCAGCTGAGGGGGACACATGCTAGACCTGACATCCTTGCCGTGTGTTCGCCTGACTTTTTTTTCCTTTCTGACCTTTCGTTTTGCTGACTTCATTTTTACTGGCTTTAGGATTCGGGGCACTTTACCACTGCTGTCCAGTGCTAAAGTGCAGGTGCTCTGTCCCAAAAACATGGTAACATTGTCTGATCCATTATTGGCATGATTAATTTTCTTTTAGGAAAGTGTGCTACAGGTACCCAGGGACTGTAGATTAAAGGCTACTGGTGGACCTGCGACACTGAGTATGCCACCTACTCCAGTAGTCTGTGTGTGCAGTTGTATACTGCCATGTCTAGCTAGCAAGATAACCCAAGTGCCAGGCCCAAACTTTCCTTTTTAAAGCATATTAATCATCCGAAAGGTAGGCCCTAGACAGCTCCAGTGGCAGGGTGCAGTGTATTCAAACAGTTGGACATGTACTTTTAAGTTTTACATGGCCTCTTTGAATACTCCCACACTTTGAAGGCTCAACTGGGTATAAGTACTGGACCCCTGCCACCACCGACTCAGTACACTCTGGACCTCAGGACACTATGTCAGGAAGAAGGACTGCTGTGCTGCTGAAAGGACTGCCACTCTTCTGGACTCTGGTTGATTTGCTGGGCTTCTGCTCTGCTGTTCCTGCCCTGCGGCCCCCTTGCCTGATGATGAGAAGTTCTGGACCTGACTGTCTACATCCCCAGAACCAAGTGACTACAAGGGGTTGTGGCTTACCTCCTGTTCTGAAGTCTCTGGGACATCAAAGACTGCATTCACACTGCACCAGCTGCTGGACTCCACCAACTGTGAGCCCTGCCCTGCCAAGAGGTGACAATCTAGTCCTGGGCCTTCACGAGGGGTCTGCAGCTGTGTCCTGCCAAAATCCATGCATCACTTGCTTTGCATTGATCGGAACAGGTGCATTTGCCTTCAACATAGGTGCAGTGCCACCTCAGAGACTCCACCGCATCTACAGTGTGGCATGGCAATGATGCAGCACCTTCATCTTAAGTAAGCATGGGCGAAATTTTTGAATTCGCGTTCCGCGAATTCATGGATTTCCCAGCAAAATCGCAAAAGAAATCCACATATTCGCGAATTTTCCAGCGAAATCGCAGATGTTTTTGCGATTTGCCCTGGAGTACTTTCTACTGGCTAATCCAGTAAGTGCTCCCTCATTGGGCAAATGTATAGTGCTTTTACTACACTGCAGCTGCGTAAAGGGGCAGAAGATGTGTCTCCAGTGACCACAGGCACAGGCACACATGGTCACTGGAGACACATCTTCTGGCCCTTTACGCAGCTACAGTGTAGTAAAAGCACTATGGGGAAGATTTATAAGCCGCTTGCGCCTCTTTTGCACCGCAGTTGCGTCACTTTTGTGATGCAGCGGCAGCACAAAAGATGCGCCATGGTGCTGGGTATTAACAACGTGACGCATCTGAGAGATGCATCACATTGTAAAGCCCTGCGCCATCAGGAGGCGTTCCAGCGCAGGGGAGGTTGTTCCTGCGCAGGAACGCCTCCTAAAAGTGGCTGAGTGAAATCTACAAGATTTCACTCAGTCACTTTTCGGCCAATGCTGCGTCAAAACCCTGCGCCTGCTTGAAGCAGGCGCAAGGCTTGACGCAGCATTGGGGAGATAGGGCCCCCCAGAGCATTGCTGGAGCTGCGGCACGCTTGCGATGCAGCTCCAGCAATGCGCTGCTTTTACGGCACAGATGCGTGACGCATCTGTGCCATTTTTGCCACATGGTGCGCCGCATTGTAAATGCGGAGCACCATGGGTGGCAGAGCTGCGGTACACAATAACTGGCGCATCCTGGGGATGCGCCAGTTATTGTAAATCTGCCCCTATACATTTAGCCAACGAGGGAGCACTTACTGATTAGACAGTAGAAAGTACTCCAGTTGAGTAGAGGGATTGCACAAAAAGGTGGCATCTTCGTGGACAAACACGCAGGACGGGATTCATTCTGCCCCCTGTTAGACTCGTTTTTTGAGCCCTTCTGCCCTCTGTTAGACTCGTTTTTCCCTTGTTTTTCGGCCCTTCTGCCCTCTGTTAGACTCGTACACATGCTATTGCAGACAGACCGGTATGCTTGCTGACATCGCTCATCCACCAGGACCAAACTCTCTCTGATATGCGGAAACTGTGCTCCCTCACAGGCATCTTTCTCCATATCCAGAAAGAGATACACACCGAGTTAATGTGCCACTTTACATCCCTATATCATGTAGCCACAGGGATTTGCCCTGATGCACTATAAAGGTTTTTCTCCTTGATCATGTTACCTCATATTATGCCAGAGAAGGGAATAGAAGTAGACACCCATATTACTCAGTTTCAGCTTCAGGAGAATAGCTCTACACTCATTACAGACAAGATCCCAGGTGGCTTGGCAGCTGAGTTTTATAAAACTAATGACCCACGAATTGCTCCTCAACTGAAACTCTTCTATGAGGAAGCTTTTACTGGTGCTATCATAACTGTCTCCCAATGTGAAGCCCCGCTTTTTCTCTTCCCAAACCAGTGAAAGACCACACAGAACTAGGCTCATACAGGACATTGGCACTGTTGAATACAGATTCTGAGATCTTGGCCAAAACACTTGCAACCAGATTGGCATCTTTGATTTCAACATTGGACCACCCAGATCGAAACGGGTTAGTGTTGGCTCGCAACACCTTCCTTAACCTATGCCACTTCTTTTGCATTATTGCAGACTCCATACAAAGATAGCTTCAGACGGGGCGCCTCATGCTGGACCTGGAAAAGGCCTTCAATTTGTTGGAGTGGCCATTCTTGTTCGGAGAACTGTGACGCTTTGGCATTAGGTCCTATTTTTTAGGCTAACAAAGCTATTATACACACATCCTTTGATCAGAGTCAAGACTGGCTCCTCTATTTCTGAGTCAATACCAATTGGTAAGGGTACCCAGCAAGGCTGTCCTCTTTGCCCCCTGCTCTTCTCACTGGTAATGGAACTGCTGGATGCGGTGCTTCGGACACAGGGGGGAGGATTGGGGCATATCCTTTTATGCAGATGTTCTCCTTATATACCTCAGAGACATCCCTAATGTTCCTGTGGAGATCGCTGAAGCACTGAGCTGCTTCACAGCACTGTCTGGCCTCCACGTCAATTGGGCAATTCATGCTGATTACCCTTTACACCAGGCATGACAGACCCGGCTCTAGCTTTTTTGGGAGGGTGTGTACCCTGGCAGCGCAGAACAATTCAGTACTTGGCCCTACATGTGTCTAACTCTAGAGGATTTATTCGATAGCAATGTTACATCCACAGCTACATCTGTTAGGGCTCAGATGGCTTTTTGGCAGCCATTACCACTGTCAGTGATGGGTCGAAAGGCCCTACTGAAGATGCTGCTCCTTCCCCGATTTTTATGTTACTTCCACCTGTATATATCCCGACCAAATTATTTCGAGACCTCGGAAAAATGGCGCTGCAGGGTAGCATTGGCAAAACTGTACCCAACCCTGGGACAAGTCAGCCTTGCAGTGCCAAACCTAGAGCACTATTTCCTTGTCTCTTAGTTCCAATGGATAGTTAAGTGGATCTCTGGCCTACAGTAGGCTGACTCGCCACATTGTTGCCACTCTGGACACTGACCTGGGTCCTTCACTTATTTTACTCCGCTACTTGAGCCAAGAAACCAGACCCCTTACTGTTAAGTGCCGTACACCACTACTATTGTTGGAGACTTTACCTCATGCACTCAACAATTCCCTATGCACCATGTTTAGCCATACTGGGAACCCCTTGAAAGGCCTCCATCACCTCCACAGTGGAACTTGAGACCTGGCACACTGCAGGACTACATACAATGAGTGATCGTTACAATGATGGTGTACTAACTGCCATGAGACATTAATAGGTGAATCAGAGCTACTGCCAGGACAGTTACTTTTCTGCAATCCCCTGATGGTGACCCTGGCCCAACTATGGGGCGACCTGGCTAGTGAACCATCAGCTCATTTAGTAGTGCAATACTTATAGGGCCAGGTAGACACTTGGTACACTGACTGGCTACCTCACTACAGGCCCAGTCAGCACCCAACCATGCTTCCCTGCGTGCACACTTGGAAGAAGATCTCACCTGTCCCAGTACAAACAAGATTTGGGTGGCAATTCTGGAGAGCCCCACACATATACCACGAAATATGATGTTCCGCCTCACACAGTTTTACATAGTACACAGGGCCTATCCAACCCCTGGGAAAACCAATCGCTACTTCAACCGAGTGGACGCCACCTGCCCTCGTTGTACCCTGGTGAATGCAGATCTTCCTCCATACTTACTAATGTGGTCACCTCCCAATTGCTGACATGCACGGAATGCACACATGAGAAATGTGCATAATAGGCCTATTGCCAGCACAAAGAGGAATAAGATACCCCTAGTTTCCTTGACATGGGCTTGCTAACAGCCAAGCGACTGATCACCAGGCAGTGGAAATCCCTGGACCCCCCACCTCTTGAAGCATGAACACGATCGTTTCTTGTATGGGATGCAGGCAGAGAGTATGGCATTTTGCAGGGAGGAAATGTTGGGATTGTGCAAATCCCCGCAGCCTGCAGATGGAGCGCAATTTTTACTAGTGTCCACTCGCAGGCCAGTGACGTGAATGGACCTGGCGCATAGTGAACTGGGTGTGTCTTGATGGATGGCTGTTGTGATTATGGACTGGCACCATACCACACGACTTTCTCAGTCTTCCCCGCCCACGTGCAAATAGTTCCAATCCTAAAAACAAAAAAATTCTACACACTTATTGACACACCAGATATGTCACTGAGTAGAATGAGCTGGGGGCAAATAAGAGAAGGGTGCGGGGGTTTAAGGTTAAGGAGGTTCAAATGTTATTGTTTTTCTGTTTTTCCATATAATGTAATCGTTTCTATTATACAAGGAAGGCCTGAATTAATAGCCATTTTTGGTACACATACAGATCGGTAGATACCCTAATTGGGCAATAGTCTATGGATTCACTTGCAACAAATGTGGCGTGCAGATGTAATGAACATCTCGCTGATTTAACCTCCATTCGTGTTCCAATCTGTGTTTCTAAATATTGTGTAGTCGCATACATGCTTTAGCTGAGTTATACATGAGGCCTTTATTCTAACTTTACTTTGCAAGACATGCTGCATACAAAATGTATGAAAACTTCAATAGGAATAATTAAACAAAATAATACACTATCCATCTCTAAGCCCCAGAACCCCCTAAAAAATGATTTGTAAACTCAGCTACATTACCCATGTTTGAGTCCTCATAATTATTCATACTTACCCCGGTGCGCTACCCATGCCTCAGCCCTAACGACCCCTTACTTCATTTATGCGCTACCCATCCTAAAGCCCAAAAAACACCTACTAGCCATATGCACTCCATATTCCTAAACCCTGAACACTCCTAACTATCCCCATGCCTTACTCTTCCTTGAATGCTAATCATATTCTACATAAACTATTTAAAAAATATGCTTATAAATGTAATCAATTACTTATTATTTATTAATTACCTAAAATGTGAACATTTTAATTCACTTATCATTTCGTAATAACGATAGATAGATAGATAGATAGATAGATAGATAGATAGATAGATAGATAGATAGATAGATAGATAGATAGATAGATAGATAGATAGATAGATAGATAGATAGATAGATAGAGAGATAGATAGATAGATAGTTAGATAGATAGATAGATAGATAGATAGATAGATAGATAGATAGATAGATAGATAGATAGATAGATAGACAGATAGATACTTTGTTCAAATAAGATTAAGTCACTTAATTAAGTAGTTTTAAAACGAATTTTCCAACGATGTAAAGTACTGCAAGAACAAGTACTGAAACTGTACCTTTCAAGTAATTAGTCCCGATTAACTTACCTGTGATGTAACGTTACTTGATGTAACAATGACGAGATAATGGTATCATAACTTAATTTACAGATGTTGCTTTGTTTCAATGAAAATTGAAACCAGGGTCGTCTTGCATAACTGTGTAATATTAATATTACTTCAATATACGTTTCAAGTTTGAGTAATAGCAGAAACGTATAGAAAGACCTGCTCTATAAGAATAGTATTTGTATAAAGGAACAACCCTGTAAGTTTTGCTTCCTGTGATATACACCCCTTTACTGCTAATATATCTTTCATCATCTTACCTACAAAGCTGCTAGAGGTCAAATGAGTAACTGCTGGTCTAGACTTTATAGTTGCTGGCAATGAGCTGTTCTATGAGGGAAGAGGGGGCGCAGTGAGTGATGGTCCTTTTCGGGAAAAAAAAAAACATTGCAATCCCTGGAAAGGCTGGAGGTCCCGCCTTCTGAATATGGTAATTAAACCTAGCATGCATGTGCATACGTTAGATCGCTGCTCGATAGTGTGCATTGTCGACTGATGTATTGCTCATGTAAATTTAGTCACACTCCTGGTTATGACAGGTTATAAATGTGTGTTATTATATTTTCGATGTCTGATAAATATATATAAAATTGCTATGCGCGAGGACATGGATTGTGATCGTTTCGTCAAACTGTGCTCTATAGGCAATGATAAATCGGCCCCTATAATAAATGGGGTCAAAAAAAACGCTGGGGGTTTTTGGTGCTTTTTTACTTTACATAATTAGGTGTCAAAATGAAAAATGTAAGAAAGTTCTTGAATAATAAACCGCTGCAATCCACTTTCGCTTTGATTGCTCATGCCACGCGCCTGCAAGTGCTTTGTAATTATTGTTATTCACACCTTGTCCGTTCGTTTCTATACGTTAAGGTAAAAATGTAATCATTATAATCCTTTGCTTGTATGTAGTTGAGAAAAAGGAACAAAAACATTGGTCTTTTAACAATGGACATAGTTGGAAATGTACTAATAGCTGGACTTCTAAGTAGCCTCGCATTAAATGCTCCAGCAATGGATTGCAAGACAATTTCCAGACAATTCTCCACCAAACCGTTGCATTGTGTCCCATAGCTACTCTGGTATCATGGTCAACTTGAATTTAGCAATTAAAAGCTGTTATTAAATGATGTGTGTGTAAACTGTCTTTATTAGTAACTTTACAATGGACAAGCCCACATGCATGTATGTACCAAATAAGGGCTGCATGCACTCTAACATGGATAAATTGGGGCCAGAGGCATGAAGCTTTTCGAAATATAGGTGTCGGTAATATTAGGGTATGAACCAATTTGAAAATCGAATTTTCAAATCTGATTTGAAACCTGATTGGTTGCTGCTTCAGATAGAAAAGGCATTTTTTGTTTCTTTAATCATTTTGGTGCTGGTTGTTGAAGCTGCACAAAACGTTTTTAAAAAAAAGTTCATCCACTTTGGCTCTTTCATGGAATGTGTTGCACTGATCCATCAAGAGAGGGCAAAGGAAAAGGGTAATTTCCCAAAATTTGATTTCTTATGTTAAATCCCATTGGACACTGTGCACGCCAATACAGAAAAGCACATTTGAATGGAATTCCACCAAATTTGGCAAAAAGTTAGAACTGTACTCCTGCAGTACCAAAGAATTGTAGAAATTAAAAAAATAGGCTCTTTTAGTTGGTGGAGGTAGTCCTTGCTTCTGTCGATCATTTCCATAGAGGGGTACGTGTACAGCTACTGCAGTATCAAAAAGATAACATAGTCTGGCTGCAATACTAAAGAAAATGTTGTTCAAGTGATTACAGGACTCAGGGACTTGGTACCCGAGTTCTGAAAAGTTATGAAAAATGTACACCTCCTGAGCTCAGGGCAATGTGCGAGGGATCCAA